>NC_134361.1:7255751-7913601 GCF_048569485.1 Anomaloglossus baeobatrachus
GGAATGTCGTAGACTATATTTTGACAGGAAAATTTAACCCCGCGCTTTACAGTTACTGTTCAAAAACATGCCTCCATTAAAGTAAATGGAGCCTGGAACTACAGGTTATTAGTAGGAGCTGTGAGTGGTTGCTATAGGAACAAAATACATTGTTAGTATAAGAAGCCTATTTGTGAGGTAATAATATGTCGGTGGGGAGATGGATAGAGAGAGATAGAGAGACAGAGAGACAGACAGAGACAGACAGGGAAAGAGACAGAGAGATAGAGACAGACAGGGAAAGAGACAGACAAAGACAGATGGTGAAAGAGACAGACAGTGACAGACGGTGAAAGAGACAGACAGAGACAGACGGTGAAAGAGACAGACAGAGACAGACGGTGAAAGAGACAGACAGAGACAGACGGTGAAAGAGACAGACAGACACAGACGGGGAAAGAGACAGATGGGGAAAGAGACAGACAGAGACAGACCTGGAAAGAGACAGACCTGGAAAGAGACAGACCTGGAAAGAGACAAACCTGGAAAGAGACAGATGGGGAAAGAGACAGATGGGGAAAGAGACAGACAGACATGCAGACAGGGACAGAGACAGGCAGACAGGGAAGGAGGAGACAGCCAGAGAGACAGACAAAGATAGATTGGGAAAGACACAGACCTTGATAGAGACAGAGAAATAGACTGGGAGACAGACTGGGAAAGAGACAGACCTGGGAAAGAGACAAACCTAGAAAGAGACAGATGGGGAAAGAAACAGAGAGATAGAGACAGACAAAAAAAGGAACAGACAGACACAGGCAGACGGGGAAAGAGAGACAAGGAAAGAGATAGACGGGGAAAGAGACAGGGAAAGAGACAGACTGGGAAAGAGACAGATCTGGAAAGAGACAGACGGAGCACATTACTTGGCCAATTTAGTTCAATCTGTGTGGAATATCTGTGGTGATGAAATATATGTTGTGAAATGCTTCTATTAGCTTAGTTTTTGCCTTTTAATAATTACATTTCTATCTATTTGTTTTGTGGTTTTTGTGTGCAGAATACATTTTTGTTAATACATTCTATTTTGTTAACAGCAGTTATGAACCCGGGTGAAGCCGGGTACTACAGCTAGTTTATAAATAAAGTAAAAATAATGTACAACTCGTCCTGTGATAAACATAATGTAAATCTAAAACTGCCACGTTACGTCTGACAGATCGCGTTCTCCCTGTCCCTGTGGGTTCCGCTGATGTTTCCTCTTTGTTTGCATCCTTTGTTGCATTGCCCCCTCCCGCAGCATCTGTTCATGTCAGTGCAGCGCCGCATCCCGTCATTTGATGCCCTGATCGGCAGACATTTAGCGCAGTCGTGCAGGCGAGGCTGTGGAGCCGCTATTAAAAATTTCTGTTTAACCAAAACATTTCAAGAAAAGTTAGATGCAAAGAATGGCAGATAGCCAACCGTTTCCTGAGCCGAGGACACATTTTCATTAATGTAAATATTGCCTACAAATATTTTAAATATCTATCATCTGGAAACTGAGGAAGTCTCTGCAAGAGCGTCATCTGCGGTGGGGAAGAGGGGAGAATGAATTCTGCAAGAGTCCACTTATCTGCTGCTGGAATGAGGCCGAGGTCACAGCCGAAAAGTCCAGAACAAGACAGTATATTGGCCCCTGTGCCAAGACAGTATATGGGCCCCTGTGCCAAGACAGTATATGGGCCCCTGTGCCAAGACAGTATATGGGCCCCTGTGCCAAGACAGTATATGGGCCCTGTGCCAAGACAGTATATGGGCCCCTGTGCCAAGACAGTATATGGGCCCCTGTGCCAAGACAGTATATGGGCCCCTGTGCCAAGACAATATATGGGCCCCTGTGCCAAGACAATATATGGGCCCCTGTGCCAAGACAGTATATGGGCCCCTGTGCCAAGACAGTATATGGGCCCCTGTGCCAAGACAGTATATGGGCCCCTGTGCCAAGACAGTATATGGGCCCTGTGCCAAGACAGTATATGGGCCCCTGTGCGAAGACAGTATATGGCCCCTGTGCCAAGACAGTATATGGGCCCTGTGCCAAGACAGTATATGGGCCCCTGTGCCAAGACTGTATATGGGCCCCTGTGCCAAGACAGTATATGGGCCCTGTGCCAAGACAGTATATGGCCCCTGTGCCAAGACAGTATATGGGCCCCTGTGCCAAGACAGTATATGGCCCCTGTGCCAAGACAGTATATGGGCCCTGTGCCAAGACAGTATATGGGCCCCTGTGCCAAGAAAGTATATGGGCCCCTGTGCCAAGACAGTATATGGGCCCTGTGCCAAGACAGTATATGGGCCCCTGACTTCTTGGGTCCCTGTGTGGCTGCACAGGTTGCACCAATGATATGACCACCTCTGTTCTGCAGAGACCTCCTCTGGCTGTTTTCACACAGGTACAATGTGTTTTGCAGGTAAAGTTTGTTACAATTGTATCCAGTTTGGACAGTCCCCTGTGAGCCACATCAGCAGCACAAATCCCTCTCCACGTGTCATCAGTTGGATCCAATCTGTTCAGTTTCCACGACAGAGGCTCAAACAGGGTCATTTTGCTGTAAAGAGAAGAACTTTTTTTTTAACATGAAATTCTATGGCCAAGAATAGGTTTCCAATGTGTTTCTAAATGTAGAAAAGAGCCGCACATTAGAGATCTGCACTCATGAACGCCCCCAACACAAGAAGAAAGGAAGGAAGGAAGGAAGAAAGAGAGGAAGGAAGGAAGGAAGAAAGGAAGGAAGGAAGAAAGAGAGGAAGGAAGGAAGGAAGGAAGAAAGGAAGAAAAGAAGGAAGGAAGGAAGGATGGAAGGAAGGATGGAAGGAAGGATGGAAGGAAGGAAGAAAGGAAGGAAGAAAGGAAGAAAGGAAGGAAGGAAGGAAGGAAGGAAGGAAGAAACGAAGGAAGCAAGAAAGAGGAAGGAAGGAAGGAAGGAAGAAAGGAAAGAAGAAAGGAAGAAAGAAAGGAAGAAAGAAAGGAAGAAAGAAAGGAAGAAAGAAAGGAAGAAAGAAAGGAAGAAAGAAAGCAAGAAAGGAAGAAAGGAAGGAAGAAAGAAAGGAAGGAAGGAAGAAAGGAAGGAAGGAAGGAAGGAAGGAAGAAAGGAAAGAAGAAAGGAAGAAAGGAAGGAAGAAAGGAAGAAAGAAAGGAAGGAAGAAAGGAAGGAAGAAAGAAAGGAAGAAAGAAAGGAAGAAAGAAAGGAAGGAAGAAAGAAAGGAAGAAAGGAAGGAAAAAAGGAAGGAAAAAAGGAAAGAAGAAAGGAAGAAAGAAAGGAAGAAAGAAAGGAAGAAAGAAAGGAAGAAAGGAAGGAAAAAAGGAAGGAAAAAAGGAAAGAAGAAAGGAAGAAAGAAAGGAAGAAAGAAAGGAAGAAAGAAAGGAAGAAAGAAAGGAAGAAAGAAAGAAAGGAAGAAAGAAAGGAAGAAAGAAAGGAAGGAAGAAAGAAAGGAAGAAAGGAAGGAAAAAAGGAAAGAAGAAAGGAAGGAAGGAAGGAAGGAAGCCGTAGAACGCAGACCCTGGGATGGATCTGCACAACCGTACTCGGGTCTATACCGATGGTAATGGATCCTAGGAATGGGGATTGATAGACCGGCAGGGATGGATGTGGACCAGTGCTGCAGGGAATATTCTGTATGACCAGGGGCGGAACAACCGCGGTCGCAGGGGTCGCAACTGGGCCTGGGGGTTCAGGGGGCCCGAGGACCTCAGGCAGTGGCACATCGGCAATGGGTGCAGGCCACGCGAGCGCTTTGGAGCCTGTGACTCATGAAAACCCGGTGCCAGCGCTGGCAGCGGGCCCCCAGCGAGTATCGCAGATGCCGATACAATTGAAAGCAATGATAAAGACGGAGCGGCGCGCTTCCTTTCTCATCATTCTCCCTCTGTGTCTGTCTGCCTCTGACAGCTCAGCAGAGCGCGATGACGTTACCACTGTGCGCTGTGCAGAGCGGAAAAACGGTGGACGCGCTGAGGTTACCGGACAGCAGGGGAACGAGGAGTGAGTATATGTATTTATTCACGGTGACCAGAGGGCTATGGGGGTCCATTAAACAATATGGGAGCTGTATACTACATGAAGATACATAATACTATATGGGGAGTGTACTGTAATGTATGGAGAGCTATGGGTAGTGTATTATAATGTATGGAGGACTATGCGGAGTGTATTATAATGTATGGAGAGCTATGTGTAGCGTATTATAATGTATGGAGAGCTATGGGGAGTGTATTATAATGTATGGAGAGCTATGGGTAGTGTATTATAATATATGGAGAGCTATGGGGAGTGTATTATAATGTATGGAGGACTATGAAAAGTGTATTATAATGTATGGAGAGCTATGCGGAGTGTTTTATAATATATGGAGAGCTATGGGGAGTGTATTATAATGTATGGAGAGCTATGGGTAGTGTATTATAATATATGGAGAGCTATGGGTAGTGTATTATAATATATGGAGAGCTATGGGTATGGACAGCTATGGGTAGTGTATTATAATGTATGGAGAGCTATGCGGAGTGTTTTATAATATATGGAGAGCTATGGGGAGTGTATTATAATGTATGGAGAGCTATGGGTAGTGTATTATAATATATGGAGAGCTATGGGTAGTGTATTATAATGTATGGAGAGCTATGGGTAGTGTATTATAATGTATGGAGAGCTATGGGGAGTGTATTATAATGTATGGAGGACTATGAAAAGTGTATTATAATGTATGGAGAGCTATGGGTAGGGTATTATAATATATGGAGAGCTATGCGGAGTATTTTATAATATATGGAGAGCTATGGGGAGTGTATTATAATGTATGGAGAGCTATGGGTAGTGTATTATAATGTATGGAGAGCTATGGGTAGTGTATTATAATGTATGGAGAGCTATGGGGAGTGTATTATAATGTATGGAGGACTATGAAAAATGTATTATAATGTATGGAGGACTATGAAAAGTGTATTATAATGTATGGAGAACTATGGGTAGTGTATTATAATATATGGAGGACTATGGGAGTGTATTATCATATATGGAGAGCTATGGGGAGTGTATTATAATGTATGGAGGACTGTGAACAGTGTATTATAATGTATGGAGAACTATGGGAAGTGTATTATAATGCCCCTTTGTATAATGTCCCCATACACACTGCCTCTCTGTATAATATATCTGTCACGCTCCCCGGTGCCCGTGCCATGCTCCCCGGTGCCCATGCCACGCTCCCCGGTTCTCCTGCCACGCTCCCCGGCTCCTCTGCCACGCTCCCCCGCTCCCGGACCTCGCTTCCCCGCTCCCGTGCCACGCTCCCCGGTCCCCCGCTCCTCAGCCTCCATGCTCCCTCACCTGCGTCCTCCAGGCAACCCGGTCCCCGGTCCCGGCGCCCGTCTGCTGTCCTGAGCCGGCCCGGCACTCCTGCCTCCTGTACACCGCATCCTGCTCTGGCTTCTGGCACCCGGGCCTCGCGCATGCGCATTAGGGCGTGCACGCGGTCATTGACCTTTTCTTAAAGGGCCAGCGTCCTCCAACAGGATATTGAAGATGCAGGTACAGGGTATATAGGGGGTTCCTTTCCAAGTGGGCGGGGCCTGTTCTTCGTGTTTGCTAAGCTAGGAGTCAGGTCTCCCTGTGCCATTGTCTCGTACTCACCTATCTCTCTTGTAGAGCCGCTCCTGTCCCGCCAACCGGTCCTGACGATTCCAGAACCCCGAACGGTGACTGTCCGCCATCTCGTCAGTCCCTACCATCTCCGATCCCTGGATCCGTGTGGTGACCCACCTCCTTGCTCCGTTGGTTCCGGATTCTGCCTGACATCATCTCGGCCTCCGAACCTGAGCTCCGTCACCCGGACTACCCTCAGAGACTCCGTGGTCCCAGGGACTTCTTCACTCCACGCCTCTGTACGGACTGTCCTGCTACCCGTAGTGCTCCGGCTACCGGGCACCTTGCCCTCGGTGAGGTGTTCATCCCAGTGGATCCACCTCCTGGGCCTACCCGTCCTCCTGGTCCTAACAGTAAGAACAGGCCATGGATCCCGCCGAAGCACTAGCGGCCCAGCTGGGCAACTTGCAGCAGGAACTCGGACGACAGCGCGAGACTCAGTCCCGCATGCTGGCCTTCATGTCCTCGGTGGATACCCGCCTGAACACGCTGCAAGCAACTGCCACGTCCCTGGCATCTTAGGCTTCAACAGCACAGTCCACGGCCGCAGTTCCAGTAGCGGCTTCCTCGGAAGCCTCTAAACTCCACTTGGCCTCTCCACCCCGATATGCCGGAGATCCTAAGACCTGCAGAGGATTCTTGAATCAGTGCTCCCTCCACTTTAAGCTGCTTCCACACCTGTTTGCCTCCGACCAAGCCAAGGTGGCGTTTGTGATGTCCCATCTAGAGGGTGAGGCACTGGCCTGGATGAACCCCTTGTGGTAGAGGGAGGACCCTGTAACTACCAACATCCAGGAATTCCTGCAGGCGTTTAGAACCACCTTTGACGACCCCGGACGTGCCGCCGCGTCCGCCTCATCACTCCTCAGGCTACGTCAGGGGACCTTGACGGTAGGCCAATATGCCATCCTCTTTCGCACCTTGGCCTCAGAATTGGGGTGGAACAATGAGGCCCTCACCGCCGCCTTCTGGGAAGGACTCTCCAGTCGTATTAAGGACGAGCTGGCAGGCCGCGATGTTCCTTCCACTCTGGATGCCCTGATTGCACTAGCCACCCTCGTTGACCTCCGTTTTCAGGAACGATCCAAAGAGGTGTCCCACGAGAGACGTCCGATACGGCATTCCTCTCCTCCGCAGAAGCCCGTCGTACCTCAGTCGGCATTGTCTGGCGTCTCTGTCCACGAACCCATGCAGATTGATCGTGTGCGGCAGTCTGAACAACGCCGAGCAGAACGGCTCGCCAAGGGTCTCTGCTTCTACTGCGGAGAGGGCACACACCTGCTACGTTCCTGTCCAGAGAGGCCGGGAAACTCCAAAGCCTAGGGTTGGTAGGAGAGGCCACCCTAGGTGCTGGGACTCTCTCAGACCCGGTTACGTGGACTGTTCAAGTGACAACGGGAGAGACGCGGTTCACGGCAGAGGCGTTCCTCGATTCCGGGGCAGCAGGCAATTTCATCCAGCAGGCCACGGTGGACAAGTACCAGGTGCCGGTTACTCCACTCGACAAACCCCTCGTGATTACCTCTGTAGATGGGAGACCCCTCTCTGACACCATCTCGTGGATCACCAAGCCGCTGGAACTACGTATCGGTGCCCTGCACACCGAGAACATCACTCTCTACGTCCTCCCACACATGTCTCATCAAATCCTGCTGGGACTCCCCTGGTTACGGACACACGAACCGTCGGTCAGCTGGCGTACTGGTGAAATTACCCGATGGTGCTCCTCTTGCCACGAGAACTGCTTGAAGTCCATACAGCCCATCCGACGACCTCCGGTTCCGGAGTCCCTACCAGGACTGCCTTCGGCCTACTGGTCCTTCGCGGACGTCTTTGATAAAAAGGAGTCAGAGGTACTGCCGCCACATCGTCCTTACGACTGTGCCATCGACCTACTCCCGGGAACTACACCACCTCGAGGACGGATATATCCTTTGTCCCCTGCTGAAACAAGAGCCATGTCTGCCTACATCACTGAGAACCTGGCAAGGGGATTCATCCGGAGATCCTCCTCTCCTGCTGGAGCAGGCTTCTTCTTCGTTAAGAAGAAAGAGGGCGACCTGCGCCCATGCATTGACTACCGGGGATTGAACCAAATCACCGTAAAGAATAAATATCCCCTGCCGCTCATCCCCGAATTGTTTGATCGGCTTAGAGGAGCTCGTGTGTTTACCAAGTTGGATCTTCGGGGTGCCTACAACCTGGTCCGCATCCGCTCTGGGGACGAATGGAAGACCGCATTTAACACTCGCGATGGGCACTACGAGTATTGTGTGATGCCCTTCGGCCTGTGTAACGCACCGGCAGTCTTTCAAGAATTAGTGAACGACGTGTTCCGGGACCTTCTCTACGTCTGTGTGGTGGTATATCTGGATGACATCCTGGTCTTCTCTCCGGACCTCCAGACCCACAGAGAGTACGTGCAGCTGGTACTACAAAGACTGAGAGAGAATCGTCTGTACGCCAAGTACGAGAAGTGTGTCTTCGAGCAGTCTTCTCTTCCCTTCCTGGGTTACGTAATCTCCGATACCGGCCTGCAGATGGACCCAGAGAAGGTCTCTTCCATCCTCAACTGGCCCCCTCCTTCCGGACTGAAGGCAATTCAACGGTTTCTTGGATTCGCAAACTATTACCGTCAGTTCATCCCTCATTTCTCTGCCCTGACTGCGCCTCTCTCTGCCTTGACCAAGAAGGGGGCTAATCCGAAGGACTGGTCATCTGCTGCAGACGCCGCGTTTGGCTCCCTGAAACGGGCATTTGCTTCCTCTCCTGTGCTCCACCGTCCTGAGTTAAACTGACAGTTCACCTTGGAGGTGGATGCCTCCTCCTCTGGAGCCGGAGCAGTGCTCATGCAGAAGTCCTCCACCGGGAAGATGGTTACTTGCGGTTTCTTCTCCAAGAGCTTCTCAGCGCCTGAACGCAACTACACCATCGGTGACCGAGAGCTATTAGCAGTCAAACTAGCTCTGGAAGAATGGTGTTACCTTCTGGAGGGAGCAGTGTACCCCGTGATCATTTACACGGACCACAAGAACCTGGAATATCTGCGGTCTGCTCAGCGACTGAACCCACGGCAAGCCAGGTGGTCCTTGTTCTTTGCCAGGTTCGATTTTCAGCTCCATTTTTGGCCCGCGGATAAGAATGTGCGAGCAGATGCCTTGTCCAGGTCATTCGTGCCCATGGAACAGGAGGAGGAGACATCCCAGCCTGTCATCTGCCCAAGTAAAATCATTCCGGTGGCTCCTGTCACTTTGGCCCAGATACCGCCCGGGAAGACCTATGTCTCTGAAACTGACAGACAAAAAGTGTTGCATTGGGGCCATGCCTCGAAAATAGGCAGCCATGCTGGTCAGAAGAGAACATGGAATACAATTGTACGTCACTACTGGTGGCCATCCCTTCGCACGGACGTGCGACGCGCGTCTTTTGTCTCAGCCTGCTCCTCTTGTGCCCGGAACAAGACGCCCAAACACCTGCCATGGACTTTATTACAGACTTGCCCTTGTCCGCCAGACACACAGTCATATGGGTCGTGGTGGATCGGTTCTCCAAAATGGCTCATTTCGTCCCTATGGCTGGACTCCCCTCTGCCCAGGAACTCGCTGACGCCTACATACAGCACATCTTCCGGTTGCATGGCTTTCCCTCACACATTGTGTCCGACAGAGGAACTCAGTTTACCTCCCGCTTCTGGAGGGCTCTCTGCAAACATCTGGGAGTGACTCTGGACTTTTCTTCAGCCTACCATCCTCAGTTGAATGGCCAAGTGGAACGAGTCAATCAGATCCGGACCTCCTTCTTGCGTCACTACCTTAACACCCATCACAACGACTGGTCCACGCTCCTTCCTTGGGCTCAATTCTCCCATAACCATCACATCAGTGAGTCCTCCTCCAGCTCTCCCTTCCATGTCGTTTACGGACTTCAGCCTTCCGTCCCATTATCTGTATCTTCTTCCTCGGATGTCCCTGCTGCTGATGCTGTAGTCCGTGACTTTTCTTCAATTTGGGACTCTGTCAAGACGTCCCTTGGACGTGCTTCCCTGCGGATGAAGAGACACGCGGACAAAAGGCGTCTGGATCCTCCTTGTTTCTCTCCAGGAGATCTGGTCTGGCTTGCTTCCAAATATGTCCGTCTGAAGCTACCATCATACAAGCTGGGTCCTCGCTACATCGGGCCGTTTAAAGTCATCGGCAAAATCAATGAGGTCTCCTACAAGCTGCAGCTCCCGGCCACGATGAGAATACCCAACTCCTTCCATGTCTCCCTGCTCAAGCCGGTTGTCCTTGGTCCCTTCTCCGTTGCTGCCAGTTCTGCTCCTCCTCCTATTGCTGACGATGACATCTATGCAGTAAGGGATATCGTGGCCATGAAGACCGTACGGGGCCGACAGTTCTTCCTGGTGGACTGGGTTGGGTATGGTCCTGAGGATAGGTCCTGGGAAGCCCGGGAGAATGTGGGTACTCCTCTGATACGTGCCTTTCTGTCCCGGTTGCGGGGAGGGGGGCGTGGGGGAGGGTGTACTGTCACGCTCCCCGGTGCCCATGCCATGCTTCCCGGTGCCCATGCCACGCTCCCCGGTTCTCCTGCCACGCTCCCCGGCTCCTCTGCCCCGCTCCCCCGCTCCCGGACCTTGCTTCCCCGCTCCCGTGCCACGCTCCCCGGTCCCCCGCTCCTCAGCAGCCATGCTCCCTCACCTGCGTCCTCCAGGCAATCCGGTCCCCGGTCCCGGCGCCCGTCTGCTGTCTTGAGCCGGCCCGGCACTCCTGCCTCCTGTACACCGCATCCTGCTCTGGCTTCTGGCACCCGGGCCTCGCGCATGCACATTAGGGCGCGCACGCGGTCATTGACCTTTTCTTAAAGGGCCAGCGTCCTCCAACAGGATATTGAAGATGCAGGTACAGGGTATATAGGGGGTTCCTTTCCAAGTGGGCGGGGCCTGTTCTTCGTGTTTGCTAAGCTAGGAGTCAGGTCTCCCTGTGCCATTGTCTCGTACTCACCTATCTCTCTTGTAGAGCTGCTCCTGTCCCGCCAACCGGTCCTGACGATTCCAGAACCTCGAACGGTGACTGTCCGCCATCTCGTCAGTCCCTACCATCTCCGATCCCTGGATCCATGTGGTGACCCACCTCCTCGCTCCGTTGGTTCCGGATTCTGCCTGACATCATCTCGGCCTCCGAACCTGAGCTCCGTCACCCGGACTACCCTCAGAGACTCCGTGGTCCCAGGGACTTCTTCACTCCACGCCTCTGTACGGACTGTCCTGCTACCCGTAGTGCTCCGGCTACCGGGCACCTTGCCCTCGGTGAGGTGTTCAGCCCAGTGGATCCACTTCCTGGGCCTACCCGTCCTCCTGGTCCTAACAATATCCCCACACGCTGCCCCTCTGTATAATATCCCTACACACACTGCCCTTCTGTATAATATACCCCACACAATGCCCCTCTGTATATCTCTCGCACACACTGCTTCTCTGTATAATATCCCCGGTCACACACTGCCCCTCTCTATAATATCCCCTCACACACTGCTCCTCTGTATAATATTCTCCTCACACACTGTTCCTCTGTATAATATTCCCCCCACACACTGCTCCCCCTGTATAATATCCCCACACACACTGCTCCTCTGTATAATACCCCACACTCTCTGCTTCTCTGTATAATATCTTCCTCACACACTGCTCCTATGTATAATATTCCCCCCACACACACTGCCCCTCTGTATAATATACCTCAAGTACGTTCCCCATTGTTTATTATCCCCCCACACAAGCCCCTCTTTTTATATTTATAAATCCTCCTACACATGCTTTCCCTCTGTATATCGCCACACACTACCCCTCTGTTTACTATTCTCTCCCCACCCACACACACTTCCTCCTGGCAAATATGTCCCCATCCTGGTATATATGTCTCCATCTTGAGCCCTTCCTAGTATGTAACTTCCCATCATGGTTTATTGTCCCCTTCCTAGCATATATGTCCTCCTCCTGGTATATATGTCACCACCATGGTTTCTGTCCCCTTCATGGTATATATGTCCTCCTCCTGGTATATATGTCCCCATCATTTTATTTATCTTCAGTTTATTTGTCTCCTTCCTAGCATATGTCCGCATCCTAGACCCCTCCTGATGTATATATCCCCCTCCTGGGCACATTTTCGTATATATGTCCCCATCCTTGTTTTTGGCCAATTCCTGGTATATATATATGTCCTCCTTCTTGTATATATGCCCTCTTCCTGGGCTTCTCCTGGTATATTTATCTGCTACAAAAAGAAAAGAAAACAAAATATATTTTATTCACCCTCCCCAGCTCCCACTTGGTGCGGAGAGAGCAGGGGTGGATATAGCAGGGGCTGCACAGATATCAGTGTATGCACAGAGGGCAGGGGTTGATATAGCAGAAGCTGCACAGATATCAGTGTATGCACAGAGAGCAGGGGTGGATATAGCAGAGGCTGCACAGATATCAGTGTATGTACAGAGGGCAGGGGTGGATATAGCAGGGGCTGCACAGATATCAGTGTATGCACAGAGGGCAGGGGTGGATATAGCAGGGGCTGCACAGATATCAGTGGATGCACAGAGGGCAGGGGTGGATATAGCAGGGGCTGCACAGATATCAGTGTATGTACAGAGGGCAGGGGTGGATATAGCAGAGGCTGCACAGATATCAGTGTATGCACAGAAGGCAGGGGTGGATATAGCAGGGGCTGCACAGATATCAGTGTATGCACAGAGGGCAGGGGTGGATATAGCAGAGGCTGCACAGATATCAGTGTATGCACAAAGGGCAGGGGTGGATATAGCAGGGGCTGCACAGATATCAGTGGATGCACAGAGGGCAGGGGTGGATATAGCAGGGGCTGCCCAGATATCAGTGTATGCACAGAGGGCAGGGGTGGATATAGCAGAGGCTGCACAGATATCAGTGGATGCACAGAGGGCAGGGGTGGATATAGCAGGGGCTGCACAGATATCAGTGTATGCACAGAGGGCAGGGGTGGATATAGCAGAGGCTGCACAGATATCAGTGGATGCACAGAGGGCAGGGGTGGATATAGCAGAGGCTGCACAGATATCAGTGTATGCACAGAAGGCAGGGGTGGATATAGCAGGGGCTGCACAGATATCAGTGTATGCACAGAGGGCAGGGGTAGATATAGCAGAGGCTGCACAGATATCAGTGTATGCACAAAGGGCAGGGGTGGATATAGCAGGGGCTGCACAGATATCAGTGGATGCACAGAGGGCAGGGGTGGATATAGCAGGGGCTGCACAGATATCAGTGGATGCACAGAGGGCAGGGGTGGATATAGCAGGGGCTGCCCAGATATCAGTGTATGCACAGAGGGCAGGGGTGGATATAGCAGAGGCTGCACAGATATCAGTGGATGCACAGAGGGCAGGGGTGGATATAGCAGGGGCTGCACAGATATCAGTGTATGCACAGAGGGCAGGGGTGGATATAGCAGAGGCTGCACAGATATCAGTGGATGCACAGAGGGCAGGGGTGGATATAGCAGGGGCTGCACAGATATCAGTGTATGCACAGAGGGCAGGGGTTGATATAGCAGAAGCTGCACAGATATCAGTGTATGCACAAAGGGCAGGGGTGGATATAGCAGGGGCTGCACAGATATCAGTGGAAGCACAGAGGGCAGGGGTGGATATAGCAGGGGCTGCACAGATATCAGTGGATGCACAGAGGGCAGGGGTGGATATAGCAGGGGCTGCCCAGATATCAGTGTATGCACAGAGGGCAGGGGTGGATATAGCAGAGGCTGCACAGATATCAGTGGATGCACAGAGGGCAGGGGTGGATATAGCAGGGGCCGCACAGATATCAGTGTATGCACAGAGAGCAGGGGTGGATATAGCAGAGGCTGCACAGATATCAGTGGATGCACAGAGGGCAGGGGTGGATATAGCAGGGGCTGCACAGATATCAGTGTATGCACAGAGGGCAGGGGTGGATATAGCAGGGGCTGCACAGATATCAGTGTATGCACAGAGGGCAGGGGTGGATATAGCAGAGGCTGCACAGATATCAGTGTATGCACAAAGGGCAGGGGTGGATATAGCAGGGGCTGCACAGATATCAGTGGATGCACAGAGGGCAGGGGTGGATATAGCAGGGGCTGCACAGATATCAGTGGATGCACAGAGGGCAGGGGTGGATATAGCAGGGGCTGCCCAGATATCAGTGTATGCACAGAGGGCAGGGGTGGATATAGCAGAGGCTGCACAGATATCAGTGGATGCACAGAGGGCAGGGGTGGATATAGCAGGGGCTGCACAGATATCAGTGTATGCACAGAGGGCAGGGGTGGATATAGCAGAGGCTGCACAGATATCAGTGGATGCACAGAGGGCAGGGGTGGATATAGCAGGGGCTGCACAGATATCAGTGTATGCACAGAGGGCAGGGGTTGATATAGCAGAAGCTGCACAGATATCAGTGTATGCACAAAGGGCAGGGGTGGATATAGCAGGGGCTGCACAGATATCAGTGGAAGCACAGAGGGCAGGGGTGGATATAGCAGGGGCTGCACAGATATCAGTGGATGCACAGAGGGCAGGGGTGGATATAGCAGGGGCTGCCCAGATATCAGTGTATGCACAGAGGGCAGGGGTGGATATAGCAGAGGCTGCACAGATATCAGTGGATGCACAGAGGGCAGGGGTGGATATAGCAGGGGCTGCACAGATATCAGTGTATGCACAGAGGGCAGGGGTGGATATAGCAGAGGCTGCACAGATATCAGTGGATGCACAGAGGGCAGGGGTGGATATAGCAGGGGCTGCACAGATATCAGTGTATGCACAGAGGGCAGGGGTTGATATAGCAGAAGCTGCACAGATATCAGTGTATGCACAGAGAGCAGGGGTGGATATAGCAGGGGCTGCACAGATATTAGTGTATGCACAGAGAGCAGGGGTGGATATAGCAGAGGGTGCACAGATATCAGTGGATGCACAGAGGGTAGGGGTGGATATTGTTAGGGCCAGGTGGACGGGCAGACCCAGGAGGTGGATCCACTGGGCCGAACACCTTACTGAAGGCAAGGGGTTTGGTAGCCGAAGCACTACAGGTAGCAGGACAGTCCGTTCAAAAGAGCGGAGTGGAGAAGTCCCTGGGACCACGGAGTCACTGATGGTAGTCCGGGTGACGGAGCTCAGGTTCGGAGGCCGAGATGTTGTCAGAGAGATTCCGGAACCGATGGAGCGAGAGGACGGATCACCACAGGGATCAGAGATGGTACGGACTGACGTGATGGCAGACAGTCAGCGTTCGGGGGTCGGGAATCGTCAGGACCGGATGGCGAGGCAGGAGCGGCTCTAGAAGAGAGATAGGTAAGTATACCAGCAGACGCAAGGAGACCTGACTCCTAGCTTAGGAAAACACGAAGAACAGGCCCCGCCCACTTGGACATTAAACCCCTTTATACCCTGTACCTGTGTGTTCAATATCCTGTCAGTGGACGCTGGCCCTTTAAGAGAGGGTCAACGACCGCGCGCGCCCTAATGCGCATGCGCGAGGCCCGGGTGCCAGAAGCCAGGGCAGGGAGCGGTGAATAGGAAGCAGGGGAGCCGGCCTGGAGCAGAGCTGCCGACGGGCGCCGGGAGCGGGGACTGGGCCACCTGGGGACCGCAGGTGATGGGGGCTGGAGGCTGTGGAGCGGGGGACGCCTAACAGAGGAGCCGGGGAGCGAAGCAGGGAAGCCGGGGAGCGTGGCAGGTGAGTCGGGGAGCGAGGCAGGGGAGCCGGGAAGCAGGGCAGGGGACCCGGGGAGCGTGACAGTACCCCCCCCCACGCCCCCTTCCCCGCAACCGGGACAGGAAGGCAGGTATCAGAGGAGTACCCACATTCTCCCGGGGTTCCCAGGACCTATCCTCAGGACCATACCCTGCCCAGTCCACCAGGAAGAACTGTCGGCCTCGTACGGTTTTCATGGCCACGATATCCCTTACCGCATAGATGTCATCATCAGCAATAGGAGGAGGAGCCAAACTGGCAGCAGCGGAGAAGGGACCAAGGACAACCGGCTTGAGCAGGGAGACGTGGAAGGAGTTGGGTATCCTCATCATGGCCGGGAGCTGCAGCTTGTAGGAGACCTCATTGATCTTGCTGAGGACTTTAAACGGCCCGATGTAGCGAGGACCCAGCTTGTAGGATGGTAGCTTCAATCGGACGTACTTAGAAGCAAGCCAGACCAGATCTCCTGGAGAGAAACACGGAGGATCCAGACGGCTCTTGTCTGCGTGTCTCTTCATCCGAAGGGAAGCACGTCCAAGGGACGCCTTGACAGAGTCCCAAATTGTTGCAAAGTCACGGACTACAGCATCAGCAGCAGGGACATCCGAGGAAGAGGATACAGGTAATGGGACGGAAGGCTGAAGTCCGTAAACGACATGGAAGGGAGAACTGGAGGAGGACTCACTGACGTGGTGGTTATGGGAGAATTCAGCCCAAGGAAGAAGCGTGGACCAGTCGTCGTGATGGGCGTTGACGTAGTGACGTAAGAAGGAGGTCAAAATTTGATTGACTCGTTCCACTTGGCCATTTGACTGAGGATGATAGGCTGAAGAAAAGTCCAGAGTCACTCCCAGATGTTTGCAGAGAGCCCTCCAGAAGCGGGAGGTGAACTGAGTTCCTCTGTCGGACACAATGTGTGATGGAAAGCCATGCAACCGGAAGATGTGCTGTATGTAAGCGTCAGCGAGTTCCTGGGCTGAGGGCAGTCCAGCCATAGGGACGAAATGAGCCATTTTGGAGAACCGATCCACCACGACCCATATGACTGTGTGTCCGGAGGACAGGGGCAAGTCCGTAATAAAGTCCATTGCAATGTGTTGCCATGGAACGGAGGGTATAGGCAGAGGCAGAATGTTTGGGCGTCTTGTTCCTGGCACAAGAGGAACAGGCTGAGACAAAAGAAGCGACGTCCGTGCGAAGGGATGGCCACCAGTAGTGACGTACGATTGTACTCCATGTTCTCTTCTGACCAGCATGGCCGGCTGTTTTCGAGGCATGGCCCCAGTGCAACACTTTTTGCCTGTCAGTCTCAGAGACATAGGTCTTCCCGGGCGGTATCTGGGCCAGGGTGACAGGGGCCACCGGAATGATTTTACTAGGGCAGATGATGGGCTGGGATGTCTCCTCCTCCTGCTCCATGGGCATGAATGACCTGGACAAGGCATCTGCGCGTACATTCTTGTCCGCGGGTCGGAAATGGAGCTGGAAATCGAACCTGGCAAAGAACAAGGACCACCTGGCTTGCCGTGGGTTCAGTCGCTGAGCGGACCGCAGATATTCCAGGTTCTTGTGGTCCGTGTAAATAATCACGGGGTACACTGCTCCCTCCAGAAGGTAGCGCCATTCCTCCAGAGCCAGTTTGACTGCCAATAACTCTCGGTCACCGATGGTGTAGTTGCGTTCAGGCGCTGAGAAGCTCTTGGAGAAGAAACCGCAAGTAACCATCTTCCCGGAGGAGGACTTCTGCATGAGCACTGCTCCGGCTCCCGAGGAGGAGGCATCCACCTCCAAGGTGAACTGTCGGTTTAACTCCGGACGGTGGAGCACAGGGGAGGAAGCAAATGCCCGCTTCAGGGAGCCAAATGCGGCGTCGGCCGCAGGTGACCAGTCCTTTGGATTAGCCCCCTTCTTGGTCAAGGCGGAGAGAGGTGCAGTCAGAGCAGAGAAGTGAGGGATGAACTGACGGTAATAGTTTGCGAATCCCAGAAAGCGTTGGATTGCCTTCAGTCCAGAAGGAGGGGGCCAGTTGAGAATGGAAGAGACCCTCTCCGGATCCATCTGCAGGCCGGTATCAGAGATTACATAACCCAGGAAGGGAAGAGAAGACTGCTCGAAGACACACTTCTCGTACTTGGCGTACAGACGATTCTCCCTCAGTCTTTGTAGTACCAGCTGCATGTTCTCTCTGTGGGTCTGGAGGTCCGGAGAAAAGACCAGGATATCATCAAGATACACCACCACACAGACGTAGAGAAGGTCCCGGAACACGTCGTTCACCAATTCCTGAAAGACTGCTGGTGCGTTACACAGACCGAAGGGCATCACACAGTATTCATAGTGCCCATCGCGAGTATTGAACGCGGTCTTCCATTCATCCCCAGAGCGGATGCGGACCAGGTTGTAGGCACCCCGAAGATCCAACTTGGTGAACACACGAGCTCCTCTAAGCCGATCAAACAATTCGGGGATGAGCGGCAGAGGGTATTTATTTTTCACGGTGATTTGGTTCAATCCCCGCTAGTCAATGCATGGGCGTAGGTCGCCCTCTTTCTTCTTAACGAAGAAGAAGCCTGCTCCGGCAGGAGAGGAGGATCTCCGAATGAATCCCCTTGCCAGGTTCTCTGTGATGTAGGTAGACATGGCCCTTGTTTCGGCAGGAGACAGCGGATATATCCATCCTCGAGGTGGTGTAGTTCCCGGGAGCAGGTCGATGGCACAATCGTAAGGACGATGTGGCGGCAGTACCTCTGACTCCTTTTTATCAAAGACGTCCGCGAAGGACCAATAGGCCAAGGGCAGTCCCGGTAGGGACTCTGGAACCGGAGGTCGTCGGATGGGTTGTATAGTCTTCAGACAGTTCTCGTGGCAAGAGGAGCCCCATCGGGTGATTTCACCAGTACCCCAGCTGACTGACGGTTCGTGTGTCCGTAACCAGGGGAGTCCCAGCAGGATTTGATGAGACATGTGTGGGAGGACGTAGAGAGCGATGTTCTCGGTGTGCAGGGCACCGATACGCAGTTCCACCGGCTTGGTGATCCACGAGATGGTGTCAGAGAGGGGTCTCCCATCTACTGAGGCAATCACGAGGGGTTTGTCGAGTGGAGTAACAGGCACCTGGTACTTGTCCACCGTGGCCTGCTGGATGAAATTGCCTGCTGCCCCAGAATCGAGGAACGCCTCGGCCGTGAACCACGTCTCTCCCGTTGTCACTTGAACAGTCCACGTAACCGGGTCTGAGAGAGTCCCAGCACCTAGGGTGGCCTCTCCTACCAACCCTAGGCTTTGGAGTTTCCCGGCCTCTCTGGACAGGAGCGTAGAAGGTGTGTACCCTCTCCGCAGTAGAAGCAGAGACCCTTGGCGAGCCGTTCTGCTCGGCGTTGTTCGGACTGCCGCAAACGGTCGATCTGCATGGGCTCGTGGACGGAGACACCAGACGACGTTGACTGAAGTACGGCGGGCTTCTGCGGAGGAGAGGAATGCCGTATCGGACGTCTCTCACGGGACACCTCTTTGGATCATTCCTGAAAGCGAAGATCCACTCGAGTCGCTAGGGCAATCAGGGCATCCAGGGTGGACGGCACGTCACGACCAGCCAGCTCATCTTTAATTCGACCCGAGAGTCCTTCCCAGAAGGCGGCGGTTAGAGCCTCATTGTTCCACCCGAGTTCCGAAGCCAAGGTGCGAAAACGGATGGCATATTGGCCCACCGTCAGAGTCCCCTGACGAAGCCGGAGGAGAGATGAGGCAGACGCGGAGGCGCGTCCGGGCTCGTCAAAGGTGCCACGAAATGCCTGCAGGAATTCCTGGATGTTGGTGGTCACCGGATCCTCCTTCTCCCACAAGGGGTTCATCCAGGCCAGTGCCTCTCCCTCCAGATGGGACATCATGAACGCGACCTTGGCTTGGTCGGAGGCAAACAAGTGCGGCAGCAGCTTGAAATGGAGAGAGCATTGATTGATGAATCCCCTGCAGGTCTTGGGATCTCCGGCGTACCGGGGTGGTGAGGCCAAACGAAGACTGGAGGCATCCGAGGAGGCTGCCACGGGAGCAGTGGCCGTGGATTGTACAGTGGAAACCCGAGATGCCGAGGATGTGGCCGCTGCTTGTAGCGCGTTCAGGCGAGTATCCACAGAAGTCATGAAGTTCAGCATGCGGGTCTGGGTCTCACGCTGGCGTGTGAGTTCCTGCTGCAAGGCCGCTAGTGCTTCGGCGGGATCCATGACCTGTTCTTACTGTTAGGGCCAGGTGGACGGGCAGACCCAGGAGGTGGATCCACTGGGCCGAACACCTTACTGAAGGCAAGGGGTTCGGTAGCCGGAGCACTACAGGTAGCAGGACAGTCCGTTCAAAAGAGCGGAGTGGAGAAGTCCCTGGGACCACGGAGTCACTGATGGTAGTCCGGGTGACAGAGCTCAGGTTCGGAGGCCGAGATGTTGTCAGGCAGATTCCGGAACCGATGGAGCGAGAGGACGGATCACCACAGGGATCAGAGATGGTACGGACTGACGGGATGGCAGACAGTCAGCGTTCGGGGTTCGGGAATCGTCAGGACCAGATGGCGAGGCAGGAGCGGCTCTAGAAGAGAGATAGGTAAGTATACCAGCAGACGCAAGGAGACCTGACTCCTAGCTTAGGAAAACACGAAGAACAGGCCCCGCCCACTTGGACATTAAACCCCTTTATACCCTGTACCTGTGTGTTCAATATCCTGTCAGTGGACGCTGGCCCTTTAAGAGAGGGTCAATGACCGCGCGCGCCCTAATGCGCATGCGCGAGGCCCGGGTGCCAGAAGCCAGGGCAGGGAGCGGTGAATAGGAAGCAGGGGAGCCGGCCTGGAGCAGAGCTGCCGACGGGCGCCGGGAGCGGGGACCGGGCCGCCTGGGGACCGCAGGTGATGGGGGCTGGAGGCTGTGGAGCGGGGGACGCCTAACAGAGGAGCCGGGGAGCGAAGCAGGGAAGCCGGGGAGCGTGGCAGGTGAGCAAGGGAGCGAGGCAGGGGAGCTGGGAAGCAGGGCAGGGGACCCGGGGAGCGTGACAGATATAGCAGGGGCTGCACAGATATCAGTGTATGCACAGAGGGCAGGGGTGGATATAGCAGAGGCTGCACAGATATCAATGTATGCAGAGAGGGCAGGGGTGGATATAGCAGAGGCTGCACAGATATCAGTGTATGCAGAGAGGGCAGGGGTGGATATAGCAGAGGCTGCACAGATATCAGTGTATGCACAGAGAGCAGGGGTGGATATAGCAGAGGCTGCACAGATATCAGTGTATGCAGAGAGGGCAGGGGTGGATATAGCAGAGGCTCTACAGATATCAGTGTATGCAGAGAGGGCAGGGGTGGATATAGCAGGGGCTGCACAGATATCAGTGGATGCACAGAGGGCAGGGGTGGATATAGCAGGGGCTGCACAGATATCAGTGTATGCACAGAGGGCAGGGGTGGATATAGCAGAGGCTGCACAGATATCAGTGTATGCACAGAGGGCAGGGGTGGATATAGCAGGGGCTGCACAGATATCAGTGTATGCACAGAGAGCAGGGGTGGATATAGCAGGGGCTGCACAGATATCAGTGTATGCACAGAGAGCAGGGGTGGATATAGCAGGGGCTGCACAGATATCAGTGTATGTACAGAGAGCAGGGGTGGATATAGCAGAGGCTGCACAGATATCAGTGTATGCAGAGAGGGCAGGGGTGGATATAGCAGAGGCTGCACAGATATCAGTGTATGCACAGAGGGCAGGGGTGGATATAGCAGGGGCTGCACAGATATCAGTGGATGCACAGAGGGCAGGGGTGGATATAGCAAGGGCTGCACAGATATCAGTGTATGCACAGAGGGCAGGGGTGGATATAGCAGGGGCTGTACAGATATCAGTGGATGCACAGAGGGCAGGGGTGGATATAGCAGGGGCTGCACAGATATCAGTGGATGCACAGAGAGCAGGGGTGGATATAGCAGGGGCTGCACAGATATCAGTGTATGCACAGAGGGCAGGGGTGGATATAGCAGGGGCTGCACAGATATCAGTGTATGCACAGAGGGCAGGGGTGGATATAGCAGGGGCTGCACAGATATCAGTGTATGCACAGAGAGCAGGGGTGGATATAGCAGGGGCTGCACAGATATCAGTGTATGCACAGAGGGCAGGGGTGGATATAGCAGGGGCTGCACAGATATCAGTGGATGCACAGAGGGCAGGGGTGGATATATCAGAGGCTGCACAGATATCAGTGTATGCACAGAGAGCAGGGGTGGATATAGCAGAGGCTGCACAGATATCAGTGTATGCACAGAGAGCAGGGGTGGATATAGCAGGGGCTGCACAGATATCAGTGTATGCACAGAGGGCAGGGGTGGATATAGCAGGGGCTGCACAGATATCAGTGGATGCACAGAGGGCAGGGGTGGATATATCAGAGGCTGCACAGATATCAGTGTATGCACAGAGAGCAGGGGTGGATATAGCAGGGGCTGCACAGATATCAGTGGATGCACAGAGGGCAGGGGTGGATATAGCAGAGGCTCTACAGATATCAGTGGATGCACAGAGGGCAGGGGTGGATATAGCAGAGGCTGCACAGATATCAGTGTATGCACAGAGAGCAGGGGTGGATATAGCAGGGGCTGCACAGATATCAGTGGATGCACAGAGGGCAGGGGTGGATATAGCAGTGGCTGTACAGATATCAGTGGATGCACAGAGGGCAGGGGTGGATATAGCAGGGGCTGCACAGATATCAGTGTATGCACAGAGAGCAGGGGTGGATATAGCAGGGGCTGCACAGAGGGCAGGGCTGGATATAGCAGGGGCTGCACAGATATCAGTGGATGCACAGAGGGCAGGGGTGGATATAGCAGGGGCTGCACAGAGGGCAGGGGTGGATATAGCAGAGGCTCTACAGATATCAGTGGATGCACAGAGGGCAGGGGTGGATATAGCAGAGGCTGCACAGATATCAGGGGATGCACAGAGGGCAGGGGTGGATATAGCAGGGGCTGCACAGATATCAGTGTATGCACAGAGGGCAGGGGTGGATATAGCAGGGGCTGCACAGATATCAGTGTATGCACAGAGGGCAGGGGTGGATATAGCAGGGGCTGCACAGATATCAGTGTATGCACAGAGGGCAGGGGTGGATATAGCAGGGGCTGCACAGATATCAGTGTATGCACAGAGGGCAGGGGTGGATATAGCAGGGGCTGCACAGATATCAGTGTATGCACAGAGGGCAGGGGTGGATATAGCAGAGGCTGCACAGATATCAGGGGATGCACAGAGGGCAGGGGTGGATATAGCAGGGGCTGCACAGATATCAGTGTATGCACAGAGGGCAGGGGTGGATATAGCAGGGGCTGCACAGATATCAGTGTATGCACAGAGGGCAGGGGTGGATATAGCAGGGGCTGCACAGATATCAGTGGATGCACAGAGGGCAGGGGTGGATATAGCAGGGGCTGCACAGATATTAGTGTATGCACAGAGGGCAGGGGTGGATATAGCAGAGGCTGCACAGATATCAGTGGATGCACAGAGAGCAGGGGTGGATATAGCAGAGGCTGCACAGATATCAGTGGATGCACAGAGGGCAGGGGTGGATATAGCAGGGGCTGCACAGATATCAGTGGATGCACAGAGGGCAGGGGTGGATATAGCAGGGGCTGCACAGATATCAGTGGATGCACAGAGGGCAGGGGTGGATATAGCAGAGGCTGCACAGATATCAGGGGATGCACAGAGGGCAGGGGTGGATATAGCAGGGGCTGCACAGATATCAGTGGATGCACAGAGGGCAGGGGTGGATATAGCAGGGGCTGCACAGATATCAGTGGATGCACAGAGGGCAGGGGTGGATATAGCAGAGGCTGCACAGATATCAGTGTATGCACAGAGAGCAGGGGTGGATATAGCAGGGGCTGCACAGATATCAGTGTATGCACAGAGGGCAGGGGTGGATATAGCAGGGGCTGCACAGATATCAGTGTATGCACAGAGAGCAGGGGTGGATATAGCAGGGGCTGCACAGATATCAGTGTATGCACAGAGGGCAGGGGTGGATATAGCAGAGGCTGCACAGATATCAGTGTATGCACAGAGGGCAGGGGTGGATATAGCAGGGGCTGCACAGATATCAGTGTATGCACAGAGGGCAGGGGTGGATATAGCAGGGGCTGCACAGATATCAGTGTATGCACAGAGGGCAGGGGTGGATATAGCAGGGGCTGTACAGATATCAGTGTATGCACAGAGGGCAGGGGTGGATATAGCAGGGGCTGCACAGATATCAGTGTATGCACAGAGGGCAGGGGTGGATATAGCAGGGGCTGCACAGATATCAGTGTATGCACAGAGGGCAGGGGTGGATATAGCAGGGGCTGCACAGATATCAGTGGATGCACAGAGGGCAGGGGTGGATATAGCAGGGGCTGCACAGATATCAGTGTATGCACAGAGGGCAGGAGTGGATATAGCAGGGGCTGCACAGATATCAGTGGATGCACAGAGGGCAGGGGTGGATATAGCAGGGGCTGCACAGATATCAGTGTATGCACAGAGAGCAGGGGTGGATATAGCAGGGGCTGCACAGATATCAGTGTATGCACAGAGGGCAGGGGTGGATATAGCAGGGGCTGTACAGATATCAGTGTATGCACAGAGAGCAGGGGTGGATATAGCAGAGGCTGCACAGATATCAGTGTATGCACAGAGAGCAGGGGTTGATATAGCAGGGGCCGCACAGATATCAGTGTATGCACAGAGGGCAGGGGTGGATATAGCAGGGGCTGCACAGATATCAGTGGATGCACAGAGGGCAGGGGTGGATATAGCAGGGGCTGTACAGATATCAGTGTATGCACAGAGGGCAGGGGTGGATATAGCAGAAGCTGCACAGATATCAGTGGATGCACAGAGGGCAGGGGTGGATATAGCAGAGGCTGCACAGATATCAGGGGATGCACAGAGGGCAGGGGTGGATATAGCAGGGGCTGCACAGATATCAGTGGATGCACAGAGGGCAGGGGTTGATATAGCAGAAGCTGCACAGATATCAGTGTATGCACAGAGAGCAGGGGTGGATATAGCAGAGGCTGCACAGATATCAGTGTATGCACAGAGAGCAGGGGTGGATATAGCAGGGGCTGCACAGATATCAGTGTATGCACAGAGGGCAGGGGTGGATATAGCAGGGGCTGCACAGATATCAGTGTATGCACAGAGAGCAGGGGTGGATATAGCAGGGGCTGCACAGATATCAGTGTATGCACAGAGAGCAGGGGTGGATATAGCAGAGGCTGCACAGATATCAGTGTATGCACAGAGGGCAGGGGTGGATATAGCAGGGGCTGAATTACCTCACAGAAAAAACCCCACCATAAAATTCAATACTTTATTTCATAAATCAACAAGTACAAAATTAAAAACAGAGTGAGTTTGATACACTAAGTCACTATTATAGGGGGCATTCCGGGCCAATTCCCTATTGTGACCCTTCCTATCAGCAGGGGTCGGCACCCTACATATATGACCGTTATGGCGCCCCTGCTCCAACGTGGACTGACCCTTCTTGCCCTATTCTGGCACTATTATTTGTGCTGCTGATCTCTATGAGAGCTTCTGTATAGTATTTCGTGAAGTTCTCATGCATCCACCCAGGCATTCAATAGTGGTATTTTCAATATAATGTCTATAATTCCCTGATATTTTAAATAGACATCTCAGCATTATACGTAATCAGTTAGTCTAACAGAAGGTGCTGTCCATATTGTATCAAACTTTACATATCACCAGTAAATAATGTAGCCCAATCGCCACTGCTTCGCCAATTGGCATAGCTCACTGCCCGACGCGTTTCTCCTCCTGAATCAACAATCGAGCGGAGGTTCATCAGGGGCTATTCAGGGCTCAGTTGCATGGATGTCAGAATTGCAATAGTACCAAAAATAATAATTCAGTCCTTCAATAAGGCAATGTCGTTCCCATCACAATCAGATATTGTCTGGGGCTGCATGTTCCTATTTATGCCATAGATGCCCATTTCCTCAGTGAGGTGTCAGTCAGGTATCTCATTGTATGGGTTTTGAGGCTGGCTGCGCTTCAATGGTGGATGGATAATGGCGCCTACTGGATATAGCAGGGGCTGCACAGATATCAGTGTATGCACAGAGAGCAGGGGTGGATATAGCAGAGGCTGCACAGATATCAGTGGATGCACAGAGAGCAGGGGTGGATATAGCAGAGGCTGCACAGATATCAGTGGATGCACAGAGGGCAGGGGTGGATATAGCAGGGGCTGCACAGATATCAGTGTATGCACAGAGAGCAGGGGTGGATATAGCAGGGGCTGCACAGATATCAGTGTATGCACAGAGGGCAGGGGTGGATATAGCAGGGGCTGCACAGATATCAGTGAATGCACAGAGGGCAGGGGTGGATATAGCAGGGGCTGCACAGATATCAGTGGATGCACAGAGGGCAGGGGTGGATATAGCAGGGGCTGCACAGATATCAGTGTATGCACAGAGAGCAGGGGTGGATATAGCAGGGGCTGCACAGATATCAGTGTATGCACAGAGAGCAGGGGTGGATATAGCAGGGGCTGCACAGATATCAGTGGATGCACAGAGGGCAGGGGTGGATATAGCAGGGGCTGCACAGATATCAGTGGATGCACAGAGGGCAGGGGTGGATATAGCAGGGGCTGCACAGATATCAGTGTATGCACAGAGGGCAGGGGTGGATATAGCAGGGGCTGCACAGATATCAGTGGATGCACAGAGGGCAGGGGTGGATATAGCAGAGGCTGCACAGATATCAGTGGATGCACAGAGAGCAGGGGTGGATATAGCAGGGGCTGCACAGATATCAGTGTATGCACAGAGGGCAGGGGTGGATATAGCAGAGGCTGCACAGATATCAGTGGATGCACAGAGGGCAGGGGTGGATATAGCAGGGGCTGCACAGATATCAGTGTATGCACAGAGAGCAGGGGTTGATATAGCAGGGGCTGCACAGATATCAGTGGATGCACAGAGAGCAGGGGTGGATATAGCAGAGGCTGCACAGATATCAGTGTATGCACAGAGAGCAGGGGTGGATATAGCAGAGGCTGCACAGATATCAGTGTATGCACAGAAGGCAGGGTGGATATAGCAGAGGCTGCACAGATATCAGTGTATGCACAGAGGGCAGGGGTGGCTATAGCAGAGGCTGCACAGATATCAGTGGATGCACAGAGGGCAGGGGTTGATATAGCAGGGGCTGCACAGATATCAGTGTATGCACAGAGAGCAGGGGTGGATATAGCAGAGGCTGCACAGATATCAGTGTATGCACAGAGAGCAGGGGTGGATATAGCAGAGGCTGCACAGATATCAGTGTATGCACAGAGAGCAGGGGTTGATATAGCAGGGGCTGCACAGATATCAGTGTATGCACAGAGAGCAGGGGTGGATATAGCAGAGGCTGCACAGATATCAGTGGATGCACAGAGAGCAGGGGTGGATATAGCAGAGGCTGCACAGATATCAGTGTATGCACAGAGAGCAGGGGTTGATATAGCAGGGGCTGCACAGATATCAGTGGATGCACAGAGGGCAGGGGTGGATATAGCAGGGGCTGCACAGATATCAGTGTATGTACAGAGGGCAGGGGTGGATATAGCAGGGGCTGCACAGATATCAGTGTATGTACAGAGGGCAGGGGTGGATATAGCAGAGGCTGCACAGATATCAGTGTATGCACAGAGAGCAGGGGTGGATATAGCAGGGGCTGCACAGATGTCAGTGTATGCACAGAGAGCAGGGGTGGATATAGCAGAGGCTGCACAGATATCAGTGTATGCACAGAGAGCAGGGGTGGATATAGCAGGGGCTGCACAGATATCAGTGTATGCACAGAGAGCAGGGGTGGATATAGCAGAGGCTGCACAGATATCAGTGTATGCACAGAGAGCAGGGGTTGATATAGCAGGGGCTGCACAGATATCAGTGTATGCACAGAGAGCAGGGGTGGATATAGCAGAGGCTGCACAGATATCAGTGTATGCACAGAGAGCAGGGGTGGATATAGCAGGGGCTGCACAGATATCAGTGGATGCACAGAGGGCAGGGGTGGATATAGCAGGGGCTGCACAGATATCAGTGGATGCACAGAGGGCAGGGGTGGATATAGCAGGGGCTGCACAGATATCAGTGTATGCACAGAGAGCAGGGGTGGATATAGCAGGGGCTGCACAGATATCAGTGGATGCACAGAGAGCAGGGGTGGATATAGCAGGGGCTGCACAGATATCAGTGGATGCACAGAGAGCAGGGGTGGATATAGCAGGGGCTGCACAGATATCAGTGTATGCACAGAGAGCAGGGGTGGATATAGCAGGGGCTGCACAGATATCAGTGTATGCACAGAGAGCAGGGGTGGATATAGCAGGGGCTGCACAGATATCAGTGTATGCACAGAGGGCAGGGGTGGATATAGCAGAGGCTGCACAGATATCAGTGTATGCACAGAGGGCAGGGGTGGATATAGCAGGGGCTGCACAGATATCAGTGTATGTACAGAGGGCAGGGGTGGATATAGCAGAGGCTGCACAGATATCAGTGTATGCACAGAGAGCAGGGGTGGATATAGCAGGGGCTGCACAGATATCAGTGTATGCACAGAGGGCAGGGGTGGATATAGCAGGGGCTGCACAGATATCAGTGTATGCACAGAGGGCAGGGGTGGATATAGCAGGGGCTGCACAGATATCAGTGGATGCACAGAGGGCAGGGGTGGATATAGCAGAGGCTGCACAGATATCAGTGTATGCACAGAGGGCAGGGGTGGATATAGCAGGGGCTGCACAGATATCAGTGTATGCACAGAGGGCAGGAGTGGATATAGCAGGGGCTGCACAGATATCAGTGTATGTACAGAGGGCAGGGGTGGATATAGCAGAGGCTGCACAGATATCAGTGTATGCACAGAGGGCAGGGGTGGATATAGCAGGGGCTGCACAGATATCAGTGGATGCACAGAGGGCAGGGGTGGATATAGCAGGGGCTGCACAGATATCAGTGTATGCACAGAGAGCAGGGGTTGATATAGCAGAAGCTGCACAGATATCAGTGTATGCACAGAGGGCAGGGGTGGATATAGCAGGGGCTGCACAGATATCAGTGTATGCACAGAGGGCAGGGGTGGATATAGCAGGGGCTGCACAGATATCAGTGTATGCACAGAGGGCAGGGGTGGATATAGCAGGGGCTGCACAGATATCAGTGTATGCACAGAGAGCAGGGGTGGATATAGCAGGGGCTGCACAGATATCAGTGTATGCACAGAGGGCAGGGGTGGATATAGCAGGGGCTGCACAGATATCAGTGTATGCACAGAGAGCAGGGGTGGATATAGCAGGGGCTGCACAGATATCAGTGTATGCACAGAGAGCAGGGGTGGATATAGCAGGGGCTGCACAGATATCAGTGTATGCACAGAGGGCAGGGGTGGATATAGCAGAAGCTGCACAGATATCAGTGTATGCACAGAGAGCAGGGGTGGATATAGCAGGGGCTGCACAGATATCAGTGTATGCACAGAGGGCAGGGGTGGATATAGCAGAGGCTGCACAGATATCAGTGGATGCACAGAGGGCAGGGGTGGATATAGCAGGGGCTGCACAGATATCAGTGTATGCACAGAGGGCAGGGGTGGATATAGCAGGGGCTGCACAGATATCAGTGTATGCACAGAGGGCAGGGTGGATATAGCAGGGGCTGCACAGATATCAGTGTATGCACAGAGGGCAGGGGTGGATATAGCAGGGGCTGCACAGATATCAGTGGATGCACAGAGGGCAGGGGTGGATTTAGCAGGGGCTGCACAGATATCAGTGGATGCACAGAGGGCAGGGGTGGATTTAGCAGGGGCTGCACAGATATCAGTGGATGCACAGAGGGCAGGGGTGGATATAGCAGGGGCTGCACAGATATCAGTGTATACACAGAGAGCAGGGGTGGATATAGCAGAGGCTGCACAGATATTAGTGTATGCACAGAGGGCAGGGGTGGCTATAGCAGAGGCTGCACAGATATCAGTGGATGCACAGAGGGCAGGGGTGGATATAGCAGAGGCTGCACAGATATTAGTGTATGCACAGAGGGCAGGGGTGGATATAGCAGGGGCTGCACAGATATCAGTGGATGCACAGAGGGCAGGGGTGGATATTGCAGAGGCTGCACAGATATCAGTGGATGCACAGAGAGCAGGGGTGGATATAGCAGGGGCTGCACAGATATCAGTGTATGCACAGAGAGCAGGGGTGGATATAGCAGGGGCTGCACAGATATCAGTGGATGCACAGAGGGCAGGGGTGGATATAGCAGGGGTTGCACAGATATCAGTGGATGCACAGAGGGCAGGGGTGGATATAGCAGAGGCTGCACAGATATCAGTGTATGCACAGAGGGCAGGGGTGGATATAGCAGGGGCTGCACAGATATCAGTGGATGCACAGAGGGCAGGTGTGGATATAGCAGGGGCTGCACAGATATCAGTGTATGCACAGAGGGCAGGGGTGGATATAGCAGGGGCTGCACAGATATCAGTGTATGCACAGAGGGTAGGGGTGGATATAGCAGGGGCTGCACAGATATCAGTGTATGCACAGAGAGCAGGGGTTGATATAGCAGGGGCTGCACAGATATCAGTGGATGCACAGAGAGCAGGGGTGGATATAGCAGGGGCTGCACAGATATCAGTGGATGCACAGAGGGCAGGGGTGGATATAGCAGAGGCTGCACAGATATCAGTGGATGCACAGAGGGCAGGGGTGGATATAGCAGGGGCTGCACAGATATCAGTGTATGCACAGAGGGCAGGGGTGGATATAGCAGAGGCTGCACAGATATCAGTGGATGCACAGAGGGCAGAGGTGGATATAGCAGGGGCTGCACAGATATCAGTGGATGCACAGAGGGCAGGGGTGGATATAGCAGAGGCTGCACAGATATCAGTGTATGCACAGAGGGCAGGGGTGGATATAGCAGGGGCTGCACAGATATCAGTGTATGCACAGAGGGCAGGGGTGGATATAGCAGAGGCTGCACAGATATCAGTATATGCACAGAGAGCAGGGATGGATATAGCAGAGGCTGCACAGATATTAGTGTATGCACAGAGGGCAGGGGTGGATATAGCAGAGGCTGCACAGATATCAGTGGATGCACAGAGGGCAGGGGTGGATATAGCAGGGGCCGCACAGATATCAGTGTATACACAGAGAGCAGGGGTGGATATAGCAGAGGCTGCACAGATATTAGTGTATGCACAGAGGGCAGGGGTGGCTATAGCAGAGGCTGCACAGATATCAGTGGATGCACAGAGGGCAGGGGTGGATATAGCAGAGGCTGCACAGATATTAGTGTATGCACAGAGGGCAGGGGTGGATATAGCAGGGGCTGCACAGATATCAGTGGATGCACAGAGGGCAGGGGTGGATATTGCAGAGGCTGCACAGATATCAGTGGATGCACAGAGAGCAGGGTTGGATATAGCAGGGGCTGCACAGATATCAGTGTATGCACAGAGAGCAGGGGTGGATATAGCAGGGGCTGCACAGATATCAGTGGATGCACAGAGGGCAGGGGTGGATATAGCAGGGGTTGCACAGATATCAGTGGATGCACAGAGGGCAGGGGTGGATATAGCAGGGGCTGCACAGATATCAGTGTATGCACAGAGGGCAGGGGTGGATATAGCAGGGGCTGCACAGATATCAGTGTATGCACAGAGGGCAGGGGTGGATATAGCAGGGGCTGCACAGATATCAGTGTATGCACAGAGAGCAGGGGTTGATATAGCAGGGGCTGCACAGATATCAGTGGATGCACAGAGAGCAGGGGTGGATATAGCAGGGGCTGCACAGATATCAGTGGATGCACAGAGGGCAGGGGTGGATATAGCAGAGGCTGCACAGATATCAGTGGATGCACAGAGGGCAGGGGTGGATATAGCAGGGGCTGCACAGATATCAGTGTATGCACAGAGGGCAGGGGTGGATATAGCAGAGGCTGCACAGATATCAGTGGATGCACAGAGGGCAGAGGTGGATATAGCAGGGGCTGCACAGATATCAGTGGATGCACAGAGGGCAGGGGTGGATATAGCAGAGGCTGCACAGATATCAGTGTATGCACAGAGGGCAGGGGTGGATATAGCAGGGGCTGCACAGATATCAGTGTATGCACAGAGGGCAGGGGTGGATATAGCAGAGGCTGCACAGATATCAGTATATGCACAGAGAGCAGGGATGGATATAGCAGAGGCTGCACAGATATTAGTGTATGCACAGAGGGCAGGGGTGGATATAGCAGAGGCTGCACAGATATCAGTGGATGCACAGAGGGCAGGGGTGGATATAGCAGGGGCCGCACAGATATCAGTGTATGCACAGAGAGCAGGGGTGGATATAGCAGGGGCTGCACAGATATCAGTGTATGCACAGAGGGCAGGGGTGGATATAGCAGGGGCTGCACAGATATCAGTGTATGCACAGAGGGCAGGGGTGGATATAGCAGAGGCTGCACAGATATCAGTGGATGCACAGAGGGCAGGGGTGGATATAGCAGAGGCTGCACAGATATCAGTGGATGCACAGAGGGCAGGGGTGGATATAGCAGGGGCTGCACAGATATCAGTGTATGCACAGAGGGCAGGGGTGGATATAGCAGGGGCTGCACAGATATCAGTGTATGCACAGAGGGCAGAGGTGGATATAGCAGGGGCTGCACAGATATCAGTGGATGCACAGAGGGCAGGGGTGGATATAGCAGGGGCTGCACAGATATCAGTGGATGCACAGAGGGCAGGGGTGGATATAGCAGAGGCTGCACAGATATCAGTGTATGCACAGAGGGCAGGGGTGGATATAGCAGGGGCTGCACAGATATCAGTGTATGCACAGAGGGCAGGAGTGGATATAGCAGGGGCTGCACAGATATCAGTGGATGCACAGAGGGCAGGGGTGGATATAGCAGAGGCTGCACAGATATCAGTGTATGCACAGAGGGCAGGGGTGGATATAGCAGGGGCTGCACAGATATCAGTGTATGCACAGAGGGCAGGGGTGGATATAGCAGAGGCTGCACAGATATCAGTGTATGCACAGAGGGCAGGAGTGGATATAGCAGGGGCTGCACAGATATCAGTGTATGCACAGAGGGCAGGGGTGGATATAGCAGGGGCTGCACAGATATCAGTGTATGCACAGAGGGCAGGGGTGGATATAGCAGGGGCTGCACAGATATCAGTGTATGCACAGAGGGCAGGGGTGGATATAGCAGAGGCTGCACAGATATCAGTGTATGCACAGAGGGCAGGAGTGGATATAGCAGGGGCTGCACAGATATCAGTGTATGCACAGAGGGCAGGGGTGGATATAGCAGAGGCTGCACAGATATCAGTGTATGCACAGAGGGCAGGGGTGGATATAGCAGAGGCTGCACAGATATCAGTGTATGCACAGAGGGCAGGGTGGATATAGCAGAGGCTGCACAGATATCAGTGTATGCACAGAGAGCAGGGGTGGATATAGCAGGGGCTGCACAGATATCAGTGTATGCACAGAGAGCAGGGGTGGATATAGCAGGGGCTGCACAGATATCAGTGTATGCACAGAGGGCAGGGGTGGATATAGCAGGGGCTGCACAGATATCAGTGTATGCACAGAGAGCAGGGGTGGATATAGCAGGGGCTGCACAGATATCAGTGTATGCACAGAGGGCAGGGTGGATATAGCAGAGGCTGCACAGATATCAGTGTATGCACAGAGGGCAGGAGTGGATATAGCAGGGGCTGCACAGATATCAGTGTATGCACAGAGGGCAGGGGTGGATATAGCAGGGGCTGCACAGAGGGCAGGGTGGATAGTGCATGTACGCAGCCTTCCAGTATGTGAGCTGTGATGACCATGCCACATTTAGAAGCAGTGATTTTCTATGAGACTTGCTGGATTCCTTTAAGGGGCGTTCAGGTTTGGAGCCTCCAAGAAGCAGGTGGCGCCTTTAAGGCAGTAACTGCTGCGGCAGGATTATTGCGCTCTCCCCCATCGTTCCGGTGTAGCATTAGTAAGTGTAGCCGCTGCCTCCATCAGATACTTGTATTCCAGGCATAAAGTCATTTTCATTTAAATGACTCTTATAAATTAGAGCTGATCCTTGTGAGTGCGGCGCGCGGAGCGGAGTGATGGAGCCGCCGCGTGACTCACATCTCACTACTGTAAACTTTTACGAGGTATCTTAATCCTGGAGAAACGAGCTTCTCCGCGGGCTGCTTGTACTTTAGCGGACCTGCATTACAGATATTTATTGGATTTGTTCTAAATGAGTTTTCAGGAGCCCCCCGTACAAAGCCGCGGCAGAGAGGGAGGTTTATGCGTCCCATCATGAATACGGCGAGGTCGTATGAACCCCATTTATTTTTATATGTAAGAAGACGGCGAACGGGAAAGTATTATCAGGGGCGTCCGAAAATTCAATAACAATGTAATGTGTTTTTTCTTTATAGGTAAAGAAAGGATGAAAGATATTGGGAGATATATCCACAAAGAAGCCGAAAAAGCGAAATCCAGAGCCATCAGTAATAACCCACCTCCGCAGGAACGGCAGGTGCCGAGGACCACCGGGACCGCGATATAGGTGCAGAGGACCACCGTCACCCCGATATAGGTGCAGAGGACCACCGGCACCCCGATATAGGTGCAGAGGACCACCGTCACCCCGATATAGGTGCAGAGGACCACCGGCACCCCGATATAGGTGCAGAGGACCACCGTCACCCCGATATAGGTGCAGAGGACCACCGGCACCCCGATATAGGTGCAGAGGACCACCGTCACCCCGATATAGGTGCAGAGGACCACCGTCACCCCGATATAGGTGCAGAGGACCACCGGCACCCCGATATAGGTGCAGAGGACCACCGGCACCCCGATATAGGTGCAGAGGACCACCGGCACCCCGATATAGGTGCAGAGGACCACCGGCACCCCGATATAGGTGCAGAGGACCACCGGCACCCCGATATAGGTGCAGAGGACCACCGGCACCCCGATATAGGTGCAGAGGACCACCGGCACCCCGATATAGGTGCAGAGGACCACCGGCACCCCGATACAGGTGCAGAGGACCACCGTCACCCCGATATAGGTGCAGAGGACTACTGGCACCCCAATATAGGTGCCGAGGACCACCGGGAGCCCGATACAGGTGCAGAGGACCACCGTGACCTCGATATAGGTGCAGAGGACCACCGGCACCCCGATATAGGTGCAGAGGACTACCGGCACCCCGATATAGGGGCAGAGGACCACCGGGACCCCGATATAGGGGCAGAGGACTACCGGCACCCCGATATCGGTGCAGAGGACCACCGGCACCCCGATACAGGTGCAGAGGACCACCGGGACCCCGATACAGGTGCAGATGACCACTGGCACCCCGATACAGGTGTAGAGGACCACCGGCACCCCGATATAGGGGCAGAGGACCACCAGGACCCCGATATAGGTGAAGAGGACCACTGCCTCCCCCCAATACAGGTGCAGAGGACCACCGACACCCTGATATAGGTGCAGAGAACCACTGGCACCCCGATATAGGTGGTGAGGACCACCGGCAGCCCGATATAGGTGCAGAAGACCACCGACACCCCGATATAGGTGCAGAGGACCACCAGCACCCCGATATAGGTGCAGAGGACCACCGGGACCCCGATATAGGTGCAAAGGACCACCTTGACCCCGATACAGGTGCAGAGGACCACCGGGACCCCGATAGAGGTGCAGAGGACCACCGGGACCCCGATACAGGTGCAGAGGACTACCGGCACCCTGATACACGTGCAGAGGACCACCGGGACCCCGATATAGGTGCAGAGGACCACTGGGACCCCGATATAAGTGCAGAGGACCACCGACACCCTGATATAGGTGGAGAGGACCACCGACACCCCGATATAGGTACAGAAGACCACCGTGACCCCGATATAGGTGCAAAGGACCACCGGCACCCTGATACAGCTGCAGAGGACCACCGGGACCCCGATACAGGTGCAGAGGACTACCGGCACCCCGATATAGGTGCAGAGGACTACCGGCACCCCGATACAGGTGCAGAGGACCACCGGGACCCCGATATAGGTGCAGAGGACCACCGGGACCCCGATATAGGTGCAGAGGACCACCGACACCCTGATACAGGTGCAGAGGACCACTGGCACCCCGATATAGGTGGAGAGGACCACCGACACCCCGATATAGGTGCAGAGGACCACCAGCACCCCGATATAGGTGCAGTGGACAACCGGGACCCCGATATAGGTGCAGGGGACCACCGGCACCCCGATATAGGTGCAGAGGACCACCGGGACCCCGATATAGGTACAGAGGACCACCGGCACCCCGATAAAGCTGCAGAGGACTACCGGCACCCCGATATAGGTGCAAAGGACCACCGGGACCCCGATACAGGTGAAGAAAACCACCGGCACCCCGATACAGGTGCAGAGGACCACCGCCATCCTGATACAGGACTAGACTGACCCTTATCCCAGAGGTACTTCTGATGGTGAAGAGATCTGGATCGCCAACCTAACCCTAGCTCCTGGCCAGCCCTGCTCTAATGCCCCCTCTCCCCCTGGGAGGCCATGACATTAATCCCACACAAAAATACAGACAGGGAAAAACCAAACATCATACTCCCTGCAATCACACAGAGGTAAGACAATATGTGCTCAGGAGGAAATAAAGAGCAGGGAGGAAATAAACAGACACCGAAGATATTTCCATAACACACCAAATAACGTACAGAAGATCTCCAGAAACTGGAACACCATAGCACAAGGACCGGTATCGCAACAAGCTATAATTGGCGTGGGAAGATCAAACCCACCATCTTAAAAAGGGCAGGGAGTAGCTGTGATTGGTCTCTCACAACATGTGACTCCAGAGATAATCACAAGGCTAGCAGAACTTAACTCATGCAAGCCTGAACCAAAGAGAATACAGATCGGTCAATGCCTGAGCCTGCCTGACAAACTCAGAAGCCTAAAAAGAGACCTAGACTGGGGTCAGACTCAGCAGTGTGAACAGGGTCAGATGCCGCCCTGACACGTGGTAAGTTCTGAGCTAAACCCTGTGTAACAATTATACAGCAGTACTGAGCAGTGTAGCTGTAAATCACCACTGGAGTGAGATAAACACTTACTAGAAGCAGCAGCATGGGGGACATTATACAGAAGTACTGAGCAGTGTAGTTGTAAATCACCACTGGAGTGAGATAAACACTTACTAGAAGCAGCAGCATGGAGGACATTATACAGCAGTACTGAGCAGTGTAGCTGTAAATCCAGCACTGGGGTGAGAGAAACACTTACTGGAAGCAGCAGCATGGAGGACATTATACAGCAGTACTGAGCAGTGTAGCTGTAAATCACTACTGGAGTGAGATAAACACTTACTAGAAGCAGCAGCATGGAGGACATTATACAGCAGTACTGAGCAGTGTAGCTGTAAATCCAGCACTGGGGTGAGAGAAACACTTACTGGAAGCAGCAGTATGGAGGACATTATACAGCAGTACAGAGCAGTGTAGCTGTGAGCCCAGCACTGGGGTGAGAGAAACACTTACTAGAAGCAGCAGCATGGAGGACATTATACAGCAGCACTGAGCAGTATAGCTGTAAATCCAGCACTGGGGTGAGAGAAACACTTACTTGAAGCAGCAGTATGGAGGACATTATACAGCAGTACAGAGCAGTGTAGCTGTGAGCCCAGCACTGGGGTGAGAGAAACACTTACTAGAAGCAGCAGCATGGAGGATATTATACAGCAGCACTGAGCAGTATAGCTGTAAATCCAGCACTGGGGTGAGAGAAACACTTACTAGAAGCAGCAGCATGGAGGACATTATACAGCAGTACTGAGCAGTGTAGCTGTAAATCACTGGGGTGAGATAAACACTTACTAGAAGCAGCAGCATGGGGAACATTATACAGCAGCACTGAGCAGTGTAGCTGTAACTCACTGGGGTGAGATAAACATGAGATGCAGCATCATAATCAGTCGCTCTAGTGACTGGGAGATAAAGTGGCTCATAAGTGGAGAAAGGATCATGTTTCTCTGATAAGATACAGCACAGTTTTTCTTAGATTCGCTTCTGCTATGGATTTGTGGAATGCCGGGGTCTGTACATGAATCCACCATTGACAGCTTCTTTCTGTACATGGAGCGCGGAGATAACGCCTGTGTATTTATAGAGGGAATGATTTGGTGATGGTCTGTGTCATCTCTCGCCTCCCTCGCACTTTCAGCCATTGCTGGGATTTCCTTCTCAGCACCATATCCAGCAATGCGGGCGGCAGCATTATGCACCTCAGCACAGGCGCTCACTCCCGCCTCCATTTCATCTGTCAGTCCTGTTATCTGCACTTATGGATGTTGAGAGTTGAGGTCATCTGTGGCGGCTGCGGTTCCAGGCTGCGGTTCCAGGCTGCGGTTCCAGGCTGCGGTTCCAGGCTGCGGTTCCAGGCTGCGGTTCCAGGCTGCGGTTCCAGGCTGCGGTTCCAGGCTGCGGTTCCAGGCTGCGGTTTCATCTCATCGCCGTCTTGTGATGTGATATTTCTGCTCGCGGCGGATTCTGCAGCGTATGATAGACTGCTATTACTGGAGAAGAGCAGAATTATCTCTGGAGGTTCCTGCAGTTACAGTGATGCTGCTGCACAGCTACACAGGACGTCACCAGAGTGCAGGGCCAGCAGAATAGTGAGTGCAGCTCTGGAGTATAATACAGGAGGTGACTCAGGATCAGTAATGTAATATATACACACAGTGACTGCACCAGCAGAATAGTGAGTGCAGCTCTGGAGTATAATACGGGGTGTAACTCAAGATCAGTAATGTAATGTACACAGTGACTGCTCCAGCAGAATAGTGAGTGCAGCTCTGGAGTATAATACAGGAGGTAACTCAGGATCAGTAATGTATGTACACAGTGTCTGCACCAGCAGAATAGTGAGTGCAGCTCTGGAGTATAATACAGGAGGTAACTCAGGATCAGTAATGTATGTACACAGTGACTGCACCAGCAGAATAGTGAGTGCAGCTCTGGAGTATAATACGGGGTGTAACTCAAGATCAGTAATGTAATGTACACAGTGACTGCTCCAGCAGAATAGTGAGTGCAGCTCTGGATTATAATACAGGAGGTAACTCAGGAACAGTAATGTATGTACACAGTGACTGCTCCAGCAGAATAGTGAGTGCAGCTCTGGAGTATAATACAGGAGGTAACTCAGGATCAGTAATGTATGTACACAGTGTCTGCACCAGCAGAATAGTGAGTGCAGCTCTGGAGTATAATACAGGAGGTAACTCAGGATCAGTAATGTAATGTACACAGTGACTGCACCAGCAGAATAGTGAGTGCAGCTCTGGAGTATAATACAGGAGGCAACTCAGGATCAGTAATGTAATGTATGTACACAGTGACTGCACCAGCAGAATAGTGAGTGCAGCTCTGGGGTATAATACAGGAGGTAACTCAGGATCAGTAATGTATGTACACAGTGACTGCACCAGCAGAATAGTGAGTGCAGCTCTGGGAGATAATTCTCAGCCTGTAAGGCTGGACAGATCCTTTACATTAGGGTGAGTTATTGCAGTAATGAGAATCTCCCGCAGGGTGGTCTCCGTCTCTGGGATCCAGTGATTTGAGAATCCATGTGAATTATTCAGCAGATCCAGACACACGCGGCTTTTGTGTTTGGGAATTGCTCGCTTCTGATCTGCGCCGCTCCTGTTACTTTTCTGTACAATGCTCTTTGTGCTATTATGTTATTAAGTTACATTTTTTCAGTTTTACATAAAACCCTTGTATTGCTTCATGGGGAGAGTTTCCACTTAATGAACACATTGGAGCGCTGCTCCGCGGCTTGTAAAGGTCTGTGCAGCCTGAGTAACAATTATTAACATATGCATCATGTTCATTTGCATCTGGTCGGGCGGATTATTCCTCCGCAGCGTGAAGCGCAGACACATTACAAGTTTACTTTCATAAATAGAACTGTCTTCTCTGCAGGGACACAGCACAACGTCTCACAAGCCGAGCCGCGCCGCATTGCTTCCATTTTGTGTCCCTTTTATGCTTTTATCTCAACTTTACTGATGTCTTTTTTTTTTCGTTTTGCAAAGTCAGATCTGAATAAATCATCATTTAATGGCTTCTTATGGAGAAATGCTGAGGGGGGATCTCATGCCTAGAAGCAGAAGCGAATTAGAGGGACAAGGACTGATCTATTCACATCATAAAGTGACCAGTCGAGAAGTGGATCTGCTGAAATCACCATTGGGGAGAGATTCCCTGCCAGGTCCATGTTACCTCCCTGCCCATCCCCCAGTGTTACTAAATATACAGCACAGCATATGATACGACGAATAGTACCTGGTGGTAAATAGGCAATTTAATATCACTCTGCCATCTCAGATTTGTTTGGCTGCTTCCATTGTAGAAAAAGTCCAGAATGTCTCCTTTTTATAGGCAGATCCTGGCTTGCTAATGTTTAACACAAGCGATTCAAATGGAAGAATCTGTGGCTTTTTCACACAGGGGGTGCCATTGTAACTGGGACTAGGGAAAATATAAGTAACTGGGTTATCAGCCCGGTGATAAAAAACAAACGGTGGTGATTAATGGAACACAGGGAACAGTGGGTGCCACAAAGAGTCAGTATTGGGTCCTCTTCTTTTCAATGTATTAATGAATTTCAATATTTGCAGAGGATACTAAACAAACCGTAATCAACACAGAGGATGATCATTTAAAATTAGAAAAAGATTTGTGTAATCGGGAGGCTCAGGCTGAGAAATGGCAATTGATGTTTAATGTAGGTAAATACAGTTAGGTCCAGAAATATTTGGACAGTGACACAAGTTTTGTTATTTTAGCTGTTTACAAAAACATGTTCAGAAATACAATTCTATATATAATATGGGCTGAAAGTGCACACTCCCAGCTGCAATATGAGAGTTTTCACATCCAAATCGGAGAAAGGGTTTAGGAATCATAGCTCTGTAATGCATAGCCTCCTCTTTTTCAAGGGACCAAAAGTAATTGGACAAGGGACTCTAAGGGCTGCAATTAACTCTGAAGGCGTCTCCCTCGTTAACCTGTAATCAATGAAGTAGTTAAAAGGTCTGGGGTTGATTACAGGTGTGTGGTTTTGCATTTGGAAGCTGTTGCTGTGACCAGACAACATGCGGTCTAAGGAACTCTCAATTGAGGTGAAGCAGAACATCCTGAGGCTGAAAAAAAAGAAAAAATCCATCAGAGAGATAGCAGATATGCTTGGAGTAGCAAAATCAACAGTCGGGTACATTCTGAGAAAAAAGGAATTGACTGGTGAGCTTGGGAACTCAAAAAGGCCTGGGCGTCCACGGATGACAACAGTGGTGGATGATCGCCGCATACTTTCTTTGGTGAAGAAGAACCCGTTCACAACATCAACTGAAGTCCAGAACACTCTCAGTGAAGTAGGTGTATCTGTCTCTAAGTCAACAGTAAAGAGAAGACTCCATGAAAGTAAATACAAAGGGTTCACATCTAGATGCAAACCATTCATCAATTCCAAAAATAGACAGGCCAGAGTTAAATTTGCTGAAAAACACCTCATGAAGCCAGCTCAGTTCTGGAAAAGTATTCTATGGACAGATGAGACCAAGATCAACCTGTACCAGAATGATGGGAAGAAAAAAGTGTGTAGAAGAAAGGGAACGGCACATGATCCAAGGCACACCACATCCTCTGTAAAACATGTGGAGGCAACGTGATGGCATGGGCATGCATGGCTTTCAATGGCACTGGGTCACTTGTGTTTATTGATGACATAACAGCAGACAAGAGTAGCCGGATGAATTCTGAAGTGTACCGGGATATACTTTCAGCCCAGATTCAGCCAAATGCCGCAAAGTTGATCGGACGGCGCTTCATAGTACAGATGGACAATGACCCCAAGCATACAGCCAAAGCTACCCAGGAGTTCATGAGTGCAAAAAAGTGGAACATTCTGCAATGGCCAAGTCAATCACCAGATCTGAACCCAATTGAGCATGCATTTCACTTGCTCAAATCCAGACTTAAGACGGAAAGACCCACAAACAAGCAAGACCTGAAGGCTGCGGCTGTAAAGGCCTGGCAAAGCATTAAGAAGGAGGAAACCCAGCGTTTGGTGATGTCCATGGGTTCCAGACTTAAGGCAGTGATTGCCTCCAAAGGATTCGCTACAAAATATTGAAAATAAAAATATTTTGTTTGGGTTTGGTTTATTTGTCCAATTACTTTTGACCTCCTAAAATGTGGAGTGTTTGTAAAGAAATGTGAAAATTCCTACAATTTCTATCAGATATTTTTGTTCAAACCTTCAAATTAAACGTTACAATCTGCACTTGAATTCTGTTGTAGAGGTTTCATTTCAAATCCAATGTGGTGGCATGCAGAGCCCAACTCGCCAAAATTGTGGCACTGGCCAAATATTTCTGGACCTAACTGTATAACGTCACCCACTAAGGAAGAGGAAAAAGCCTTACGGCTATAGGTGGACGACCAGCTAAACTTTACTGATCAGTGTCAGGCAGCTGCTGCCAAAGCAAATAAAATAATGATACACATTAAAAGAGGCAGAGATGCTCCCGACAAGAACATAGTTTTCCTCTGTACAAGTCACTGGTGCGACCACATTTATATACTGTGTACAATTTTGGTCTCCGGTGTATAAGAAGGAAAGAGCTGAACTAGAGCGGATGCAGAGAAGAGCGACCAAGGTAATTAAAGGGAATCGGTGACTGCAAAAGACAAGTTATCAGACTGGGGGTTATTCAGTTTGGAAAAAGGAAGATTTAGGGGCGATCTTATTAAAATGCACAAATATATGAGACAATACAGAGATCTGTTTATACCTTGGCTGATAAGGTGACAAGGGGGCATCCTCTACTACTACAGGATGGAAGGTTCAGTCATAATCACAAATGCAGAATCTTTAGTGTAAGCACTGTGACACTATTGAGTCTTTACTGTAAGAGCAGTGAGACTGTGGATTTACTGTAAGAGCAGTGAGACTGAATTATTTACTGTAAGAGCAGTGAGACTGTGGATTTACTGTAAGAGCAGTGAGACTGTGGATTTACTGTAAGAGCAGTGAGACTGTGGATTCTTTACTGTAAGAGCAGTGAGACTATGGATTCTTTACTGTAAGAGCAGTGAGACTATGGATTCTTTACTGTAAGAGCAGTGAGACTGTGGATTTACTGTAAGAGCAGTGAGACTGTGGATTCTTTACTGTAAGAGCAGTGAGACTATGGATTCTTTACGGTAAGAGCAGTGAGACTGTGGATTATTTATAGTAAGAGCAGTGACACTGTGAATTCTTTACTGTAAGAGCGGTGAAACTGTGGATTATTTACTGTAAGAGCAGCGATACTATGGATTCTTTACTGTAAGAGCAGTGAGACTGGATTATTTATGGTAATAGTAGTGAGACTCTGGATTCTTTACTGTAAGAGCAGTGAGACTCTGGATTCTTTACTGTAAAAGCAGTGAGACTATGGATTCTTTACTGTAAGAGCAGTAAGATTGTGAATTCTTTACTGTAAGAGCAGTGAGACTGGATTATTTATGGTAAGAGCAGTGAGACTCTGGATTCTTTACTGTAAGAGCAGTGAGACTCTGGATTCTTTACTGTAAGAGCAGTGAGACTATGTATTCTTTACTGTAACAGCAGTGAGACTATGGATTCTTTACTGTAAGAGCAGTGAGACTGTGGATTCTTTACTGTAAGAGCAGTGAGACTGTGGATTATTTACTGTAAGAGCAGTGAGACTATGGATCCTTTACTGTAAGAGCAGTGAGACTATGGATCCTTTACTGTAAGAGCAGTGAGACTGTGGATTATTTACTGTAAGAGCAGTGAGACTATGGATTCCTTACGGTAAGAGCAGTGAGACTGTGAATTCTTTACTGTAAGAGCAGTGAAACTATGGATTCTTTACTGTAAGAGCAGTGAGACTCTGGATTCTTTACGGTAAGAACAGTGAGACTGTGAATTCTTTACAGTAAGAGCAGTGAGACTGTAGATTCTTTACTGTAAGAGCAGTGAAACTATGGATTCTTTACTGTAAGAGCAGTGAGACTCTGGATTCTTTATGGTAAGAGCAGTGAGACTGTGGATTCTTTATGGTAAGAGCAGTCATATTATTGAACTCTCTGACCTGGATGTCTTACTTAAAATATATCCTGTTACAAATGATGGGCAGTAGATTTTGTGCTGGACATTGATCCAGGGAACTCGTTTTATTACCGCAGGTGGAGTCAGGAAGGAATTTTTCCCCTAATATGGGACAATTATCCTCGGCCTCATGGTTTTTTCCTTCCTCTGGATGAACATGTCGGGCTGTAGTTTGTACTCGATGGACTCACTGTATGAAGCCATGACTCTATGTAGCGCTGTGTGAGTGCCTGCAGCGTTCTGCACCCGCCGTCTCGTGATGGGGGGTGCGCGGCGTGTGTGTTTGGCTCCATGTGCTCGTTTTCCGGAATCCGTGTGTTCTGGTATCTGGATTCAGTCCAGATAAGACTCATACTTGAATCTCCGCCAATGCTAAGAGCAGCTGCTATGAAATATGCGGTGACGATTCTCTCGCTCCGAGGCTTAAATGAACGGCAGTGAAGTAACGGCTTCCAAATCTGGTGACGATTTCTAAAGGCACAAGATAAAATAAAGTCATGAAAAACGGAGATAAATCGATTTTGTTATAAGAATTTGTGAAATGTAAAAAATATAAAAATCATCAAAATCGCTGATGATAGAAGAAGTCGTCGTCATCTCACGGCTGAGGCAAATATACAGCGATACTGATACAATGGATGAGAGAAGATGAGACTACACTGGGTTAATATAAGATGTGACCCTAAAGACACATAAATCAGCAGAAGGGCTGCGTACACAAAGATCAGAGATCAGCTCTGTTTATAAATATTATTACACAATGTGGTGAAGATTGGCGCATGTGAAGCAACGCAGCGGGGGCGGAGTTAGTGAAACTGCCAAAGGAAAGGCGCTAAAAAATACTCAACCCCGCCCACAAGGCGCTGAGCACCTCATCTGCATATACACAAGGGCTTCTCTAAAACTTCCCAGGACACCTCTTCATTAAAGCTGAGGCTCTTCAGGGATGATAGAAGCGAGGGTCGGACGTCGCCCACAGAACCTGATGGAGGATTGTCTTTCTTGGATCTTGAATACTGAGTATTTTATAAGGTTTTCTTCATGTACATGTAAACAGATCTGGATCCGGTGCAGGAATGTGGGGCAGACGTGAGCGGTACCACCTCCGCCAGACGCTGGATGGATGGATGAATCCGAATGGATGTAAGGATAATAGATGGCTGGATGGATGGAGAGCTAGATGGATGGAAGCATGGAAGGATAGTTGGATGGGTAGGTGGATGGATAATTGGATGGATAGTTGGTTGGATAGGTGGATGATGGATAGTTTGATGGATGGATACATGGAGAATTGTATGGATGAATAGTTGGATGGATAGTTGGATGGATAGATACATGGAGAGTTAGATGGATGAATAGTTGGATGGATAGGTGGATGGATGGATAGTTGGATGGATGGATACATGGAGAATTGTATGGATGGATAGTTGGATGGATAGTTGGATGGATAGATACATGGAGAGTTAGATGGATGAATAGGTGGATGGACGGATATTTGGATGGATTGGTGGATGATGGATGGATGGATAGTTGGATGGATTGGTGGATGGATGGATACATGGAGAGTTAGATGGATGAATAGTTGGATGGATTGGTGGATGGATGGATACATGGAGAGTTAGGGGCACTTTGCACACTACGACATTGCAGGTGCGATGTCGGTGGGGTCAAATTGAAAATGACGCACTTCCGGCATCGCATGCGACATCGTAGTGTGTAAAGGCGCGATAATACGATTAACGAGCGCAAAAGCGTCGAAATCGTATCATCGGTGCAGCGTCGGCGAAATCCATAATTACGCTGACGCAACGGTCCGATGTTGTTCCTCGTTCCTGCGGCAGCACACATCGCTGTGTGTGAAGCCGCAGGAGTGAGGAACATCTCCTACCGGGCGTCACTGCGGCTTCCGTAGGATATGCGGAAGGAAGGAGGTGGGCGGGATGTTTACATCCCACTCATCCCCGCCTCTCCACTCCTATTGGCCGCCTGCCGTGTGACGTCGCAGTGACGCCGCATGACCCGCCCCCCTTAATAAGGAGGCGGGTCGCCGGCCAGAGTGACAGTCGCAGGACAGGTGAGTCCATGTGAAGCTGCTGTAGCGATAATGTTCTCTATGGCAGCAATCACAAGGATATCGCAGCTGCGACGGGGGCGGGGACTATCGCGCTCGGCATCGCAGCATCGGCTTGCGATGTCGTAGTGTGCAAAGTGTCCCTTAGATGGATGAATAGTTTGATGGATAGGTGGATGGATGGATATTTGGATGGATGGATAGTTGGATGGATGGATATTTGGATGGATTGGTGGATGATGGATGGATGGATGAATAGTTGGATGGATGGATGGTTGGATGTATTGATAGATGGATGGATAGTTGGATACATAGATAGTTTGATAGATAGTTGGATGGATGGATAGTTGGATGGATAGTTGGATGGATAGGTGGGTGGATGGATGGGTGGATGGAGATTTGGATGGATGGATAGTTAGATGGATGGATAGGTGGGTGATGGATAGGTGGATGGATAAGTGGATGGATGATAGGTCGGATGCATTCGTCCCTCAGTAGCAGTTTCTCTGTTCCCAGATCTGGTGGGAGGTGTCGGGGTTTTCGTGTCTCTGCAGTCTGACATTTCGCGGTCTGTGATGTCATCTTTGTTTCTGTCCCTTTTCTTCTTGGTGATAATTAATCTGCTCTTATCCCTCTTCTTTGATTCAGACGGTCATGTGTGGAGTAATTGGAAGATCTTCATGAGACGCGGAGCTCGTATGTATTGATTCCTGTACATGGTGCAGAGAAATGCTTGTGCGTCTCCTGGGATTAGAACTTACCTGGTAGAAGGGCAATTCCTGAACTGCCGCATTATAGTCACAGAGAAAACATGGTGTAATGTGAGAACTGTAATGTGCATGATGACGTTATAGCTCTATTATGCAGGCATTGCATGGCAGTATTATATAGTCTCCACATCTGCCTGTCCACAGCGGGAGCCATGGAAGCCTCCACATCTGGCTGTCCACAGCGGGAGCCATGGAAGTCTCCACACCTGCCTGTCCACAGCGGGAGCCATGGAAGTCTCCACATCTGCCTGTCCAGAGCGGGAGCCATGGAAGTCTCCACATCCGCCTGTCTGCAGCGGGAGCCATGGAAGTCTCCACACCTGCCTGTCCACAGCAGGAGCCATGGAAGTCTCCACATCTGCCTGTCCACAGCGGGAGCCATGGAAGTCTCCACATCTGCCTGTCCACAGCGGGAGCCATGGAAGTCTCCACATCTGCCTGTCTGCAGCGGGAGCCATGGAAGTCTCCACACCTGCCTGTCCGCAGCGGGAGCCATGGAAGCCTCTACATCTGCCTGTCCACAGCGGGACCCATGGAAGTCTCCACATCTGCCTGTCCACAGCGGGAGCCATGGAAGTCTCCACATCTGCCTGTCCACAGCAGGAGCCATGGAAGTCTCCACATCTGCCTGTCTGCAGCGGGAGCCATGGAAGTCTCCACATCTGCCTGTCCACAGCGGGAGCCATGGAAGTCTCCACATCTGCCTGTCCACAGCGGGAGCCATGGAAGTCTCCACATCTGCCTGTCCACAGCGGGAGCCATGGAAGTCTCCACATCTGCCTGTCCAGAGCGGGAGCCATGGAAGTCTCCACATCTGCCTGTCCACAGCGGGAGCCATGGAAGTCTCCACATCTGCCTGTCTGCAGCGGGAGCCATGGAAGTCTCCACACCTGCCTGTCCGCAGCGGGAGCCATGGAAGCCTCTACATCTGCCTGTCCACAGCGGGAGCCATGGAAGTCTCCACATCTGCCTGTCCACAGCGGGAGCCATGGAAGTCTCCACATCTGCCTGTCCACAGCGGGAGCCATGGAAGTCTCCACATCTGCCTGTCCACAGCGGGAGCCATGGAAGCCTCCACATCTGCCTGTCTGCAGCGGGAGCCATGGAAGCTTCCACATCTGCCTGTCTGCAGCGGGAGCCATGGAAGTCTCCACATCTGCCTGTCTACAGCGGGAGCCATGGAAGTCTCCATATCTGCCTGTCCACAGCAAGAACCATGGAAGTCTCCACGTTTGCCTGTCGGCAGCGGAAGCCATGGAAGTCTCCACATCTGCCTGTCTGCAGCGGAAGCCATGGAAGTCTCTGTGAAGATGTAATTTACCCTCTCACTGTATATGCTGTACAGATTCCTATTTCAAGCTGGGTTCATTGTCTTATTTGAACTACTTCTGTGTACATTTCTATTGTTGTAGGTAATCACCCCCTAAAATGCAAGGTTATATCCTCTTGAGGCACTTCTATCCCTGGGAGTAGGGGGAGGTGGGCCTAGAGTCCAACTAGTGTAAACTCTGCTTACCTGGGAGATTCAGTCAGAGTGAGCTGAAACTTGAAGAGAGCAGGAGCCCCAGCCTGGGTGGCTGTGGACACGGACGGAGCTAGGCCTGTGTGGCGGCCCGTGGGATTGTGTGGAACTCTTTGGACTACTGTAAGGACGATTGCTTTGTAATCCGGTCCGAGGATTGTCGGGAAGGGCCCCCGAATCTGTTTTACGTGGACTTATCGTGTGCTGTTCCAGTGTTCTTGTGAATAAACCTGTTGGATCGTCCCTCGGCCTCGTCCATCCTTTGCTCTGTTGTACACCCCCGTCACAAACTGGTGGCAGCAGTGGGATCAGAGCAGAAGGAATGGAGGACAACGGCCCATTAACATCTGGAATCAGAACCTCAGAGTACAAGACCTGGACTTTGGGGAGCCTACAAACAATGGCCCGTGAAGTAGGAGTTCGTTTCAAAGGACTGTCCAAGGAGCAGCTGATTGAGGCGCTAGAACGAGTCTGTTCGCAAAATGACGTGGAGGAAGGATCCTCACAGCAAACGGAAGAAAGACGGCAGCCGGAGGTGAATACCCAAAAAAGTCAATGGGTTGTGTGGTACAAGGAGGAGATGGCACTGCTTGGAGATGAGGCCACCATAGAAGATAAGAGGGAGGCCATGCGTGGAGCTAAAGAGAAGGAGCGCAGGATGGAGGAGATGGCACTGCTGGATAAGGAGCTCGCTGTGGAAGCCGCGAGAGGTTCCAGACAGACTGTAACCCCAGCACCCATCATGAGGGAACTTCCCAGGGTGTCCCGCAAAGACTTTAAGCCGTTTAATGAGGCTGCAGGCGACATTGAGGGCTTCTTCCAGGACTTTGAGCATCAGTGTCGATTAATGGAAGTCCCGGACAGGGAGCGTGTCCGGCATCTGGTTGGGCTCCTAGAGGGGGGAGCTGCTGAAGCCTATAGAGCTATGGACCCTCGGTGGAACTGTGAGTATGCGGATATTAAACAGACTATTCTAGAACATTATGCTGTGACCCCAGACACTTACAGGACTCAGTTCCGTGCTTTAGCCTGTGATGGGGAAGTGTCTTTTAAGATATATATGCTCATAGACTCAAACAAATATGTAATCGCTGGCTGGAGGCAGAGGAGGCCTTATCTTGGGAGACCTTCCTGCAGGTCATCCTAAAAGAACAATTCTTTGCCCAGTGCCCCGCTGAGATCCGGGAATGGGTGCGTGAGAGAAAACCAGCGACAGTGGAGGAAGCTGCTGCTCTCGCTGATGAGGTGCTCACTATCAAGCCTCAGTGGAGGGTTCTGTTGGAGGATGGAGAGACGCCTAACAGCTCCACAACACCGGATGCCCCCAGTTATTCTGTCCCCATTGTTCCCCGTTCCGCTAAGCCACCACATGTTGATACCCGTGTTAATGTGCCTTCAGTTGCTTCTACTGCACTTTCTGGAATACGCCGGGGTCCCGGGCATTTGCAGGCCTCATGCCCAGCCAGCCCATGGAGGAATCATCCTCAAACCCCTACAGCACCTTCAGGTGGGAGCCGGCCTCCAAGTTCCCCTACCCCTTACCCAAGAGGACACCTTGGATGGAGGGAGACCCAGCGCAGATGCTATCAATGTGGACAGCCAGGGCATCGGCAAGTCTCCTGCCCAGCTGTTCAAATGAGGACTGATCCTGCACCCAATCGGATTGTTAATTATTTACAGCCCAGTGCCATGGAGGAAGATGTGGCACCGTTATGTGAGGACTGGCCTAGTGACTCAGCCCCCCATGTTGCACCACCAGGAGTTTACGGGGTGCGACCCGCAGTTATGACGACTTCTGCTCATCGAGGTAAGCACTTGCAGGAGGTTGTGCTGGATGGACAGAGACTTGTTGGATTTTGGACTCGGGTGCTTTCCTCACACTGGCTGATCCCCGAGTGGTTCGGCCTGAGGCAATCCATAGAGGACCTGGGATTGTTATTGAACTGGCTGGTGGACAATGGAGGACTATTCCCACAGCCACTGTGGATCTGAACTTTGGTTTTGGGGTCAGGCGATGTGTGGTTGGGGTGATGGGTGGTCTGCCTGCAGCTGTTCTCCTGGGCAATGATGTGGGAGAGCTACGATGCCAATTCGTGGCTGCATGAAGCCACATGTAAGTAACGCTCTGCCTGTGTGTACTTAACCAGTGACCTGTAGAGGTCCCTAGTACGTACACAAGTTGGGAGGGGGAGGGATTGTGAAGATGTAATTTACCCTCTCACTGTATATGCTGTACAGATTCCTATTTCAAGCTGGGTTCATTGTCTTATTTGAACTACTTCTGTGTACATTTCTATTGTTGTAGGTAATCACCCCCTAAAATGCAAGGTTATATCCTCTTGAGGCACTTCCATCCCTGGGAGTAGGGGGAGGTGGGCCTAGAGTCCAACTAGTGTAAACTCTGCTTACCTGGGAGATTCAGTCAGAGTGAGCTGAAACTTGAAGAGAGCAGGAGCCCCAGCCTGGGTGGCTGTGGACACGGACGGAGCTAGGCCTGTGTGGCGGCCCGTGGGATTGTGTGGAACTCTTTGGACTACTGTAAGGACGATTGCTTTGTAATCCGGTCCGAGGATTGTCGGGAAGGGCCCCCGAATCTGTTTTACGTGGACTTATCGTGTGCTGTTCCAGTGTTCTTGTGAATAAACCTGTTGGATCGTCCCTCGGCCTCGTCCATCCTTTGCTCTGTTGTACACCCCCGTCACAGTCTCCACATGTGGCTGTCCACAGTGGGAGCCATGGAAGCCTCCATATCTGCCTGTCTGCAGCGGAAGCCATGGAAGTCTCCACATGTGGCTGTCCACAGCGGGAGCCATGGAAGCCTCCACATCTGCCTGTCTACAGTGGGAGCCATGGAAGTCTCCACATTTGCCTGTCCACAGCGGGAGCCATGGAAGCCTCCACATCTCCCTGTCCACAGCGGGAGCCATGGAAGCCTCCACATCTGCCTGTCCACAGCGGGAGCCATAGAAGTGTCCACATCTGCCTGTCCACAGCGGGAGCCATGGAAGCCTCCACATCTGCCTGTCCACAGCGGGAGCCATGGAAGCCTCCACATCTGCCTGTCCACAGCGGGAGCCATGAAAGTCTCCACATCTCCCTGTCCACAGCGGGAGCCATGGAAGTCTCCACATCTGCCTGTCTGCAGCGGGAGCCATGGAAGTCTCCACATCTGCCTGTCCACAGCGGGAGCCATGGAAGCCTCCACATCTCCCTGTCCACAGCGGGAGCCATGGAAGCCTCCACATCTGCCTGTCCACAGCGGGAGCCATAGAAGTCTCCACATCTGCCTGTCCACAGCGGGAGCCATGGAAGTCTCCACATCTGCCTGTCCACAGCGGGAGCCATGGAAGTCTCCACATCTGGCTGTCGGCAGCGGAAGCCATGGAAGTCTCCACATCTGGCTGTCCACAGCGGGAGCCATGGAAGTCTCCACATCTGCCTGTCCACAGCGGGAGCCATGGAAGTCTCCACATCTGGCTGTCTGCAGCGGAAACCATGGAAGTCTCCACATCTGGCTGTCCACAGCGGGAGCCATGGAAGTCTCCACATCTGGCTGTCTGCAGCAGGAGCCATGGAAGTGTCCACATCTGCCTGTCCACAACGGGAGCCATGGAAGTCTCCACATCTGGCTGTCCACAGCGGGAGCCATGGAAGTCTCCACATCTGCCTGTCCACAGCGGGAGCCATGGAAGTCTCCACATCTGCCTGTCAAGAGTGGGAGCCATGGAAGTCTCCACATCTGCCTGTCCATAGCGGGAGCCATGGAAGTCTCCACATCTGCCTGTCAAGAGTGGGAGCCATGGAAGTCTCCACATCTGCCTGTCCATAGCGGGAGCCATGGAAGTCTCCACATCTGCCTGTCCAGAGTGGGAGCCATGGAAGTCTCCACATCTTCCTGTCCACAGCGGGAGCCATGGAAGTCTCCACATCTGCCTGTCCACAGCGGGAGCCATGGAAGTCTCCACATCTGGCTGTCTGCAGCAGGAGCCATGGAAGTCTCCACATCTGCCTGTCTGCAGCAGGAGCCATGGAAGTCTCCACATCTGCCTGTTCACAGCGGGAGCCATGGAAGCCTCCACATCTGGCTGTCTGCAGCAGGAGCCATGGAAGCCTCCACATCTGCCTGTCCACAGCGGGAGCCATGGAAGTCTCCACATCTGCCTGTCCACAGCGGGAGCCATGGAAGCCTCCACATCTCCCTGTCCACAGCGGGAGCCATGGAAGTCTCCACATCTGGCTGTCCATAGTGGGAGCCATGGAAGTCTCCACATCTGGCTGTCTGCGTCGGACGGTTTTGCTCTGGACCCTCCGTTGCCCTTGCTCTAGACCTGGTCCTTATTTCTGGCTTCCTCCCAGACAGGAGACTTGTTTTGCGTCTGCAGACTCTACTGTTGATGAGACGCTGTTACATTATATCCAAACTGTGAAACTCGAAGAACTTTCTTCAGAACTTAACATTGACTAGAAAATACCTGAACAAACGTGTGAGGCGTTTAATAAAAAGTGTTGCTCTACCTTTCAAAAAAAAAAAGTTTTCGCTCTCTCAATGGCGGTAACAGGCAGTAAACGAGCGTAAGACTTTACAAAGGTGTTATTGTTATTAGGAGGTTTTTTTGCAGTTTCTTTTCGTGCCCTGAAGAGTCTGAATCCGGTACAGACACCAGGCTGGAGATCCAGAGCTCAGAGCCACTGCTAATCAGTCTGACAATGCTGTGGAGCTGCTACAACTCACTCATTTCTCTCTTCTGGGGGCTCGAAACGCGTTTCTTCACACTTCTGAGAATTTTGCAGCTTATTGAACACCAACCGCCTCCTTATAACTTGCAGTGTATTTGTCAGCCGTTACATCTGCTCAATAACAAGTGCTAATCCTCCAGCACTTCTCAGGCTTCAGGTATGTAACATCTCCAGACTCTCCGGGCTGCAGCCTCCTTGTACCACGCAGTGCCACCTTCACGGGGTCTGGGCAGGGGCCGCGCTTCTTCTGGCTTCCATTACTTTCTGTCTGCTTTGTGTTCCTTGTCAGGCTGTCAATGACGTCTCCAGACACTTCCAATCCTCCCGAGACATTCCTCAGATATTCCTCCGCTACCTGTTGTCTAATTAATCAGGTGGAGCTGCTAACTGCATTTCCACATCAGCCCGTGTTATCAGCCTCATGACAGCCATTACCTGCAATGTAAATTGGAGTAGGCAAATGTTATGTTTCCTTATCTCTGGCCCTGCTGCCTTCACTTTGTTCTGTCCCTGGAACATTCTGACGGATGATTGCCCCAATCCTCCAAAGCCTCCGCTGACACCGGTCATCATCGCCTCCACTGACACCGGGCATCGCCTCCGCTGACACCGGGCATCACCTCCGCTGACACCGGGCATCACCTCCGCTGACACCGATCATCGCCTCCGCTGACACCGGGCATCGCCTCCGCTGACACCGGGCATCCCCTTTGCTGACACCGGTCATCGCCTCCGCTAACACCGGGCATCGTCTCCGCTGACACCGGGCATTGCCACCGCTGTCACCGGTCATCGCCTCCGCTGACACCGGGCATCGCCTCCGCTAACACCGGGCATCGCCTCCGCTGACACCGGGCATCACCTCCGCTAACACCGGTCATCACCTCCGCTAACACCGGGCATCGCCTCCGCTGACACCGGTCATCACCTCCGCTAACACCGGGCATCGCCTCCACTGATACCGGGCATCGCCTCCGCTGACACCAGGCATCGCCTCTGCTGACATCGGTCATCGCCTCCGCTGACACTGGTTATCGCTGTGGAGACACGGGGCTCAGTGGGTGCTCTCGTCCACTAAAACCCGCCGCCTTTAGAAAGACAGCGTGGCTCAGGGCTCATCCCAACTGAACGCCGGCCTCCTTAACCGTGGGCGTAACACTACTCAGACAACACAGGGTGAGGGAACCACAATAATTAGACTTTATTGGATCCCCAAACAATTAACAGCACATAACACATAACCAGCAAAACACACAAATGTAACAGGCAACAGAGTCTCACCCTTCCGCTGGCTCACCAGGGATTAGAATGTCCATGCCTCACAGGTTCCAAGCTGTCTGAGGTCTGCAAAGTCTGTAACAGGTTGTGACGGGGTGTACAGCAGAGCAAGGAGAGACAACAGGCCGAGGAACGATCCAACAGGTTTATTCACAAGAACACTGGAACAGCACACGATAAGTCCACGTAAAACAGATTCGGGGGCCCTTCCCGACAATCCTCGGACCGGATTACAAAGCAATCGTCCTTACAATAGTCCAAAGAGTTCCACACAATCCCACGGGCCGCCACACAGGCCTAGCTCCGTCCGTGTCCACAGCCACACAGGCTGGAGCTCCTGCTCCCTTCAAGTTTCAGCTCACTCTGACTGAATCTCCCAGGTAAGCAGAGTTTACACTAGTTGGACTCTAGGCCCACCTCCCCCTACTCCCAGGGATGGAAGTGCCTCAAGAGGATATAACCTTGCATTTTAGGGGGTGATTACCTACAACAATAGAAATGTACACAGAAGTAGTTCAAATAAGACAATGAACCCAGCTTGAAATAGGAATCTGTACAGCATATACAGTGAGAGGGTAAATTACATCTTCACAATCCCTCCCCCTCCCAACTTGTGTACGTACTAGGGACCTCTACAGGTCACTGGTTAAGTACACACAGGCAGAGCGTTACTTACATGTGGCTTCATGCAGCCACGAATTGGCATCGTAGCTCTCCCACATCATTGCCCAGGAGAACAGCTGCAGGCAGACCACCCATCACCCCAACCACACATCGCCTGACCCCAAAACCAAAGCTCAGATCCACAGTGGATGTGGGAATAGTCCTCCATTGTCCACCAGCCAGTTCAATAACAATCCCAGGTCCTCTATGGATTGCCTCAGGCCGAACCACTCGGGGATCAGCCAGTGTGAGGAAAGCACCCGAGTCACAAAATCCAACAAGTCTCTGTCCATCCAGCACAACCTCCTGCAAGTGCTTACCTCGATGAGCAGAAGTCGTCATAACTGCAGGTCGCACCCCGTAAACTCCTGGTGGTGCAACATGGGGGGCTGAGTCACTAGGCCAGTCCTCACATAGCGGTGCCACATCTTCCTCCATGGCGCTGGGCTGTAAATAATTAACAATCCGATTGGGCGCAGGATCAGTCCTCATTTGAACAGCTGGGCAGGAGACTTGCCGATGCCCTGGCTGTCCACATTGATAGCATCTGAGCTGGGTCTCCCTCCATCCAAGGCGTCCTCTTGGGTAAGGGGTAGGGGAACTTGGAGGCCGACTCCCACCTGAAGGTGCTGTAGGGGTTTGAGGATGATTCCTCCATGGGCTGGCTGGGCATGAGGCCTGCAAATGCCCGGGATGCCTACAAACATAACACCTGCGCTCTGTTACTTCCTCTCCCCGGCGTATTCCAGAAAGTGCAGTAGAAGCAACTGAAGGCACATTAACACGGGTATCAACATGTGGTGGCTTAGAGGAACGGGGAACAATGGGGGCAGAATAACTGGGGGCATCCGGTGTTGTGGAGCTGTTAGGCGTCTCTCCATCCTCCAACAAAACCCTCCACTGAGGCTTGATGGTGAGAGCCTCATCAGCTAGAGCAGCAGCTTCCTCCACTGTCGCTGGTTTTCTCTCACGCACCCATTCCCGGATCTCAGCGGGGCACTGGGCAAAGAATTGTTCTTTTAGGATGACCTGGAGGAAGGTCTGCCAAGTTAAGGCTCCCTCTCCTTCCAGCCAGCGATGGCACACTTGTTTCAGTCTGTGGGCAAACATCTTGAAAGACACTTCTCCATCACAGGCTAATGTACGGAACTTAGTCCTATAAGTATCTGGGGTCACGGCATAATGTTCCAGAATGGTCTGTTTTATCTCCCCATACTCACAATTCCACTGAGGGTCCATAGCTCTATAGGCGTCGGCAGCTCCACCCTCCAAGAGGCCCACCAGGTGTCTGACTCGCTCTCTTTCTGGGACTTCCATTAATCGGCACTGATGCTCAAAGTCCTGAAAGAAGCCCTCAATGTCACCTGCAGCTTCATTAAATGGCTTAAAGTCCTTGCGGGACACTCTGGAGAATTCCCTCATAGTTGGTGCTGTGGTTAAAGTTTGTCTGGAGCCTCTAGCTGCTTCCACAGCAAATCTCCTCTCCAGCAATGCCCTTTCTTGAGCTCTGCGAATAGCATCCATCTTATATTCAATGGTGACCTCATCTCCAAGCAGTGCCATCTCCTCTTCATACCACACAATCCATTGACTTTTTTGGGTATTTACCTTCAGCTCCCGTCTTTCCTCCCTTTGCTGTGAGGATCCTTCCTCCACGTCATTTTGCGAGCAGACTCCTTCTAGCGCCTCAATCAGCTGCTCCTTGGAGAGTCCTTTGAAACGAACTCCTACTTCACGGGCCTTTGATTGCAGGCTCCCCAAAGTCCAGGTCTTGTACTCTGCAGTGCTGGTTCCTGATGTTGAGCCATTGTCCTCCATTCCTTCTGCTCTGATCCCAGCGCTGCCAACCAGTTTGTGACGGGGTGTACAGCAGAGCAAGGAGAGACAACAGGCCGAGGAACGATCCAACAGGTTTATTCACAAGAACACTGGAACAGCACACGATAAGTCCACGTAAAACAGATTCGGGGGCCCTTCCCGACAATCCTCGGACCGGATTACAAAGCAATCGTCCTTACAGTAGTCCAAAGAGTTCCACACAATCCCACGGGCCGCCACACAGGCCTAGCTCCGTCCGTGTCCACAGCCACACAGGCTGGAGCTCCTGCTCCCTTCAAGTTTCAGCTCACTCTGCCAGAATCTCCCAGGTAAGCAGAGTTTACACTAGTTGGACTCTAGGCCCACCTCCCCCTACTCCCAGGGATGGAAGTGCCTCAAGAGGATATAACCTTGCATTTTAGGGGGTGATTACCTACAACAATAGAAATGTACACAGAAGTAGTTCAAATAAGACAATGAACCCAGCTTGAAATAGGAATCTGTACAGCATATACAGTGAGAGGGTAAATTACATCTTCACACAGGTGACTGAACTGTCCCAACCTGCGTGTCCTCCTTAGGTAGTCCTGGTTTGATGTTAAAATCCTGGCAGCCGGAGTCGAAATCCCTAGGCTGTGGATATGGTCTCCAACCTGATCCGGAGTCCCTAGGTTGAAGCCATAAGATGTCCTGATCCTCCAGTCAGCTCCAAAGAGCTTAGACTGGATCCATCAACCATCATCCCCCTGGTGGCTTAAAGAAGTCCCTTTTATAGCCATAACTTTCCCTTAGGATACACTGCGTCCTCATCGATTGGTTGGACAAGATTGCTTCTCCCATTGGAGGAATTTCAAGCTGCATGGACAATGTTCATTTAAATGATGTGCATAGAAAGACTGAGGGTGTACATGTAAACTGGGAGTCATCGACTAGACAATGGCTACTAAGGTAATTACATTATCAATACACAACTACAATACAATGGTTACTGGAAATGTCTGGAGAACAATACGTCTAGCTTTCAGTGGCCAACACAATTACATTGAGTCAACAAGAGTCTTGTAAAAACAATGAGGGACTTCTCCCCCATCTATAGACAATCTATCATGCTGTCTGGCTGGATTTTAAGAAACTTTAACCCATGAGAGTTCATGTCGTCACATTCCTCCCCCTTCTTAATATTAGCCAGACATGATAGGCTTCCGATCATCCTTCTCCTCTTGACGGCATTGTCCTTTTTAATGGTGAGGTCAGCAACAGAGGCTTGCATCTATACACCTCCCCCTGATTACCTCCCCCAAGTTGAGCAGCCATATTGTGGGCAAGCACTAAGGTGGGGTCCATGAGTTGGGCCTGCACAAATCTCCCACTATAAATCCTCCCCCAGTCAATAGCCACAGTGTGGTTAGGCTTACTCACGGTTCTTGGCTCAGAAGTCGATGTTGGAGACCGGGAATGCAAACCATCCCTGGAAAAGATGTTAGAAAGATCCACATCAGGGTCCTGCTTGGCTTGGAGGTGGGTGATGGCTGCTTCAAACTGACTGGATAGTCCTTGTCCTAGGTCATTCTCCAAAATGACTGGTGTGAGCAGGTAATTCACAAGCCCCACTTTCACTTCCCTTTGAGTGGTATCCGAAACAACAGGCTTGGTGGGGCCATCTATGAACCCCACTTCAACTTCCTCCTGGCTAGTCCCTGAAACAACAGGTGTGGGGACGGTGTCCATAAGCTCCATATGGACCTCTTCCTGGTCAGACCCCAAAACAACAGGTGTGGGGACGGTGTCCATAAGCTCCACATCAGCCTTGCTCTGGTCAGTCTCCACAATGTCAGGAATGGGGAGGCTGTTCACAATCCCCACATCGATCACTTCCTGGATGGTCCCCAAAATACCAGGTGTGGGGAGGCTATCCACAAGCTCCACCTCGACCTCTCCCTGGTTGGTTTTTAGGTCCAACTGCACACATGCCAGAGGGACGTCTGAGCGCTGGCCCTCAGCCAGGGAGATGGATAATTGGGAATCTGGTACAGGGTCTTCTGGGGAAACAATAACTGGGCTTACCAGAGTGATGGAAGATCCAATGTCTCGAAGTCCCTGAGCCTGTATATCACCGACCTTGACCGTCTGGATGTGGGGATGGAGGTTGGCTGGTGTACGGTGTCCGGCCTGCCGTAGGGTGTGGACTGGATAAACCACTTCCTCAACTATTGGTGTTTCTTGGGAGTAGCATTCCTCAGGTCTCGTTGGTTCATCTCGGCATATGTTGACTGGTTGGAGTGGCAGACAGGCTCCAAGCATGCGGCCTCGGTTTTGGAGACAATCTTTATCTATATGTCAATGGCGCCCACATGTATAACAGTGCCATAGATTGGGCGAGTCACAGGCCCTGTTTGTAGTCCTTTGTTTTGGCGCAGCTTCTGCTGGGTAGCGGGACCATCCTTCTCGACCGCCTGGTGTTAGCAGTACGGCAGCTGGAATCCCATAAACATATTCCAGAACATAAGCCCTCTCTTCTCTTGAGGATCTAGGCCCCAATGCATCCAACAACGCTGTGGCTTGGGCCATTTTGGACAAAGTTGATTCCCGATTGTCACTAGATCCATGATGTGGCATATAGTCTACATCCTCTGGGTCAATATCGGCGGGATCCTCATCATCCTCTGCATCATTCTGGGCATCCCAACGGACTAATTTCCGGATCAAGTCCGACCGAGTCTCAGCGTTCCAGCAGACAATCTCTCGCCTCCAGCACAGATCCTGCAGCATCCATTTACTGCAGCGGTCGTAACGCCTCTCTTGTCCTTGTCCCATGGCTGAGCTGGTGGGGTTGGACATGGCAGCGTCCAAAACCTGAATGCCTCCCCTATGGCCTGCTGAGTATGCTTATGTGCCTCCCTGGATGTTGAGCCCTGGACGGTGTCCGAAAACACCAGTCCACTGCAGCTCCCCTGGGTAAACCAGGCTGAGTAGTATCCCACTGCTGCCACCAATTGTGGAGACACGGGGCTCAGTGGGTGCTCTCGTCCACTAAAACCCGCCGCCTTTAGAAAGACAGCGTGGCTCAGGGCTCATCCCAACTGAACGCCGGCCTCCTTAACCGTGGGCGTAATACTACTCAGACAACACAGGGTGAGGGAACCACAATAATTAGACTTTATTGGATCCCCAAACAATTAACGGCACATAACACATAACCAGCAAAACACACAAATGTAACAGGCAACAGAGTCTCCCCCTTCCGCTGCTCACCAGGGATTTAGAATGTCCATGCCTCACAGGTTCCAGGGCTATTTACTCCAATCCAGCAGCACCCCGCTTTCGGCGGGCACCCACCGAGATTGGAATAACGCCAGATTTAGGAAGCTGTCTGAGGTCTGCAAAGTCTGTAACAGGTGACTGAACTGTCCCAACCTGAGTGTCCTCCTTAGGTAGTCCTGGTTTGATGTTAAAATCCTGGCAGCCGGAGTCGAAATCCCTAGGCTGTGGATATGGTCTCCAACCGGATCCGGAGTCCCTAGATTGAAGCCATAAGATGTCCTGATCCTCCAGTCAGCTCCAAAGAACTTAGACTGGATCCATCAACCATCATCCCCCTGGTGGCTTAAAGAAGTCCCTTTTATAGCCATAACTTTCCCTTAGGATACACTGCGTCCTCATCGATTGGTTGGACAAGATTGCTTCTCCATTGAAGGAATTTCAAGCTGCATGGACAATGTCCTCCGCTGATACCGGGCATTGCCTCCGCTGTCACCGGTCATCGCCTCCGCTGACACCGGTCATCGCCTCCGCTGACACCGGTTATCGCCTCCGCTAACACCGGGCATCGCCTTCGCTGACACCGGGCATCGCCTTCGCTGACACCGGTCATCTCCACTTCTCACAGCTCCTCATTTCCTATAGTAAAGGAGCCATTGTGCAAAGTCAAGAGACATCGGGAAGATCCAAAAAGTCCTGATTTACCTTTACTTCTGGGATTAAAACCAAAGATCAAAAACAATTCTAATGTGTGCAGATTATATGTATACAGTGTATCTATATCTATATATATATATATTATACACACGCTGTGCGGGATGATCAGGCAGGTTGTGATGATCATGTTCTCAGCACGGATTCTCCCTGAAGCCGTCACCAGTCCAGAAGGTGAATAATCCTGGATATAAGATCTCACCGCGCCGTTCTCTACCTCTGTGTGCAGAATTATTGGGAGACTCAACGGGAAACCTACATTTTCCCTCTCACTTGTTTCTTTCCTCCTGTTTGTTACAATGTGACTGCAGTATAGCGAGGGACAGGGGCTCCTATACTGCCCTTCACACCAGGGGGGGACCCCAGACTATCCCAGAAGGTGGAGACAGCGGAGTTCCGTGTGCGTTACTACTTTCTTGACCAGATCTAATCTGTTACCCCCTAGAGAAGGGATGAGGCAAGTGGATGATGGAAACACAGATTAAGAAAGACAGGGTAAAACCACAATTCAGACACACTGCAAACACACAGGGATAAACAGTAAGGAGAAAAGCAAGAGCAGGAAGGCAGCAACAAAAAGACAACAAGGGTTAACACCACAACTGCTCACAACAACAAAGTACTACAACTACCAGCAAGTTTGGATCACAATACTTCTCCAGACCAGTATAGGTAAGCTATAGCTGGAATTAATGGACTAGTCCAACCAGCATATATAAGAGGGGAGCGAACATGATTGGCTCCCCCACAACATGTGATAAAAGATATTAACAAGCAGCCTAACCGACAATTGACTATTGCTAGCCTGCCTAACGCCCCCTTCACACGTCCGTGTAAAAGAAGTACATGTTGTATGGTGCATTTGGATATCTGCATGCCCATCCATTTGTCCATGTGTGTCCTCCGTGTGACATCTATGTGCCATCTGTATGTCCATGTGACCAGTACCGGGAAAAATGCATAATACTGTAATGAATGTGTTTTTATGTGTAAAAGATGTGCAAAGCTATAAAAATGATAGATACATACTAGATAGATAGATGATAGATTGATAGATAATAAATAGATAGAAAATAGATAATAGATAGATAATAGATACATATTTACACACCTCCTGACCTGCATCAACAGGTCACAGTATTCAGGATAGAAATCCAATACCTCCATCCTGGAACACATGATAAGGGGTGAAATCTAATTATAGTAAACTAGCAATTGCCTGCCCACTTCCCTAGCTGAATTACTTGTGTTACCAGGGGGTCTTGCTCTAGTAGGAGGATTCTTCCTTAGAGAATCTTCAAAGAGGACCTGGAGACAGACTGGCACCTGGGTAAAAAATAGTGATGTGTGTAAAAAATTGTGTGTGGGGGTGTGTGGCTAACACAAAGATGGCAGGTATATTTTTGGCATCAAGACTGCGGGACACACGTAACACAAATTTTGCCGTAATTGTGGGATGTGCATATCAGCCCATAATAAAAAACTAGCAGAGGGAAGACAATAGGAACATGATGTTTCCTAGCTATGGATAGATAAAATCATAATAGGAAACATGATGGTAATATCTTCCGTTTGGGGTGCTCAGAGGTGGAGGTATGAGGAATGCTGCCATCTCATAATTCTCTGGAACCTGAAGGCACATGTCATGTACAGCCAGTCATAAGTCACCAGAAGGGTGGTAAGTAGGAGGTACATGGGTTATTTAAAGCCAAAAACAGATATTTTGGAGGTGGTTCTTCTCAGACAGGTCCCATCCATTAAATATGTGGGGAGTCCCAAGAAAACCTGTGGCTACACAACGCCTCCCATGTGCCGAGTGAACACCAGGCCTAGTCATAAGGAATAGAGTAAGAAATGGCATACATAGATTCTGCATAACGATAATAAATAGTCAACACGATGTAGTATATTGTGCAGAATAAGGACCACAGTATAAGACCAAATCGCTATTACAATAAGACAAAGACAAAGAACAAGAGGCGATCAAATAGGTCTATTTATTTTTTATTATCAATAAAAGTGCGGACAGGTGAGGGGAGTCAAACCCGGTATACATCACTACAGTTATCATGCACCAATTGTGCAAGACATTATACAAAGTCAAGAGTGTGAACAAATATGTACCCTTAAAAATACAATCTGCATTGGGTATGAAATATTTATTCATCAAATATCCCTTATTGATTTACTGGACTCACTCATCCATACATGCACATACATACATACATAAGATAGAGACACTATTCATATATTGGTGAGCAAAAATTCCATGCTCAGCAACAGAATTGAACTTCCATATAATACTAAAATAGTGATGGTTACAAAGAACAGTGTTCAATATCCATATAATACAGGAGTTATAGCTCCAATAATCCTCATATGTACACAAGCGGATTCAAGAATTGTATATAATGAAAATACCACATAAGTTTTTTTCTCTCAGGCTTGGGTCATGGAGCACATGGCAATCCATGGACTCATTGCAATATGATATCCACCATTCACTCATGTAGTGCGCAGGGCACGAGCATCGCCCAGAACCAATTATGCATAAGACAGGCACATATAATAAACAACTCAAGACTTACATATTACTAGAGATGACAATAACTGCAGTGGAATGCGCCCAATGCACATTTCGGTGTAAACCTTCGTCAGGGGCGTGAACTAACACGGAGGAAGTGAGGTAATTATAGGCCACCGATCTCTTCGATTGGGCAGCAATATGATGCACATGGGGCCGGTCAGCCGGAAGTCCCGCCTCACAGACGTGTCATGGATACACGAACGCCGGGGAACCCGGCGTCCAAGTAGCCATAGAGACGCGGCTGGGAGCGCGAGAATCCCAGACAGGCCGCGCATGCGTACACTGCAACAATACGGAGAGAGAGGAAGATGTAAGGATTTGGTTTCTCTGTACTGCCAAATATCAAAATTAGAGGATACAAGGAATAATGTATATCGTAACCACACATAGCAGTACAAATATTATAACAAATTGCAGGAATGAGAGTATAATAAAGTGAATAATCTAACATCTCAGAACAGGATTGCCGCACAATACAACTGTACAGCAACCTGCTACACAGAATCACACCAACAACGCAATTAAGGATATATCGACAGCAAGAACACCTTATGACAAAACCATCAGAAAAACTCCCGACAGGATGACAAAAAAGGGTTCTATAATATGCATACAAATAGTGTGATCATGTGTAGCAGCCCGCAGCACTACGTATCTCACAAAGAAATCTATAAAGATAGTGTGATTGTATGTAACAGCCCACAACACTATATATCTCATAGGGAAAACAAGAAAGATGACCAATGACCTCTCTCAGCATCGAAAATAATTATCCATGTAAAAAAATACAGTTACATACAACAACCTGCAAGTATACCACAATTACAATATATATCAATAATGAGCAATATTTATTAAAATATAACATCACTCATTGAAGATCTTCATTTATGTGTAGTCCGACGGAGAATTCCTAGTATCCATTTTCCAAATCAGCATTATGTGCACAGGGAACCAAGTGAAAAAAGGAGGCCTAAAGAATTATAAATAAAACCAAGTTAAAAACAATTTAAAATCAAAAAGGAGAAACCAAACTTTATAGGAAAGGAACAAAACTCATATGTTCATTGAGACCATGGGGCTGAACAGTACGCAGACGCCAGATCCACCGCGTCTCCAATTGTCCCAATCTCTGACTGACCCGGCCACCCCGTATATCTATATCAAGCATATCAATTCCACGAATCATGAATTTCCCAGAATCAGATCCGTGGAATAATTTGAAATGCTTGGGAATCGTTTTAAGGGTGTTTACATCACTAACATCCCAAGCGGCCTCAATTCCCAGAATGTGTTCGCGAACGCGAACCTTTAATTGGCGTGTCGTAAGACCAATATAGATTTTTGGGCAGGGACAGAGACCATAATATATCACACATTTAGACTGACAAGTAATTCTCTTCAGAATTTTAAAGGTCTTTGTAGCTGAGGAATTGCTAAATGTGTCAGTGCGTGATACATTAGGGCAAGCAACACACTTGTCGCAGGGAAAGCTCCCGCCCTTAATTGGTGGATTTTTCAAAAACAATTGTTGTGAGGGATTGGGATCATGAAGACTACGGACAAGGAAATCCTTGAGGTTCTTGGCTCTGCGCACTGTAATTTGTGGTTGATGAGGTAAAATCCTGGCCAAAATAGAATCGGCTTGTAAGATAGGCCAAGACTTCATTAAAACTTGTCGAATCGCATTATGTTCGGAACAGTAATCAGTGATAAATCTAACTGATGTCACATTCTTGCTGGGTTTCATGGAATACAGCAGATCGTTTCTAACCGAATATTTTGCGCGATGATATGCATGTTTAATAGTACGTTTGCTGTATCCCCTCTCAGCAAAACGCTTGGTCAACTCAACAGATTGTTTCTCAAAATCACTGTCATTAGAACACAACCTGCGAATACGCAGGAATTGTCCGACAGGTACGGACTTGATCATATATGGCGGATGAAAAGAGGACGCATGAAGTAATGTGTTGGTGGCTGTGGCTTTCCGATATAAATCGGTCTGTAGAAAATCTTCAGAGTCCCTGTATACCAAAACATCAAGAAACGCCACGGAATCAGGAGAATGTTGGTAAGTAAGATAAATGTTGCCACCGTTGGAGTTCATCTCTTGAATGAATAACAAAAGAAAATCAGAAGTCCCCTGCCAGATTAAGAAAATATCGTCGATGTACCGTGTCCATAAGAGGACACGGCCCATCGACGAGGGACAATCTGGCAGGGGGAGGTCTCTCTCCCACAGCCCCAGGAACAGGTTAGCGTACGCGGGCGCAAAAGAAGCGCCCATCGCTGTACCCTGGAGCTGCAGGTAAAAAGACCCCTTGAAGACAAAAAAATTATGCGTTAGAGAGAACTAACTAGTGCCCTGCGCACTACATGAGTGAATGGTGGATATCATATTGCAATGAGTCCATGGATTGCCATGTGCTCCATGACCCAAGCCTGAGAGAAAAAAACTTATGTGGTATTTTCATTATATACAATTCTTGAATCCGCTTGTGTACATATGAGGATTATTGGAGCTATAACTCCTGTATTATATGGATATTGAACACTGTTCTTTGTAACCATCACTATTTTAGTATTATATGGAAGTTCAATTCTGTTGCTGAGCATGGAATTTTTGCTCACCAATATATGAATAGTGTCTCTATCCTATATATCTTATCCTCTGTACACTGTAATAGTGGATGATATTCTGTGTGTTTGTGCCATCATTTCATGGACTGCTCCATGCTCTGTACCTAGAACCATTTATATGATCCTTTTATGGTCACCACATATATGTAAAGATAATTGAGATTTACATTGTAATCAATGGACATTGATGCCTTTTTAATGTGGTGATCTATGGAGAATGGTCTCATATTTTCTGGGCACGTGGTCTATGTTTTGAGCCTGGAGCGGTTCATGTGTCTTATGGATATTGAGCATTAGTCATTATAACCACTATTTTCTAAGTATTATATGGAAGCCCCTGTTTTTCTGAGCATGTAAAAAAATTTTTTTGCTCACTAATTAAGTAATTGTGCCACCATTCCATAGACTGCTTCATGCTTTGCACCTGGAATTATTTACGTGATCTTTTTATTATAATGGTCACCATAAAGATACCAAGATTTATATTGTACTTTATGGACATTGATTTCTGTTCAACATAGCGGTTTATGGATGGTGGTCTCATACTTTATCCTCTGGGCACGTGGTACATGTTTGAGCTTAGAGTAGTTTCATGTGACTTCCACTGTGTCTATAACATTGTACTCTCTGTATGTGCATGTATGGATGAGTGAGTCCAGTAAATCAATAAGGGATATTTGATGAATAAATATTTCATACCCAATGCAGATTGTATTTTTAAGGGTACATATGTGTTCACACTCTTGACTTTGTATAATGTCTTGCACAATTGGTGCATGATAACTGTAGTGATGTATACCGGGTTTGACTCCCCTCACCTGTCCGCACTTTTATTGATAATAAAAAATAAATAGACCTATTTGATCGCCTCTTGTTCTTTGTCTTTGTCTAGTCATAAGGAACAAAGAAACTGATTCATCTATATATCTGCTTGTAACTATTTCTTATTCATATCTGCATTTCTGAACCTAGTATTTGCAAATTCTTCTTGTATATCTTGTATTATCTAGTGTACCCTTAAGGCGATTAAATATATAATTTAATCCTGTGTTGTTCTTTTATTTCGATCCACGAATCCCATGTTTGTACGCTCGGTTTAGTATCACACTCTACCTGGGCTGGTATCTGGCCTGATACATTTCTGCAAACGGGCCAAGCCTATATCTAATGAGTAACTGGTGGCAGACTACTGCACTGGTCGAGAGAGCCCTGTTTCACTGACGCTAATGAAAGGGGTTGCGAGTGAGTGGGGTGTTGGGCCATAGGTTACGCGGCCCACTCAGTCTCCCTTCCCATACCTCCCTGTGCCCGCATGGACAGGGGGTGTCAGTGTAACATTGCACCAAGTGGACCTTACATACTCTATTGGAGGCGCGGAACGTCATGTGTTGGCGGAAGTGACGAGGTTGTATCGCGCGGCTCCAACGTATTAGAGACGTCAGGGTGGGGCTGTGAGGTGCGGGCTGGTCACAGATTGATGAACAGTGGTGGGATGTCTGTGGTGGGATGTCTGTGTGCCCCCCCAGCTCTTCGTGATATATTGGTGACAATGGTGGGATGTCTGTGTTTATCCCCCCCACCCCCCCGGCTGTCCGTCACACACAATTTCTATTGAGGCCCAGGAGCCTTGAGCTTTCCCTTATTTGTATGGAGAGTCGTCATCGAGGCAGAAAACCCTATAACAGAACAGAAATATCAGGGGAGAATGTATGAAAGTGAAATGTATATTGATAATATGAATATTTACAAATATGTAACAATAATAACTATTTACAAAACACAAACCAGTAAATATCGTTTCTGCAGCCTCTGCCTCGGGCACGGGAGGGTTAAGAAGTGACGAGGTGTGACAGCTTCGGCTGCTGCTTGTTCCACGCCGCCGTCCCCGACACATGAAGTGGATGTTCGGCTCCTCTGGCTGCCGGGCTCAACCTGCGGCCTGTGGCTTTTTCTGTCGCTGTCGGCATAACCACGGGGAAGGCTGAATAGTGACACGCTGAACACACGGGCCATTAGTTTTCTCAGGATCCTTTTTTCGCTGCTCTTTTAATAATGATTGCAGCTGACAGAAGGATAGAACGGTGCAACCAATTACCGATGGTAAAGAGGGTCTCCGCGCACGACGGGCGGCCCCCCAGAGCTGCAGAGGGTGGGGGGTAGGAAGTGGCCAATGAGCCAAACACACAGATTTGTAAAACCTTGGCATGTACATGTCATGGAAGGAAATAGTGGAAATTAGTGACCGAAACTGGGCTGCAGTGTGCAAAATGTATCATCCCGGACAATGGGCTGCAATGTGCAAAATGTATCATCCCGGACAATGGGCTGCAATGTGCAATATGTATCATCCCGGACAATGGGCTACAATGTGCAATATGTATCATCACAGACAATAGGCTGCAATGTGCAATATGTATCATCACAGACAATGGGCTACAATGTGCAATATGTATCATCACAGACAATAGGCTGCAATGTACAATATGTAATATCCCGGACAATGGGCTGCAATGTGCAATATGTAATATCCCGGACAATGGGTGCAATGTGCAAAATCTATCATCCCAGACAATGGGCTGCAATGTGCAATATGTAATATCCCGGACAATGGGCTGCAATGTGCAAAATGTAATATCCCGGACAATGGGCTGCAATGTGCAATATGTAATATCCTGGACAATGGGCTGCAATGTGCAAAATGTAATATCCCGGACAATGGGCTGCAGTGTGCAATATGTAATATCCTGGACAATGGGTGCAATGTGCAATATGTAATATCCTGGACAATGGGCTGCAATGTGCAATATGTAATATCCCGGACAATGGGCTGCAATGTGCAATATGTAATATCCCGGACAATGGGCTGCAGTGTGCAATATGTAATATCCTGGACAATGGGCTGCAATGTGCAATATGTAATATCCTGGACAATGGGCTGCAATGTGCAAAATGTATCATCCCGGACAATGGGCTACAATGTGCAATATGTATCATCCCGGACAATGGGCTGCAATGTGCAATATGTAATATCCCGGACAATGGGCTACAATGTGCATTATGTATCATCACAGACAATGGGCTGCAATGTGCAAAATATATCATCCCGGACAATGGGCTGCAGTGTGCAAAATGTATCATCCCGGACAATGGGCTGCAGTGTGCAAAATGTATCATCCCGGACAATTGGCTGCAATGTGCAATATGTATCATCCCGGACAATGGGCTGCAATGTGCAATATGTAATATCCCGGACAATGGGCTGCAATGTGCAATATGTATCATCACAGACAATGGGCTGCAATGTGCAAAATATATCATCCCGGACAATGGGCTGCAGTGTGCAAAATGTATCATCCCGGACAATGGGCTGCAATGTGCAATATGTAATATCCCGGACAATGGGCTGCAATGTGCAATATGTAATATCCCGGACAATGGGCTGCAATGTGCAATATGTATCATCCCGGACAATGGGCTGTAATGTGCAATATGTAATATCCCGGACAATGGGCTACAATGTGCAATATGTAATATCCTGGACAATGGGCTGCAATGTGCAATATGTATCATCCCGGACAATGGGCTGCAATGTGCAATATGTAATATCCCGGACAATGGGCTGCAATGTGCAATATGTATCATCCTGGACAATGGGCTGCAATGTGCATTATGTATCATCACAGACAATGGGCTCCAATGTGCAAAATGTAATATCCCGGACAATAGGCTGCAATGTGCAATATGTAATATCCCGGACAATGGGCTGCAATGTGCAATATGTAATATCCCGGACAATTGGCTGCAATGTGCAATATGTATCATCACAGACAATGGGCTGCAATGTGCAAAATGTAATATCCCGGACAATAGGCTGCAATGTGCAATATGTAATATCCCGGACAATAGGCTGCAATGTGCAATATGTATCATCCCGGACAATGGGCTGCAATGTGCAATATGTATCATCCCGGACAATGGGCTGCAATGTGCAATATGTAATATTCCGGACAATGGGCTGCAATGTGCAAAATATATCATCCCGGACAATGGGCTGCAATGTGCAAAATATATCATCCCGGACAATGGGCTGCAGTGTGCAAAATGTATCATCCCGGACAATTGGCTGCAATGTGCAATATGTATCATCCCGGACAATGGGCTGCAATGTGCAATATGTAATATCCCGGACAATGGGCTGCAATGTGCAATATGTATCATCACAGACAATGGGCTGCAATGTGCAAAATATATCATCCCGGACAATGGGCTGCAGTGTGCAAAATGTATCATCCCGGACAATGGGCTGCAATGTGCAATATGTAATATCCCGGACAATGGGCTGCAATGTGCAATATGTAATATCCCGGACAATGGGCTGCAATGTGCAATATGTATCATCCCGGACAATGGGCTGCAATGTGCAATATGTAATATCCCGGACAATGGGCTACAATGTGCAATATGTAATATCCTGGACAATGGGCTGCAATGTGCAATATGTAATATCCCGGACAATGGGCTACAATGTGCAATATGTAATATCCTGGACAATGGGCTGCAATGTGCAATATGTAATATCCCGGACAATGGGCTGCAATGTGCAATATGTATCATCCTGGACAATGGGCTGCAATGTGCATTATGTATCATCACAGACAATGGGCTCCAATGTGCAAAATGTAATATCCCGGACAATAGGCTGCAATGTGCAATATGTAATATCCCGGACAATGGGCTGCAATGTGCAATATGTAATATCCCGGACAATTGGCTGCAATGTGCAATATGTATCATCACAGACAATGGGCTGCAATGTGCAAAATGTAATATCCCGGACAATAGGCTGCAATGTGCAATATGTAATATCCCGGACAATAGGCTGCAATGTGCAATATGTATCATCCCGGACAATGGGCTGCAATGTGCAATATGTATCATCCCGGACAATGGGCTGCAATGTGCAATATGTAATATCCCGGCCAATGGGCTGCAATGTGTAATATGTATCATCCCGGACAATAGGCTGCAATGTGCAATATGTAATATCCCGGACAATGGGCTGCAATGTGCAATATGTAATATCCCAGACAATGAGCTGCAATGTGCAATATGTAATATCCCGGACAATGGGCTGCAATGTGCAATATGTAATATCACGGACAATGGGCTGCAATGTGCAATATGTATCATCACAGACAATAGGCTGCAATGTGCAATATGTAATATCCCGGACAATGGGCTGCAATGTGCAATATGTAATATCCCGGACAATAGGCTGCAGTGTGCAATATGTAATATCCCGGACAATGGGCTGCGGACACTGCGGTAGGAATAGTGCAGCAGCCATGAGCTCTGCGGTGGTGACGTTGTGATGATCAGGCAATCACTGATCCTGCCGCCTGTCCATCACACATACCGCTGGCACGGTCCAGTCTATAGCACAATGTCTCCCAGGTGGCACGGGTCACAGAGTGTACAGCACAATGTCTCCCAGGTGGCACGGGTCACAGAGTCTACAGCACAATGTCTCCCAGGTGCCACGGGTCACAGAGTCTGCAGCACAATGTCTCCCAGGTGCCACGGGTTACAGAGTCTGCAGCACAATTTCTCCCAGGTGCCACGGGTCACAGAGTCTGCAGCACAATGTCTTCCAGGTGCCACGGGTCACAGAGTCTACAGTACAATTTCTCCCAGGTGCCACGGGTCACAGAGTTTACAGCACAATGTCTCCCAGGTGCCACGGGTCACAGAATCTACAGTACAATGTCTCCCAGGTGCCATGGGTCACAGAGTCTACAGTACAATGTCTCCCAGGTGCCACGGGTCACAGAGTCTACAGCACAATGTCTCCCAGGTGCCACGGGTCACAGAGTCTACAGTACAATGTCTCCCAGGTGCTACGGGTCACAGAGTCTACAGTACAATGTCTCTCAGGTGCCACGGGTCACAGAGTCCACAGCACAATGTCTCCTAGATGCCATGGGTCACACAGAGTCTACAGTACAATGTCTCCCAGGTGCCACGGGTCACAGAGTCTACAGTACAATGTCTCCCAGGTGCCATGGGTCACAGAGTCTACAGCACAATGTCTCCCAGGTGCCACGGGTCACACAGAGTCTACAGCACAATGTCTCCCAGGTGCCATGGATCAGAGTCTACAGCACAATGTCTCCCAGGTGCCACGGGTCACAGAGTCTACAGTACAATGTCTCCCAGGTGCCACGGGTCACAGAGTCTACAGTACAATGTCTCCCAGGTGCCACGGGTCACAGAGTGTACAGCACAATGTCTCCCAGATGCCATGTGTCACAGAGTGTACAGTACAATTTCTCCCAGGTGCCACGGGTCACAGAGTTTACAGCACAATGTCTCCCAGGTGCCACAGGTCACAGAGTCTACAGTACAATGTCTCCCAGGTGCCACGGGTCACAGAGTGTACAGCACAATGTCTCCCAGGTGCCATGGGTCACAGAGTCTACAGCACAATGTCTCCCAGGTGCCACGGGTCACACAGAGTCTACAGCACAATGTCTCCCAGGTGCCATGGATCAGAGTCTACAGCACAATGTCTCCCAGGTGCCACGGGTCACAGAGTCTACAGTACAATGCCTCCCAGGTGCCATGTGTCACAGTCTCACTCCAAGGTGTAAATTCCTGTTTGTTATATTTCACCATTTTGCAGATCTCTGCTGCAATTATGAAGAAGAAATATATTTAGAGGCTAAAAATGTTTCTAGATTAGAAAGGGTTACTCTTACTGGTCACAATCATATCGCTGCTCTGCCTCCCAGAATCCTTCTTGCAGGGGAAGGGGCGGGGCACAACTGAATGATTGACAGATCGGACCAGCGGCGCAGATTTTGCACTTTAATGCAACCAACAAAGGCAGCTTTGTCCCTGCAGCATCGGAGCAGCGCATTGGAGTGGATCCAGGAATCCCAGTGATCACCGTCCACTGCTGACTGATGGCCGAGGTGGCCGGTAACAAGCCACAAGCCATAAACTACAGAACTAAGCTCTTTTTTTTCTTTAGAATGGAGGCGATCTTTAATATAAGGTAAATTGCAGGTTCTCATTTTTACAAACATTCTGCAATTCTACCATTTATGCTCATGACACAGCCCCATAAATACTGAGAGATTTGCTACAATTATTCAGTCTCATCAAATGTCAAATAGTTGCAGAATGTTTCATTATGTTGCAAAAGTAAAGAAAGTCACAGACTCCTATTTACTAATGATGAGCGGCCGCGACCACGAACCTCGCGCAACCATCTGGAGGATTTGTATGAAAAATGCTCAAGTTTCCCATTGACTTTCATTATATTTGGGTACTCGAGTGACGCCCAAACATCGAACCTGCTCAGTTCAGTGCTCACTTATGTTATATACGAGTACAGAGAAACCGAGCATGGTAGTGCCCGCTCATCACTAGTTACCAGTACTGAGCACCCGAGCATGGTAGTGCCCGCTCATCACTAGTTACCAGTACTGAGCACCCGAGCATGGTAGTGCCCGCTCATCACTAGTTACCAGTACTGAGCACCCGAGCATGGTAGTGCCCGCTCATCACTAGTTACCAGTACTGAGCACCCGAGCATGGTAGTGCCCGCTCATCACTAGTTACCAGTACTGAGCACCCGAGCATGGTAGTGCCCGCTCATCACTAGTTACCAGTACTGAGCACCCGAGCATGGTAGTGCCCGCTCATCACTAGTTACCAGTACTGAGCACCCGAGCATGGTAGTGCCCACTCATCACTAGTTACCAGTACTGAGCACCCGAGCATGCTAGTGCCCGCTCATCACTAGTTACCAGTACTGAGCACCCGAGCATGCTAGTGCCCGCTCATCACTAGTTACCAGTACTGAGCACCCGAGCATGGTAGTGTCCGCTCATCACTAGTTACCAGTACTGAGCACCCGAGCATGGTAGTGCCCGCTCATCACTAGTTACCAGTACTGAGCACCCGAGCATGGTAGTGTCCGCTCATCACTAGTTACCAGTACTGAGCACCCGAGCATGGTAGTGCCCGCTCATCACTAGTTACCAGTACTGAGCACCCGAGCATGGTAGTGCCCGCTCATCACTAGTTACCAGTACTGAGCACCTGAGCATGGTAGTGCCCGCTCATCACTAGTTACCAGTACTGAGCACCCGAGCATGGTAGTGCCCGCTCATCACTAGTTACCAGTACTGAGCACCCGAGCATGGTAGTGCCCGCTCATCACTAGTTACCAGTACTGAGCACCCGAGCATGGTAGTGCCCGCTCATCACTAGTTACCAGTACAGAGCACCCGAGCATGGTAGTGCCCGCTCATCACTAGTTACCAGTACAGAGCACCCGAGCATGGTAGTGCCCGCTCATCACTAGTCACCAGTACTGAGCACCTGAGCATGGTAGTGCCCGCTCATCACTAGTTACCAGTACTGAGCACCCGAGCATGGTAGTGCCCGCTCATCACTAGTTACCAGTACTGAGCACCCGAGCATGGTAGTGCCCGCTCATCACTAGTTACCACTACTGAGCACCCGAGCATGGTAGTGTCCGCTCATCACTAGTTACCAGTACTGAGCACCCGAGCATGGTAGTGCCCGCTCATCACTAGTTACCACTACTGAGCACCCGAGCATGGTAGTGTCCGCTCATCACTAGTTACCAGTACAGAGCACCCGAGCATGGTAGTGCCCGCTCATCACTAGTTACCAGTACTGAGCACCTGAGCATGGTAGTGCCTGCTCATCACTAGTTACCAATACTGAGCACCTGAGTATGGTAGTGCCCGCTCATCACTAGTTACCAGTACAGAGCACCCGAGCATGGTAGTGCCCGCTCATCACTAGTTACCAGTACTGAGCACCTGAGTATGGTAGTGCCCACTCATAACTAGTTACCAGTATAGAGCACCCGAGCATGGTAGTGCCCGCTCATCACTAGATACCAGTACTGAGCACCCGAGCATGGTAGTGCCCGCTCATCACTAGTTACCAGTACTGAGCACCTGAGCATGGTAGTGCCCGCTCATCACTAGTTACCAGTACTGAGCACCTGAGCATGGTAGTGCCCACTCATAACTAGTTACCAGTACTGAGCTCCTGAGCATGGTAGTGCCCGCTCATCACTAGTTACCAGTACAGAGCACCTGAGCATGGCAGTGCCCGCTCATCACTAGTTACCAGTACAGACCACCCGAGCATGGTAGTGCCCGCTCATCACTAGTTACCAGTAGTGAGCACCTGAGCATGGTAGTGCCCGCTCATCACTAGTTACCAGTAGTGAGCACCTGAGCATGGTAGTGCCCGCTCATCACTAGTTACCAGTACAGACCACCCGAGCATGGTAGTGCCCGCTCATCACTAGTTACCAGTAGTGAGCACCTGAGCATGGTAGTGCCCGCTCATCACTACTATTTATTTAGCCTGAGACCTTGGCTCTTACATTCTCAGAAAATTCTGCAATCTTGATAATTAAATGCTATTTGTAATTGTGGTTTGAAGCCTGAAGATAAAATATCTTGCAGCAAAAAGAGCAGCAAAGTAAGAAATACCAATCTACAGATGTGATAATGCTGCTAATAAAATTGTAATAGCGCCTGGCTCCCCCTAGTGGTCATACACAGAATGATTCTGAGCTGATGGTTTGTATTGCGATGTGAACAGATGAGTTCTCTCGTGTGATTGGTCGCTCTGGATTTCGGCACATCTGTTTCCTTCACCCGCTGCAGCTGCCCTTAAAGCATTTCTGCTCTTAGCTGCAGCGATGTTATTATTTGTGCTCAGTGGACACTGAAATGTAATGTCCCCGCGCCTCTCGTGTTCGCGCCGCGCCGCGCAGATTGCATTTCTGCAATTTCTCACAAATCACTATTTAATTTGTTTAGATATAATCTAAACATTTTGTTGGAATGAGCTGAGCTGTTCGGGGTGAGGAGGGGGTCAGCGGCGTGCTTTATGGGCAGCCGGCCCGGCGCAGCACGGAATTAATGCTCGGATTGGATGCCCTTTCTTTTTTAACTTTCGCATTAATGCGGCGGCCGGGCTAATATAACATTTCTCTACAGATGTAGTGGATGTATAATACTTTTATCGGACAGAATTACAGGCTGTCGCCGCATTGATAATTTGCAGTCTGGGGACGCGGAGACGTTACGGAGCTGCAGATGATGAAGACGACGGAGAAATCTTTTCATTTGCAGAATGTTTATTGCTGATGTGTTACTGGGAGTGGATGTATGGAGCGATGTGCGCGCTATTACTGCAGGTGACGGATGGACCGGGCTCCTTGGCTGCAGCATCCGCGGATGAGTCGCTTTACTCCTCGGGATGAGTTTAGCTTCTGTCATTTTTACAAATCATCAAGTGCCATATAATAGTGCTGCTCCAGCACCATCGCTGGGAGAGCTACACTGATGGTTCTGTGCCCACCCGAACAGGCCCCTAGAAGCAGGACGTCACCATCCAGGCACCCACCTAGAAGCAGGACATCACCCATCCAGGCACCCACCTAGAAGCAGGACGTCACACATCCAGGCCCCTAGAAGCAGGACGTCACCATCCAGGCACCCACCTAGAAGTAGGACATCACCCGTCCAGGCACCCACCTAGAAGCAGGACGTCACACATCGAGGCCCCTAGAAGCAGGACGTCACCATCCAGGCACCCACCTAGAAGGAGGACGTCACCCGTCCAGGCACCCATCTAAAAGCAGGATGTCACCTGTCCGAGCACTTAGAAGTGCAGGATGTCACCCGTCCAGGCCCCTAGAAGCAGGACGTCACCTGTCCAGGCACCTAGAAGGGCAGGATGCCACCTGTCCAGGCACCCACCTAGAAGTAAGACGTCATCCATCCAGGCACCCACCTAGAAGCAGGACGTCACCTGTCCAAGCACCTAGAAGTGCAGGACGCCACCTGTCCAGGCTGGCACCTAGAAGCAGAATGTCACCCCTCCAGGCACCTACCTAGAAGCAGGACGTCACCTGTCCAGGCACCCACCTAGAAGCAGGATGTCATCCGACCAGACACCCACCTAGAAGCAGGACGTCACCTGTAGGTACCTAAAAGTGCAGGATGCCACCTGTCCAGGCACCCACCTAGAAGCAGGACGTCATCCATCCAGGCACCCACCTAGAAGCAGGACGTCACCTGTCCAGGCACCTAGAAGTGCAGGATGCCACATGTGCAGGCACCCACCTAGAAGTAGGACGTCATCCATCCAGGCACCCACCTAGAAGCAGGACGTCACCTGTCCAGGCACCTAGAAGTGCAGGATGCCACCTGTCCACGCACCCACCTAGAAGCAGGACGTCACCTGTCCCGGCACCTAGAACTGCAGGATGCCACCTGTCCAGGCACCCACCTAGAAGTAGGACGTCATCCATCCAGGCACCCACCTAGAAGCAGGATATCATCTGTTCAGGCACCTAGAAGTGCAGGATGTCACCTGTCCAGGCACCTAGAAGCAGGACATCACCCGTCCAGGCACCCACCTAAAAGCAGGACATCACCCGTGCGACTCTCATAATGATGCAGAAGAGAACAGCACCACGAAAACCACATAAAGGGATCCTAACCGTGGCTTCAGCACGAGTCCCACACTCGCCGTGTTCTAGCAGCCATGTGTGTGTTAGAATGCTCAGTAGGTGAGGTGGATCTTCCAAGCCCAAGGTCCGGGTGGGCACATAGGCCACGGGCGTCAGTAAAGCAGGCAGCTGAAGCACAGACAGCTGAGGAACTAAAGACCGCAGGCAGACAGTAGAGATCCTGGAAACCACAGGCAGGCAGGAGATATACTGGAGACCACAGACGGGTATTTGCAATACCAGAAAATGAAGCCAGGTAAGTTAGTGTGGAATGAGAAGCCGCCGACAGCCATGACGATATCCTGAAGACCACAGGCAGGTTGTGCAATACTGGAGACTGCAGGCAGGTAGGCATCTGTGAAATTGGAAGCCATAAACAGTCAAGAACATGTTCTGCAGACTGTGGGAAAATTGTGCGGCACTGCAGACTGTGGGCAGGTTGTGTGGTACTGCAGACTGTGGGCAGGTTGTGTGGTACTGCAGGTTGTGTGGTACTGGAGACTGTGGGCAGGTTGTGCAGTACTTGAGACCACAGGCAGGTTGTGCAGTACTGGAGACTGTGGGCAGGTTGTGTGGTACTGGAGACCACAGGCAGGTTGTGCAGTACTGGAGACCACAGGCAGGTTGTGTGGTACTGGACACTGTGGGCAGGTTGTGTGGTACTGCAGACTGTGGGCAGGTTGTGTGGTACTGGAGACCACAGGCAGGTTGTGCAGTACTGGAGACCACAGGCAGGTTGTGTGGTACTGGACACTGTGGGCAGGTTGTGTGGTACTGCAGACTGTGGGCAGGTTGTGCAGTACTGGAGACCACAGGCAGGTTGTGCAGTACTGGAGACCACAGGCAGGTTGTGCAGTACTGGAGACCACAGGCAGGTTGTGCAGTACTGGAGACCACAGGCAGGTTGTGCAGTACTGGAGACCACAGGCAGGTTGTGCAGTACTGGAGACCACAGGCAGGTTGTGCAGTACTGGAGACTGCAGGCAGGTTGTGCAGTACTGGAGACCACAGGCAGGTTGTGCAGTACTGGAGACCACAGGCAGGTTGTGCAGTACTGGAGACCACAGGCAGGTTGTGTGGTACTGGAGACCACAGGCAGGTTGTGCAGTACTGGAGACCACAGGCAGGTTGTGTGGTACTGGACACTGTGGGCAGGTTGTGTGGTACTGGAGACCACAGGCAGGTTGTGTGGTACTGCAGACTGTGGGCAGGTTGTGCGGTACTGGAGACCACAGGCAGGTTGTGCAGTACTGGAGACTGTGGGCAGGTTGTGTGGTACTGCAGACTGTGGGCAGGTTGTGCGGTACTGCAGACTGTGGGCAGGTTGTGTGGTACTGCAGACTGTGGGCAGGTTGTGTGGTACTGGAGACCACAGGCAGGTTGTGCAGTACTGGAGACCACAGGCAGGTTGTGCAGTACTGGAGACCACAGGCAGGTTGTGCAGTACTGGAGACCACAGGCAGGTTGTGTGGTACTGGACACTGTGGGCAGGTTGTGTGGTACTGCAGACTGTGGGCAGGTTGTGCGGTACTGCAGACTGTGGGCAGGTTGTGTGGTACTGCAGACTGTGGGAAGGTTGTGCGGTACTGCAGACTGTGGGCAGGTTGTGTGGTACTGCAGACTGTGGGCAGGTTGTGTGGTACTGCAGACTGTGGGAAGGTTGTGCGGTACTGCAGACTGTGGGCAGGTTGTGTGGTACTGCAGACTGTGGGCAGGTTGTGTGGTACTGGAGACTGTGGGCAGGTTGTGCGGTACTGCAGACTGTGGGCAGGTTGTGCAGTACTGGAGACCACAGGCAGGTTGTGCAGTACTGGACACCACAGGCAGGTTGTGCAGTACTGGAGACTGTGGGCAGGTTGTGCAGTACTGGACACCACAGGCAGGTTGTGCAGTACTGGAGACCACAGGCAGGTTGTGCAGTACTGGAGACCACAGGCAGGTTGTGCAGTACTGGAGACCACAGGAAGGTTGTGCAGTACTGGACACCACAGGCAGGTTGTGCAGTACTGGAGACCACAGGCAGGTTGTGCAGTACTGGAGACTGCAGGCAGGTTGTGCAGTACTGGAGACCACAGGCAGGTTGTGCAGTACTGGAGACCACAGGCAGGTTGTGCAGTACTGGAGACCACAGGCAGGTTGTGCAGTACTGGAGACCACAGGCAGGTTGTGCAGTACTGGAGACCACAGGAAGGTTGTGCAGTACTGGAGACCACAGGCAGGTTGTGCAGTACTGGAGACCACAGGCAGGTTGTGCAGTACTGGAGACCACAGGCAGGTTGTGCAGTACTGGAGACCACAGGCAGGTTGTGCAGTACTGGAGACTGCAGGTAGGTATGTAGCTGCCTGCAGTCCTAGGAACACTGAAGCTCTAATACCACACAGGTTTTTGTAGGCATTACATAGTCCCAGGAAGTTCATAATGCTGGGCTGCTTGCAAAGCCCAATGTGGAGCACAAGACTATTCAGTGGACCAGGGCAGAGGGAGCAGAGCCCAGACTCGGGACAGGTATGGAACATTATGGCTTACTCTAAAAATGCTGCAGATTTTCAGAGAAAACCTAATTTGAATTGCTGGCCAGGGACTGTGTCTGGGGTCACTAGTCTAGGAGGCGGGTTGTCTGGGGGTGACTAGTCCAGGAGGCAGGTTGTCTGTGAGGTGACTTGTCCAGGAGGGGGTTTGTCTTGGGTGACTAGTCCATGAGGCGGGTTGTCTGGGGTGACTTGTCCAGGAGGAGGTATGTCTGGGGTGGGTGACTAGTCCAGGAGACGGGTCACCGGGGGCTTCTTTTCCTCCCCTAGACTGACCCATCTATACACACATAGGGACCTGTGATTCTGGGGGTACAGGGCTGAGAGAAGCCTCCGGGGACCAGGTTACCCTCAGTATTACAAGGTATTTTTTCACTACAAGGAAAAATAAAAGTTCCTATTCACTGACAGCAAAAAGAAATCCAGAAATACTGAGAAACTGAAATATAAAGGGGACATTTTATAACTAGGGATGATCGAATACCTCAAATATTCGGCTACGCCCATATTCGATGAATAAGTCGCCGCTATTCGACTATTTGTGAATATTCAATGCACAATGTAAGTCTATAGGAAACCTGAATAGATGCCTAATAGCAACTATTCGGACTTCCCATTGGCTTACATTGCGCATCGAATATTCACATCGCGGAGCCGAATATTGCCGAATATCTATGATATTTGATCGCCCATATTTATAACCAATTTGCTTCAGTTTTTTTAGTAGGAAAAGTCCTATTTTTTTCTTCATGTTTTGAATGAACTTTATATTTTTTTTATTTTATGTCACTTTGACATTTTCTAATCAGTAGGCGGAGCTTCGCATGAGGGGAGGGGCCAGTCATGGATTCACGGTCATTTACATCTGAACTTGGTAACAATGTTGCATCATTGTATCATCTCTGTATCGGGGGCTTCTGTTTATGTCCAGGGTGAATTCCCCAATGTCTGAGGCGTTATTTACATGAGGACCCGTTTAATTACATTTACTTTCTAGTCCTAATAGGAGATCAGTAATCGTCTTCTCACTGACTTCGTCCCGTCTGATTTTTGCGGCTCATTTTTATTTCCTCGGCCCTGATAAGTTCTTGCAGTCACGGTGCGCAGATTATTAACAACCCCAATTCTTTGTCGCCTCCCGTGGGGGTCACTCTCTGTTTACAATACAATCATTGATTGATTTGCATGGGATATGAGATAACTGGTGGGAGCTGCGGCTAATTAGCAGCTCAGACGAGCGCTAATTGTCAGACATAACTCAGCCGGCGCTGCTAATTTCAGGCTGCAGCCGATCCCCTCCATTTAAGGCCCCGTCACACACAGAGATAAATCTGCGGCAGATCTGTGGTTGCAGTGAAATTGTGGACAATCAGTGGCAGGTTTGTGGCTGTGTACAAATGGAACAATATGTCCATGATTTCACTGCAACCACAGATCTGCCAGAGATTTCTCTGCGTGAGACGGGGCCTGTACTCCCTGAACTCCACCTGTATTTGGCCGATTCCATCTCTTTATTATACAGAGTGTCAGTATATGGAGGCCCCAGCGAGATGAAAGCACAATGTCTCCAATTCCGGATTTCATCGGCTAAACCAGGCTGATACTTCAGAAGATGAGATGCAAATGGTACCAGTACGAGAGCTTGTTTCTTCTTCTCGGAGATTAAAGAGCAGCCCCATGTAAAAGAGACAAACAAAGAACACAACCCCTATTTTCCTCCATTATCTGTGAGTTGCGAGGCTTTTCAGCAGGAACAAAGAGTTCATAGTCTGGATGCGGCAGACATTGCTGATGATGTGACCCATCTACACCAGACTGGTCGCATCACGTGGCTCCGACCTGCGGCAAAGCTTCCCTGGGATTCACTGCAGTCACATCTGATTTTTTGGGTGGGTGCGGTGCGTCTACTACTCCAGTATTTCCGATAATCGGTGATTTATGTGTCTGCTTTGCGTTTGCCTGACAGACCATGAATTCTGGAGCAATTGCTTGAATAATCTTCAATTGAGTTTTTAAACTTGCAATGCCCGGTCTGACCACATGGGGCACTGTATGCAATGAGCTGTACACAGGCCACAAAGCAGAGTTATAATAATCTTTATTTCTATAGCGGCAGCATAGGCAGCAGCGCAGTACAATTCAGAAATATGTACAGACAAGATAAGACTGTACAGAGAGACAGAGATCAGCGCATACTCAGAGGAGTGAGGGTCCGGCTCCAATCTATGAGGAAATAGGGGGGACAAAAGGTAAAACTAAAGCGCTGGTCCTGCACAGTCCGGACATCAGCAAAACTAGGGACATTCACACAACGCTGCATGAACCAGTCAATACATACAGGTGCAAGGAGCTACCGAGAGCATAGAAGAGAGAAGAAGGGGTAATTAGGTATATTAGAGAGGGGAGGCGGTATGCTGCTGTAAAGAAAGGCGTTTTTAGGACACTTTTTAAACTGTGAATACTGGAAATTAATGGGATTGTCCTAGATAGTGCATTCCAGAAAACTGGTGCAGCAGAGAGTGAAGGAAAGATCTGAGCCAAATATAACCACCACAAGACAGTGAGCTGCTGAGAATTATAGCAGAACCACACAGTATTATAGTAGTTATATTACTGTATGTAGGGGCAGTATTATAGTAGTTATATTCTTGTACATAGGAGCAGTATTATAGTAGTTATATTTTTTGTACATAGGGGCAGTATTATAGTAGTTACATTCTTGTACATAGGGGCAGTATTATAGTAGTTATATTCTTGTACATAGGAGCAGTATTATAGTAGTTATATTTTTTGTACATAGGGGCAGTATTATAGTAGTTACATTCTTGTACATAGGGGCAGTTTTATAGTAGTTATATTATTATATGTATAGTATTATAGTGATTACAATCCTGTAAATTGAAGCAATATTTTAGTAAATATATTCTTGTACTTATGGCTATTTCATTACAAAACACCCACTACTATAATATTGCTGCCTATGCACAAAAATATAACTACTATAATACTGCCCCCTATGTACAAGAATATAACTACTATAATACTGCCCCTATGTACAAGAATATAACTACTATAATACTGCCCCTATATACAGGAATATAACTACTATAATACTGCCCCTATGTACAAGAATATAACTACTATAATACTGCCCCTATGTACAAGAATATAACTACTACAATACTGCCCCTATATACAAGAATATAACTACTATAATACTGCCCCCTATATACAAGAATATAACTACTATAATACTGCCCCCTATGTACAAGAATATAACTACTATAATACTGCTCCTATGTACAAGAATATAACTACTATAATACTGCCCCTATATACAGGAATATAACTACTATAATACTGCCCCTATGTACAAGAATATAACTACTATAATACTGCCCCTATGTACAAGAATATAACTACTACAATACTGCCCCCTATGTACAAGAATATAACTACTATAATACTGCCCCTATATACAAGAATATAACTACTATAATACTGCCCCTATATACAAGAATATAACTACTATAATACTGCCCCTATATACAAGAATATAACTACTATAATACTGCCCCTATATACAGGAATATAACTACTATAATACTGCCCCTATGTACAAGAATATAACTACTATAATACTGCCCCTATGTACAAGAATATAACTACTACAATACTGCCCCTATGTACAAGAATATAACTACTATAATACTGCCCCCTATGTACAAGAATATAACTACTATAATACTGCCTCTATATACAAGAATATAACTACTATAATACTGCCCCCTATGTACAAGAATATAACTACTACAATACTGCCCCTATGTACAAGAATATAACTACTATAATACTGCCCCTATGTACAAGAATATAACTACTATAATACTGCTCCTATGTACAAGAATATAACTTCTATAATACTGCCCCCTATGTACAAGAATATAACTACTACAATACTGACCCTATGTACAGGAATATAAATACTATAATACTGCCTCTATATACAAGAATATAACTACTATAATACTGCCCCAATGTACAAGAATATAACTACTATAATACTGCCCCCTATGTACAAGAATATAACTACTACAATACTGCAACTATATACAGGAATATAACTACTATAATACTGCCCCTATGCACAAGAATATAACTGCTATAATACTGCCCCCTATGTACAAGAATATAACTACTATAATACTGCCCCCTATGTACAAGAATATAACTACTATAATACTGCCCCCTATGTACAAGAATATAACTACTATAATACTTCACCGCCTAATTACAGCTGGATATATGATCGCCGGAGACTTCGCTGCTTTTATTTTTAAGATTGAAATGTTCTGATGATGTTTTTATTAATAAAACGGTCACATCGGATCCTCTTTGCCGCCTTCTTGCGCCGCTGTCCTTTTGGATGACTTGTTATTAGTGATAATCTCCTGTTACATTTTTCATGAGCCGGCGGTGGAGGTCGCGTCATCCCAGGCAGACAGCGGGTCAGGTGAAGAGCGAACATTAATCAACGTTCATCAAAGTCCGCGCCATGAAGACCTGAAGTGTGAGATTAGGATTCATTGAGAGGTACACATGTAAACATTCCATTAATGTCTCCGGCTGAAGCCGCGTAATCATCCTTCACGCAGATTAGGAACATTGTTCTTTTTTTTTCTATTTTTACTTTTTTATTCTCTTGTAAAGAAAAAGAAACCGCCAACTGGAAAATGCGAAACGCCAAAGTCCCGAGCGTACGAGATCCCCACGCGGTTCAGACGCAGAATCATTTCCATCACGAAGACGGCAATTTATTTGTACAATTTAGATTAGTCAGAAGCGGCTTCCACATCACAAACATTGTATCAGTAATGTAATCACAATACTGTATAAATGGACATTTACATTTCTATTTGTCCTCTGTGCCCTGCAGAAAATGTGATAAATATTAATGACCAAGAGCTGAGCAGCCGAAATCATCCACTGGTATTAATATCCGACATTAATCCCGCTCTATTATTACTTCATTTATTTTTTCATGGTGTAATAATGTCTCACTAGATCAGTCGCTGTCCGGTGAAGGGTTCAAAATCCTCAAATACCCCGAGGTCTCAGCATCGCTCTGTCATAAAGATGAATGATACATTTATTCTCTGCCGGCAGTCACCACTAGGGGGCGCCGAGGACGGGTCAGCGTCCTGAGTGATTACTGCTTACATTGTATAATGATTACTCGTTACATTGTATAATGATTACTCGTTACATTGTATAAATGATTACTCGTTACATTGTATAAATGATTATTCGTTACATTGTATAATGATTACTCGTTACATTGTATAAATGATTACTCGTTACATTCCCGAGGGGTGGCCCCTTCACATCAGAGGGCACAGTCCAGCGTTTCTCACCCCACACAGTCCTTTGTCTTGTCCTCTTCCTCCTCCTCCTCCTCCTCCCCCTCTTCTCCCATAACACTGCCCCTTAGGATTAGGACACAGATTATAATCCATTCCCAGCACTTGGCTCTATGTTATCTTACACATAACACTGCTGTTCACTTTGCATCGTACCTTATTACACATTACTTTTGTCACGAGTGTGTCATGGCCTGATGTGATCTTGGGGGGATTTGGGATCAGAAGATCACAGTGTATAGTTGATCACAGATCCTCTTTAGTGCCTACTTGTTGTTTCCCCTGACTTGGAGCTTGTTTAATTCCATCCGATGCTGAAGGGGTTAAGGTTTCTTTCTGTCCTGCTCTGTTCTAACAGATAGTTGTAGCCTCGGCTGCAGCCGCTCCCTTTTGCAATAAAATATCTGCTCCCCACTGCTCTCTATGCCGGCTATAGCTCATTCTATGCTGACCACTTTGAAGGAGCCAGTCTCTGGGGAAGCTGAGGTGTTGTTTCTATTGCAGCTGAGAAGTTTCTGCTGGAGAAGCTGTGGAGTTGTTGTGTCTTTCCGCTCCTGTTTGTCTTACCTTCTTCATGTTGTCTTATTGCAGTGGTGAGACTAGCGTCTTCCTGGCTTGAGTTGAGGGCCAGCGACGGCAGAGGCACGTGATAGCTCATGGGGGAAGGACCCGTCTAGAGACATATTGAGTGCAGGGATCAGCCTCAGGGGACCCCCTCAGCCGTCCCTAGCATCAGGGCCTTCTATTGTATTGCTTCCCTGGTTATCATTTTGTATTGTGCCCTTGCTGGGAGACCCCTAGCCCCGGTGTGACAACTATGCATGTAAACACTACACATCACCATCACAATAACACTACACGTCCCATTAATGCGTGACCTAATTCACAATACATAACATTTACACAATTGTTGTCTTCAGGAGACACATCGCCCAGTCCACCTCCTTACACATGGAACATATGTCAGCCCTTTTATGTTTAAGGATGCTATTATTAATAAATGACAATCTGTCCAGTTACAAAGCAACGTGCATTACCAATCCCTACAAAAGTCATTCTATGTTTATCAACACCATACCATGCACGCCTGATTTTGGTTTGCAATATATTCCTCCTGTTGGTAGCTGTTCAGACTCAGTTACCTCACCCCTTTCCACAGGCATTGCTAATTAAGCACCATTCTTGGATCTGGTCCGCCTTTATCAATGGTTGCTGTCTGACACTGGGAGGATCAGTTCTGATATAGTCCTGGTATGTGCAGAGCTTGCTCCACATGCTGGGACCTGGGCTGGTCTCTATCCACAAGTGCCTTTTTTGCAACATAGAAGCGGTTATATACAGGTTACAGGTATGTGTGCTCCATTATGGTTCTGCTTTTAACTTTATCTAGGAGGCCGCATGGCACATGAAATACAGAATGTAGAGTAGGACCCCCCTATTGAGATTTGCCGTGACGTTGGCAGGGGTGGCTCAAAAAATTGATCAATTATTTGCTAAAAATCTCATTTTTTTTATTATAGTACAGTTGGAATAAATTTGTGAATTTTCACTTTTTATATGATGCATGCCAATTTCAGATCGTGCTGGTTCCCCTTTTTTCAAAAGTCATTCTATGTTTATCATGAAAAATGTTTTTTTAATAAATGTGACTTGTAATACCACAACTGACCACGAGGTGTCCTCTTACATTACAAGCCCTTCACTTTCATGCTCTAGTCTCCACCTAGTGTTGAGAACTTGTACTGCAGCCCTTTATTTCCCTCTAATTTGGATTTTCTTATCGTCCCCAATATTCAAACCTAAGTAAATGAAATATTTGTGCAGTTTGTCCCTGTGATGTTTCCAACCCGTGCACTCTATAAACCATTCCCGTGACATATTGTAGCGTTACATTACTGGGATTTCAAAATAAATAATTCCCGCTGTTTAATGCCAATTCCATAAAATGAAGGCTCTCTGGCAGCGATTCCCGCCACGGGCTGCAGGAGACATGTCGGCTGAGGCTCATCCATCCTGTCAGCCATCAGACATCTTTCTTCAGACCCAAGCTCTTCACAGATAAGATCCATGATGAGAGAGATGATTGTTTAATCTCCCCCATTGCAGCAGCGGAGAGCGGCCGGTGTGAGCCTGCAATGCCCCGCAGACACGTGTAAATGAGGAGCGGACAGCTCGCCCGCCGCCACGTCCGGGGCATGTCTAATATGTAGACGCTGAAGTCGTGTGGATGAAATCTCTTATAATAGCAGCCATGACACATCTGACATCGGCCTCATGTCACTGGTAGGAACAATGCTGCCCCCTGCTGGGGATCCGGAATCACTCAGAAATGGTAAACCTTCGTGTTTTACAGATTTCATAGTTGTCACCAATAAAAGTCTCCTACACTCCTCGGGGGGCTCGAGACCCAAATTAATGTAGCACGCGTACAATGGACACCGCCATGAGCACCGGGGGAAATTCCTGCACTTGGGGGATTCTTTTTTTCGTACTTTGCTCATTTTTTCTGCGTTTTTAATCAGTGATTTGGAGAAGGTGTCATTAACGTCTTTATAAACTTGTGGCTATTATTTAAATTGCCTTCTTAATTCCTTGAAGGAAAGTTCAGGATCCCTTTAGAATATTAAGGGGCCGTTCCTGGGAAATTGGCTCCTGTCTTCCGTCTTCTCCTCGCACGTTTAGGGCACCACCTTCGTCAGGAGTAGCCGGGGGACATAATTACTTTCCCAGCTTAATTATTTTTGAAGCCACAGTCACTGATAGGGTCTTGTGATACGGAAACCATTGTCTTGGCAGTGCGTGAAGACACTGCCTCTGGTCTAAAGCTGGTGTCACACTAAACGACAGCGACAACGACGTCGCTGTTACGTCACCATTTTCGGTGACGTAACAGCGACCTTGTAAGTCGCTGTTATGATCGCTGCTTAGCTGTCAAACACAGCAGAAGCAGCGATCATAAGGTCGCTGTGCTACATGTTCAGAGAGCAGGGACCCGCGCGATGTGTGCTGCAGCTACATGTCAGTGCAGAGAGCAGGGAGCCGTGCGCACTGCTTAGCGCTGGCTCCTTGCTCTCCTTGCTACAGTATACATCGGGTTAATTACCCGATGCATACTGCAGCCACATGTGCACAGAGCAGGAGCCGGCGCTGGCAGCAAGAGCGGAGGCTGGTAACCAGCGTAAACATCGGGTAACTAGGGAAAGGTCTTCCCTTGGTTACCCGATGTTTACGCTGGTTACAGCTTACCGCAGCTGCCAGTGCCGGCTCCTGATCGCTTCATTTCGTCGCTCTCTCGCTGTCACACACAGCGATGTGTGTGTCACAGCGGGAGAGTGACGACCAAAAAATGAAGCTGGACATTCAGCAACAACCGGCGACCTCACAGCAGGGGCCAGGTCGTTGCTGGATGTCACACACAGCGACAGCGACGGGACGTCGCTGCAACGTCACAGAAAATAGTGACGTAGCAGCGACGTCGTTGTCGTCGTCGTTATGTGTGACACCAGCTTAAGTCCACAATGTCACCCGGGGAAGGCCAAGACTCCAATTATTCCAGCATTTTCTGCTAATTAAATTTGCCTCCATCCGTCACTAATCTCATTTGTCTTTATATGTATTATATAAACTTGATAGTTTGTAGCAAAGTCATTTTATACAGGAGTGTCACGAGCGTGTGCAATTATCTGAGAATAAGCAACAATGGCGCCTAGCGAGTCCACATAGTGATAACTGGATACATTGTGGAATACATTCTGGTTACATTGTATCCAAACTGTATCACAATAGCTTAATCTTATGAGAAGTATAAAAAGTACCTGAAATAAACAATCCACTGGGCGTGCTCTGTTTTGAGCTCCATCATCAGCTCCTCTGAAGTTTTTGTTGGACTCTTAGTGGTTGGAGAATATTCGGCTCAGCCCCACAGGGACCAGAGGAGGACGGATACAGCGAGGTCACTACAGTGTATAACATCCCTCCATATAGACAGGGGCGAAGCAACTAGATAATGGTCCTATGTAGACACAGTCTTTGCCAACATTTGCTTTTAAAGATGAACATTTTTCTTTTATCAAGTCTTCCTCAGAAGTAAACTCAACACCAGTAACTGGAAAACCAGAAACAATCACAGGGAGCACAGGCTGCACTCATAAGGATAAGGGTATGTGCGCACGTTGCTTTTTACCTGCTTTTTACCTGCTTTTTTGCTGCTTTTTCTTCTGCGCTGTTTAATGCCAAAATGGATGTGTTCTTCTATTCAAGCAAAGTCTATGGGAATTTGGGTTTCTTGTTCACACTATGTTGTTCAAAATGCTGCCTTTTTGAGGCAGAACTTTGGTCAAAAACTCAGCTTTTCAAAGAAGCAACATGTCAATTATTTTTGCCATTTGGGTTTTGCACTGCAAAGCTGAGTTTTTGACCAAAGTTCTGCCACAAAAAGGCAGCATTTTGAACAACATAGTGTGAACAAGAAACCCAAATTCCCATAGACTTTGCTTGAATAGAAGAACACATCCATTTTGGCATTAAACAGCGCAGAAGAAAAAGCAGCAAAAAAGCAGGTAAAAAGCAGGTAAAAAGCAACGTGCGCACATACCCTCAGGGATCGTCTCTGCCTAAAGATCTAAATGGTATTCTTCTTCTTTACAGGCATGCTGTACTGGTACACAGACAGATATCTAAAGAATACTGCACATTATTAGTAAAACAAATCTCTGGAAGGCAAAAAACACAGATTTCTTTTTTCCATGAAATTAATTGAAAATTATGATATTTGGTTGCAAACTTCCATTAGTCGCCTCCTGTCCCTGTCCACAGCTTCTTCCTCCTCTCACCTGGAGTCTCAGACTCTTCTTTATAAACATCTCCAGGTCTCTCATATCTGAAGACGTCTTCTCTTCTCTTCTCCCAATTTTCAGATCTCTCCACAGGGGTCAATGGGGCTTAGATCCGGACTCATTGCTGCCACTTCAGGACTCTCCAGCGCTTTGTTTCCTTCCATTTCTGGAGCTTCTGGAAGTGTTTGGGGTCATTGTCCTGCTGGAGACCCCTGACCCAGGACTGTACCCGGCTTTCTGACCCGGGGCTCTACATTACCACCCAGAATCATCTGGTGATCTTCAGATTTCATGTCTTGTACACAGTCAAGACCCCCAGTGCCAGAGGCAGCAAAACAACCAAACCCTCTCTGATCTCCACCATCTGTGACTGTAGGTGCTGTGATCTGTACTTTGTAGCCTCATTCTGTTTTCAGTAAATAGTAGAAGATGGCTGTACCATAAAGCTCTATCTTGGTCTCATCCATCCACAAGACGCTTTCCCAGGAGGATTTTGGCTTTTTTCTGTCTCAGAGTCAGCAGTGGGGTCCTCCTGGGTCTCCTCCATATCATTTCATCTAATTCAGATGTGGACAGATAGCTCGCGCTGACACTGATGCCTCCTGAGCTGCAGGACAGCTTGAATTTCTTTTGACCTTGATCGGGGCTAATCCACCATCTGGATTATTCTGCATTACAACCTTTCATCAGTTTTTCTCTGCTGTCCACATTTAATTGTAAAGTTGTAAACTTCTTGATTATTTTGCATACCAAAACATCAAGATCTCTGAAGGGACTTGTAACCTGGAAATTGTTGATATTTAACAATTTTGGTTCTCCAGTCCTCAGACCGTTCTCTTCTCCTCTTTCTCTTCTCCAGGCTTAGTGCGGCACACACAGACACACAGTGCAAAGATTGAGCCAACTTCTCCCCTTTTTATCTGTTATCAGGTGTGATTTTCATATTGCCCGCACCTGTTACTTGTCACTGGTGAATCTGAACGAGCATCACATGCTTGAAACAAAGTTGTTTACCCACAACTTTGTAAAAGTGACAACACTTTTGTCCAATCCAGTTTTGGGGTTGTGTGTGAAATGATGTCCAATTTGTCTTTTTTGTGTTGCTCCACTAGACACAACAGAAAAAAACATTTGTATGACAATATGAAATTGCAATACTTTTCAGGGAGAAACTCTTCATTTTCTGTAACAATTTCAAGGGTGCCAATACTTTCGCCCATGACTGTACAAGCCTACACCTGAGGTCTATATTCGAGGTCTACGTTATATAGTTATCTTTTCTGGATTATAATTAAATTTAATTAACTTAATTTTTGGTTTGTTTAATAAAATTTCATTATTTTGTTAAATTCAGTGTTAGTAAATGTAAAATGCTGATAGGAAATATTTTTCTGAAGGGGCCCTAACATTTTGGGTGCCCCGGGGCCCCCACAAGCTTTACTCCAGCATTGGTTCATTACTCTTTGTGGAAACATAAGATACAATGAGATTCCAATAATTACTGTTAATACTGAAGTTAATGATCCTCTTTTTGCCCCGTCCTGTGCCACCTTCATGAGCCGTTACCTTTCCATTGTGGCCTCCCGTTTTTGCCCCGTCCTGTGCCACCAGCACGAGCCGTTACCTTTCCATTGTGTCCTCACGTTTCTGCCCCGTCCTGTGCCACCAGCACGAGCCGTTACCTTTCCATTGTGTCCTCACGTTTCTGCCCCGTCCTGTGCCACCAGCACGAGCCGTTACCTTTCCATTGTGTCCTCACGTTTCTGCCACGTCCTGTGCCACCTTCATGAGCCGTTACCTTTCCTTTGTGTCCTCACGTTTTTGCCTCGTCCTGTGCCACCTTCATGAGCCGTTACCTTTCCATTGTGTCCTCACGTTTCTGCCCTGTCCTGTGCCACCTTCATGAGCCGTTACCTTTCCATTGTGTCCTCACGTTTTTGCCTCGTCCTGTGCCACCAGCACGAGCCGCTACCTTTCCACTGTGTCCTCACGTTTTTACCCCGTCCTGTGCCACCAGCACGAGTCGTTACCTTTCCATTGTGTCCTCACGTTTTTGCCCCGTCCTGTGCCACCAGCACGAGCCGATACCTTTCCATTGTGTCCTCACATTTTTGCCCCGTCCTGTGCCACCAGCACGAGCCGCTACCTTTCCATTGTGTCCTCACGTTTCTGCCCTGTCCTGTGCCACCAGCACGAGCCGTTACCTTTCCACTGCGTCCTCACATTTTTGCCCCGTCCTGTGCCACCAGCACGAGCCGTTACCTTGCCATTGTGTCCTCACGTTTTTGCCCCGTCCTGTGCCACCAGCACGAGCCACTACCTTTCCATTGTGTCCTCACGTTTTTGCCCCGTCCTGTGCCACCAGCACGAGCCGCTACCTTTCCATTGTGTCCTCACATTTTTGCCCCGTCCTGTGCCACCAGCACGAGCCGATACCTTTCCACTGTGTCCTCACGTTTTTGCCTCGTCCTGTGCCACCTACATGAACCGTTACCTTTCCATTGTGTCCTCACGTTTCTGCCCCGTCCTGTGCCACCAGCACGAGCCGTTACCTTTCCACTGTGTCCTCACGTTTTTGCCTCGTCCTGTGCCACCAGCACGAGCCGTTACCTTTCCATTGTGTCCTCACGTTTTTGCCCCGTCCTGTGCCACCAGCACGAGCCGTTACCTTTCCATTGTGTCCTCACATTTTTGCCCCGTCCTGTGCCACCAGCACGAGCCGTTACCTTTCCATTGTGTCCTCACGTTTTTGCCCTGTCCTGTGCCACCTTCATGAGCCGTTACCTTTCCATTGTGTCCTCACGTTTCTGCCCCGTCCTGTGCCACCAGCACGAGCCGTTACCTTTCCACTGTGTCCTCACGTTTCTGCCCCGTCCTGTGCCACCAGCACGAGCCGTTACCTTTCCATTGTGTCCTCACGTTTTTGCCTCGTCCTGTGCCACCAGCACGAGCCGTTACCTTTCCATTGTGTCCTCACGTTTTTGCCCTGTCCTGTGCCACCTTCATGAGCCGTTACCTTTCCATTGTGTCCTCACGTTTCTGCCCCGTCCTGTGCCACCAGCACGAGCCGTTACCTTTCCATTGTGTCCTCACGTTTTTGCCTCGTCCTGTGCCACCAGCACGAGCCGTTACCTTTCCATTGTGTCCTCACGTTTTTGCCCCGTCCTGTGCCACCTTCATGAGCCGTTACCTTTCCATTGTGTCCTCACGTTTTTGCCCCGTCCTGTGCCACCAGCACGAGCCGTTACCTTTCCACTGTGTCCTCACGTTTCTGCCCCGTCCTGTGCCACCAGCACGAGCCGTTACCTTTCCACTGTGTCCTCACGTTTTTGCCTCGTCCTGTGCCACCAGCACGAGCCACTACCTTTCCATTGTGTCCTCACGTTTTTGCCCTGTCCTGTGCCACCTTCATGAGCCGTTACCTTTCCACTGTGTCCTCACGTTTTTGCCTCGTCCTGTGCCACCAGCATGAGCCGTTACCTTTCCATTGTGTCCTCACGTTTCTGCCCCGTCCTGTGCCACCAGCATGAGCCGTTACCTTTCCATTGTGTCCTCACGTTTCTGCCCCGTCCTGTGCCACCAGCACGAGCCGCTACCTTTCCATTGTGTCCTCACGTTTTTTCCCCGTCCTGTGCCACCAGCACGAGCCGTTACCTTTCCATTGTGTCCTCACGTTTCTGCCCCGTCCTGTGCCACCAGCACGAGCCGTTACCTTTCCATTGTGTCCTCACGTTTCTGCCCCGTCCTGTGCCACCAGCACGAGCCGTTACCTTTCCATTGTGTCCTCACGTTTCTGCCCCGTCCTGTGCCACCAGCACGAGCCGTTACCTTTCCATTGTGTCCTCACGTTTCTGCCCCGTCCTGTGCCACCAGCACGAGCCGTTACCTTTCCATTGTGTCCTCACGTTTTTGCCCCGTCCTGTGCCACCAGCAGGAGCCGTTACCTTTCCATTGTGTCCTCACGTTTTTTCCCCGTCCTGTGCCACCAGCACGAGCCGTTACCTTTCCATTGTGTCCTCACATTTTTGCCCCGTCCTGTGCCACCAGCACGAGCCGTTACCTTTCCACTGTGTCCTCACGTTTTTGCCCCGTCCTGTGCCACCAGCACGAGCCGTTACCTTTCCACTGTGTCCTCACGTTTTTGCCCCGTCCTGTGCCACCAGCAGGAGCCGTTACCTTTCCATTGTGTCCTCACGTTTTTTCCCCGTCCTGTGCCACCAGCACGAGCCGTTACCTTTCCATTGTGTCCTCACATTTTTGCCCCGTCCTGTGCCACCAGCACGAGTCGTTACCTTTCCATTGTGTCCTCATGTTTTTGCCTCGTCCTGTGCCACCTTCATAAACCGTTACCTTTCCATTGTGTCCTCACGTATCTGCCCCGTCCTGTGCCACCAGCACGAGCCGTTACCTTTCCATTGTGTCCTCACGTTTCTGCCCCGTCCTGTGCCACCAGCACGAGTCGTTACCTTTCCATTGTGTCCTCACGTTTTTGCCCCGTCCTGTGCCACCTTCATGAGCCGCTACCTTTCCATTGTGTCCTCATGTTTTTGGCTTGTATAGATTGATGTTTCCGGCTTTTCTGTCGGACTTTCATGTTTCCCTGCAGTTTCCGGAGTTTGCCTGCGTTGCATAAACATAGTTTGACCTTGTGAATCCTACCTGGAGAGCACTTGTAGTTTTATTGCATCATCTCGGCGGCTTGTTGAGGTTTCGCGCCCTGCGGGGGAGCGCTGATTTCTGCTTTTGTGGAGTGCAGCTCTGGGTCTGATCTTTTACCGCTTCCCCTCCGCAGCATCACAGGACATAAAACTGGTCATAAACAGAAGATATACTTAAGTCATAAAAACATATTGCAGCCCGAGTATCACAATGTGGAGCGCGCGGAGGACGGGGACGGACGGACGCATTTGCCTCATAAGCTCGGGGAGGGGGGTTTCACACTGACTTGGAAGTCTGAAATTAAGTGTAATCAGTAAAATCAGGAAATGAGCATCAAAAGTAACACATGAAGGCAGCGCAGTGCCAGAATAATAGTGTGAACGCTGCCTACCTTGGCTCATTCAGTAGAATAATAGTGTGAACGCTGCCCACCTTGCCTCATTCAGTAGAATAATAGTGTGAACGCCGCCTACCTTGCCTCATTCAGTAGAATAATAGTGTGAACGCCGCCTACCTTGCCTCATTCAGTAGAATAATAGTGTGAACGCTGCCTACCTTGCCTCATTCAGTAGAATAATAGTGTGAACGCTGCCCACCTTGCCTCATTCAGTAGAATAATAGTGTGAACGCCGCCTACCTTGCCTCATTCAGTAGAATAATAGTGTGAACGCTGCCCACCTTGCCTCATTCAGTAGAATAATAGTGTGAACGCCGCCTACCTTGCCTCACTCAGTAGAATAATAGTGTGAACGCTGCCTACCTTGCCTCATTCAGTAGAATAATAGTGTGAACGCTGCCTACCTTGCCTCATTCAGTAGAATAATAGTGTGAACGCCGCCTACCTTGCCTCACTCAGTAGAATAATAGTGTGAACGCTGCCTACCTTGCCTCATTCAGTAGAATAATAGTGTGAACGCCGCCTACCTTGCCTCATTCAGTAGAATAATAGTGTGAACGCCGCCTACCTTGCCTCATTCAGTAGAATAATAGTGTGAACGCTGCCTACCTTGCCTCATTCAGTAGAATAATAGTGTGAACGCCGCCTACCTTGCCTCATTCAGTAGAATAATAGTGTGAACGCTGCCTACCTTGGCTCATTCAGTAGAATAATAGTGTGAACGCCGCCTACCTTGCCTCATTCAGTAGAATAATAGTGTGAACGCCGCCTACCTTGCCTCATTCAGTAGAATAATAGTGTGAACGCCGCCTACCTTGCCTCATTCAGTAGAATAATAGTGTGAACGCTGCCTACCTTGCCTCATTCAGTAGAATAATAGTGTGAACGCCGCCTACCTTGCCTCATTCAGTAGAATAATAGTGTGAACGCCGCCTACCTTGCCTCATTCAGTAGAATAATAGTGTGAACGCCGCCTACCTTGCCTCATTCAGTAGAATAATAGTGTGAACGCCGCCTACCTTGCCTCATTCAGTAGAATAATAGTGTGAACGCTGCCTACCTTGCCTCATTCAGTAGAATAATAGTGTGAACGCTGCCTACCTTGGCTCATTCAGTAGAATAATAGTGTGAACGCTGCCTACCTTGCCTCACTCAGTAGAATAATAGTGTGAACGCTGCCTACCTTGCCTCATTCAGTAGAATAATAGTGTGAACGCTGCCTACCTTGCCTCATTCAGTAGAATAATAGTGTGAACGCTGCCTATCTTGCCTCATTCAGTAGAATAATAGTGTGAACGCCGCCTACCTTGCCTCATTCAGTAGAATAATAGTGTGAACGCCGCCTATCTTGCCTCATTCAGTAGAATAACAGTGTGAACGCTGCCTACCTTGGCTCATTCAGTAGAATAATAGTGTGAACGCTGCCTATCTTGCCTCATTCAGTAGAATAACAGTGTGAACGCTGCCTACCTTGGCTCATTCAGTAGAATAATAGTGTGAACGCTGCCTACCTTGCCTCATTCAGTAGAATAATAGTGTGAACGCCGCCTACCTTGCCTCATTCAGTAGAATAATAGTGTGAACGCTGCCTACCTTGCCTCAGTCAGTAGAATAATAGTGTGAACGCTGCCTACCTTGCCTCATTCAGTAGAATAATAGTGTGAACGCTGCCTACCTTGCCTCATTCAGTAGAATAATAGTGTGAACGCTGCCTATCTTGCCTCATTCAGTAGAATAATAGTGTGAACGCTGCCTATCTTGGCTCATTCAGTAGAATAATAGTGTGAACGCTGCCTATCTTGGCTCATTCAGTAGAATAACAGTGTGAACGCTGCCTATCTTGGCTCATTCAGTAGAATAACAGTGTGAACGCTGCCTACCTTGGCTCATTCAGTAGAATAATAGTGTGAACGCTGCCTACCTTGCCTCATTCAGTAGAATAATAGTGTGAACGCTGCCTACCTTGCCTCATTCAGTAGAATAATAGTGTGAACGCCGCCTACCTTGCCTCATTCAGTAGAATAATAGTGTGAACGCCGCCTACCTTGCCTCATTCAGTAGAATAATAGTGTGAACGCCGCCTACCTTGCCTCATTCAGTAGAATAATAGTGTGAACGCCGCCTACCTTGCCTCAGTCAGTAGAATAATAGTGTGAACGCTGCCTACCTTGCCTCATTCAGTAGAATAATAGTGTGAACGCTGCCTACCTTGCCTCATTCAGTAGAATAATAGTGTGAACGCTGCCTACCTTGCCTCATTCAGTAGAATAATAGTGTGAACGCTGCCTACCTTGCCTCATTCAGTAGAATAATAGTGTGAACGCCGCCTACCTTGCCTCAGTCAGTAGAATAATAGTGTGAACGCTGCCTACCTTGCCTCATTCAGTAGAATAATAGTGTGAACGCTGCCTACCTTGCCTCATTCAGTAGAATAATAGTGTGAACGCCGCCTACCTTGCCTCAGTCAGTAGAATAATAGTGTGAACGCTGCCTACCTTGCCTCATTCAGTAGAATAATAGTGTGAACGCCGCCTACCTTGCCTCATTCAGTAGAATAATAGTGTGAACGCCGCCTACCTTGCCTCATTCAGTAGAATAATAGTGTGAACGCCGCCTACCTTGCCTCATTCAGTAGAATAATAGTGTGAACGCTGCCTACCTTGCCTCAGTCAGTAGAATAATAGTGTGAACGCTGCCTACCTTGGCTCATTCAGTAGAATAATAGTGTGAACGCTGCCTACCTTGCCTCATTCAGTAGAATAATAGTGTGAACGCTGCCTACCTTGCCTCATTCAGTAGAATAATAGTGTGAACGCTGCCTACCTTGCCTCATTCAGTAGAATAATAGTGTGAACGCCGCCTACCTTGCCTCATTCAGTAGAATAATAGTGTGAACGCTGCCTATCTTGCCTCATTCAGTAGAATAATAGTGTGAACGCTGCCCACCTTGCCTCATTCAGTAGAATAATAGTGTGAACGCTGCCCACCTTGCCTCATTCAGTAGAATAATAGTGTGAACGCCGCCTATCTTGCCTCATTCAGTAGAATAATAGTGTGAACGCTGCCCACCTTGCCTCATTCAGTAGAATAATAGTGTGAACGCCGCCTACCTTGGCTCATTCAGTAGAATAATAGTGTGAACGCTGCCCACCTTGGCTCATTCAGTAGAATAATAGTGTGAACGCTGCCTACCTTGCCTCATTCAGTAGAATAATAGTGTGAACGCTGCCCACCTTGGCTCATTCAGTAGAATAATAGTGTGAACGCTGCCTACCTTGCCTCATTCAGTAGAATAATAGTGTGAACGCCGCCTACCTTGCCTCATTCAGTAGAATAATAGTGTGAACGCTGCCCACCTTGCCTCATTCAGTAGAATAATAGTGTGAACGCTGCCCACCTTGCCTCATTCAGTAGAATAATAGTGTGAACGCTGCCTATCTTGCCTCATTCAGTAGAATAATAGTGTGAACGCTGCCTACCTTGCCTCATTCAGTAGAATAATAGTGTGAACGCTGCCCACCTTGCCTCATTCAGTAGAATAATAGTGTGAACGCTGCCTACCTTGCCTCATTCAGTAGAATAACAGTGTGAACGCTGCCTACCTTGCCTCATTCAGTAGAATAATAGTGTGAACGCCGCCTACCTTGCCTCATTCAGTAGAATAATAGTGTGAACGCTGCCCACCTTGCCTCACTCAGTAGAATAATAGTGTGAACGCTGCCCACCTTGCCTCATTCAGTAGAATAATAGTGTGAACGCTGCCCACCTTGCCTCACTCAGTAGAATAATAGTGTGAACGCTGCCTACCTTGCCTCATTCAGTAGAATAATAGTGTGAACGCCGCCTACCTTTCCTCATTCAGTAGAATAATAGTGTGAACGCTGCCCACCTTGCCTCATTCAGTAGAATAATAGTGTGAACGCCGCCTACCTTGCCTCATTCAGTAGAATAATAGTGTGAACGCCGCCTATCTTGCCTCATTCAGTAGAATAATAGTGTGAACGCTGCCTACCTTGCCTCACTCAGTAGAATAATAGTGTGAACGCTGCCTATCTTGCCTCATTCAGTAGAATAATAGTGTGAACGCTGCCTATCTTGGCTCATTCAGTAGAATAATAGTGTGAACGCTGCCCACCTTGCCTCATTCAGTAGAATAATAGTGTGAACGCTGCCTACCTTGCCTCATTCAGTAGAATAATAGTGTGAACGCCGCCTACCTTGCCTCATTCAGTAGAATAATAGTGTGAACGCCGCCTACCTTGCCTCATTCAGTAGAATAATAGTGTGAACGCCGCCTACCTTGCCTCATTCAGTAGAATAATAGTGTGAACGCCGCCTACCTTGCCTCATTCAGTAGAATAATAGTGTGAACGCTGCCTACCTTGCCTCATTCAGTAGAATAATAGTGTGAACGCTGCCTACCTTGGCTCATTCAGTAGAATAATAGTGTGAACGCTGCCTACCTTGCCTCACTCAGTAGAATAATAGTGTGAACGCTGCCTACCTTGCCTCATTCAGTAGAATAATAGTGTGAACGCTGCCTACCTTGCCTCATTCAGTAGAATAATAGTGTGAACGCTGCCTATCTTGCCTCATTCAGTAGAATAATAGTGTGAACGCCGCCTACCTTGCCTCATTCAGTAGAATAATAGTGTGAACGCCGCCTATCTTGCCTCATTCAGTAGAATAACAGTGTGAACGCTGCCTACCTTGGCTCATTCAGTAGAATAATAGTGTGAACGCTGCCTATCTTGCCTCATTCAGTAGAATAACAGTGTGAACGCTGCCTACCTTGGCTCATTCAGTAGAATAATAGTGTGAACGCTGCCTACCTTGCCTCATTCAGTAGAATAATAGTGTGAACGCTGCCTATCTTGCCTCATTCAGTAGAATAATAGTGTGAACGCTGCCTATCTTGGCTCATTCAGTAGAATAACAGTGTGAACGCTGCCTATCTTGGCTCATTCAGTAGAATAACAGTGTGAACGCTGCCTACCTTGGCTCATTCAGTAGAATAATAGTGTGAACGCTGCCTACCTTGGCTCATTCAGTAGAATAATAGTGTGAACGCTGCCTATCTTGCCTCATTCAGTAGAATAATAGTGTGAACGCTGCCTACCTTGCCTCATTCAGTAGAATAATAGTGTGAACGCTGCCCACCTTGCCTCATTCAGTAGAATAATAGTGTGAACGCTGCCTACCTTGCCTCATTCAGTAGAATAATAGTGTGAACGCTGCCTATCTTGCCTCATTCAGTAGAATAACAGTGTGAACGCCGCCTACCTTGGCTCATTCAGTAGAATAATAGTGTGAACGCTGCCTACCTTGCCTCATTCAGTAGAATAATAGTGTGAACGCTGCCTACCTTGCCTCATTCAGTAGAATAATAGTGTGAACGCTGCCTACCTTGCCTCATTCAGTAGAATAATAGTGTGAACGCTGCCTACCTTGCCTCATTCAGTAGAATAATAGTGTGAACGCTGCCCACCTTGCCTCATTCAGTAGAATAATAGTGTGAACGCCGCCTACCTTGCCTCATTCAGTAGAATAATAGTGTGAACGCTGCCTACCTTGCCTCATTCAGTAGAATAATAGTGTGAACGCCGCCTACCTTGCCTCATTCAGTAGAATAATAGTGTGAACGCTGCCTACCTTGCCTCATTCAGTAGAATAATAGTGTGAACGCTGCCTACCTTGCCTCATTCAGTAGAATAATAGTGTGAACGCTGCCTACCTTGCCTCATTCAGTAGAATAATAGTGTGAACGCTGCCTATCTTGCCTCATTCAGTAGAATAATAGTGTGAACGCTGCCTATCTTGGCTCATTCAGTAGAATAATAGTGTGAACGCTGCCTACCTTGCCTCATTCAGTAGAATAATAGTGTGAACGCTGCCTACCTTGCCTCATTCAGTAGAATAATAGTGTGAACGCTGCCTACCTTGCCTCACTCAGTAGAATAATAGTGTGAACGCCGCCTACCTTGCCTCAGTCAGTAGAATAATAGTGTGAACGCTGCCTATCTTGGTTCAGTCAGTAGAATAATAGTGTGAACGCCGCCTATCTTGCCTCATTCAGTAGAATAATAGTGTGAACGCTGCCTATCTTGCCTCATTCAGTAGAATAACAGTGTGAACGCTGCCTACCTTGCCTCATTCAGTAGAATAACAGTGTGAACGCCGCCTATCTTGCCTCATTCAGTAGAATAATAGTGTGAACGCTGCCTACCTTGCCTCATTCAGTAGAATAATAGTGTGAACGCTGCCTACCTTGGTTCAGTCAGTAGAATAATAGTGTGAACGCTGCCTACCTTGGTTCAGTCAGTAGAATAATAGTGTGAACGCTGCCTACCTTGCCTCAGTCAGTAGAATAACAGTGTGAACGCCGCCTACCTTGCCTCAGTCAGTAGAATAATAGTGTGAACGCTGCCTACCTTGCCTCAGTCAGTAGAATAATAGTGTGAACGCTGCCTACCTTGCCTCATTCAGTAGAATAATAGTGTGAACGTTGCCTACCTTGGCTCATTCAGTAGAATAATAGTGTGAACGCTGCCTACCTTGGCTCAGTCAGTAGAATAATAGTGTGAACGCCGCCTACCTTGGCTCAGTCAGTAGAATAATAGTGTGAACGCTGCCTACCTTGGCTCAGTCAGTAGAATAATAGTGTGAACGCTGCCTACCTTGCCTCATTCAGTAGAATAATAGTGTGAACGCTGCCTACCTTGCCTCATTCAGTAGAATAATAGTGTGAACGCTGCCTACCTTGGCTCATTCAGTAGAATAATAGTGTGAACGCTGCCTACCTTGGCTCATTCAGTAGAATAATAGTGTGAACGCTGCCTATCTTGCCTCATTCAGTAGAATAATAGTGTGAACGCTGCCTACCTTGGTTCAGTCAGTAGAATAATAGTGTGAACGCCGCCTACCTTGCCTCATTCAGTTGAATAATAGTGTGAACACTGCCTACCTTGGCTCATTCAGTAGAATAATAGTGTGAACGCCGCCTACCTTGGTTCAGTCAGTAGAATAATAGTGTGAACGCTGCCTATCTTGGTTCAGTCAGTAGAATAATAGTGTGAACGCTGCCTACCTTGCCTCATTCAGTAGAATAATAGTGTGAACGCTGCCTACCTTGCCTCATTCAGTAGAATAATAGTGTGAACGCTGCCTACCTTGGTTCAGTCAGTAGAATAATAGTGTGAACGCCGCCTACCTTGCCTCATTCAGTTGAATAATAGTGTGAACACTGCCTACCTTGGCTCATTCAGTAGAATAATAGTGTGAACGCCGCCTACCTTGGTTCAGTCAGTAGAATAATAGTGTGAACGCTGCCTATCTTGGTTCAGTCAGTAGAATAATAGTGTGAACGCTGCCTACCTTGCCTCATTCAGTAGAATAATAGTGTGAACGCTGCCTACCTTGCCTCATTCAGTAGAATAATAGTGTGAACGCTGCCTACCTTGCCTCATTCAGTAGAATAATAGTGTGAATGCCGCCCACCTTGGCTCATTCAGTTGAATAATAGTGTGAACGCTGCCTACCTTGCCTCATTCAGTAGAATAATAGTGTGAACGCTGCCTACCTTGCCTCATTCAGTAGAATAATAGTGTGAACGCCGCCTACCTTGCCTCATTCAGTAGAATAATAGTGTTAATGCTGCCTACCTTGGCTCATTCAGTAGAATAATAGTGTGAACGCTGCCTACCTTGCCTCATTCAGTAGAATAATAGTGTGAACGCCGCCTACCTTGCCTCATTCAGTTGAATAATAGTGTGAACGATGCCTACCTTGCCTCATTCAGTAGAATAATAGTGTGAACGCCGCCTACCTTGCCTCATTCAGTAGAATAATAGTGTGAACGCTGCCTACCTTGCCTCATTCAGTAGAATAATAGTGTGAACGCTGCCTACCTTGCCTCATTCAGTAGAATAATAGTGTGAACGCCGCCTACCTTGCCTCATTCAGTGGAATAACAGTGTGAACGCCGCCTACCTTGCCTCATTCAGTAGAATAATAGTGTGAACGCCGCCTACCTTGCCTCATTCAGTAGAATAATAGTGTGAACGCCGCCTACCTTGCCTCATTCAGTAGAATAATAGTGTGAACGCCGCCTACCTTGCCTCATTCAGTTGAATAATAGTGTGAACGCCGCCTACCTTGGCTCATTCAGATGAATAATAGTGTGAACGCCGCCTACCTTGGCTCACTCAGTAGAATAATAGTGTGAACGCCGCCTACCTTGGCTCATTCAGATGAATAATAGTGTGAACGCCGCCTACCTTGGCTCATTCAGTAGAATAATAGTGTGAACGCCGCCTACCTTGGCTCACTCAGTAGAATAATAGTGTGAACGCTGCCTACCTTGGTTCAGTCAGTTGAATAATAGTGTGAACGCCGCCTACCTTGGCTCACTCAGTAGAATAATAGTGTGAACGCTGCCTACCTTGGCTCATTCAGATGAATAATAGTGTGAACGCCGCCTACCTTGGCTCACTCAGTAGAATAATAGTGTGAACGCTGCCTACCTTGGCTCATTCAGATGAATAATAGTGTGAACGCTGCCTACCTTGGTTCAGTCAGTAGAATAATAGTGTGAACGCTGCCTACCTTGCCTCATTCAGTTGAATAATAGTGTGAACGCCGCCTACCTTGGCTCATTCAGATGAATAATAGTGTGAACGCCGCCTACCTTGGCTCATTCAGTAGAATAATAGTGTGAACGCTGCCTACCTTGCCTCATTCAGTAGAATAATAGTGTGAACACTGCCTACCTTGGTTCAGTCAGTAGAATAATAGTGTGAACGCTGCCTACCTTGCCTCATTCAGTAGAATAATAGTGTGAACACTGCCTATCTTGGTTCAGTCAGTAGAATATATATCCAAAAGCTTAACTCGACAGCAGCAATGTGTTGGTGACCACCCTGCAAGTCTTTCCTTTGGAGAGCGGCCATGTTGCATTATTTTACATTTGGGTATCGGTCTCTGGTCACCCCCCTCTAATATTTCACACCCAATTCTTTCTCCCTCTATGTTACTAGAGTATGTGGTTTCCACCTTGGATCTGTCCTCCATATCCATTGAATGCCCCCATGACCGCCCTCGTGCTTCCCCGCCATTAGCTATGCTGACTTCTTTGAGGCTTTCCATTAGTTTCAAAGGAGATAAGAGCCATTATTCTGCAGTGATTCTGTGACTCGGAGGATGCATCTAGCGTGGCACAGGAGGGGTTAACACTATATGTCCCCCTTTTATGTGGCGTAGTGCTTTCCCTTAATTACGGGCCCATTATCGGCGGCTGCGGAGATGGAGCCTGTAATCACCTGTAATCTTTACACGGCCACATTACGGTGTATAATGCGTTCTGCCCGGACTCCGCACATTGCACGGATGTTACCCCGGCCCCCCGAGGCCCCCCGAGGCCCCCCCGAGGCCCCCCAGGACCAGTCTGCAATTTGTACATATAATTCTGGAGTGGAGGAGGATAATTACCGGAGTCTTTTCTTATTTCAGCCAGAAAATCTTGGAATCTGTTATCATCCAAATCTCTGTCTCCGAGGAACACTTAGAAGTGAATGAAGGAAGAAGGCGCCGAAAGCGACGGCGTCCGAGGACAGGAGGTTAATGGGAACGCGTCGGGCCCCTCCAGTCCGGCTTCTCCCCGCTCCGCTGGAGACGATACAACATTATTCATTTATTTTAAATCCACAATTAATGAAAAATCATTTGGTAAAAAAGTGAAGAAACTAAAGGCTCAGTCTCCCGAATAGTGAAGACTAATGCGGGGCCCTCGGCTATGAGTGGAAGTGCCACAGCCCAGCTGCACATTACATGCTCCTCCCATGGATTGTAATGGGCACCGTGTAATTCTTCCTTTCCCCTGTGGCGGCGCTGTAGAGATATTGTGGATTGTAATGGGCACCGTGTAATTCTTCATTTCCCCTGTGGCGGCGCTGTAGAGATATTGTGGATTGTAATGGGCACCGTGTAATTCTTCATTTCCCCTGTGGTGGCGCTGTAGAGATATTGTGGCTTGTAATGGGCACCTTGTAATTCTTCATTTCCCCTGTGGCGGCGCTGTAGAGATATTGTGGATTGTAATGGGCACCGTGTAATTCTTCATTTCCCCTGTGGTGGCGCTGTAGAGATATTGTGGATTGTAATGGGCACCTTGTAATTCTTCATTTCCCCTGTGGCGGCGCTGTAGAGATATTGTGGATTGTAATGGACACCGTGTAATTCTTCATTTCCCCTGTGGTGGCGCTGTAGAGATATTGTGGACTGTAATGGGCACCTTGTAATTCTTCATTTCCCCTGTGGCGGCGCTGTAGAGATATTGTGGATTGTAATGGGCACCGTGTAATTCTTCATTTCCCCTGTGGTGGCGCTGTAGAGATATTGTGGATTGTAATGGGCACCTTGTAATTCTTCATTTCCCCTGTGGTGGCGCTGTAGAGATATTGTGGATTGTAATGGGCACCTTGTAATTCTTCATTTCCCCTGTGGTGGCGCTGTAGAGATATTGTGGATTGTAATGGGCACCGTGTAATTCTTCATTTCCCCTGTGGCGGCGCTGTAGAGATATTGTGGATTGTAATGGGCACCGTGTAATTCTTCATTTCCCCTGTGGTGGCGCTGTAGAGATATTGTGGATTGTAATGGGCACCGTGTAATTCTTCATTTCCCCTGTGGCGGCGCTGTAGAGATATTGTGGATTGTAATGGGCACCGTGTAATTCTTCATTTCCCCTGTGGCGGCGCTGTAGAGATATTGTGGATTGTAATGGGCACCGTGTAATTCTTCATTTCCCCTGTGGTGGCGCTGTAGAGATATTGTGCATTGTAATGGGCACCTTGTAATTCTTCATTTCCCCTGTGGCGGCGCTGCAGAGATATTGTGGATTGTAATGGGCACCGTGTAATTCTTCATTTCCCCTGTGGTGGCGCTGCAGAGATATTGTGGATTGTAATGGGCACCGTGTAATTCTTCATTTCCCCTGTGGCGGCGCTGTAGAGATATTGTGCATTGTAATGGGCACCGTGTAATTCTTCATTTCCCCTGTGGTGGCGCTGTAGAGATATTGTGCATTGTAATGGGCACCGTGTAATTCTTCATTTCCCCTGTGGTGGCGCTGTAGAGATATTGTGCATTGTAATGGGCACCGTGTAATTCTTCATTTCCCCTGTGGTGGCGCTGTAGAGATATTGTGCATTGTAATGGGCACTGTGTAATTCTTCATTTCCCCTGTGGTGGCGCTGCAGAGATATTGTGGATTGTAATGGGCACTGTGTAATTCTTCATTTCCCCTGTGGTGGCGCTGTAGAGATATTGTGGATTGTAATGGGCACCTTGTAATTCTTCATTTCCCCTGTGGTGGCGCTGCAGAGATATTGTGGATTGTAATGGGCACCATGTAATTCTTCATTTCCCCTGTGGTGGCGCTGTAGAGATATTGTGCATTGTAATGGGCACTGTGTAATTCTTCATTTCCCCTGTGGCGGCGCTGTAGAGATATTGTGGATTGTAATGGGCACCGTGTAATTCTTCATTTCCCCTGTGGTGGCGCTGTAGAGATATTGTGGATTGTAATGGGCACCTTGTAATTCTTCATTTCCCCTGTGGCGGCGCTGTAGAGATATTGTGGATTGTAATGGACACCGTGTAATTCTTCATTTCCCCTGTGGTGGCGCTGTAGAGATATTGTGGACTGTAATGGGCACCTTGTAATTCTTCATTTCCCCTGTGGCGGCGCTGTAGAGATATTGTGGATTGTAATGGGCACCGTGTAATTCTTCATTTCCCCTGTGGTGGCGCTGTAGAGATATTGTGGATTGTAATGGGCACCTTGTAATTCTTCATTTCCCCTGTGGTGGCGCTGTAGAGATATTGTGGATTGTAATGGGCACCTTGTAATTCTTCATTTCCCCTGTGGTGGCGCTGTAGAGATATTGTGGATTGTAATGGGCACCGTGTAATTCTTCATTTCCCCTGTGGTGGCGCTGGAGAGATATTGTGGATTGTAATGGGCACCGTGTAATTCTTCATTTCCCCTGTGGCGGCGCTGCAGAGATATTGTGGATTGTAATGGGCACCGTGTAATTCTTCATTTCCCCTGTGGTGGCGCTGCAGAGATATTGTGGATTGTAATGGGCACCGTGTAATTCTTCATTTCCCCTGTGGCGGCGCTGTAGAGATATTGTGCATTGTAATGGGCACCGTGTAATTCTTCATTTCCCCTGTGGTGGCGCTGTAGAGATATTGTGCATTGTAATGGGCACCGTGTAATTCTTCATTTCCCCTGTGGTGGCGCTGTAGAGATATTGTGCATTGTAATGGGCACCGTGTAATTCTTCATTTCCCCTGTGGTGGCGCTGTAGAGATATTGTGGATTGTAATGGGCACTGTGTAATTCTTCATTTCCCCTGTGGTGGCGCTGTAGAGATATTGTGCATTGTAATGGGCACCGTGTAATTCTTCATTTCCCCTGTGGTGGCGCTGTAGAGATATTGTGCATTGTAATGGGCACCGTGTAATTCTTCATTTCCCCTGTGGCGGCGCTGTAGAGATATTGTGGATTGTAATGGGCACCGTGTAATTCTTCATTTCCCCTGTGGTGGCGCTGTAGAGATATTGTGGATTGTAATGGGCACTGTGTAATTCTTCATTTTCCCTGTGGCGGCGCTGTAGAGATATTGTGCATTGTAATGGGCACCGTGTAATTCTTCATTTCCCCTGTGGTGGCGCTGTAGAGATATTGTGGATTGTAATGGGCACTGTGTAATTCTTCATTTCCCCTGTGGTGGCGCTGTAGAGATATTGTGCATTGTAATGGGCACCGTGTAATTCTTCATTTCCCCTGTGGTGGCGCTGTAGAGATATTGTGCATTGTAATGGGCACCGTGTAATTCTTCATTTCCCCTGTGGCGGCGCTGTAGAGATATTGTGGATTGTAATGGGCACTGTGTAATTCTTCATTTCCCCTGTGGCGGCGCTGTAGAGATATTGTGGATTGTAACGGGCACTGTGTAATTCTTCATTTCCCCTGTGGCGGCGCTGCAGAGATATTGTGGATTGTAATGGGCACTGTGTAATTCTTCATTTCCCCTGTGGTGGCGCTGTAGAGATATTGTGGATTGTAATGGGCACCTTGTAATTCTTCATTTCCCCTGTGGTGGCGCTGTAGAGATATTGTGGATTGTAATGGGCACTGTGTAATTCTTCATTTCCCCTGTGGTGGCGCTGTAGAGATATTGTGGATTGTAATGGGCACTGTGTAATTCTTCATTTCCCCTGTGGCGGCGCTGTAGAGATATTGTGGATTGTAATGGGCACCGTGTAATTCTTCATTTCCCCTGTGGTGGCGCTGTAGAGATATTGTGGATTGTAATGGGCACCGTGTAATTCTTCATTTCCCCTGTGGCGGCGCTGTAGAGATATTGTGGATTGTAATGGGCACCGTGTAATTCTTCATTTCCCCTGTGGCGGCGCTGTAGAGATATTGTGGATTGTAATGGGCACCGTGTAATTCTTCATTTTCCCTGTGGTGGCGCTGTAGAGATATTGTGGATTGTAATGGGCACCGTGTAATTCTTCATTTCCCCTGTGGTGGCGCTGTAGAGATATTGTGGATTGTAATGGGCACCGTGTAATTCTTCATTTCCCCTGTGGCGGCGCTGTAGAGATATTGTGGATTGTAATGGGCACCGTGTAATTCTTCATTTCCCCTGTGGTGGCGCTGTAGAGATATTGTGGATTGTAATGGGCACTGTGTAATTCTTCATTTCCCCTGTGGCGGCGCTGTAGAGATATTGTGGATTGTAATGGGCACCGTGTAATTCTTCATTTCCCCTGTGGTGGCGCTGGAGAGATATTGTGGATTGTAATGGGCACCTTGTAATTCTTCATTTCCCCTGTGGTGGCGCTGTAGAGATATTGTGGATTGTAATGGGCACCTTGTAATTCTTCATTTCCCCTGTGGCGGCGCTGTAGAGATATTGTGGATTGTAATGGGCACCGTGTAATTCTTCATTTCCCCTGTGGCGGCGCTGTAGAGATATTGTGGATTGTAATGGGCACCGTGTAATTCTTCATTTCCCCTGTGGCGGCGCTGTAGAGATATTGTGGATTGTAATGGGCACCTTGTAATTCTTCATTTCCCCTGTGGTGGCGCTGTAGAGATATTGTGGATTGTAATGGGCACCGTGTAATTCTTCATTTCCCCTGTGGTGGCGCTGCAGAGATATTGTGGATTGTAATGGGCACCATGTAATTCTTCATTTCCCCTGTGGTGGCGCTGTAGAGATATTGTGCATTGTAATGGGCACTGTGTAATTCTTCATTTCCCCTGTGGCGGCGCTGTAGAGATATTGTGGATTGTAATGGGCACTTTGTAATTCTTCATTTCCCCTGTGGCGGCGCTGTAGAGATATTGTGGATTGTAATGGGCACCATGTAATTCTTCATTTCCCCTGTGGCGGCGCTGCAGAGATATTGTGGATTGTAATGGGCACTGTGTAATTCTTCATTTCCCCTGTGGCGGCGCTGCAGAGATATTGTGGATAGTAATGGGCACCGTGTAATTCTTCATTTCCCCTGTGGCGGCGCTGCAGAGATATTGTGGATAGTAATGGGCACCGTGTAATTCTTCATTTCCCCTGTGGCGGCGCTGTAGAGATATTGTGGATTGTAATGGGCACCGTGTAATTCTTCATTTCCCCTGTGGTGGCGCTGCAGAGATATTGTGGATTGTAATGGGCACCGTGTAATTCTTCATTTCCCCTGTGGCGGCGCTGTAGAGATATTGTGGATTGTAATGGGCACCGTGTAATTCTTCATTTCCCCTGTGGCGGCGCTGTAGAGATATTGTGGATTGTAATGGGCACCGTGTAATTCTTCATTTCCCCTGTGGCGGCGCTGTAGAGATATTGTGGCTTGTAATGGGCACCGTGTAATTCTTCATTTCCCCTGTGGTGGCGCTGTAGAGATATTGTGGATTGTAATGGGCACCGTGTAATTCTTCATTTCCCCTGTGGTGGCGCTGTAGAGATATTGTGGATTGTAATGCGCACCATGTAATTCTTCATTTCCCCTGTGGCGGCGCTGTAGAGATATTGTGGATTGTAATGGGCACCGTGTAATTCTTCATTTCCCCTGTGGCGGCGCTGTAGAGATATTGTGGATTGTAATGGGCACCGTGTAATTCTTCATTTCCCCTGTGGTGGCGCTGTAGAGATATTGTGGATTGTAATGGGCACTGTGTAATTCTTCATTTCCCCTGTGGTGGCGCTGTAGAGATATTGTGGATTGTAATGGGCACCGTGTAATTCTTCATTTCCCCTGTGGTGGCGCTGCAGAGATATTGTGGATTGTAATGGGCACTGTGTAATTCTTCATTTCCCCTGTGGCGGCGCTGTAGAGATATTGTGGATTGTAATGGGCACCGTGTAATTCTTCATTTCCCCTGTGGCGGCGCTGTAGAGATATTGTGGCTTGTAATGGGCACCGTGTAATTCTTCATTTCCCCTGTGGTGGCGCTGTAGAGATATTGTGGATTGTAATGGGCACCGTGTAATTCTTCATTTCCCCTGTGGCGGCGCTGCAGAGATATTGAATGCATGTGGCTGGGCTCATCCAGCAGTGAGACACGGTCTGCTTATATGCCGGCTCTTAATGCAGCATTGACACTTCCTTCAAAGGTTAAAGATTTCAGCTCTGGCAGTGTAATGTCGCCCGAGGCTCAGTCCACAATTTCTGCAGCACAAAGCGTCAGGATCTCGGGTCCGGCCAGATTCTCTCTGCAGCATAAAATGAGGAAAACCTGCTGCAGTCTCCAATAATACTGAGCCACAGAGAAATGGCCACACGTGGCTGCTGCAGGTGACAGAGAAATGGTCACACGTGGCTGCTGTAGGTGACTGAGAAATGGCCACACGTGGCTGCTGCAGGTGACTGAGAAGTGGTCACACGTGGCTGCTGCAGGTGACTGAGAAGTGATCACACGTGGCTGCTGCAGGTGACTGAGAAGTGATCACACGTGGCTGCTGCAGGTGACTGAGAAGTGATCACACGTGGCTGCTGCAGGTGACAAAGAAATTGCCACACGTGGCTGCTGCAGGTGACTGAGAAATGGCCACACGTGGCTGCTGCAGGTGACTGAGAAATGGTCACACGTGGCTTCTGCAGGTGACTGAGAAATGGTCACACGTAGCTGCTGCAGGTGACATAGAAATTTTCACACGTGGCTGCTGCAGGTGATTGAGAAATGACCACACGTGGCTGCTGCAGGTGACAGAGAAATGGCCACACGTGGCTGCTGCAGGTGACAGAGAAATGACCACACGTGGCTGCTGCAGGTGACAGAGAAATGGCCACACGTGGCTGCTGCAGGTGACAGAGAAATAGTCACACGTGGCTGCTGCAGGGGACAGAGAGTAAGCTGACCTGAGTGTACATGAGGACACCTCCATTACTAACTCAGTAATCAAAAAACACAGGAAAAAATAGTTTATGTGAATAAAGACTTCCCCACATTTTGCATCATTCATCAGATAATTATCAAAAATGTTCCCACAAAGCACCCACATAATCCACGGCCCACGAATGCAGCTCTGGCAGCTGTGATTAGCAGTAAAGTGCAGCTATTCAAAGACGCCAGGTACTGGTGGCTCAGTGGTTAGCATTGATGGGGGTTAAGTGGTTAGTACTGTATTTTGGCTTAGTGGTTGGCACTGTATGGTGGCTCAGTGGTTAGCATTGATGGGGGTTAAGTGGTTAGTACTGTATTTTGGCTTAGTGGTTATCACTGTTTGGTGGCTCAGTGGTTAGCACTGTACGGTGACTCACTGGTTAACACTGTATGGTAAAGTTCAGGAACTGAATAAAGGTGGAACTATTTCTGCGCTGCTGTAGGTGTAATAGGGTGTCTAGTGCCTACCGCCCCCCGACCGAAGTGGTGACTGGGGAAACTGCAATGTAAATGTTTCTGACTATTGTATGGTATTCTTGTGTTAATGTAATCGCCTGTAATACGGCCGGCTGCCACCAGATGTCACTGGTTCCCGGGTCCCTTAGTGAGAAGGGATGGATAGGGAGTGACAGGGCAGCAGGGGTTAAGAGGGGGGAGGGGAGTCCATGGTACAGGAGGATAAAGGACAGGAGCTGCCTGTTTGGAGTCAGTTAGGTAGATGAAGAACAAGAGAGAAGACAAGGAGGGTCAGAAGAAGTGGAGGTGACAGAGACCGGACTGCAGAAGAGGGAAGAATACAGAAAGAAGGGGCTCGCCTGCAGTGAAGAGTAAAGGGGGCTTTACACGGTAGCGATATCGCTAGCGAGCGCACCCGCCCCCATCGTTTGTGTGACACGGGCAAATCGCTGCCCATCGCGCTCTCCCGTCACACGGCTTACCTGCCCTGTGACGTCACTATGGCCGGCGATCCGCCTCCTTTCTAAAGGGGCGGGTCGTGCGGCGTCACAGCGTCGTCACACGGCAGCCGTCCAATAGGAGCGGAGGGGCGGAGATAAGTGGGACGTAACATCCCACCCACCTCCTTCCTTCCGCATTGGCGGTGGAGGCAGGTAAGGAGACGTTCGTCGCTCCTGCGGTGTCACACATAGTGATGTGCGCTGCCGCAGGAACGAGGAACAACCGCTAATGAGAGTAAACGATTTTTGGTTTTAGGACGACCTCTCCGCGGCAAACGATTTTTGCCACTTTTGCGATCGTTTTAGGTCACTGGTCAGTGTCACACGCTGCGATAACGTTAATGACGCCGGATGTGCGTCACTAACGACGTGACCCCGACGATAAAACATTAACGATATCGTAGCGTGTGAAGCCCCCTTAAGACCAGGGAGCATAAGAGGGGCTTCACACGCTACAGCACCTGTCAGTACTTGAGGGAACGCAGTCGCAGCAGGAGGCCGCAAAGGAGTCCATCCCTTGTGAGCCGAGCGGAACGCCATCATGTTGAGAGATTGGGTCCGAAGCAGGAGGATAAGTTGCCCCTTTGTGGCCGTCCCTGTGGTGCTGAGCTGGGTACGGAAACAAATTAAGAGTGATGATGATGATGATGATGACGTTTCTACCTTAAAGAAATGGAAACTAACTGTAATATGTCTGCTGAATTATGAACGTGCCGAAGACCCGAAGACTGGAGAATATGGCTGAACCACAAGAGGGCCGCAGAAGAGAAGAAACCAGGGGACACACAACAATCGGGGGCATAAAGGTCGGAAACTTCAATTACAAAGAGTTAAATTCTAGAAAGCAGCACTGATGATGATGATGATGATGATGATGATGATGATGCTATGCGCCTCCCTCTCTGCTGCCTGATAACGAGTTTTGGCTAATTTTATCTCCTGTAACACTTTTCTAGATATTTGTGTTGTCTCCGCAGAAACGCCCGAATCATAAGTCATAACGTTCACACCTATAGCTCAGGTGTCACAGCACAACGCGGGGTTAATTACAACATCTAGTTCTATTCTACAGCAAATGTAGAAATCAGTTATAGTTTATATACTGCAAATGTAATCTATATAAACAGTCACAGGGAAAAAATATCATTTATTATATGACATTACTTATCTTGTATTCATTCTGTATTATACTCCAGAGCTGCACTCACTATTCTGCTGGAGTAGTCACTATGTACATACATTACTGATCCTGAGTCACCTCCTGTATTATACTCCAGAGCTGCACTCACTATTCTGCTGGTGCAGTCACTGTGTACATACATTACATTACTGATCCTGAGTCACCTCCTGTATTATACTCCAGAGCTGCACTCACTATTCTGCTGGTGGAGTCACTGTGTACATACATTACAGTACTGATCCTGAGTTACCTTCTGTATTATACTCCAGAGCTGCACTCACTATTCTGCTGGTGCAGTCACTGTGTACATACATTACAGTACTGATCCTGAGTCACCTCCTGTATTATACTCCAGAGCTGCGCTCACTATTCTGCTGGTGCAGTTACTGTGTACATACATTACAGTACTGATCCTGAGTTACCTTCTGTATTATACTCCAGAGCTGCACTCACTATTCTGCTGGTGCAGTCACTGTGTACATACATTACAGTACTGATCCTGAGTCACCTCCTGTATTATACTCCAGAGCTGCGCTCACTATTCTGCTGGTGCAGTTACTGTGTACATACATTACAGTACTGATCCTGAGTTACCTTCTGTATTATACTCCAGAGCTGCACTCACTATTCTGCTGGTGCAGTCACTGTGTACATACATTACAGTACTGATCCTGAGTCACCTCCTGTATTATACTCCAGAGCTGCACTCACTATTCTGCTGGTGGAGTCACTGTGTACATACATTACAGTACTGATCCTGAGTTACCTTCTGTATTATACTCCAAAGCTGCACTCACTATTCTGCTGGTGCAGTCACTGTGTACATACATTACATTACTGATCCTGAGTTACCTCCTGTATTATACTCCAGAGCTGCACTCACTATTCTGCTGGTGGAGTCACTGTGTACATACATTACAGTACTGATCCTGAGTTACCTTCTGTATTATACTCCAGAGCTGCACTCACTATTCTGCTGGTGGAGTCACTGTGTACATACATTACTGATCCTGAGTTACCTCCTGTATTATACTCCAGAGCTGCACTCACTATGCTGCTGGTGTAAACAGCACCACTCTAGCAGAAAGCTATGACTGACAGGGTTCTGGGAGATACTGGTCAGGAAAGTAGCTGGCAACCACTGGGAAGATGGAACAACCCAGCACCTTCCAGAACCAGAATGGAAGACTGTGCGGTCATTAAACACTGACAGCTCAGCGCGCCCAGATACCATAGTCAGCATAGAATTCCTCATTGCGTCCCAGTCACGCTGCGTAGAGGAATCGTGACACCCAAGTATTTTTCAGTGACAGTTTTATCCCGTGTTTTACAATTAAGTACATAGTTATATATTTTATATCCTAAGTGCCTGACCTTACATTTATGCACATTAAACGTCTATTGCCATTTCTCAGCCCGAGCCTCCAGCTCACATAAATCCTTCTGTAATATACAATTATCCTCCTCTGTATTGATCACTAGGGTGACCGCAAAAAATCAATGTTGGAATTTTGTCCGTCTGGACCCCACAAAACGATTCCCCTTTCCAGATATTGAGAGAGCCAAAATTTGAGCTCGATCAAACAACGTTAACCCTTGCCGCTCGGGTTAAGAATTGGGTCAGTGACAGGAAACAAAGGCAGTTACCAATGGAATACACCCAGACTTGGTCACTATTAACAGTGGGGTTCCACAGGAGTCAGTATTGGGCCCTTTTCTTTTTAGCTTATTTATTAATGATCTTTTAGGGGATAAGAGTAGAGTTTAAATATTTGAGGATGATACTAAACGCTGCAGAGTGATCAATAGGGTGATCGGATCTCATTGGGGGGGGGGGAATGTCGGAATCTTGTTCGTCTGGACCCCACAAAACGATTCCCCTTTCCAGATATTGAGATAGCCAAAATTTGAGCTCGATCAAACGACGTTAACCCATGCCGCTCGTTGCTCAAAGTTTGAAAAAATCCAAATTTTTGGCCAAAAAGTTGACATATGGAGCCATAACGCCAGAACGGTAAATAATAAAAACACGCTTAATATCTCAAAAGAAAGCTAATGTTATTCTTCAAAATTTATATTTTATACATAATTGTTATTTTAAGTCAAACTGAGTTACAACAGCTTTTAGCCCCAAGAACGTGACCTGGTACCACTAGGAGCAGACTTCGTATATTTTGTTAAGTGATAAATTTTGGGGGGTTTTTGGTATATTTTTGAGTTTAAAGTAGAAATATAACAAAAATACAAGTAATACTGATAAGTCTAATGCCATTTTTTATTTTAAAATATAAAAATGAGGTATATAATACATACAAACCAGACAGAAAAGCTCCAGACGTAGCCCCTACATGAGCTCCAGACGTAGCCCCTACATGAGCTCCAGACGTAGCCCCTACATGAGCTGATAATGTTACATCGTCATCTATTCTAGGGCTTTTGTTCGTTTTTGAAGCGTCAGAATCTAATGCTCGGCATTTGCTTACGACTTGCAGGACATGTTGCTTCTGTTCTTCATCTTTTGTCAGAAGGTCGTTAAAGTCGGTTATTAATGTAACCCCGCGCTCAGCCGTATCATTAACTACTTTTAATGTTTTGACAATTTTCAGTCCTTCTTGGAAGTCATTATTTTGAGGACAGGTGTTTGGATTTTGTCTTAGGAAATTTGTTTTTATATTAAATCGGTCAAAGAATGTAAATGTTTCTTTGGTCAGTAAATTTACCAATCCTCCATCAACGACCTCTTAATTTTTCTTTCCTAACTTTTGGATTTGCAGCCCTCGCGTGCTCGGATCTGTGCTACTGAGCAATTTATTAGCCATTAACAACTTCTCATCGTCTGTAATGGTGGGATCAAAAAACAACAATCCCACAACTCTGCATTCAAATACCACAAATGGTTGGAAAATGTGGTCAGGGCTATTTCTGCAATGTCGTTGTCACATTGTTTATAGTTTAACAGACTATGCAAAATACTGAAATCTTGCTTTGGCGCAAGATGAGCTTTTGGAGCATTGAACCAAGCTTTACAATAAATTGTAACTAGGAAAACAGAAATGGCAGCACAGAACTTTCTTCTTCTTTAGACATCTTAAATTGACGACGAAAAATGAACATTTTTAAGCAGTAAATAGCCTTTGCCATCCACCTAGCGTGATGAATGGCTCCTGGAGTTCTAAAACCCACAACATTGCCGTCTAGTGATCCAACAAATACGAGAACCAACTGCAACAGCTCCTTGTAGTCATCTCTGGGGTGGCTCGCAGTTAATTTGGTCTCGAATTCAGCAGTAACATTTGCAATTACTTCTGGAGTTAGCTGCTTTTGTATTAGATTGTCACTGATACATGTGTCGTATGTTCCTTTGTCTATCTTGGGCCACGCAGTGAGGAATCTTTTGAAAATGTCTGGATGAGGTCCAGTGGTTGATCCCATTTTTGTGTCGAATAGAAATTACATGCACCCTGTGTGTAACATATAAATTTTGAAGAACAACATTAGCTTTCTTTTGAGATATTAAGCGTGTTTTTATTATTTACCGTTCTGGAGTTATGGCTCCATATGTCAGCTTTTTGGCCAAAAATTTGGATTTTTTTCAAACTTTGAGCAACGAGCGGCAAGGGTTAACGTCGTTTGATCGAGCTCAAATTTTGGCTATCTCAATATCTGGAAAGGGGAATCGTTTTGTGGGGTCCAGACGAACAAGATTCCGACATTCCCCCCCCCCCCAATGAGATCCGATCACCCTATTGATCACTCTGCAGCGTTTAGTATTATCCTCAAATATTTAAACTCTACTCTTATCCCCTAAAAGATCATTAATAAATAAGCTAAAAAGAAAAGGGCCCAATACTGACTCCTGTGGAACCCCACTGTTAATAGTGACCAAGTCTGGGTGTATTCCATTGGTAACTGCCTTTGTTTCCTGTCACTGACCCAATTCTTAACCCAGTTATAGATATTTTCCCCACTCTTCAGAAATTATGAGTCACGCTGCGCTCCGAAATTAACTGAGCATGGTGTCTCTGTGTCTTATACTGACCCGATGACATGATGCGGCCGGCCAATCACAGTAATGCCAGTAACCAAGATGGCTATAGCAGTACTGTAATTGACAGGCAATCTCTGCATGTTTATTGGCTGAAAATCAGCCGAAAAAACAATTGAGCATGGTGCCCGAGTACCTGGATACTCTAAAGAATAATGAGCATCTCGAGCACCAGAATGCTTGATCGAGTACCAAGCATCGTCGAGCACGCTCACCATCACTACTGACCACAAAACTAGAGGTCGCCGGATCGAGGCCTGGAATTCAGCCATGACTGCAGATAGACGGGGCTTAACTGTTAAAAAAGAGAAAGAGACGCGGTATTCTGACGGCAGAGCGAGAATTCATATCTAATGTAAGCGAGATGTGAGGAGGTGGCCGAGGTCCGGCCCATGAAGACACCGACCCCGGCGTGTGCCGTAATATGTATATAGTGGGATGTGTCTGTGCTATATGGTGTATATAGTGTGATGCGCTATAGCGTGTATATAGTGTGATGCGCTATAGGGTGTAGCAGTGCTAGGCGTGTCACTGTGTCACATAGCACATAAGATAGGAATAGTGTGTACAGCGGATCGTTACCCGGCTACTGACTGAAGGGCGAGGAGTAAGTTGTGGGATCGGAGGGTGGAGCTCGTCTCTAGGAGCAGAGGGAAGACTCCATCTTAGATTAGTAGAGGATTGTGTCTGAGACGTGTGCAGTCAGACATGTGAAACGTGTGGAGGCCGCAGCTATCGGGTGATTATGGCAACCGCAAAAGTGGCAACAAGTGGACAGAGAGATCTGAGCTCCAGGGGAGGACTCAAGGAGTGAGGACGTATGGAGAACGAGCTGCGTCCATCTATAAGGTGCTCCAGGCCCGGACTATAAACAGACTGTCCTGTCGCCGGGCTGTCTCCAATAACACGAGTCCTCTGGAGGACATTGAGTGTAGACCTGGTCACACAGGCCGGTACAGGAACGGGCTTAGAGCTGAATAGTCTGTGCACTCCGGTGCAAGCTCGCATCGTTAGTGAACGAGTCCCTGTGGGTGGAACGCTGACCTCAAACCAATGGAGATGTAACGGCTGTGTGGTGCGGGAGTGTGAATGTGGAGGAGGACGGACCAGCAACGTCCATAGTACCAGAACTAATGGAGAAGCCCAAGGAGAAAGCGCGCTCGAAAGTGAGGTGTATCATAAAGAACGTGCTCAGGTGCTGAGCCCGCAGCATTGATGTGATGAACATACTGTGTGTAATGGTTAGTAAAGACTGCTAAAAAAGAACTCCAAATCCTGGACTGATAGACGGCCGGAAACAAGGAACAACATGCACCCCGGAAGCCAACACACCCAGCCAGGACCACCGCAAGCACGAACCCCCTGCTGTATGGGGATGGCTGAGGTGGGGATTACAGGCCTGACCCCCTCATCCGTGGCTACGGCCCTGAGCCACCTCCACAGAAATGCTGTAATTCAAGTGGTCTACACCTCGCAATGTCCATAGGTAATGGAAATACGGACACAAGTGACAAACTCCTCTCTACGGCCCCTGACGTCCCCAATCTGGCTCTACTTCATCAGTTCTGTGCCTTGTAACTATATAAAGCTGAACACATCCGGCATTGAGGTTTATAATGAGACAGAGGGAGTGGTCTCCAGCGTGAGACCCCAATATTCAGAAACTCCCCTTTACTAGGGCCTGTAATCATGACTTTATTTACGTCCCCTCCCCGACCTCCAGCGTAGAGATCTCTGTCCCGGCGACGTGGGATGATAAATAATCTGCAGCCGCTGGTATATTTCTGCCGCCATAATCCCATATAATATAGGAGATAATAAGTGGTGGCTAATGGAGCGACTCTCCCATGGATATGCTAATACGCCTCCTAATTTGTTGTACAGAAATCGCGCCTCGCCGCGCCGCTCCCCCCGGCTTATGTCTCTTTTTAAATCAAAATAAATTTTGAAAAGCAGTCGGAGCGAAGCTGAAATGTTTATATAGATGGAAGAATGAGCCAAAAAAACAAGAAACAATATTCAGGTCCACAGATGGCTGACCTCTGCGCGCTGCATAAATATTATACAATTACCAAAATTACTGCAAAGTGATGGAAGAAAGCCAATAGCCGCGAAAGAAAGCGGAGAGGCGGCGGCGGCATTGTCATCTGCAAGACTTACAGGATCATAAACACTTCTGACTGCTCCAAACTTCACTTTCAAGGATATTTCAACTTTATCTTTTGTTTCCAAATCACAGCTCCGCGGCGCACATCTGTGCAGAGGAGGCAGCACGGAAGCGCTGTGCTGCTACCACAGAAGTAGACAGTGGCGGATTGTCAGCAGTGTGAACGGGACCAACACTCGCAGTATGGATCCACCCCAACTCATCGCCTCAATGTCCAGGTGTCCCGATAAGCATCAAACGTCAGGGGCTTGAGGGCCAGAAGGGTCTCATTGGTCATTCTACTACGCTCAGACCCCCTAAGTGCTTATACACTGCAAGACCTAGTAGAGTCTTACAAGAGCTATCTAAGGTTAATTGCCGGTTTCCGGTTTTAGTAATACTGGTATTTGGGCTGTACCGTAGCGGTTCCATCACTTGAGCGCTCTATAGTCTCATTATCTGATTATACTGTTGGGCTCTGCAGGAAACTGCTAATTATGAAGATATTCCATTCAGAACCACGGCACGCGCTGTAGTTTTGGCTAAGTTTATCGATATTGCTAGAACCCTACAGGGCAATGTTATTTCAGTATTGTATGATGGTATTCCATGAAGACTTTACAGTGGCATGTGAAAGTTTGTGCACCCCTGGACAAAAATACTGATATTGTGAACAATGAAGCAAGTTGAAGATTAAATGATCTCTAAAAGGCATAAAGCTAAAGATGACACATTTCCTTTGTATTTTACGCAAAAAATTGTTTTCATATTTTACATTTGATTAATTACAAACAGAAAAATGGTGGATGCAAAAGTTTTGGCACCTTTGGAGATTTATCTGCTCAGGTAAGTTTGACTAAGGTTTCAGACCTTAATTATCCTGTAAGGCTATGTGCGCACGTAGCGTAATTACATGCAGTTACGCTGTGCTTTGTAGCGCAGCGTAACTGCATGCATCCTGCGTCCCCTGCATAATCTATGGAGATTATGCAGGAGCCGTGCGCACGTGGCGTATTAGAGCGCAGCGCTTCGGCTGCTGCCTGAAGCGCGCGTTCTAAGAAGTGACATGTCACTTCTTCCGTGCGCTTTGCCAGCAGCTCCTGCTCTGTCTATGGCAGGAGCTGCAGTCAGAGCGCATGGAATCTGCTTTTTTTTTTTTCTCTACGGACATTTTCTGCAGCAATTTGAAGCGCACGTGTGCTCTTCAGATCGCTGCAGAAATTTCTGCAGGGCTAGTACGCAACGTGCGCACATAGCCTTAGGGTTATGTCTTGTTCACTATCATCGTTAGGAAAGGACGGTGATTGAAATGTCACAGCCAAAAACAACAGTTATGGGTTCTTCTAAGCAGCTGCCTAGCACTCTGAAAATAAAGAAGGTGGAGGCCCACAAAGCAGGAGAAGGTTATAAGAAGATAGCAAAGCGTTTTCAAGTCGTCCTTTCCTCAGTTTGAAATGTAATTAAGGAACAGTGGAGGTCAAGATAAGGTCTGAAAATCAAGCAAACTTTCTGTGAGAGCTGCTCATATAATTGCTAGAGACAAATCAGAGTCCCTGCCTGACTGTAAAAGACCTTCAGGAAGATTTAGCAGACTCTGGAGTTGTGGTAAATTGTTCTACTGTTCGGAAACATCTGCACAAATATGGCCTTCATGGAATACTCAGCAGAAGAGAACCCCTCCTGCATCCTCACCATAAAATTCAGAGTCAGAAGTCTGCAAAAGAACATCTAAATAAACCTGAAGCATTCTGGAAACAAGTCGTGTGGACCGATGAGGTTAATATAGAACTCTGGCCACAATGATCAAAGGTATGTGTGGAGAAAAAGGGCACAGAATTTCAGGAAAAGAATATCTCGCCAAACATTAAGCATGGGGGTGAATCAGTCATGCTTTGGGGTTGTGTTGCAGCCAATGGCGCAGGGAACATTTCACAGGTAGAGGGAAGAATGGATTCAATGAAATTTCAACAAATTCATCATGCAAAAATAACTCCAGCTGTAAAAAAGATTAAATTCAAAAGAGGTAAAAAAAAGGGAATAGAGGAGGAAAGAGGAGAAAAGAGGATGGCTTCTACAAATGGATATTGATTGTAAACACACATCACAATTCACAATTCGACCTCAAAAGGCGCAAGATGAAATTATAACAATGGCCTCACCATGCCCTGATCTGAATATCATTGAAAAGCTGTGGTGGCTAGACATGAAAAGAGCAGAGTATGCAAAATGATCCAGGAATCTCACAGAATGGGAAGACACCTCCAAGGAAAAGCAGTGCATGCAAGACGAGCCAGGAATCTCACAGAACTGGAAGACCTCTCCAAGGAAGAGCAGTGCATGGAAGACGAGCCAGGAATCTCACAGAACTGGAAGACTTCTCCAAGGAAGAGCAGTGCATGGAAGACGAGCCAGGAATCTCACAGAACTGGAAGACTTTCCTTGGGCTCTATATGATGACATTTCATAGGCTGAGTATGATGGTGTTCCTCGTGTTCTATAGGATGATATTCCAAGGAATGGGTTAGGCATTGTGTGTCAATGTTATTTGGGCATTCAACAGAGATATTTATTGAGTACTATATTGTAGTGGATAAGAGAATTGATCCATAATTAATAAAATTTGTTGCAAATTTCCCCACAATTTGGGATTCTGGTTAGAGATGAAGTTCGGATTCTGTGGGTTCAGCCGGACTTTAGATAAAGTTCAGTTTGGGACCCGGACTTGAACTGAATTGCATTTGATGTCATTGATTGACAGTTCAGGTCTCCGCCCACAGACAGCCATAAACGGATCATTTCCGTGGGAGGGAGGGGTTTTTAATTTTTTTTAATTTTGTTTTTGCACACTATACTGTGACGGGGTGTACATCAGAGCAAAGAGAGACAACAGGCCGAGGATGATCCAACAGGTTTACTAACAGGAATACAGGAACAGCACACGACAAGTCCAAATAAAACAGATTCGGGGGCACCTCCCGATAATCCAAAGTGCCAGATCACAACGTAATAGTCCTTTGTAGAGTTCCAGAAATCCCACACAATCCACTGGACGGCGAGGGCTGTCCGCAGATTCAGATCTCGCTCCCTTCCTCTTCAAAAACTCAACTCCCAACTGCATTTAGAAAAAGGAGTGAATTGTTTGAGCTCGTGGGCCCGCCCCTCAAGGGTAGGGGTCTATGCAATGGTTGGGCCCACTAGAAGATTCTAGAAGGTTGGCTCCGAGATGTCTACAGGTTTGTGTAGTTGGCGTTATCCACTGCTTACGAAACAATGAGAAGTTCCCCTGGCTGTGTGGACAAGAGATAATTGCATTATGGGCCCAGAGACACAGGAGATGGGGGGAAGGTATGGTCACTTACATCCCAAGACATTTCAAAGTGTTCAGTAAGTACAACCAAAGGAAAGTGACATCACATCCTGACATAGTATTACAGCAAATACAGTGAGAAGGTAAAATACATCATGACAATTCCTTCCCCTCCCAACTTGTGTACGTACTAGGGACCTCTACAGGTCACTGGTTAAGTACACGCAGGCATGGCTGATAGGACTCAAGGCTCCTCTTGCCTGGACAGTCCATCTGCATTTTGGTGTTGGCTGCCCCTTCTATATTGTATGGTAAAGTTATAGGGCTGCAGAGCCAGGCTCCATCGCAGTAATCGTCCATTGTCCCCAGAGACTCTGTTCAGCCAGGTGAGGGGATTGTGATCAGTAACCACAGTGAATTCCCGTCCATACAGATACGGCCGTAGTTTCTTAAGGGCCCACACTACAGCCAGACATTCCTTCTCAACAGTTGCATAGGCCACTTCTCTTTCCGGCTGAGATAGGCGATGGGGTGCTCATCCCCAGCTGCATTCACCTGGCTGAGGACAGCTCCCAGTCCATAAGCAGAGGCATCCGTTTGCACAATGAATCTCCTCTTGTAGTCTGGAGCAGCCAGGACAGGATCGCAGATCAAAGCATCCTTCAGCCGGTTAAAAGCCTCATCACAGGCTGGAGTCCAGATCACCAGCCGGGGCATTGTTTTCTTGGTCAGGTCGGTAAGAGGCTTGGCCACAGTACTGAAATGAGAAACAAATTTTCGGTAATAACTGGCAGTGCCCAGAAAAGCCATAACTTGTTTCTTAGTTTGGGGTACAGGCCAGTCTCTAATAGCCTGGATTTTGGCAGGCTCAGGTCGGAGCTTCCCTCCTCCCACTCTATGTCCTAGGTACTGGACTTCCCCCATCCCCAATTGGCATTTATCGGGTCGAATAGTTAGGCCGGCTGCAAGAATCAGGTCCAAAATAATGGCTACTTGATTCAGATGTTCCTCCCATGTGTGGCTGAAGACGGCGATATCATCCAAGTAGGCACAAGCAAAGTCATCACATCCCCGGAGGATCTGATCCACCATTCTCTGGAAGGTGGCCGGGGCATTTTTCATTCCAAAAGGCATGCTTAGAAATTCATACAGACCAAAGGGGGTTATAAAAGCGGACCGTTCTCTCCCTTCGTCCGTTAGAGGGATCTGCCAGTATCCCTTACTGAGATCCAAGGTAGTGACATATCGGGACCCAGCCAGTCGGTCTAGAAGTTCGTCAATACGAGGCATTGGGTAAGGATCGCTGACGGTATGGTCGTTTAGTCGCCGATAGTCCACACAAAATCGAGTACTCCCATCCTTCTTGGGTACTAACACCACAGGGGAGGCCCAAGGGCTATGGGAGGCCTGGATTACCCCAAGCTGTAACATCTCCTCCAGTTCGTGCTGCATGGTGTTTCGAACTGATTCAGGTACCCGGTAAGGAGCCAGTTGTATGGGACGGATGCCCTGAGTGTCCACATGATGTTGGGTGACGGTGGTTCGACCTGGTTGGGATGAGAAAGCAGCCCGTCTCTGTTGAAGCACTTCCAGCATCTGGATTTTCTGTAAGGAGTCCAGGTAATCTCCCAGGGGAACCTGTTCCACAGTGGATGGGGCTCTCGCTGCTTCCACGAGATCAGGTAGAGAGTCCTCATCCTCTTGACCATCTTCTGAAGCCAACCGACAGCTTGCTATCATTGGAATGTTCCGGTCATGGTACTCCTTAATCATATTCACATGGACAGTCTTTTGCCTTAGCCCCTGATCATCTAAAGCAAGAAGGTAATTGGTATCATTCAGTTTTCTGAGAACCCGGAAGGGACCCTCCCATGTGGTCTGCAGTTTATTCTGCCGATGGGGAACAATCATTAAGACTTGTTGTCCTTCTACAAACTCCCGATAGCGTGCGTTACGGTCATACCATGTCTTCTGTCTGGTTTGAGCCATACGCAAATGACTCTGTGCAAAACTAGCAAGTTGGGCCAAGGTTTCTCGCAGCTTTAGGACATAAGGGACAACAGGGGTTCCTGTATCTTCAACTTGCCCCTCCCAGTATTCCTTGAGCAGGGTTAAGGGTCCTCTGACCTTTCTTCCATAGAGTAGTTCAAAGGGGGAGAACCCAGTGGACTCCTGGGGAACTTCCCGATAGGAAAACAAGAGATGGGGTAGGTACTTCTCCCAGTCTGAATCTCGGTCCGTGAAGGCCCTCAGCATATTCTTCAGAGTGCCGTTGAATCGTTCACAAAGTCCATTTGTTTGGGGATGATACGGGGTCGTTCGGATCGCTCGTACTCCACAGGTGCGCCACAGACACTGGACCAACTCTGACATAAACTGGGAGCCTTGGTCCGACAAGATCTCACTGGGGAATCCTACTCTGGTAAAAATAATAACCAAGGCCTCGGCCACCTTGGCTGCAGAGATACTTGACAAGGCCACGGCTTCTGGATATCGGGTGGCGTAGTCCACAACAGTGAGAATGTACTGCTTTCCAGATTTACTTGGTTTAGCCAGAGGTCCAATGATATCAACAGCTACTCTTTGAAAGGGTTCTTCTATTATAGGGAGCGGTTGCAGGGGTGCCTTTGGGTGATCTCCGGGTCGCCCTCTACGCTGACATATGTCACAAGTTCGGCAGAAATGCGCCACTGCTTGGGAAATCCCCGGCCAATAAAAAGTTTGAGTCAATCGTCTCTCGGTGCGGGTTTTGCCTTGATGGCCAGCCGTAGGAATGTCATGAGCCAGGTGTAATAGGGGAATTCTGTACTTCTGAGGAACAATCAGCTGTTTGCTATAAGTCCAGGGCTTATCTAGGGAGTCGGCATTGGCAACCCGATACAGAAGTCCATTTTCTCTGATAATTCTTTCTCCGTTTTCCCCTAGCTGCCCTATTTCAGCCCGAGTTCTAAAACTAGCAAGGGTGGGGTCAGTCTCTACTTCTTGTCTAAACTGAACTTTATCCCAAGTAACATTCATATTATCCCCACAAGAAGAATCACTCACCGGCTGTAATGGCAGTTCTGGTGGCCTCAGTTCCATGGATGGGTTGTACACGTCCACATGGGCTGCTCTCTTGGCTTGACTTCTGGTTACCGCACCGACAAAGTGGCAATGAAGATTCCCCACATCATTTCCTAGAAGAACGTCTGCAGGGAGGCCGCTCATCACACCGACCACACATTGTTTTGCCCCAAAGCCATAATCCAGGGTCACACTCGCTCTTGGAATATATCTCTGGGTACCTCCTGCCAGTTCAATGGCAATTCCTGGTCCCTTTTGAATTGCTTGTGGTTGAATTACTCGGGGATCGGCTATGGTGAGGAAAGCCCCAGTGTCACGGAAGCCAACAACTTTTTGGCCATCCAGCACGACCTCCTGTAGATGTTTGTCCTGAAGATCAGAAGAACAGGTGGCTGGAGCTCGCACCCCATAGACTCCGGGTAGGGGAGCCAGGATATCTGAGTCACTTGGCAAGTCATCAGGCACAGAATCCAGCTCTTCTCCTGGTGAAGGTGTCTGTAGGTAATGAACAGGCAAAGGCGGTCTGTAGCTGTTCTGTCTACGAACACCTGGACATTGGAATTGCATGTGCCCAGGCTGCCCACATCCATAACATCTGCGCTCTGGGATTCTTCCTCCGCGTCGTATTCCCAAAGGTGGAGCATGAGTAATGCGAGGCACAGTCACACGAAGGTCCCCATGAGTTGACGGTCTAGGGTGATGGTGAACATTGGGGCCAGAAGGACCAGGGGCCACCAGCGTTGGGGGGTTGGTGTTTTTTTTCTCACTGGGTAGTAGTTTTTTCCACTGAGGCTTGATGGTGAGAGCCTCATCAGCTAGAGCTGCAGCTTCCTCCACAGTGGCTGGTCTCCTTTCACGCACCCATTCCCGGATCTCAGCGGGGCACTTGAAGTAAAACTGCTCTTTTAGGAGGACCTGGAGGACGGTCTCCAAGGTTAAGGCCTCCTCTGCCTCCAACCAACGATGCCACAGATGTTTGAGTTTGTGGGCATACATCTTGAAGGACACTTCCTCATCACATGCTAGAGTACGGAACTGAGTCCTGTAAGTGTCTGGCGTTACAGCATAATGTTCTAGAATAGTCTGTTTAATATCCGCATACTCACAGTTCCACCGAGGGTCCATAGCTTTATAGGCTGCAGCAGCTCCACCCTCTAAGAGCCCAACCAGATGCCGGACGCGCTCCCTTTCTGGGACTTCTATTAATCGACACTGATGCTCAAAGTCCTGGAAGAAGCCCTCAATGTCACCAGCAGCCTCATTAAACTGCTTGAAGTCTTTGCGGGACACTCTGGGAAGTTCCCTCATGATGGGTGCTGGGGTTACATTCTGTCTGGAACCTCTCGCGGCTTCCACAGCGAGCTGCTTATCCAGCAATGCCATCTCCTCCATCCTGCGCTCCTTCTCTTCAGCTCCACGCATGGCCTCCCTCTTATCTTCTATGGTGGCCTCATCTCCAAGCAGTGCCATCTTTTCCTTGTACCACACAACCCATTGACTTTTTTGGGTATTCACCTCCGGCTCCCGTCTTTGCTCCCCTTGCTGTGGAAATTGTTCCTCGGTGCCATCTTGCAGGCAAGCGTGTTCCAATGCCTCAATTAGTTGCTCCTTAGAGAGTCCTTTGTAGCCGACACCTAATTCACGGGCCTTTGTTTGTAGACTCGCCACAGTCCAGTTCCTGTATCCTGAGGTTCTGGTTTCAGACGTCGATTGGCTGTTGTCCTCCATTTCTTCTGCTCTGATCCCGCTGCTGCCACCAGTTTGTGACGGGGTGTACATCAGAGCAAAGAGAGACAACAGGCCGAGGATGATCCAACAGGTTTACTAACAGGAATACAGGAACAGCACACGACAAGTCCAAATAAAACAGATTCGGGGGCACCTTCCGATAATCCAAAGTGCCAGATCACAACGTAATAGTCCTTTGTAGAGTCCCAGAAATCCCACACAATCCACTGGACGGCGAGGTCTGTCCGCAGATTCAGATCTCGCTCCCTTCCTCTTCAAAAACTCAACTCCCAACTGCATTTAGAAACAGGAGTGAATTGTTTGAGCTCGTGGGCCCGCCCCTCAAGGGTAGGGGTCTATGCAATGGTTGGGCCCACTAGAAGATTCTAGAAGGTTGGCTCCGAGATGTCTACAGGTTTGTGTAGTTGGCGTTATCCACTGCTTACGAAACAATGAGAAGTTCCCCTGGCTGTGTGGACAAGAGATAATTGCATTATGGGCCCAGAGACACAGGAGATGGGGGGAAGGTATGGTCACTTACATCCCAAGACATTTCAAAGTGTTCAGTAAGTACAACCAAAGGAAAGTGACATCACATCCTGACATAGTATTACAGCAAATACAGTGAGAAGGTAAAATACATCATGACATATACCATACTATACTATATAGCGCTTTTGCTACCCCCAGTATGAGCCAAACACTGCAAGCAACTTGCACTGGGCTGAGCACTGAGCGTACCCAAGCACAGAGCGTACCTGAGCACTGAGTGTACCCGAGCACTGAGTGTACCCGAGCACAGACTGTACCCGAGCACAGACTGTACCCGAGCACAGAGTGTACCTCAGCACTGAGTGTACCCAAGCGTACCCAAGCACAGAGCATACCTGAGCACTGAGTGTACCCGAGCACTGAGTGTACCTGAGCACTGAGTGTACCTGAGCACTGAGTGTACCCGAGCACAGACTGTACCTGAGCACAGAGTGTACCTCAGCACTGAGTGTACCCAAGCGTACCCAAGCACAGAGCATACCTGAGCACTGAGTGTACCCGAGCAAAGAGCGTACCCGAGCACAGAGCGTACCTGAGCACTGAGTGTACCTGAGCACTGAGTGTATCCGAGCACAGACTGTACCCGAGCACAGAGCGTACCTGAGCACTGAGTGTACCCAAGCATACCCAAGCACCAAGCGTACCCGAGCACAGACTGTACCCGAGCACCGAGCATTACCCGAGCACCAAGATAACCCAAGCACAGCGATGCTGCATATGTAAAATTGTGTTGGTACGATCACCGGCACAAAACTTTAATTCTGGTGAATTTTTGGGATTCAATTTGCATGAATGTAGCAAATGTCAGATCGAGGGTCTCAGGAGCGGGTCTGCGCAGCTCGCCGGCTTCATTATGTCAGGGGCTCCCATTTAGCTCTTAGGCCAGTAATTGACTTGCATCTCCCCCTATGTGGCCCCTTGAGGTTAATCATTGGGCTCAGCACTGGACGGGGGCGCGGTAAGAACCGGACACCGGTGCGGAGGATTGAGGATCTGCAGCGGAGGAGGTGAAAACTGTGCATAGTGCAATTTATTATGTTTTAACCCCTTCATTCCGCCCTGTTTATTATGCTTTTGGGTCTCCCCAGACCGGAGTGAATAATAAATTAATGACTTTTCTCGACACTCGAGGAACTTTCAATTTGGACCAATTTTAACCAGACCGAGCTCCATCCGCTGGACAAATAGAGCAAATCTGCGGGAAACACATTTCATGAGCTTCATTCATCTCTATAATGATCCCACAGTATATGTGGCCATTGCTTCTTCTCTGCCACAAAACAGAAAGGGCCGGGTGCACGCCATAATATATATATATTTTACCTTCACAAAGTCAGAAGAGGAACCGAGCGGCACCATTACTGCGCCCCATCACTGGTGACCTGTGACCGCACGATCACTATCCGGACCGAGGCTCTAATGATGGAGGTCACAGAAACTGCCGATTCCACCATTTATCCCCCTATATATCGCAAGTCAGGACCTAAAGAGGAAGAAACAAGGAGCGGTCCCCATTATATCACATAAAAACTCCCTCCTATGTGACCTACTGTATCCTGGAGGCAGCACTGTGCAAAGGCGAGAAACAACAGGAAAAACTCTGTTATGGGAATAAAAATAAGAGTAAATAAAAAAAGAAAAAGAAGAGTATAAAAGGAATTTATGGTTTTAATTTGGTTCTAAACTTAAGATAATAATACAACAAAAGAATGAAAAAGAAAGAAGGAAAGAAAGACAGAAAAAGTATCACGGAAAAAAGGAAAGAAAGACAGAAAAAGTATCACGGAAAGAAGGAAAGAAAGACAGAAAAAGTATCACAGAAAGAAGGAAAGAAAGACAGAAAAAGTATCACGGAAAGAAAGACAGAAAAAGCATCATGGAAAGAAGGAAAGAAAGACAGAAAAAGTATCACGGAAAGAAAGACAGAAAAAGTATCACGGAGAGAAGGAAAGAAAGACAGAAAAAGCATCATGGAAAGAAGGAAAGAAAGACAGAAAAAGCATCACAGAAAGAAAGACAGAAAAAGCATCACGGAAAGAAGGAAAGAAAGACAGAAAAAGTATCACGGAAAGAAGGAAAGAAAGACAGAAAAAGTATCACGGAAAGAAGGAAAGAAAGACAGAAAAAGCATCATGGAAAGAAGGAAAGAAAGACAGAAAAAGCATCATGTAAAGAAGGAAAGAAAGACAGAAAAAGTATCACGGAAAGAAGGAAAGAAAGACAGAAAAAGTATCACGGAGAGAAGGAAAGAAAGACAGAAAAAGCATCATGGAAAGAAGGAAAGAAAGACAGAAAAAGCATCATGGAAAGAAGGAAAGAAAGACAGAAAAAGTATCACGGAAAGAAAGACAGAAAAAGTATCACGGAGAGAAGGAAAGAAAGACAGAAAAAGCATCATGGAAAGAAGGAAAGAAAGACAGAAAAAGCATCACAGAAAGAAAGACAGAAAAAGCATCACGGAAAGAAGGAAAGAAAGACAGAAAAAGTATCACGGAAAGAAGGAAAGAAAGACAGAAAAAGTATCACGGAAAGAAGGAAAGAAAGACAGAAAAAGCATCATGGAAAGAAGGAAAGAAAGACAGAAAAAGCATCATGTAAAGAAGGAAAGAAAGACAGAAAAAGTATCACGGAAAGAAGGAAAGAAAGACAGAAAAAGTATCACGGAGAGAAGGAAAGAAAGACAGAAAAAGCATCATGGAAAGAAGGAAAGAAAGACAGAAAAAGCATCACAGAAAGAAAGACAGAAAAAGCATCACGGAAAGAAGGAAAGAAAGACAGAAAAAGTATCACGGAAAGAAGGAAAGAAAGACAGAAAAAGTATCACGGAAAGAAGGAAAGAAGGAAAGAAAGACAGAAAAAGTATCACACAAAGAAAGACAGAAAAAGTATGAAGGAAAGAAAGAAAGAAGGAAATAAGGAAAAAAGAAAGAAGGGAAGAAAGAAAGAGAAGACACAAAAAGTATGAAAGAAGGAAAGAAAGGAGGAAAAAAGACAAAGAAAGACAGAAAGAAGGGAAGAGAGAAAGAAAGAAAAAAGAAGGATGGAAAGAAGGAAAGAAAGACAGGAAGAAGGAAAGAAAGAAGGAAAGAGAGAATGAAGGAAAGAAAAAAAGAAGGAAAGAAAGAATGAAAGAAAAGCAGAAAGAAGGAAAGGCAGAAAGAAGGTAAGGCAAAAAGAAGGAAAGAGAGAAGGAAAGAAAGAAGAAGAAAAAGAAAAGGAAGGAAGGAAGAAAAAAGAAAGAATGAAAAGGAAAGACACAAAAAGAAAGAGAAAAAGAATGAAATAAAGAGAGAGACTGAAAGAAGAAAGAAATAAATTAAGAAAGAAAGAGAGAAAAAAAAAAGAAATAAGTGATGAAAGAAAGAGACGAAAAGAAAGAATGAAAAAGAAAGAAGGAAAGAACGAGAGAAAAAGAAAAGGAAAAAAGAAAAAGTGTTTCATTCTAAAATTAAAACAAAGTTAAGACTAGAGGTTTAAAATATAAACAGATTCTTGGCGCTGCGATGATAATGCTGCTGCTGTTTATTTAAGGACAATGTAGAAATATTCGTCAGTTCTTTCTATTAGTCCTTAGATCTGTGCGTAATTCTGACCAGAACTAGAGGCGAAATATAAGGAGACCGGCCAACAAATAAGTGACCTGGATAATGTCAGAAACAAGTCCCGACCCATCGAGGAGACTGAGGGCGTAATAACCAGAAGCCGGGAGCTTTGGGGGAAAAGCCCATGTTGTGGCCTCCAATGAATAAACCAACATGGTGGCTCTTCACCTTCTCAGAAATTGAAAGTGATTGATTGCAATTGAACATTTTTGAAGATCATATCGAATTCTGGGACCTCGAATAAGTAACTTTTGCAAAAAAAAACAATTGGAATCCAATAATTTATTAAATAACACACAAAACAAAAGTGGAAAAGATGCAGCGTGTGAATGGTTTCCTGTTTCTTTAATTCCTGCAGATAAGTGCCCGCCATCCTCCAGCCTCAGGACGCGGTCACGTCAGTCTGGCTGTCACGCTGATCTTATCTACAGGGAGATAAAGTCATATTTTACATTCACCATAAACTATTGACCTTGAATGTCAATCTCCTCTTTAAAATTCCAGAATCAAATCCATTTTCACCATAAGGCCCCGCAGCCCTCGCTGGGATATTGTCAATATGTCTGTCAAGGTTGTCTCGTGTCACAAAATTGCAATTAACATTTAGAGAATTTGAAATATGCGGAAAGTCACAATTTGCATTTCACTTGTCAAATATACGTAGAAGCGAAAGGTAAGCAAGAAAATGACTTGTGACACGTTGTAAGGAAATGTATATAGCCGGCTGTACGCCGCGCCGCTGCCACCGCTCCAAGAAAGCTTCTCCTCCTGGTATCATTGACCTTGCAGTAATGTATACATGAGATGATTGGAGCAGGACCGGTCCACCAAATCCCCCTCCAGTCTATCTCTAGGTGACTCACAACTTAGCATAAGTCATGTTATTATTTTATGAGACGCGGCCTGACATGTGAAGCGGTGATTGGCAGGAGATTGGCCGCTCGGCTTGGTGTTGGGCCACCGTATGACTGACACACAATGTTATTAATAGGGAGCAGCTCGTTACATTCTCGCTTTCATCACATCGCCTCAATGTTGGGTTTTGTGCTCACAAATCTGGATAATTAATATGACCCCAAGTCTCCGCTGTCGCAGCTGAAAGTGTCCCCTCCATAGTGTCCCCACATGGCAATATCTGCAGACTCCACTAAAGAGTCCAAGACTCATTTGTGTGGGTCAATCTCACGCCGACCAGACGAGGTCCTCACACTGGATCGGCTCTACTTGTCATGATATTTGTTTTGTTTTTAGCATTTATTTATTCATACATACATATGTACATACGTACCAGGAGGAACCTGGGATGAGGGACATATATTCCAAGATGGAGGACTTACATACCAGGATGGGGGAAATATACCAGGAGGAACCCAGGATAAGGGACATATATTCCAGGATAGGGTATATACGATATATACCAGTATGAGCCCGGGATGAGGGACATACTGTATAATCCAGGATGAGGGCCATATACTGTATATCAGCATGGGGGACATACGTACCAGGAGGAACCCGGGATGAGGGACATATATTCCAAGATGGGGGACTTACATACCAGCATGGGGGACATATATATATATACACCAGATGAGCCCGGGATAAGGGACATGTGTTCCAGGATGGGGGGCATACTGTATATACCAGGATGGGGACATATACTGTATACCAGGAGGAGCTTGGCATGAGGGACATACAGTATATTCCAGCATGGGGGACTTACATACCAGGATGGAAGACATGTGTACCAGGATGGGGGATATATATAAAAGGATGAGCCCCAGATGAGGGACATATATTCCAAGATGGTGGACAAATATACCAAGATGGGGGACATATATACCAGGATGGAGGACATGTATGCCAGGATGGGGGACATATATACCAGGATGAGCCTGGGGTGAGGGACATATATTCCAGGATGGGGAACTTACATATCAGGATGGAGGACATGCGTACCAGGATGGGGGACGTATATAGCAGTATGAGCCCAAGATGAGGGACATATATTCCCATTGCCTTTTTTGATGCGTTTTTAGTGCAGTTTTGTCTCAAAACTGCAAGCAAATTCTTATGCCAGCAAAGTCAATGAGTAACCTGAGGTGCAGTGCATGTTTATTCCTTGCAGATTTAGTGCATAAAGAAATCTGCATCATGTCAATTTTTTCATCGCTTTTTCCTGTGTATTTCACCAATGAATGAAAAACAAATTGGAAAAAACGCATTGAAAAACTTTACCTGGTTCTTCCCTTTTCCCTGGTGCAGTGGCAATCAGGGTAATACTTTTGGGGTCGATGTCAGCCGTGTAGTGATAGCTGGCATCCAGCCCTGGTGTTAGTAATGGAGAGGCGTCTATCAGACACCCCCATTACTAACTCAGCATGTGTACAGTTAAAAAAACCACACACAGGAAAAAAAAGTTTGGATAAAATCTTTACCACCTTCTTTACCTTACATGCCCTCATTTACCAATTTATTTATTCAAAAGAAATCCTCTTGGATTTCTTTTGAATAAATAAATTGGTTCAACCCCCGGAGTTTGCAGTTCATGTTCGCTCATCCCCACCTGGGACATTATTTAATGCAGGTGCTGAAGACTATAAAGACTTGGAGCATTATATTCAGCAGTGACCCCCGGACACGACGACCTTGCCTTCCTCTGAAGCCCCCGATAAATTACAGGTCGTTTCTTGATTTCTCATAGTAAAATAATTCTGAATTTCTGAACTTTCTTCATTTTAATGCAACAATCCGGAGATGTGATTTATGTATCGAACAGTGAACATTTATTTTCCTGAGATTTTCCCTGGGTTATTCTCCATTTATTTATCTTTCCTTTAAATAGATAAACGAGTCTCTGAAGAGATTCACACGGCTGATTTATTTTGGCACTTCATGTTATACGGCATGCGAGGAGGCATACACGTATCAATTAATTCCCAATACAGATATGCAGATTGTGACAGCCATCTGCCCGCACATCACTTTCTTCTCCTAATTCAACAGACTTTAGATTAACAGTGACACCGAAAAATGGGACAAAATGTGGAAGGAAAATATAACAATAATCTAAATAACTAGTGAGGCGCAGACCCGTGGCTGATCGGGTTCCCCGTGTTCAGTCGGACGTTAAAAAAATACTGGTCCGAGACTCAAACGAGACCCTGAACCCATAAACAGCAAAGGAGACCCAAACTTGTGTCCTGTAGGGGCAATAGCCCTGCACACATGTAGCCATAGAATAAATAAATGGAAAATAAAAAAGACATGGGGTCCCACCTATTTTTGATAGCCAGCATTGATAAAGTAGACACTGCGGGCTGCAACCCTCAGCTACCAGCTTTTGTTTAACTGTTTATCAAAAATAAAGGAGATCCCATGACATTTGTTTAAAATTATTTAAATAAATAATTTAAAAAAAAAAAACGCTGTGGGCTCCTCCCTATTTTTGATAACCAGCCAAGGTAAAGCAGACAGCTGGGGGCTGGTATTATCAGGCTGGGAAGGTCCGTGGTTATTTAGCCCTTCACAGTCTAAAAATAGCAAACTGTAGTCACCCCCAAAGAGGGGCATCCATTAGATGTGCCAATTCTGGCGCTTCACTCGGCTCTTCTCGATTGGTCTGGTGAGGTGGTAATTGGGGTAATACTTTTGGGGATTGATATCAGCTGTGAATTGACAGCTGGCATCAAGCCCAAGGGTTAGTAATGGAGAGGCGTCTATCAGACAACCCCATTACTAATCCAGTAAGTGTAGAGTTAAAAAAAGACACACAAAGGAAAAAAGTTTATTTGACTAATGACGCCCGCACTCTTCCTCGTTCACCAGTTTATTAATTAAAATTAAATCCTTGAAATTCTGCCTTAATCCAATGAGTAATATCCCGCGCTGCCCATTGATTCCTACAAAGCTCCATTCTGAGAACTTTCTCACAACACAGCTCCATAGGTCACAGCCGGTCAGCGGCAGGTACGAATAGCAGAAATTCAGGGCTGCCACTCACTGGAAGGGACCTATGGAGCGGAGTTCTGATATACGCCTCTCTTTAACTGACCACCCGTATATTATTTACATGCAATATTCCTATTTATTAACTTATTTTAGGGTATTTGCTCATTTTTGCTTTTTTTGGGGGTCTGTACGCTGGAACATTTCTGTTGAAATTTATAGCATTTTTGTAGCCTAGATTACGATACATTTTTCGCCCGTGCCCTTTCTCATCCCCTTCTCACTTTCCAAAAATGTTGTTGCAGCTAGCCAGTATGCCGTAAAGATTCTGGAGAAAACTGTGACCAATCGGGGTCTGGGCAACTCTCTTCAGGTCCACGACACCGGATCAGGAGTTCTTATGGTCTTGAGGAAAAGTCACAAGGTCTAGAAGAAAAGACACAAACACTTGTAGAAAAGACACAAAAATTAGAAGAAAAGACACAAAGTCTAGAAAAAAAAGACACAAGGACTGGAAGAAAAGACACAAAAACTAGAAAAATAGAAACAACATCTAGAAAAAAAAAGACACAAAGACTGGAAGAAAAGACACAAAGACTAGAAAAAAAAAAAGACAATGTCTAGAAAAAAACCCAAAGACTAGAAGAAAAGATACAAAGTCTCGAGGAAAAGACACAAAGAATAAAAGAAAAAGACACAGTTTAGAAGAAAAGACTCAAGGTCTAGAAGAAAAGACACAAAGACTAGAGAAAAAATAGACATCTAGAAAAAAGACACAGACTAGAAGAAAAGACACAAAGTCTCGAGGAAAAGACACAAAGTCTCGAGGAAAAGACACAAAGACTAGAAGAAAAGACACAAGGTCTAGAAGAAAAGACACAAGGTCTAGAAGAAAAGACACAAAGACTAGAAGAAAACACACAAAGTCTCGAGGAAAAGACACAAAGTCTCGAGGAAAAGACACAAAGACTAGAAGAAAAGACTCACTGTTGTCCCTTCACTTCCACAGGAGACAGTTATCCCCGTACCGCGCTCCATGGAGGACGCCATCCGCCAGCGCTCCCCATTACCATTTATATAAGTGTTTTCTTATCTCTTCTGGAATCAACACTATGTAAAATACTGAATTAAGTCTGCCGTGGCTCCGGTAAAATATTTCTACATATACTTCCCAATCTGTGCTGCGTGTCCCGAGGCAGAAGAGAAGCCGCCTGGAAATCCCTCTCCCAGATACGGTAAATCATCGGCTGTGGCGGATATCTTCCCGCAGAACGTTTCTCCTGTTTACGCTGTAGGACATCATAGAAAATATGGACAAACACAAGAACACATATTAATTGCTGGAAACGTTCTATTTCTTCAGATGGATTAACCGTTTGGGGTTTTCCTATTTGCTCGGCCACATGCTTATCATATAACATACACATATAGGAGCCGCACGGTGATTTCCTCCATCATGAATTCACAATTGTGCATGATTACAGTGTATCGGAGCAGTCTGCATGAAATGTCCGGAATGCTAATGTCCCATGATGATAGATGAGAGAGGTGCCAGAAATACTGAGCACATTCTCCTATGCTGTAAGGAAGCACAATCATCAGGTATGGTGGAAAATACTACATATTTAGGAGGAACACAAGAAATCTTCTGCTCTGCTGAATGAACATAGCAATATCCAGTCACATGTTTAGAAATCCGGACCATTCATGTATATAAAGTCTTTTTACAGTAAAACATTTAAGTAATTTTACTTGCAGTACCGAGCCTGACCACATGGTGTGCTATTATATTACACTGTACCAGTACAATGCACAGCAGAGCCATCTAGTGGCAGAAACAAGAATTGCACCAAATTAAATATGTTCCATAGTAGAGAGGAGGTCATTGTAACAAATTTATTCCATACAAATAAATTGAGTCCCAATTACCATTAAAAGGTTATGATTATGTTCTGAGGTCTGCAGCCCCAAAGTACAATAAGTGGATGTGCTGTTAAAGGGTTGAAAAGCAATAATCACCGAATCCCTCACCTGTGCCCTTCGCCGCAGCGCCCCACAGACCCCTGGTCAGTCCCGGTAGTGCTCTCCTCTTCACTCTGCGCCTGCATTTCCAGCTGCAGTGAGGGGCTAGGAGAGTGAAATACCCCCTGTCCCAGCCACGTGAGCCCAGCAGGGCGGCAGCTCATTGGCCCACATGTTCCTGTATTCAAATACATTTAGAATTTTGGAAATTCTCGTTAATTCAATTAATATGGAATGGATTTTTCTCCTCCCCATTATATAAGGTATCGGCTCCTGGTTGAGGATTCGGCGATTATCTCTCCTCTGAGTTGGCAGTCATCTTGTCACAAAGATGCTCGGAGGAATTTTCCATGAAACTGAAGAAATACATGAAAGCGGTACAGGAGGGGATATTTGTAATTTAACCCTCTCACCCCCGGCTGGTTTTCACCTTTATGACCCGGGCAATTTTTTTCACTTCTTACCAGCGTCACTTTGTGATGTGATAACTCTGGAGCTGCGACATATTCCGGTGATTCTGAGAATGTTTTTTGTGACACATTGTATTTCCTGTTAGAGGTAAAATTTTGGTCAATATTATTTGTGTTTATTTATGAAATAATGAAAATTTGATAAAAAAAAAAATCTGAAAATTTTGCAACTTTTGAATTTCTATGACCTTAAACCAGAGAGCTCTGTCACAGAAAAAGATGAATAAATCACATTTGCCCCATGTCACTTCACATCAGCGCAATTTTTTAAACATTTTATTTTTTTGTTAAAAAATTAGAAGGGTTAAGGTTTATAAGTAATTTCAAATTTTTCCCCAAAATTTACAAAACCATTTTTTTTTAGGGACCACATTATATTTGAAGTGACTTTGAGGGGACTATGTGACAGAAAATACCCCAAAGTGACACCATTGTAAAAACTGCACCCCTCAAAGTGCTCAACACCACATCCAAGAAGTTTATTACAAAGAAATGTGGAAGGAAAAAATGAAAATGTTACTATTTCCCCACACAATGTTGCTTTAGTCCCTAATATTTCATTTTTACAAGGGTAACATTAGAAAATGGACAATAGAGTGTGTTGTGCAATTTCTTCTGAGTGCACCGATACCTCACATGTGGTGGAAATCTACTGTTTGGGCGCACGGCCGGGCTCGGAAGAGAAGGAGCGCCATTTGACTTCTGGAGCCCAAAATTGTCTGGAATGGATAACTGACGCGTTTGCAGAGCTCCAGAGGTGAAACACCCAAAAGTAAAAAAATGTGAGCCCAAGTATATAAAATACATCATATTTATTACTGAAATTAAAAACACAATAACAAAGAAGTTCTAATGAGACTTCATAAATGCAGCAAAAGTAGAAGGAACGAAGCCAGGAGCCGGCGCACGCTGAGAAGAAGAATTGTCTGGGCTAAAAATAGAGGCCGGGAATATGCACAATGAATGGGAAAAATTCATAGTAAGAAAAACCTATCGAGAGGCCTCACCGAAAATGTACCCAACCAATTTTCTGGTTTTTTTTTTTGCACCATTCACCGTGTCATAAAAAAGTGACTCGACGACTTTACTCTTCAGGCCAATACGACTACAGCAATAGCACATTTATATTTTCCTCAATAAAAACAATTCTATAGAGAAAAAATAGTTTTGCATTGCTGTATTGTGAGGGCTGGGGCCTTTTTATTTAGTTTTTTTTGCTTATGGAGCTGTACGTAGCGGCCTGTTCTTTGCGGGACAAGATGATGTTTTCCCCAATACCCTTTTTATTTACCTTTGACTTTTGTATCTCGTTTTATATAAATTTTTTGTCTGCTCTATGAAAAAATAAATAGTTTTTGATATGTTTTTTTTCTTTACGGTGTTCACTGAAGGGGTTAACTCGTGTGACAGTTTCATAGATCGGGTTGTTTCGGACACGACAATACCAAACGTGAACTGTTTTGTTTCATAAATATACATATTTATTGGTATAAGACGGGCTTTGCACGTTGCGACATCGCAAGCCGATGCTGCGATGTCGCACGCGATTGTCCCCGCCCCCGTCGCAGGTACGATATCGTGTGATAGCTGGCGTAGCGAAAAATATCGCTATGCCAGCTTCACACGCACTCACCTGCCCTGTGACCGTCGCTCTGGCCGGCGACCCGCCTCCTACCTAAGGGGGCGGGTTGTGCGGCGTCATAGCGACGTCACACGGCAGGCGGCCAATAGCGGCGGAGGGGCGGAGATGAGCAGGATGTAAACATCCCGCCCACCTCCTTCCTTCCGCATATCCTACGGAAGCCGCAGTGACGCCGGTAGGAGATGTTCCTCGCTCCTGCGACTTCACACACAGCGATGTGTGCTGCCGCAGGAGCGAGGAACAACATCGGACCGTCGCGTCAGCGTAATTATGGATTACGCCGACGCTGCACCAATGATACGATTACGACGATTTTGCGCTCGATAATCGTATCATCTAGGCTTTACACACTGCGATGTCGCATGCGATGCCGGAAGTACGTCATTTTCAATTTGACCCCACCGACATCGCACCTGCGATGTCGTAGTGTGCAAAGCCGCCCTAATATTTTTTTCCATTTTATTTTCTTTCTTTTCTTTTTTATATATACTTATACAAATTTTTTTTTTTTTTACTGTTTTTACTTTTTCCCTATATGGGACATTAACTTTTATTAGTCTGATCTCTGGTATAATATATTGCAATGTAACAGCATTATAATTACACTTGTGAGTTCTTCAGTGACAGAAGCTTCTTAGACCAGGCTCCTGCATGGTCTAACAGGCTTGTTGTAGCTGGCAGACCCACAATTACCTCTGGTTGCTATGGCAATGATCGGGCCCCCATGATCACATCACAGGGGTCCCAATCAGGTGGTAGATGGAGCACACTCCCTCTCCCAGCCCACTAAATGCTGGGAGACCGTCCTTGGCTGTGACAGCCGGAGCATGGCTATAATGTACACCGTGCTCCTGGCGGCGATCGTGCGGGCACAGCCACTCTGCCTCCATGATCGCCGTGATGTCAATTTACGTCATTTTGCTGATATCCATTCCTGACCATGACACAAACTTGTCTCAAATGTCGTGAAAGAGTTAAGTATTATGAATTGTTTTTAAAAACGATGCAAGTGTTTTGTATCAATTACTTTCACATTGATACATTGTATCCATCAAATTATCATAAAAAAAGAATTAGATACAATTTAGTCCCATTCCGCTGCATTGTAAAACATGGGAATCAGTGCGTTATTTAATGCTTTTTAGGCCTTGTTCACACCTCAGTATTTTTACATCAGATTTTGTTGCAGAAGAGAGGAGAGAAACTTACAGAGAAAAGCTATAATGGAAAGATTCGCCCCTGCTCTGCGATTTGGAGACGCTCCTGGCTTTCCTGCACAAATACTGATGGAATCCTGATCATATATACTGATGTGTGAACAAGGTCTTATAGGGCACGGCTCCTTATTACAGGGTTATTCCCCAAATCATGATGTGTCTCAGTGTTCTGTACATATAAGTCACCTGTGCCATTACACCTATATTGAATCTGCACCGATTTTTCATCTATATCCCTGACTATGTCCTCCGGTCGCTCTACCTTCTGATGACACTTCATCCGTCCTCCGGATCTCTCTACCTTCTGCTGACACTTCATCCGTCGTCCGGATCTCTCTACCTTCTGATGACACTTCATCTGTCCTCCGGATCTTTCTACTGTCTGCTGACACTTCATCCGTCCTCCGGATCTTTCTACTGTCTGCTGACACTTCATCCGTCCTCCGGATCTCTCTATTGTCTGCTGACACTTCATCCGTCCTCCGGATCTTTCTACTGTCTGCTGACACTTCATCCGTCCTCCGGATCTCTCTACTGTCTGCTGACACTTCATCCGTCCTCCGGATCTCTACCATCTGATGACACTTCATCAGTCCTCCAGTCGCTCTGCCATCTGATGACACTTCATCCGTCCTCCGGATCTCTCTACTGTCTGCTGACACTTCATCCGTCCTCCGGATCTCTCTACCTTCTGATGACACTTCATCCGTCCTCCGGATCTCTCTACTGTCTGCTGACACTTCATCCGTCCTCCGGATCTCTCTACTGTCTGCTGACACTTCATCCGTCCTCCGGATCTCTCTACTGTCTGCTGACACTTCATCCGTCCTTCGGATCTCTCTACCTTCTGATGACACTTCATCCATCTTCCGGATCTCTCTACCATCTGATGACACGTCATCCGTCCTCTGGATCTCTTTACTGTCTGCTAACACTTCATCCGTCCTCCGGATCTCTCTACCTTCTGATGACACTTAATCCATCTTCCGGATCTCTCTACCTTCTGATGACACTTCATCCGTCCTCCGGATCTCTCTATTGTCTGCTGACACTTCATCCGTCCTCCGGATCTTTCTACTGTCTGCTGACACTTCATCCATCCTCCGGATCTCTCTACCATCTGATGACACTTCATCCATCCTCCGGATCTCTCTACCATCTGATGACACTTCATCAGTCCTCCAGTCGCTCTGCCATCTGATGACACTTCATCCGTCCTCCGGATCTCTCTACTGTCTGCTGACACTTCATCCGTCCTCCGGATCTCTCTACCTTCTGATGACACTTCATCCGTCCTCCGGATCTCTCTACTGTCTGCTGACACTTCATCCGTCCTCCGGATCTCTCTACTGTCTGCTGACACTTCATCCGTCCTCCGGATCGCTCTACTGTCTGCTGACACTTCATCCGTCCTCCGGATCTCTCTACCTTCTGATGACACTTCATCCATGCTTCGGATCTCTCTACCTTTTGATGACACTTCATCCATCCTCCGGATCTCTCTACCTTCTGATGACACTTCATCCGTCCTCCAGTCGCTCTGCCATCTGATGACACTTCATCAGTCCTCCAGTCGCTCTGCCATCTGATGACACTTCATCAGTCCTCCAGTCGCTCTGCCATCTGATGACACTTCATCCATCCTCCGGATCTCTCTACTGTCTGATGATACTTCATCCGTCCTCCGGATCTCTCTACCTTCTGATGACACTTAATCCATCTTCCGGATCTCTCTACCTTCTGATGACACTTCATCCGTCCTCCAGATCTCTCTACCGTCTGATGACACTTCATCCACCCTCTGGTCGCTCTAATGCTGCTCATGGAGTGTCCCCTGTAGCCGGGTAGGAGTTATCCTATGTAGAAGTGAATGGATCTGTCAAAATTCAAATTCACTTTTTTGTGTGGATTTTCCCATGAACATCGATTTGTAGAGACATTAATGTCCCTTATTTTGCTCTGCGATCGCTCCTGTCCCCAGAGTATAATAAACATTCTAAATCCTTTTACTGGTCTCACTGGTCACCTCTGATGGTCTGGTCCGGTGCAACGCATGGTCATCACATCGCCGGAGTGGGCTGGGACCGCTGACTGCAGGTTCGCCCCTGTGCGGTGATTTAGGGGTCCTGCCCTGGTCTCAAGTCGACACTGGGTGGGAGATGGAGTGTATCACAAACAGCACTCACTGACACACATGACGAGGATGTGATCGTAACGGGGGCTCCATCTCACACTCACCGTCCACCCACCTATGGCATTAGGCCAACAATGAGCTAAGTGCACCCTGCAGACAGTGCCCACACCCGCGCCACACTTTATGCTGCCACCACTCTCCATATTACCAGGTCAGGAAGACACGGGCACTGGGCAATGCCCTAGTACACATGCACACCCAGCTTTCCCAAGCTTCTGAACAGTTATCTACTTCACTGGCTACAAGGTGACACAAGTAAGCTATTTTCTCTCCTCCAGATTGCGGGTTTATTGGCACAATGAAGAACAAACTTATTACATTTAAATTTAATCTACAATAAGTACAGTGTGGCGCCCTGGACAAGCCAGGTCGTCACAGGTACTGCAACAACACACCCCACACTCCCGGTCAGGCACATCAGTCATACACAAATCCTTGTTGCCTCCCTCCAGGGGCTGATGTCCACACCAGGTGGGGTGGAGCCAGGCGGTTGGCCCCACCCACTGAGGAGTTCACAGTCCTGGAGGCGGGAAAAGGAAGGAGTGCAGTTAGGGAGAGTGAAGGAGTAAGTGGCAAGTGAGGAGCAGTCAGACCGTGTCCGGGTACGTGGCCCGGGAACATACAGTAAGGTTGGCAGATGGTGGTGGCCGTCTGCAGGAGAGGCCGATCGACGCGGAATCGTAGGACCGGGGTCGGGCGGTGGCCTGCCGGTACCGAACCGGGGAGCGAAGAGAAACCAGCACCATTCGGCAGGGCCTACGGACCCCGACCAGGCTTGGAGTCACCGTTAAACCAGTCAAATCCGTTAGCGACGGGAACCTCCGGGGTTTCCCAGCAGCAAAGACCCGATTGCAGGCAACCGTCCAAACCGTGAAGGGAAATACAGTCACCGCCAAGGCTACAATTCCCAGGGCCAGAGCCTGCGGGCAAAAGGAGCTCTTCCGGCGCCTATCCAAGCTGGGGAGCGGGATACCGGTGGGAAGCCATCGGGGCCAAAAACACACTACAGGTGCAGGGAAAGGCAGTCACCACCAACCTACCGGGAGTGACCACTGCAGCCAGCTGCGGGACCCGTCCATCCAGCCATTTGTTTTACCAGAGACTTCGTATACATTATTGGCTGAGTACCACCGTGCCGTCTGGCACCGCGCTGCCCCCGCGACCCTGCACCCCACCAAACCCTGCTATCCACATTCCAGTCACCTCACCGGGCCCCGGGACCACCAAAACCCCCTACCCACGGAGGGGAGAGAAAACATCTCGGCTGCTCCCTGTCATCGCTCCCGGGATCCCCATCCAGAGCAGCGGTGGTGTCCCAACCTCACCACAAACCGTGGGTGGCGTCACGGACTGACTTCCCAAACCCCAAAAACTATCCCCTTTCACTCACGCTCGAGTCCCCGGATCCGGCCCACCGCTCGAGCCACCAAGCAGCAGCAGCAGCGCCGAACCCGAGCATGGTGAGCGCAGCGCCCCCCTCCCCGCCCGCGACATACAGCGCTAAAAAAAGTTGCAAAAAGGAGAAATAACAGAAAGACACAAACAATGAATGAAAAAAAGAAATGAAAGAAATCTTTAAAGAGAAGATGCCGCAGAAAGGCCGCCGCACAGAACAACCATACACATGATCTGACAATGATATCCGGTAGACGAGATGTTATAAAGGGTCTCACCGGACCCCTCACTCCCCCCCACTCATCTAAGAGGAGGACGGCTGACTACACTCCATCCTAATTCAGCTTTAGCCTCATTTCTGCCCCCAGTAACCACCTACAGAAGCAATATGGCCGCCATCTTGCCGAATGTCCGGAATTCTGTACAAGCCAGATGAGTATGGTATATCCATAATTCAGGGAGACGCTGCCCTCCCGCCGGTCGCCAGACACCAGAACGTTTGTCATTTTACCCACAGATGCAGATTTGCTCCTGATCACAGATATATACAAGGAGTCTGTGAAACTAGAAATACAAGTGAAAAAAGCTTAACTCTTGTTTCACCTTGTCCCAGCGAAGCAGCGCAGACAGAGCGGCCCCCAATATGGATCCATATAACACGTACCTCCCCTTATGACATAATGCAACTAAGCACAGAAGCCCCTAGAGCCGGCAGGGGGCAGTGGGGGGCTGGAAAGGTGGGCAATGAGGTGTGCGGATGACAGTTCCTACATCCAGAACTATTAATGGTCATCTCATGAATAGAAGTAATAGAAGTAACAACTGCTCATGTAGAGATGTATCACAGGAGAGCGGGGGCTGCAGCACTGAGGAGGAGCAGGGTGCTGCTGAGAAATATGGTTTTAATGGATAGGAAGAGGACCACTCGTTCACCTCTGTCTGTGAAGTCAGATGCACAGAGGGGCCGAAGAAGATGAAAAAAGACACAAAGGTGCAAGAAAGAAACTTTATGTTGGGCTTCGTCTATATAGGAAACAATAGCTAGGCATTGAAGAAAAATATTGCCAATGTGTGAATATCCCTTTAATGTATTGAGGATAATCACCGCCATGTAGTGTGACTGATACCTTGTATATGAGCTGTGACATGCAGCCCACTCAGGTCCTGGATCCGGCAGCGATGAGTCCGGAGCGTCTCCATGGCACAACGATTCCGTCCAGAGACAGATAGAGGCAGATTCCATCTCTCACACCGGCAGCATCTCTCACACCGGCAGCATCTCTCCACACCGGCAGCATCTCTCCACACCGGCAGCTTCTCTCCACACCGGCAGCATCTCTCCACACCGGCAGCATCTCTCACACCGGCAGCATCTCTCACACCGGCAGCATCTCTCACACCGGCAGCATCTCTCCACACCGGCAGCATCTCTCCACACCGGCAGCATCTCTCCACACCGGCAGCATCTCTCCACACCGGCAGCATCTCTCCACACCGGCAGCATCTCTCCACACCGGCAGCATCTCTCCACACCGGCAGCATCTCTCACACCGGCAGCATCTCTCACACCGGCAGCATCTCTCCACACCGGCAGCATCTCTCACACCGGCAGCATCTCTCACACCGGCAGCATCTCTCCACACCGGCAGCATCTCTCACATCGGCAGCATCTCTCCACACCGGCAGCATCTCTCCACACCGGCAGCATCTCTCCACACCGGCAGCATCTCTCACACCGGCAGCATCTCTCCACACCGGCAGCATCTCTCACATCGGCAGCATCTCTCCACACCGGCAGCATCTCTCCACACCGGCAGCATCTCTCCACACCGGCAGCATCTCTCACACCGGCAGCATCTCTCACACCGGCAGCATCTCTCCACACCGGCAGCATCTCTCCACACCGGCAGCATCTCTCCACACCGGCAGCATCTCTCCACACCGGCAGCATCTCTCCACACCGGCAGCATCTCTCCACACCGGCAGCATCTCTCACACCGGCAGCATCTCTCACACCGGCAGCATCTCTCCACACCGGCAGCATCTCTCCACACCGGCAGCATCTCTCACACCGGCAGCATCTCTCCACACCGGCAGCATCTCTCACACCGGCAGCATCTCTCCACACCGGCAGCATCTCTCACACCGGCAGCATCTCTCACACCGGCAGCATCTCTCACACCGGCAGCATCTCTCCACACCGGCAGCATCTCTCCACACCGGCAGCATCTCTCACATCGGCAGCATCTCTCCACACTGGCAGCATCTCTCACACCGGCAGCATCTCTCCACACCGGCAGCATCTCTCCACACCGGCAGCATCTCTCCACACCGGCAGCATCTCTCCACACCGGCAGCATCTCTCCACACCGGCAGCATCTCTCACACCGGCAGCATCTCTCACACCGGCAGCATCTCTCACACCGGCAGCATCTCTCCACACCGGCAGCATCTCTCACACCGGCAGCATCTCTCCACACCGGCAGCATCTCTCACATCGGCAGCATCTCTCACATCGGCAGCATCTCTCCACACCGGCAGCATCTCTCCACACCGGCAGCATCTCTCCACACCGGCAGCATCTCTCACATCGGCAGCATCTCTCCACACCGGCAGCATCTCTCACATCGGCAGCATCTCTCCACACCGGCAGCATCTCTCACACCGGCAGCATCTCTCCACACCGGCAGCATCTCTCCACACCGGCAGCATCTCTCCACACCGGCAGCATCTCTCCACACCGGCAGCATCTCTCCACACCGGCACCATCTCTCACACCGGCAGCATCTCTCACACCGGCAGCATCTCTCCACACCGGCAGCATCTCTCACATCGGCAGCATCTCTCCACATCGGCAGCATCTCTCACATCGGCAGCATCTCTCACATCGGCAGCATCTCTCCACACCGGCAGCATATCTCCACACGGCAGCATCTCTCACACCGGCAGCTTCTCTCCACACCGGCAGCATCTCTCACACCGGCAGCATCTCTCCACACCGGCAGCATCTCTCCACACCGGCAGCATCTCTCCACACCGGCAGCATCTCTCCACACCGGCAGCATCTCTCCACACCGGCAGCATCTCTCACATCGGCAGCATCTCTCCACACCGGCAGCATCTCTCCACACCGGCAGCATCTCTCACACCGGCAGCATCTCTCCACACCGGCAGCATCCCTCACACCGGCAGCTTCTCTCACACCGGCAGCATCCCTCACACCGGCAGCATCTCTCACACCGGCAGCTTCTCTCCACACTGGCAGCATCTCTCCACACCGTCAGCTTCTCTCACGCCGGCGGCATCTCTCCACACCGGCAGCATCTCTCACACCGGCAGCATCTCTCCACACCGGCAGCATCTCTCCACACCGGCAGCATCTCTCACACCGGCAGCATCTCTCACACCGGCAGCATCTCTCCACACCGGCAGCATCTCTCACACCGGCAGCATCTCTCCACACCGGCAGCATCTCTCCACACCGGCAGCATCCCTCACACCGGCAGCATCTCTCACACCGGCAGCATCTCTCCACACCGGCAGCATCTCTCCACACCGGCAGCATCTCTCACACCGGCAGCATCTCTCCACACCGGCAGCATCTCTCACACCGGCAGCATCTCTCCACACCGGCAGCATCTCTCCACACCGGCAGCATCCCTCACACCGGCAGCATCTCTCCACACCGGCAGCATCTCTCCACACCGGCAGCATCTCTCACACCGGCAGCATCTCTCACGCCGGCGGCATCTCTCCACATCGGCAGCATCTCTCCACACCGGCAGCATCTCTCCACACCGGCAGCATCTCTCACGCCGGCGGCATCTCTCACATTTCACGCCATGTCGCTGGGACGCTTTGTGCGATTCACAACTAAAATATCTCAATATCAACAGAACTGAGTAAAGCCACATCCAAACCTTCGGAGGACACTTCTGACTCCTAAATACAACGTCTTTAATGCTGAAAGGCACCTGCATCTCATAAACGCATTGAAATATACAGGAAAATCATAAGTGGTGAGGAAACGATGGAATTACCGGCGCGGGAGAAGGAATTGGCATCTGTGGGGCCCTTAACACCCGCAGATTTACAAGGGTGCGACGCCAAGCAGAAAACAGACCGTAAAAGGCACAGAAGTAAACTTTGGGTAAACTTTGTGTTATTTCTCTCCTAGGTCGGCATAATTGTTTCTCGGAGGCGCACTCTACCACTGCTCCTTTACTCTCTTCCTCTATTGCAGGCGCTGGACCCTCTCGCTCTGGAGGATGACGGCGCCGCGCGTTTGCTGAATGCATCCGTGTCTTCGTGCTGTTTCTGCACAAAATGTCCCAAAGTGCCGCACGGCCGCAGTCATCTTATTCCCCAGCTGAGGAGGAAATGGAGAGATATTCTAGCCATGCCAGTACAGTGAGTGCTGGGACACCCTCTAATACAGACAACTTGTTATAATACATTACAAGCCCAGGATCTGTAGGATCTGTAGAGAAGACAGATGCACCAGGGACATATGGCCTGTGCCAGAGGGGCAGACGACGTCCATAACTCTCCGAGAGAAACCATAGCGATTCAGATGGTGGAAAGCGAAGGGAATAACAGCGCGCAGTCTGCTCAGCAAGAAGAAGCCATGAAAATCTCATCATCTTCCAGCACAAAGAGCGAGCGGGAGATGACTGGACGCGTTGCCTGGTGACAATGTCTCCGAGCGCTGCTGATGAGGGGCGACATTTCCGTGTCGGCCAATATGTCTGAGCTCCTCTGTCGTTCTGCGTCTCCTCATCGTGGACAATGAGTGCAAATATTTAACCATATGAAAAGTGAATCGTGGTGAAATCATCTGATGGTTTCTAGGTCTTAACCCTTTCATAGAAAGAAGAGTCAGCACGATCTGAGAGCGGCATGCATCATATAAAAGTGCAAAATCACGGATTTATTCCAACTGTACTATAATAAAAAATAAGATTTTTAGCAAATAATTGATCAATTCTTTGAGCCACCCCTGCCATTTCACGACAAATCTCGATCGGGGCATTCTACTCTATATTATGTATTTCATGTGCCATGCGGCCTCCTAGATAAAAAAAAATGTAAAAGCAGAACCATATACTGAAGCACACATACCTGTAACCTGAATATAACCGATTTTTATTTATCTAGGAGGCCGCAGGGTACATGAAATACATAATATAGTGTAGGACCCCCTATTGAGATTTGCCGAAAAGTGGCAGGGGTGGCTCAAAGAATTAATCAATTATTTGCTAAAAATCTCATTTTGTATTATAGTACAGTTGGAATAAATCTGTGAATTTGCACTTTTTAATAATGTATGCCACTCTCAGATCGTGCTGGCTCTTCTTTTTCTTAACCCTTTCATGAAGACTTTCCCCCGATATCTTCTGTCACCAGGGGCTCATCTACTGAAAACATTACTCAGATGGGTAAACCCTGCATGTGACCACCAATGGCTGCCATCACTGGAGGGGTCTCATGGGTCTGTCGTATGTCCTTTATTCTCTTATCTCACTTATAAATCTTCATATATTATGGCTTTTCAATTTGTCTGTAAAAAATATTGTTTGTCCGTATGGAGCCTCGTTCTGAGCCTCATTCTGAGCCTCATTCTGTGCCTCGTTCTGTGCCTCGTTCTAATCCTCATTCTGAGCCTCGTCCTGAGCCTCGTTCGGAGCCTTGTTCTGAGCCTTGTTCTGAGCCTCGTTCTGAGCCTCGTCCTGAGCCTTGTTCTGTGCCTCGTTCTAATCCTCATTCTGAGCCTTGTTCTGTGCCTCGTTCTAATCCTCATTCTGAGCCTTGTTCTGTGCCTCGTTCTAATCCTCATTCTGAGCCTTGTCCTGAGCCTCGTTCTGAGCCTTGTCCTGAGCCTCGTTCTGAGCCTCGTCCTGAGCCTTGTTCCGACACTCCATAAACTTAGTCTATAAAAGCCACTTCCGAGTCGCACATATAGGTCAGTATCACCCGGAGAGTCTCTGGAGAGTGGTGTCCAGAGAAAGTGGCGGCAGTAATATTATTACATATACACTATACTACGTGCACATATACACAGGTTTAGTAAAGACAGATCTTGAGGGGAGGCTTCTGTAATTCTACTTGTCGGTTTTTACCCCGTTTTACACATCCATTTTGACACCACACCTTACTGCGGTCTGTTACCACATTTTTCTTTCTGTCCATGCACTTACCAACCTAAAGCCTGCTTTACACGGTACGACCGATTGTGCGATTTCACAATCGATCGTACCCGCCCCCGTCCTTTTTGCGTCACGGGCAAATCGCTGCCCGTGTCGCACAAAGTTAGTAACCCCCGTCACACATACTTACCTCTCGTGCGACCTCGCTGTGGGCGGCGAACGTCCACTTCCTGGAGTGGGAGGGACGTTCGGCGTCACAGCGACGTCACACGGCCGCCGGCCAATAGAAGCGGAGGGGCGGAGATGAGCGGGACGTAAACATCCCGCCCACCTCCTTCCTTCCACATAGAGCCGGCGGCGGCCGCGGGAGGCAGGTGAGCTGATCATCGTTCCCGTGGTGTCACACGGAGCGGCGTGTGCTACCCCGGAAACGATGGTCAACTAAATCTCACGATATTATGGAAACTAACGAGCAGTACCCGACTCACGATTTGTGAGCGATACTGCTTCGCTAGGAGGTGTCACACAGGCCGGCATCGCCAGCGATGCCGGATGTGCGTCACAAAAACCGTGACCCCGACGATCTATCGCACGATAGATTGCCTGGTGTAAAGCAGCCTTAAGGCTATGTGCACACGCTGCAGAAAATGTGCTCACAAAAAAAACTGCACCTTGTGGCAGAAAACTCAACAAAAAACTGCATGCGTTTGTTTAGCTTGTTTTTTTCCGTTTTTTTTTGTCCCATATGTTTTTATTAGTAAAATCAATGGCTGGAAGGGCTAAAATTGCCGGGGGAAAAAAACACACAAAGAATTGAAACTGCAGCTTGTGCACCAAAAACTACAAGCAAAAAAAAGCAACGTGTGCACAGAATTTCTGAATTGTCATAGACTTTGCTGGGAAAATTAAAGACATGCAGTTTTCAGCAAGAAACTACAAGAAAAAACGTGGCAAAAATGCAGCGTGTGCACCTGGTCAGGATCGCTGCTGCATCGCTACATGGTCGCTGGTGAGCTGTCAAACAGGCAGATCTCACCAGCGACCAGTGACCAGCTCCCAGCCAGCAGCGACGTGCAAGCGACGCTGCACTTGCACGGAGCCGGCGTCTGGAAGCTGCGGACACTGGTAACTAAGGTAAACATCGGGTATGGTTACCCGATGTTTACCTTAGTTACCAGCGCACACCGCTTAGTGTGTGCAGGGAGCAGGAGCCGGCACTGGCAGCGTGAGAGCTGCGGAGGCTGGTAACCAAGGTAAATATTGGGTAACCACCTTGGTTACCCGATGTTTACCTTGGTTACAGCTTACCGCAGGCTGCCAGACGCCGGCTCCTGCTCCCTGCACATTCAGGATTGTTGCTCTCTCGCTGTCACACACCGCGATGTGCGCTTATCAGCGGGAGAGCAACAATAAAAAAACGAACCAGCACTGTGTGTAACGAGCAGTGATCTCACAGCAGGGGCCAGATCGCTGCTCAGTGTCACACACAGCGAGATCGCTAATGAGGTCACAAAAACCGTGACTCAGCAGCGATCTCAGCAGCGATCTCAGCAGCGATCTCAGCAGCGATCTCAGCAGCGATCTCAGTAGCGATCTCGCTGTGTGTGAAGCACCCCTTACACTCCTTGTTACGACTCTTTTGAAGCAAGTGCTGAATAAACAGGGTTTAAAAAACTGTGAAAACTTCATCATCGTGTTGTACAAAGTGTAAGGTAAAATAAATAGTGGCGATGAACGAGATAGTGTAAAAGAATAAACCCGCACATCACCGCCAGCAATGTGGAAGCCGCCAGAAGCAGCAGCTGAATCACCACCATTGCCATCAGCCATCAGAGCGGTGGCTCCATCAAGTGCCAGTCACAATGTTCAGCCATCTGGGTGCTGGCTCTACCAAGCGCTGGTCACAATGTTCAGCCATCTGGGTGCTGGCTCTACCAAGCGCTGGTCACAATGTTCAGCCATCTGGGTGGTGGCTCCATCAAGTGCCGGTCACAATGTTCAGTCGTCTGGGCGGTGGCTCCACAAAGCGCTGGTCACAATGTTCAGCCATCAGAATGGTGGCTCCATCAAGTGCCGGTCACAATGATCAGCCATCTGGGCGGTGGCTCCACAAAGCGCTGGTCACAATGTTCAGCCATCTGGGTGCTGGCTCTACCAAGCGCTGGTCACAATGTTCAGCCATCTGGGTGGTGGCTCCATCAAGTGCCGGTCACAATGATCAGCCATCTGGGTGGTGGCTCCATCAAGTGCCGGTCACAATGATCAGCCATCTGGGCGGTGGCTCCACAAAGCGCTGGTCACAATGTTCAGCCATCAGAATGGTGGCTCCATCAAGTGCCGGTCACAATGATCAGCCATCTGGGTGGTGGTTCCACAAAGCGCTGGTCACAATGTTCAGCCATCTGGGCGGTGGCTCCACCGAGGGTCGGTCACAATGTTCAGCCATCTGGGCGGTGGCTCTACCAAGCGCTGGTCACAATGTTCAGCCATCTGGGCAGTGGCTCCACCAAGTGCCGGTCACAATGATCAGCCATCTGGGCAGTGGCTCCACCAAGCGCCGGTCACAATGTTCAGCCATCTGGGCAGTGGCTCCACCAAGTGCCGGTCACAATGATCAGCCATCTGGGTGGTGGCTCCATCAAGTGCCGGTCACAATGATCAGCCATCTGGGTGGTGGTTCCACAAAGCGCTGGTCACAATGTTCAGCCATCAGAATGGTGGCTCCACCAAGCGCCGGTCACAATGTTCAGCCATCTGGGTGGTGGCTCCACCAAGTGCCGGTCACAATGATCAGCCATCTGGGTGGTGGCTCCATCAAGTGCCGGTCACAATGATCAGCCATCTGGGCGGTGGCTCCACAAAGCGCTGGTCACAATGTTCAGCCATCTGGGTGGTGGCTCCATCAAGTGCCGGTCACAATGATCAGCCATCTGGGTGGTGGTTCCACAAAGCGCTGGTCACAATGTTCACCCATCTGGGCGGTGGCTCCACCGAGGGTCGGTCACAATGTTCAGCCATCTGGGCGGTGGCTCTACCAAGCGCTGGTCACAATGTTCAGCCATCTGGGCAGTGGCTCCACCAAGTGCCGGTCACAATGATCAGCCATCTGGGCGGTGGCTCCACCAAGCGCCGGTCACAATGTTCAGCCATCTGGGCAGTGGCTGCACCAAGTGCCAGTCACAATGATCAGCCATCTGGGTGGTGGCTCCATCAAGTGCCGGTCACAATGATCAGCCATCTGGGTGGTGGTTCCACAAAGCGCTGGTCACAATGTTCAGCCATCTGGGCGGTGGCTCCACCGAGGGCCGGTCACAATGTTCAGCCATCTGGGTGGTGGTTCCACAAAGCGCTGGTCACAATGTTCAGCCATCTGGGTGGTGGCTCCACCAAGGGCCGGTCACAATGTTCAGCCATCTGGGTGGTGGCTCCACCAAGGGCCGGTCACAATGTTCAGCCATCTAAGTGGTGGCTCCACAAAGCGCTGGTCACAATGTTCAGCCATCTGGGTGGTGGCTCCACCGAGGGCCGGTCACACTGTTCAGCCATCTGGGCGGTGGCTCTACCACAATGTGCCTCCTTTGTCTTCGGCATGCATATTCGTAGGGTGGAAGTGGTGGGCGTTGTGGAATACATGGCATACCACTCTTCTCAGTCACAATAGGATGATGTTACCTCTGACAGCGACACCATAAGATTGAGTCTGCACAGAATGGTTTGATGAATCAAAAATGACTGAAAGGGATAATTTTTGGACCATTTTTAATTTCAAAATTACATGAAAAATCTGTCAGTCCACTGTGTTATTAAAGGGAAAACAAATTACGGGCAGCACAATGATAGGCTTGTCCGGCCCTGCTCACAGCCAGGTCTACTCAGCGCTGCTAGAGGTGATTGACAGGTCTCTTCCGTAGCGGTGCCGGGGGCGACACCGGACAAGTCTCCTCTCTGCGTATAGAAACTGAATTTATAAAGTATATTTTCTGGGAATCACCGGGTGGTTTCAGAGGAGAATATACCCGGCTGCAGTTGTACGGTTTGGACAGCGTGAAGCAGATGACAGTGTCCCTTTAATATGACTGTCGGTTCCCATGCATTTCTATGGGGAGGTCAATCTGACAAGTCTAAGGTTGTGCTGGTTTCAAACAGCGTTTTCCATAAAGTGATCTGGTGAATTGGAGCGTCCAAACAGCCGTACCTATAGCAGAGTCTATAGAGAGATGTGTTTGCGGAGGTGTGAGACCCCCAGGAGTGCATGCAGGCGGAGGTCACCAACGATCAGACAATGTGACTGCCATCTCATCGCTGAAGACGGCGTCAACTGGACAGATATGTGGCTTCTTCATAGACAGCTATGGACATATCACACCTGCACCTGGCAGCGTGGACACAATGTCATATGGACAGATATGTGGCCTCTTCATAGACAGCTATGGACATATCACACCCGGACCTGGCAGCGTGGACACAAGGTCATATGGACAGATATGTGGCCTCTTCATAGACAGCTATGGACATATCACACCTGGACCTGGCAGCGTGGACACAATGTCATATGGACAGATATGTGGCCTCTTCATAGACAGCTATGGACATATCACACCTGGACCTGGCAGCGTGGACACAAGGTCATATGGACAGATATGTGGCCTCTTCATAGACAGCTATGGACATATCACACCTGGACCTTGCAGCGTGGACACAATGTCATATGGACAGATATGTGGCTTCATAATAGACAGCTATGGACATATCACACCTGGACCTGGCAGCGTGGACACAATGTCATATGGACAGATATGTGCCCTCTTCATAGACAGCTATGGACATATCACACCTGGACCTGGCAGCGTGGACATAATGTCATATGGACAGATCTGTGGCTTCATAATAGACAGCTATGGACAGATCACACCTGGACCTTGCAGCGTGGACACAATGTCATATGGACAGATATGTGCCCTCTTCATGGACAGCTATGGACATATCACACCTGGACCTGGCAGCGTGGACATAATGTCATATGGACAGATATGTGGCTTCATCATGGACAGCTATGGACATATGACTCGCCCACCCCAGGGCTATGGGACACCCGGTGCCGGGCCGGACTAGTCCGGTGGTGGTCAGTGGTGGCTGGGCCCGGCTCCGTGGCCCTGGTGGGTGTCAGTAGAATATGTGGCTTGATGAATAAAGTTTGTGTTCGTGACGCCACCTGTGGTCTGCGGCCATTAAGCCGCCGCTGCTGTGTGAGGCCTCCGGGGTGATGTTATGGCAGCAATGGTGGTACTGCTCCCCACAGGTGGAGTGGAGCCCCGGAGACACTGTTAGTGCTCGTGAAAGTCTATGCTGTTGTGTGGATAACACGGTGCAGGGCCGACAGGCAATGAAAGAACCAGGCACAAACAACAGTCTCTTTACCTTTTCCTCTTTTACTTTAGGAACAGTCCAGTCCTGGGAGACCGTTACAGGTGGTGATGGGGATCCGGTCGGCCTGGAAGTACTTGGGGTGATCTTTCTGGCCAGCTGAGTATGAGGCCTACTCCTGTGCTTTTCTTTGTTATGATAGGACCCTGCTTCTCTGAATCCAGCAATGGCCCTCTTCCTGCTGGGACCGGTGGTACGTCCCTTTCCCTCTGTAGCAGGCTGCGCAGGCCCCCTCTGGTGCTTCTCTGCTGGAGTCCACACCGGGCCCTGATGCTGCAGCTGTACCTTTGGGATGTTTTTGGGCCAGGTGCTTGCAGCTCTTCTGCCCTTCGGATTCGGCTACCAGGGAGTATGTTTAAGCCCTGGTGGCCACAGACTCCGATGTCCGAGTCTCTCCGCTGCCTCTCAGCTACTCCTGCTTCTCTGGGCCAAGCTACTCTAGCTCTAGGCCCCAGATCCACAGGACAGCTCACTCTGCGTCTGTTCACTTCTACTGCTCTCTACAGACTGAACACTACTTCCTCCCCCAGGCCAGACTTGAGGAATGCTCCCTGGAATTCCAGGTTCAGAGCTCCCCCTGCTGGCCGGAGGGAGAACTGCGTTGGGTGTTAAACTTGCTGGCCAATGGACCTCCCCATTACCTCCAGGCTCAGCATTAACCCTTTGGAAGGTCAATGCTGTTGTGGCGACCAGGTCCTGGGGCGCCACACTCCCCCTTAGTTAAATTCAGTACTCCCGGACTGTGGAAACAAACATAACATGTTACAACATTTCATCCCATTATGGGAGGCGCATTACTTAAACGTTACAAACTTAAACACTACTATAAGAGTCCAGTGTGGCTCCCTGCCGGGTGTCCATTACACTGCTCCATGGGGGACCCGCCGCGATCAAACCCCCAACGTAGGCTCTGGGCGTGCGTCAGAGCATTGATGACCCCACTCTATGCACGCCGGACGGGTTTTTCTTCAGGGGTGTTGAGCACACTGGTGCTAACTATGAACAATTTAGGTGTTGGCCACCCATAGTCCAGTGGCCCAATTGTCCATTTACTTAATCACCTAAGACAAAAAGCATTTTATACACAACATTACAAACATTTCACATAACTATTTACATTCTGTTAGAAAGTAAAATACCTATGTTCTATACCTTGGAGGGGGCTGTCCCCGAGTGCTACGTTGGGACCGGCATAGCTCTGGGGTTTGTCCCTGACTACTTAGAGTGTCTGCCCCCCCGCGTGATTGGTAGGCCTAACCCTGACAGGGATGCATGTTGGTTGCCTACGGGATCTCAGATTCGCCAAGGGTACGGCAGGTTCACCACTGGCAGGGGGTTGAACCTCCTGTTCCACTGCTGGCGTGTCATCTCGTGTTGGAGCGGACGGTTCTTTAGGTGGATCTGGAACCTCTTCTGTTTCTGGCTCGACCAACTGCGGGAACGTCAAGACTGGTACCACTATGGCATTGTTTATTCGGGTCCAAGTTTTGGGGAATTTTCCAAGGATTGTTTGGATCATCTCTTCCTCTTTTTCTTGACTTTGGGGACTTTCTTGTACTTCTTCTACTTCTTTTTGGGTTCTGCACCGTTCAGGGCACGCTTTCAGGCGGTCTCGAGAAACTGCTTGATAGGTCTCGCCTTCATCCTTGCTTATGAGGCATACCTTACTATTGTCAAAGTTGGAGGGAATAATGGTGTAGGGTTCATTCTCCCACTGATCATCCAATTTATGCGCCCTCCGCTTTTTCTTAAGGACTTGTTCTCCAGGTGCTAAGGGAGTTGCTGGGGCTGTTTGATTGTAGTTCTGCTCTTGTCTCATTCTTGCTTGGGACAGGCTCCTTTCTACGCATTCCTGGACCTTACGGTACCGCTGCTGCCGCTCTGTATCCCAATCCTCTATTTCCTGAACCACCTCAGGTGACACAGTCCCCATCTCAAAGTCTACGGGTAACTTGCCAGGTCTGGCTCGCATCAGGTAAGCAGGGCTGCAGTTGGTCGAATTTACCGGGATATGGTTGTACAAATCTACCAGATCTGGTAACTTTTCTGGCCATTGGTTCCTTTCTTCCAAAGGTAGAGTCTTGAGCATATCAATAACCACATGGTTCATCTTCTCGCACAATCCATTGGTTTGGGGGTGGTACGGTGTGGTTCTGATTTTCTTACAACCGTACATGTTACAGAACTCTTGGAACACTTCTGCCTCGAATGCAGGACCCTGATCAGTCAGTACCTTTTCAGGGTAACCGTGAGGTCGGCAAAAGTAGGCCTGGAATGCTCTCGCTGCTGTTCTGGCTGTCTGGTCCTTCACGGGCACTACTACCAGGAAACGAGAGTAATGGTCCACAATGGTGAGGGCGTACACATAGCCTGACCGGCTTGGTGTTAACTTCACGTGGTCCAGGGCCACCAACTCCAGGGGCTGCTTCGTGACAATTGGCTGTAGGGGAGACCTCTGGCTGGCATCATCTTTCCGCCTCAGGTTACACGGACCACAGTCTCGGCACCACTTCTCGACTGTCTTTCTCATGTGCACCCAGTAGAACCGATCACGGAGTAGGGTCTCCAACTTCTTCCACCCGAAGTGTCCTGCATTATCATGATAAGCTGCTAGGACCATTGGAGCATCCCTCTGCGGGACCACTATTTGCCAGACGAGTTCATTCGTTTGCCAGTTGACATATCTCTTGCAGAGCTTGCCTTGGTAGGTGAACAGTCGTCCCCTCTCCTTCCACAGCTGCTGGGCTTCTTCTGGAGCATCTGGGCCAAGATGGGTCTCAGCTTGTGCTAGCTTTTCTTTGACCAATCACACGGCCGGGTCACCATTCTGTGTCTCTTCCCAATTATGGTGGAGTAATGGGTTGACCGAGACCTCGTGCTGGCTCGAGCGCTTCACTCCTACAGCATGCTCACACTGGGAAACACCTTGGTGATGGAAAGCCGGTAACTCTATCTCTTCGAGTTCATCCAGGTCTTCTCCAGACTCGGGTAAGTGAGGCATTCTGGACAGCGCATCAGCATTGTTATTCTTCTTGCCAGCCCGATACTTGATGGTAAAGTCAAAGTTAGACAGCCGGGCCATCCATCGCTGTTCCAACGCACCTAACTTGGCTGTTGCCAGGTGGGTCAACGGATTGTTGTTCGTGAAGATGGTGAACTTGGCCGATGCCAGATAGTGCTTGAAGCGTTCAGTCACTGCCCAAACAATAGCGAGGAACTCCAGCTTGAAGGAACTGTAGTTTTCTGGATTCCTTTCTGTGGGCCGAAGCTTCCTACTGGCGTACGCTATCACCCTCTCTCTGCCTCCCTGCACCTGGGACAGAACTGCTCCCAGTCCCACGTTGCTGGCGTCTGTATACAGTACAAACGGTTGGCTGTAGTCAGGGTAGGCCAGAATCTCTTCTCCCGTGAGAGCCCCTTTCAGCCGGACAAAGGATGTTTCTAGTTGGCTGCTCCATTCAAATGGAGGGCTCTGCTTCTTAGCCTGCTTTGGCTGGCCCACCAGGAGGTCTTGAAGGGGCGCTGCTATCTTGGTGAAACCATCAATGAACCTTCGGTAGTAGCCCACCAGCCCAAGGAACTGCCGCACCTCCTTTACCGTGGCGGGTCTTGGCCAGTCCTTGATTACGGTGACTTTCTCCGGATCAGGTGCCACACCTTCTGCGCTGACCACATGACCCAGGTACTGTACCTTTGGCTTCAAGAGGTGACATTTGGACGGCTTTATCTTCAGGCCATACTCCGACAAGGACTCAAACACTTCTGCTAAGTGCCTCAGGTGGTCTTCATAAGTCTTGGAGTAGACTATGACATCATCCAGGTACAACAGCACGGTTTCAAAGTTGTGGTTGCCCAAGCAGCACTCCATCAACCTTTGGAATGTCCCTGGGGCGTTGCAGAGCCCGAATGGCATACAGTTGAACTCGCAGAGGCCCATTGGTGTCGTGAATGCAGTCTTCTCTTTGTCCGCCTCTGCCACGGGAACCTGCCAATACCCACTGGTGAGATCCAAGGTGGAGAAATAGTTAGCTGACTTTAAGGCTGTTAGTGACTCCTCTATTCTGGGCAGTGGATAAGCATCTTTATGTGTAATGCGGTTAATTTGCCTGTAATCTACGCACATTCTCATTGTACCATCTTTTTTCTTTACGAGCACTAGTGGAGCTGCCCAGGGGCTACAACTATCTCTGATAACCCCAGCCTCCTTCATTTCCCGTAACATCTCTTTGGCACGCTGATACTGTGCTGGGGGTACAGGGCGGTATCTCTCTTTAATGGGATGATGATCAGCCGTGGGGATTTGATGTTTAACCCCTTTTACCTGCCCAAAATCTAGGGGGTGTTTGCTGAAGACCCGCTCGTACTCCTGTACCACCCGGTAAACCCCATGCTTTTGGTGTGAGGGGGTGGAGTCGGTGCCCACATGTAATTTTTGGCACCAGTCTTCCAGCTGCTCCTTGGAGCCATTGTCTTCCGCCTGGTCGGACGGGATCAAGGGTTCCACTGCTTTGATGGTATTGTTGCTGACAGTGTACAGTTTTGCTACAGTGGCGTACCGGGGCAATTTGGCTTCCTCCTCCCCACAATTCAGGACACGGACGGGCACTCTTCCCTTGCGGACGTCTGCTACCCCTCTGGCTATCAGGACTCCAGGCCTACTGTCTGAATACACCGGTTCTACCAAGGCCTGGTAATCTTGACCCTTGAGGCCTATTGCTGCCCGACACCATATCAACATTTCACTTCTTGGGGGTATTGCAATGAGGAGGGGGTCACTTACCCTCACACTGCCAATTTCTCCTCCGGCCAGCTCTACCTGCTGCCTCCTCATCAGGGCTCTGATCTCCCTCTGTAGGACACGCTGCTGCCCGGAGCTGGCAGTTTCAGACGCCTGTTGCAACCAAATTATCACTTCGGCAATACAATTTTCTATCACATTTGTACCAATGGTTAGCAGTGGGTCAGATTCTTTGCGATCAATATCTACAATTATCATCCCCTGACATGGCAATTCCACCCGCCCCACTTTAATGGTTACTTCTTTGTACCCAATTTGAGGTAAGGGCTGACCATTACTGGCCACAATTGTTAAATCATCATCTGGGCCATGGTCAATGTCTGAATCAGCCCAATATCTTTTGTACAGTTTATAGGGGATGGGTTGTTAACTGGGACCCCGTATCCAGGAGGGCATTCAAAGGGATCCCATCCAGCACAATGGGAAGGACCGGTCGTCCTCCCACATACTTGCTGCGGCTGGGGGTTGAGCCGGGCTTCCTTACACCTGGGGGTTGGCTCCTGGCCCCAGGCTCGGCCCATTTAAAGGACAGCGTCGTGCAATGTGGCCCGCCTGGCTGCAGCGGCGGCAGATCGGTTGTCCTGTTGAATCATACCGGTCTGTGTCTCTGCCTCGGGTCGGCGGAATCCTCCTCTGTCGCATCCATGGGACGTCATCTGGGCTGGAGGCCAACTCGATTCTTGTAGGCGATGGGGTCACTTGTAGAGACTGCACGGTCCTGGCCAGGGCAGCTACAGTCTTGGTCAGCTCCTGGAACTGCTGTCTGAGCTCTGCAGTGGGATCCTTATCCAGGGACTGCGCCTCAGCCCCTGCAGCGGCTCGTGTTGCAGGCACCACCCCGGGGTACGTGATAGCAAGAGGCCGGAGGGATACTGGGTCACTCGGTGTAGATTCTCTCAGTACCCGGATGGCCTGGTCCTTAAACTTTGCAAAGTCCAGAGCAGGGTTCTGCAGGACCATGATACGCAGCTGGGTCCTGTGGGCATCTGACCGGAGCCCCTCTATGAACTGCTCAGTTAGGAGTTTGTCTTCTTCACGTACACTCTCTGGGTCCACCTGTTTAACTGCTTTCAGGGCCTCTTGCAGGTTTAAGGCATAGCCCCTTATGCTGTCTGTGGCCCGTTGTTTGCACCCAAAGAATCTCCTCTTTATCTCTGCTGCGGTGCGGGTGTCGAACGTACTCTTTAGCTTGGCCAGTATCTGGGCTGCTGTCCCTTTATCTGTATCAGGCCAGGACTTCACTTCACGCTGGGCCGCGCCGGCTAGCTGCCCCATTAATATGCCCACCTTCTGGCTCTCAGTCAGAGGATACACCCGGAATAAGCTGTGCAGCCTTTCTCTGAAGTCACTCAAGGTATGGGACTCCCCGGAGTACTGCGGCAGCCATTCTGCTCCCGGGATGTACGGCATTGTGATCGGCATTACCGGCGCTACAGCAGGGGGCGACGGCGACTGGGATTGCTTCGGCTGGCGCCGCGGCGTCTCGGGCTATGGCAGCCACCTGCCCTCCCTCTGAGTCGGACATCTTCCTCCCCCTTAGTGAACAATACCAGGCTCCGTTCACTTTTCAAATTCCCTTCTGGATCGCGCGGGGCTCTGCTCTGATGGCGCGCTCCCTTCGCGCTCTTTGTCAGGCACGCCCCCCTTCTTCCTGCGCTCGGCGAGGCTAATGGCGGCGGCAGTTTGCAAACAGTAACACAGTCTTTTAAGCACAGTTTCTGCAGGCGCACAGTACCCGGTGGGACCGGGCACGAAATCCTGTTCGTGACGCCAAAATTGACTCGCCCACCCCAGGGCTATGGGACACCCGGTGCCGGGCCGGACTAGTCCGGTGGTAGTCAGTGGTGGCTGGGCCCGGCTCCGTGGCCCTGGTGGGTGTCAGTAGAATATGTGGCTTGATGAATAAAGTTTGTGTTCGTGACGCCACCTGTGGTCTGCGGCTATTAAGCCGCCGCTGCTGTGTGAGGCCTCCGGGGTGATGAAGTGGCAGCAATGGTGGTACTGCTCCCCACAGGTGGAGCGGAGCCCCGGGGACACTGTTAGTGCTCGTGGAAGTCTATGGTGTTGTGTGGCTAACACGGTGCAGGGCCGACAGGCAATGAAAGAACCAGGCACAAACAACAGTCTCTTTACCTTCTCCTCTTTTACTTTGGAAACAGTCCAGTCCTGGGAGACCGTTACAGGTGGTGATGAGGATCCGGTTGGCCTGGAAGTACTTGGGGTGATCTTTCTGGCCAGCTGAGTATGAGGCCTACTCCTGTACTTTTCTTTGTTATGATAGGACCCTGCTTCTCTGAATCCAGCAATGGCCCTCTTCCTGCTGGGACCGGTGGTACGTCCCTTTCCCTCTGTAGCAGGCTGCGCAGGCCCTCTCTCTGGTGCTTCTCTGCTGGAGTCCACACCGGGCCTTGATGCTGCAGCTGTACCTTTGGGATGTTTTTGGGCCAGGTGCTTGCAGCTCTCCTGCCCTTCGGATTCGGCTACCAGGAATATGTTTAAGCCCTGGTGGCCACAGACTCCGATGTCCAAGTCTCTCCGCTGCCTCTCAGCTACTCCTGCTTCCCTGGGCCAAGCTACTCTAGCTCTAGGCCCCAGATCCACAGGACAGCACTACTCTGCGTCTGTTCACTTCTACTGCTCTCTACAGACTGAACACTACTTCCTCCCCCAGATCAGACTTAAGGGGATCCTCCCTGGAATCCCAGGTTCAGAGCTCCCCCTGCTGGCCGGAGGGAGAACTGCGTTGGGTGTTAAACTTGCTGGCCAATGGACCTCCCCATTACCTCCAGGCTCAGCATTAACCCTTTGGAAGGTCAATGCTGTTGTGGCGACCAGGTCCTGGGGCGCCACACATATCACACCCGGACCTGGCAGCGTGGACACAAGGTCATATGGACAGATATGTGGCCTCTTCATAGACAGCTATGGACATATCACACCTGGACCTGGCAGCGTGGACACAATGTCATATGGACAGATATGTGGCCTCTTCATAAACAGCTATGGACATATCACACCTGGACCTGGCAGCGTGGACACAATGTCATATGGACAGATATGTGGCTTCATCATAGACAGCTATGGACATATCACACCTGGACCTGGCAGCGTGGACACAATGTCATATGGACAGATATGTGGCCTCTTCATAGACAGCTATGGACATATCACACCTGGACCTGGCAGCGTGGACACAATGTCATATGGACAGATATGTGGCTTCATCATGGACAGCTATGGACATATCACACCTGGACCTGGCAGCGTGGACACAATGTCATATGGACAGATATGTGGCTTCTTCATAGACAGCTATGGACATATCACATCTGGACCTGGCAGCGTGGACACAATGTCATATGGACAGATATGTGGCTTCTTCATAGACAGCTATGGACATATCACACCTGGACCTGGCAGCGTGGACACAATGTCATATGGACAGATATGTGGCTTCTTCATAGACAGCTATGGACATATCACTCCTGGACCTGGCAGCGTGGACATAATGTCATATGGACAGATATGTGGCCTCTTCATAGACAGCTATGGACATATCACACCTGGACCTGGCAGCGTGGACACAATGTCATATGGACAGATATGTGGCTTCTTCATAGACAGCTATGGACATATCACACCTGCACCTGGCAGCGTGGACACAATGTCATATGGACAGATATGTGGCCTCTTCATAGACAGCTATGGACATATCACACCTGGACCTGGCAGCGTGGACACAATGTCATATGGACAGATATGTGGCTTCTTCATAGACAGCTATGGACATATCACACCTGCACCTGGCAGCGTGGACACAATGTCATATGGACAGATATGTGGCCTCTTCATAGACAGCTATGGACATATCACACCTGCACCTGGCAGCGTGGACACAATGTCATATGGACAGATATGTGGCCTCTTCATAGACAGCTATGGACATTTCACACCTGGACCTGGCAGCGTGGACACAGTGTCATATGGACAGATATGTGGCTTCATAATAGACAGCTATGGACATATCACACCCAGACCTGGCAGCGTGGACACAGTGTCATATGGACAGATATGTGGCTTCATAACAGACAGCTATGGACATATCACACCCAGACCTGGCAGCGTGGACACAGTGTCATATGGACAGATATGTGGCTTCATCATAGACAGCTATGGACATATCACACCCGGACCTGGCAGCGTGGACACAATGTCATATGGACAGATATGTGGCTTCATCATGGACAGCTATGGACATATCACACCCGGACCTGGCAGCGTGGACACAATGTCATATGGACAGATATGTGGCCTCTTCATAGACAGCTATGGACATATCACACCCGGACCTGGCAGCGTGGACACAATGTCATATGGACAGATATGTGGCTTCATAACAGACAGCTATGGACATATTACACCTGGACCTGGCAGCGTGGACACAATGTCATATGGACAGATATGTGGCTTCATCATGGACAGCAATGGACATATCACACCCAGACCTGGCAGCGTGGACACAGTGTCATATGGACAGATATGTGGCCTCTTCATAGACAGCTATGGACATATCACACCTGGACCTGGCAGCGTGGACACAGTGTCATATGGACAGATATGTGGCCTCTTCATAGACAGCTATGGACATATCACACCTGGACCTGGCAGCGTGGACACAGTGTCATATGGACAGATATGTGGCTTCATCATGGACAGCTATGGACATATCACACCCGGACCTGGCAGCGTGGACACAATGTCATATGGACAGATATGTGGCCTCTTCATAGACAGCTATGGACATATCACACCCGGACCTGGCAGCGTGGACACAATGTCATATGGACAGATATGTGGCTTCATAATAGACAGCTATGGACATATTACACCTGGACCTGGCAGCGTGGACACAATGTCATATGGACAGATATGTGGCTTCATCATGGACAGCAATGGACATATCACACCCAGACCTGGCAGCGTGGACACAGTGTCATATGGACAGATATGTGGCCTCTTCATAGACAGCTATGGACATATCACACCTGGACCTGGCAGCGTGGACACAATGTCATATGGACAGATATGTGGCCTCTTCATAGACAGCTATGGACATATCACACCCGGACCTGGCAGCGTGGACACAATGTCATATGGACAGATATGTGGCCTCTTCATAGACAGCTATGGACATATCACACCTGGACCTGGCAGCGTGGACACAATGTCATATGGACAGATATGTGGCCTCTTCATAGACAGCTATGGTCATATCACACCCGGACCTGGCAGCGTGGACACAATGTCATATGGACAGATATGTGGCCTCTTCATAGACAGCTATGGACATATCACACCTGGACCTGGCAGCGTGGACACAATGTCATATGGACAGATATGTGGCCTCTTCATAGACAGCTATGGACATATCACTCCTGGACCTGGCAGCGTGGACATAATGTCATATGGACAGATATGTGGCCTCTTCATAGACAGCTATGGACATATCACACCCGGACCTGGCAGCGTGGACACAATGTCATATGGACAGATATGTGGCCTCTTCATAGACAGCTATGGACATATCACACCTGGACCTGGCAGCGTGGACACAGTGTCATATGGACAGATATGTGGCCTCTTCATAGACAGCTATGGACATATCACACCCGGACCTGGCAGCGTGGACACAATGTCATATGGACAGATATGTGGCTTCTTCATAGACAGCTATGGACATATCACACCCGGACCTGGCAGCGTGGACACAATGTCATATGGACAGATATGTGGCCTCTTCATTACGAGCTATGGACATATCACACCCAGACGTGGCAGCGTGGACACAATATCCTTCATCAGGTTCCTCACTTGCAGTGGGCGAAGGGAAAATCAATGTGATGAATGATGACCACGGGTTGTTTTTACGACATGTCTTCATCAATCCCGCTGACAGATCTCCAGAATGTGGGGGATGGGGCATCGCACGGATCCATTTGTGCTCGATGAAGAACATAAACGCTTTTACTTTTGTGGATCCAGAGACTGATCCTTTACCGCCCTCCCAGGACTGTGGGATATTGATCCAAGTAATGGACACGACTGGATCCAATGTCTCCTCCTCCCGCAGGTGCTCGCGCCACGCGTCTTGTCACAGTAGACGCTCCCTCGTATGGACGGCGCCATCATCTGGAAATCACCACAATGAAGAGGTGAAAGCAAGAAACGTGTCCAAATAAAGAGCCGAAGACGCTCACCTGCTCTGTAACCGATCAACATGGACACCCGGTCCAACAGCAGAATAGTGAGTGCAGCTCTGGAGTATAATACAGGAGGTAACTCAGGATCAGTAATGTAATGTATGTACACAGTGACTGTACCAGCAGAATAGTGAGTGCAGCTCTGGAGTATAATACAGGAGGTAACTCAGGATCAGTAATGTAATGTATGTACACAGTGACTGCACCAGCAGAATAGTGAGTGCAGCTCTGGAGTATAATACAGGAGGTAACTCAGGATCAGTAATGTAATGTATGTACACAGTGACTGTACCAGCAGAATAGTGAGTGCAGCTCTGGGGTATAATACAGGAGGTACCTCAGGATCAGTAATGTAATGTATGCACACAGTGACTGCACCAGCAGAATAGTGAGTGCAGCTCTGGAGTATAATACAGGAGGTAACTCAGGATCAGTAATGTATGTACACAATGACTGCACCAGCAGAATAGTGAGTGCAGCTCTGCAGTATAATACAGGAGGTGACTCAGGATCAGTAATGTAATGTATGTACACAGTGACTGCACCAGCAGAATAGTGAGTGCAGCTCTGGAGTATAATACAGGAGGTAATTCAGGATCAGTAATGTATGTACACAGTGACTGCACCAGCAGAATAGTGAGTGCAGCTCTGGAGTATAATACAGGAGGTAACTCAGGATCAGTAATGTATGAACACAGTGACTGCACCAGCAGAACAGTGAGTGCAGCTCTGGAGTATAATACAGGAGGTAACTCAGGATCAGTAATGTAATGTATGTACACAGTGACTGCACCAGCATAATAGTGAGTGCAGCTCTGGAGTATAATACAGGAGGTAACTCAGGATCAGTAATGTAATGTATGTACACAGTGACTACACCAGCAGAATAGTGAGTGTAGCTCTGGAGTATAATACAGGAGGTAACTCAGGATCAGTAATGTAATGTATGTACACAGTGACTGCACCAGCAGAATAGTGAGTGTAGCTCTGGAGTATAATACAGGAGGTAACTCAGGATCAGTAATATAATGTATATACACAGTGACTGCACCAGCAGAATAGTGAGTGCAGCTCTGGAGTATAATACAGGAGGTAACTCAGGATCAGTAATGTAATGTATGTACACAGTGACTGCACCAGCAGAATAGTGAGTGTAGCTCTGGAGTATAATACAGGAGGTAACTCAGGATCAGTAATATAATGTATATACACAGTGACTGCACCAGCAGAATAGTGAGTGCAGCTCTGGAGTGCACTATATGATCTACAATGTAACGAGGGACTGTTCCATAGATTGATGCATGTGTTCGTGTCTTCGTGTCGTGTTTCCCTCATGTCACATGATTCGTTTATCCACACATTTTTCATTTCTTCCTATGGGGGGAGATTTCCTCTAAATCTATTTCCAACTTCATAAACCGCACACATAGAAGCGATTGTGACTGACGCTGGCGGATGATTTGGCGTCCCGGTATACCGGTATTGTGGTGCGGATCATTCCCTGTAGCACCACAGGGGGCGGTTATCAGCGAGCGGCAAATGTCCATATGAAGTGGCCGGACAATGGATCCCCGGTCACACGGACACTAATACGAATCTCCGCACTCCGCTGCCTCCCGCTGCATAAATCATGGAGAATGAGGGTTATCCTCCCCATAACCACTCTTTAATACAAATCTAATGGCGTTTCGGGAGCGATATCCTATAATTCTATTTCAGAAAAGTTATTCACTGAAGGTGAATGTGAGAATAAAATCTCCCGGCAAATGCAGAGCAACAAAGCAAATTCATCACCCGCCACAAGTTATAGCTATCCGCGCAAAAGGCGGCAGAAGGGGAGAGTGGCCGGGCGACGGCGGACATCAGTCACTCAGAAGTGATGGCTGATCAAATGGAATTCAGAAAGAGGATGATGAAGGGAATGGGCCGCACCCGTGAATTATGCAGCCGCAAAGGAATCAAAGAGCGATTAAAGAGGAAGTGGCAGCCGCGAAGAAAGTAATGGACAACAGCAACGTTTATATTAAGAAGAGACACGGCTGAATACCAAGTACCGGATCTGCAACGTGCCGCGTCACTTACAGCAAACACATAGGTGTGGAGACACGGGGGTCAGTGGGTGCTCTCCTGTGGAGACACCGGGGTCAGTGTGTGCTCTCCTGTGGGGACACGGGGGTCAGTGGGTGCTCTCCTGTGGAGACACGGGGGGCAGTGGGTGCGGTCCTGTGGAGACACGGGGGTCAGTGGGTGCTCTCGTGTGGAGACACAGGGGTCAGTGGGTGCTCTCCTGTGGAGACACCGGGGTCAGTGTGTGCTCTCCTGTGGGGACACGGGGGTCAGTGTGTGCGCTCCTGTGGAGACACGGGGGGCAGTGGGTGCGGTCCTGTGGAGACACGGGGGTCAGTGGGTGCTCTCCTGTGGAGACACCGGGGTCAGTGTGTGCTCTCCTGTGGAGACACGGGGGTCAGTGTGTGCTCTCCTGTGGAGACACGGGGGTCAGTGGGTGCTCTCCTGTGGGGACACGGGGGTCAGTGAGTGCGCTCCTGTGGAGACACGGGGGCAGTGGGTGCTCTCCTGTTGGGACACGGGGGTCAGTGTGTGCTCTCCTGTGGAGACACGGGGGTCAGTGAGTGCGCTCCTGTGGAGACACCGGGGTCAGTGGGTGCTGTTCTGTGGAGACACGGGGGTCAGTGGGTGCTCTCCTGTGGAGACACGGGGGTCAGTGGGTGCTCTCCTGTGGAGACACGGGGGTCAGTGGGTGCTCTCCTGTGGAGACACGGGGGTCAGTGGGTGCTCTCCTGTGGAGACACGGGGGTCAGTGGGTGCTCTCCTGTGGGGACACGGGGGTCAGTGAGTGCGCTCCTGTGGAGACACGGGGGCAGTGGGTGCTCTCCTGTTGGGACACGGGGGTCAGTGTGTGCTCTCCTGTGGAGACACGGGGGTCAGTGAGTGCGCTCCTGTGGAGACACCGGGGTCAGTGGGTGCTGTTCTGTGGAGACACGGGGGTCAGTGGGTGCTCTCCTGTGGAGACACGGGGGTCAGTGGGTGCTCTCCTGTGGAGACACGGGGGTCAGTGGGTGCTCTCCTGTGGAGACACGGGGGTCAGTGGGTGCTCTCCTGTGGAGACACAAGGATCAGTGCGTGCTCTCGTGTGGAGACACAAGGGTCAGTGGGTGCTCTCCTGTGGAGATAAGGGGGTCAGTGGGTGCTCTCCTGTGGGGACACGGGGGTCAGTGAGTGCGCTCCTGTGGAAACACGGGGGTCAGCGGGTGCTCTCCTGTGGAGACACGGGGGTCAGTGAGTGCGCTCCTGTGGAAACACGGGGGTCAGAGGGTGCTCTCCTGTGGAGACACGGGGGTCAGTGAGTGCGCTCCTGTGGAGACACGGGGGTCAGTGAGTGCGCTCCTGTGGAGACACGGGGGTCAGTGGGTGCTGTCCTGTGGAGACACCGGGGTCAGGGGGTGCTCTCCTGTGGAGACACCGGGGTCAGGGGGTGCTCTCCTGTGGAGACACCGGGGTCAGGGGGTGCTCTCCTGTGGAGACACCGGGGTCAGTGGGTGCTCTCCTGTGGAGACACCGGGGTCAGGGGGTGCTCTCCTGTGGAGACACGGGGGTCAGTGAGTGCGCTCCTGTGGAGACACGAGGGTCAGTGGCTGCTCTCCTGTGGAGACACGGGGATCAGTGGGTACTCTCCTGTGGAGACACGGGGGTCAGTGGGTGTTCTCCTGTGGAGACACGAGGGTCAGTGGGTGCTCTCCTGTGGAGACACGGGGGTCAGTGGGTGCTCTCCTGTGGAGACACACGGATCAGTGGGTGTTCTCCTGTGGAGACAGGGGGTCAGAGTGTGCTCTCCTGTGGAGACACAAGGGTCATTGGGTGCGCTCCTGTGGAGACACTGGGTCAGTGGGTGCGCTCCTGTGGAGACACGGGGGTCAGTGGGTGCTCTCCTGTGGAGACACGGGGGTCAGTGGGTGCTCTCCTGTGGAGACACAAGGATCAGTGCGTGCTCTCCTGTGGAGACAGGGGGGGTCAGTGGGTGCTCTCCTGTGGAGACACGGGGGTCATTGGGTGCGCTCCTGTGGAGACACGGGGGTCAGTGGGTGCTCTCCTGTGGAGACACGGGGGTCAGTGGGTGCTCTCCTGTGGAGACACAAGGATCAGTGCGTGCTCTCGTGTGGAGACACAAGGATCAGTGCATGCTCTCGTGTGGAGACACAAGGATCAGTGCATGCTCTCGTGTGGAGACACAGGGGTCAGTGGGTGCTCTCCTGTGGAGACACGGGGGTCATTGGGTGCTCTCCTGTGGAGACAGGGGGGGTCATTGGGTGCTCTCCTGTGGAGACACGGGGGTCAGTGGGTGCTCTCCTGTGGAGACACGAGGGTCATTGGGTGCTCTCCTGTGGAGATAAGGGGGTCAGTGATTGCTCTCCTGTGGAGATAAGGGGGTCAGTGGGTGCTCTCCTGTGGAGATAAGGGGGTCAGTGATTGCTCTCCTGTGGAGATAAGGGGGTCAGTGGGTGCTCTCCTGTGGAGACACGGGGGTCAGTGGGTGATCTCGTCGGCTGGCCTGCCTTCATAAAGATTGCACGGACCAGGACTCATCCCACTGAACGCTCGCACTCCTTCCCCGTGGGCAGAACATTACTCAGACAGCACAGGGTGAGGGAACCACACATTGGTAAGACTTTATTGGTCACCAACAGGCAAAAGCATATCCTACATTCCCAGTAAGAAGCTGGTACAAGCGACAGAGTCTGACCCTTCTGCTGGCCGCTAGGGATTGAATCTTCATGACTTCAGGGTTTCCAGGGCCAACTATCCCAGCCAGCAGCACCCCGCTTTTGGCGGGCACCCACTGAAAAGAGATCGCAGCAAGCTTAGGAAGCTGACCGAGTGCAGCAAGATATAGAGCCAGGTGATTGAGTTGTCCAAACCTGGGTTCTCTAAGAGAATTTGTGGGCTCGGTGTTGAGCAGTGAAACAGTTCTGCGAACTTTCAACTGGAATTATGGATCCTGGGTGAAATCCTGTAGAATACATTTTGAAACACTTCTATGATCCCCCACAGCTGGAACCAAAGCTCCTCAGCTGAGGTTATGTAGAATATCCCAAGCGAAGCAGTTCTGTGAATCCCCCATCTGGAACCAAAGCTCCTTGGCTGAGGTCATACAAAATTTATTCTTTTTGACAGAGGCAAGGTCCTTTTATACCACTCAGATCTCTTACAAGATTGGTTGGTGATGGCTATTCGCTCATTGGTTGCAAGTTCAAGCTGACTGTATAATTTCCCTCTGAATTATGTAGTCAGAAGGGCTGAGGGAGTAATCATTTAGAGACAATAGGGCTCTGATCAGTCTGGCAAGAGACAATGACTAACTTCTCTTGATTTAACAAAGGACCCATATGTCTGGCCTAATTAAGGACAGTTTACCCCTCACATAAGTGGCCAGATGCTGAGTCGCCACATTCATCATCACAGAATGGAGGATGAAACCTTATGTACACAGTGATACCCCTAAAGAAGGGCCTGACAGGGCTGAGCCGGACACGTGACCCACCCGCCTTACAGACGACCCGTCTCTGCTCTTCACCTGCTTATTTTAGTAAATGTAACAATTCTGGTGCATCTTCATTTATAACTCTATGTTGTTAGAAAACAACATTCTGGTGATGTACCCCCCGCAACAGGGCCAGTGGTAACCCCCACAGTAATATGTATAACACTCCCTATCAGCGGACCTATGTGATATTAATACTTGGAAGACAGTGGTGGATCTTTATTTAGTCATCTCACATGTCTACATGATACTGTACCATGAGAAATACTTATCTCCGTCATATACAGATGGATTTCACACGCACACCTCCTAGGGCTCTGTTCACACAGGTTTTTGAGGAGTTTTTAGAGCAGATCCTTTTTGAAATTTTGAAATCCCTCTCAAAACTGCTTCAAAAATGCTCAGAATGCTCTAGCTATTACTTTCTATGGGAAATCCACATTGATATTTCTGTTTGTATGAGATTTTTTTTTAGATTATTAGTTTTTTATTTCATATTTCAAGTTTTGAAAAATAGCAAGTGCCTGTAATTTCTATGATGTCAAAGACAATCTCTCCAAACAAGTCATTGTCTAATCAAACGGCTGAAACGAAAACTTTAGGGAAAACCTTCCAAAACTCTTCAAAACAGCATCAGCAAAAGAGAAACTCCCCAAAAAGGAGCAGTTTCCAGTTAAAAACTTGGTGACTTGGTATCCTCAAAAAAACTCCCTGAGAACAGATCTCCAAATCCAGCTCCAAACCTCAAAAGTTCTCAAACATTTGGAGATTCAACTCAGTTACTGCTCTGAAATCGCAACATAAAGACTTCGTGTGCACATTGCTAAGCTGAGGGGAACCTCCGCAAAACACAAAACTCCTCAAAAACAAACGCAAAACTCCTCATAAACATAACACTCCGCAAAACACAAAACTCCTAAAAAAACAAACCTCCTCAAAAATACAAAGCTTCTCAAAAACATAAAACTCCGCAAAAATACAAAACTCCTCCTAAACAAACGAAAAACTCCTCATAAACACAACACTCCGCAAAAACTTGGCATCAATTTCCCTCCAAAAAAATAAAGTATATCAGTGTGCACGCACCCTTCACAGTTTGGGAACGTCCAGCTTTTTGAGGAGTCTTTAAGAGTTGCTCCGCTCTTAAACACATCTAAAAAATTGCTCAAAAAAATACATTTCATGTTTCTTTCTATTGTGAAATAGCTTTTGTTCAGTTTGAGCATTTTTCTTCCACTTTAGGTTTTGAAAAAATTCTTGGTGGGAGAAATAAGAGAACATGTCACTTCTTGGAAGGCAATTAAAAAGGCTGCAAAAACAAGAATAAAAACTTTCCAAAATACTTGGAAGATACATCACACTTGCTTCAGGAAATGAAAAACCCCTTCAAAACCTCCCCAAGGCTAGCTGCACACAGAGCTTTTACAAGAGTTTCTGTAGCAGAAACCAAGATCAAAATTAGATACGTTTTTTTCAAGGATTTTGAGCTTCTGTTAAGTTTTAGCTCCAAAAAAAAATGAAGCAAAAAGTCTCTGTGTGCAGATCAAGAAGGAACGATTGTTGAAGTAGTTGCCACTTGGAAACTCATCAGCGTTGACCAAAAAACCTCTGCCTGACCGAAACCTAACTGTCCCGCTTATAGATTACTTGTCCAAGCAAGTAGATTATAAGGGAGGCATGTGCACATGTTATGGACATTTAGGCGCAGTTTTGTGGTCATTCTGGGAGGATCCGGCACCGTTTGTAAATGTCCTACATTTGGAGATTTGGTTGGGCGTGCGAGTGAGCCACATTCAGGCGCAGACATAAGGAGGGACAGGACGGCAGCACATCTGCTGTATCACGTCTCTTAAGACTTGTAAAGCCTTCATCTATGTTACTCCATGGTTGCGTCCGGCGCCTGTCACTTCGTGTGCCGAGGTTTGCACCAGAGCCATCGCATTTTCACCAGGACGAGCCGCCACTTCACGATTAGAGATGAACCTCTGGGATCTCTGGCGATCGTGAGAAGGAAAGGTGGGAAATGAGGAGCAATTTCACTGCGTGAAATACTCCCGCTTATTGAACTGAATGGAAACCGCCTTCATTTCACCGATTTATTCCTTCTGTATCTTTTTGAATGGATTTAAACTAAATAAAATTTCATCACTGAAAAGGAAGGTGTTGAGAGCGGAGAGCGAAGCTCTTATCTGCATTGTGGAGCGGACAATGAAGGATTCTCAGGAGGAGATGACAAATCTTACAAGAAAACACAAAGAAGACGCTTAAAATGGAGACTTCAACAAGACAAAAGTATTCTGTTCTCTTCCTGTAGAACTTGAAGTCATCATGAGAGGTGGAAGCAGACGTCAATGAAACTCTTACCAGGAAATGACAAGTACTCATGTGGCCCTATGGCATAATATGGGGCCCCGCTGGTCCGCAGCCACCTTCAGGGGCGAGTCCAGAATATATAATGATTACTGGATTATATCACTTATTAAACTTCATCAGTGACGTCACATGCAAGGGAGGTGCTGGCCTCTGATCGGCGCCGGGAACTCTGAGTGCAGACAGTGCGCCCTCTACTGATCTGAGAAGGACACTGCCACTGTGCAAATCACACAGTAACAGCGCGCAGGGACCAGAACAACCCTTGAAATGAGCATCACGGATGTTGCTTCATTTCAGTGAGGAGGCTGAGGCTGTGTCAGTGACTGCAGCTTCTGCCCCCTGATGACGCTTTGTTTCAAGGAGGGGGCTGAGGCTGCGGCAGTATCTGCAGCTTCTGCCCCCTGATGATGCTTCATTTCACAGAGAAGGCAGAGGCTGTGTCAGTGACAGCAGCTTCTGCCTTTGATAACGCTTCGTTTCATGGAGGAGGCAGAGGTTGTGCCAGTGACTGGAGCTTCAGCCCCCTGATGATGCTTAGTTTCAAGGAGGAGGCAGAAGCTTTGTCAGTGACCGCACTTTCTGCCCCCTGATGATGCTTCATTTCAGGGAGAAGGCTGAGGCTGTGTCAGTGACCACAGCTTCTGTTCCCTCATGATGCTTCATTTCAGGGAGGAGGCAGAGTTTGCAGCTGTATGTGCAGCTTCTGCCCCCTAATGATGCTTCATTTCAAGGAGGAGGCTGCGGCAGTATCTGCAGATTCTGCCCCCGATGACTCTTCGTTTCACGGAGAATGCAGAGATTATGCCAGTGACTGGAGCTTCAGCCCCCTGATGACGCTTTGTTTCAGGGAGGAGGCAGAGGCTGTGTCAGTGACCACACTTTCTGCCCCCTGATGATGCTTCATTTCATGGAGAATGCAGAGATTATGCCAGTGACTGGAGCTTCAGCGCCCTGATGATGCTTTGTTTCAGGGAGGAAGCAGAGGCTGTGTCAGTGACTGCAGTTTCTGCCTCCTGATGACGCTTCGCTTAAGTATCCCAGCATGCACTCAAACAAAGCGTCATCAGAAGGGAAATAGTGAGAAAAATACAATGCCAATTAGATAGTATAGTCAGGGAAGAGTATGGAATATTTAATGCAACCATATTACAAAGGAGTTTAGATTGAGGCAATAAATAGATATCGATTTACATTGAAATTTCTTCATATTTGAGACCACCCCTTTAAAGCTGATGTTAGTGCATTAGTGTAATAAGTCCCCACTCTGTCCTGATTCTCCTATTCTGTAACGGGTCATCCACTTTTTCAGTGAGCAGTTCCACATTCTGTAGAAATACAAAGACCCACCTTCATTTCCTGTAGAGACAAAGGTCCACCCAACTTCCTGTTTAGAGAAAGACACCCCCAAACTTCATTTGGGTAAAAAAAGACCTACCCCCATTTACTGTAGGGAGACAAAGACCCACTTCCTCTTTTGAGAAAGACCCACCCCTTTTCCTGTTTAGAGAAAGACCCACCCCCACTTCCTGTTTAGCAAAAGACCCACCCCACTTCCTGTTTAGAGGTAGACTCACCCCCACTTTCTCTTTAGAAAAAGACCCACCCGCACTTCCTCTTTTGAGAAAGACCCCCCCACTTCCTGTATTGAGAAAGACCTCGCCCTCACTACTTGGTTAGAGAAAGACCCTGCTCTCACTACTTGTTTAGAGAAAGACCCCGCCCTCACTACTTGTTTAGAGAAAGACCCCGCCCTCACTATTGTTTAGAGAAGACCCCGCCCTCACTACTTGTTTAGAGAAAGACCCCGCCCTCACTACTTGTTTAGAGAAAGACCCCGCCCTCACTACTTGTTTAGAGAAAGACCCCGCCCTCACTACTTGTTTAGCGAAAGACCCCGCCCTCACTATTGTTTAGAGAAAGACCCCGCCTATTCTTGTAGAGAGAAGGCGTCTCTGCTGCTGGAGGAGAATTACTCGACAATACACACTGGTCAGTGAGTTACACAGAAGGGAGACACCTAGTGGTTGACATTTTAGAGAATTTTTTGGGATGTGATATAAGTTGTAAAGTGATTTGCAGATTATTTACCACTTTATCTATTAAATGATTAATTATTATGAAAATACTAAAGTAGGAGAAATACTTAATCCCAGAAAGGAGCTTGGCCATTGCACGGTGCCTGCAGCCACTTTGCATTTAGTATGAGTGGGGCTCAAGCTGACGGACAACCACGAATGTCGTCTTCGGAGGTATCACTCATATAAATGTGTGAAGATTCATGAAGGTGGAATATTCCTTTAATTTTAATCTGCATTTTTAGACGTGATGGGGTTTTAGCAGCCTAGTTTGTGGTATTGTGATGTGGCTCCGCACGACCATGTGCATTAATAATGGGGTCTTCACATGTGACAGCGGCTTTTTGCTCTCCCTCTGGTACCAGGACCTGGTACGACTGCTGCCTCTGCCCCCCCTAAAGCTCAGCCCCTCCAGCTACGAATCCTGGAATATTTCATCTCTTCAATTAAGCAAATACATTTCTATACATAGAAAAAGAGGCCGCGATTCGCGCTCAGATACGCGGATTCCTCCAAGACCGGCCCGACACATTCTGCGCAGTCCAAACCTTCAGAAACCCCTGACGCTCGTAGATCAAGGACAGATAAACACAAAAGAATGACAAATAAGTGATAATTAAATATGTCAGAGTCAGGAGAACAGCATTTACCGGTGCAGTAGTCGGGTTCATGTAGCAATGATCCGGTGCCCCCTGAGCCGATCCCCGCGGCACGCTTTCCATGACTGTTCTGTGTAAGTTATGGATTTATAATACGATTGTTACATTGTATAACTTCTTGTTTGTCCTTGCATTCTCATCGTCTGTGAAGAACCCCTGAACTCATAGTCTTGGCTCTTCAGACAATAGGAAGCTTCTACCTGACGAGTGATCTGCGTTCTCTAGAGACAGTCATTCAGTGCAACAACAACCCGCGCAGAGTTCACCGGCTCCGGATCAGAAGTCAGAAAGTTACAGAATTACAATTGTATAAAGTGGGAGATCTAATTTACATATGATGCCAAACCCTGAAGTGCGGATATAAAACCGCTAGTAACAAGAGTAGTGATGGGCGAGACCAACAATGTCTAACCATTGGGTGCTCGTTACTGGAATCCAGCAATGTCTATGCTCGGGCGCTCGTTACTGGAATCCAGCAATGTCTAATGCTCGGGCGCTCGTTACTGGAATCCAGCAATGTCTATGCTCGGGTGCTCGTTACTGGAATCCAGCAATGTCTATGCTCGGGCGCTCGTTACTGGAAGCCAGCAATGTCTATGCTCGGGTGCTCGTTACTGGAGTCCAGCAATGTCTAATGCTCGGGTGCTCGTTACTGGAATCCAGCAATGTCTAATGCTCGGGTGCTCGTTACTGGAATCCAGCAATGTCTATGCTCGGGTGCTCGTTACTGGAATCCAGCAATGTCTAATGCTCGGGTGCTCGTTACTGGAATCCAGCAATGTCTATGCTCGGGTGCTCGTTACTGGAATCCAGCAATGTCTAATGCTCGGGTGCTCGTTACTGGAATCCAGCAATGTCTAATGCTCGGGTGCTCGTTACTGGAATCCAGCAATGTCTAATGCTCGGGTGCTCTTCACTGGAGTCCAGCAATGTCGAATGCTCGGGTGCTCTTCACTGGAGTCCAGCAATGTCTATGCTTGGGTGCTCGTTACTGGAATCCAGCAATGTCTATGCTTGGGTGCTCGTTACTGGAGTACAGCAATGTCTATGCTCGGGCGCTCGTTGATGGAGTCCAGCAATGTCTAATGCTCGGGTGCTCGTTACTGGAATCCAGCAATGTCTAATGCTCGGGCGCTCGTTACTGGAATCCAGCAATGTCTATGCTCGGGCGCTCGTTACTGGAAGCCAGCAATGTCTATGCTCGGGTGCTCGTTACTGGAGTCCAGCAATGTCTAATGCTCGAGTGCTCGTTACTGGAGTCCAGCAATGTCTATGCTCGGGCGCTCGTTACTGGAATCCAGCAATGTCTAATGCTCGGGTGCTCTTCACTGGAGTCCAGCAATGTATAATGCTCGGGTGCTCGTTACTGGAATCCAGCAATGTCTAATGCTCGGGTGCTCGTTACTGGAATCCAGCAATGTCTATGCTTGGGTGCTCGTTACTGGAATCCAGCAATGTCTATGCTCGGGTGCTCGTTACTGGAATCCAGCAATGTCTATGCTTGGGTGCTCGTTACTGGAGTCCAGCAATGTCTATGCTTGGGTGCTCGTTACTGGAATCCAGCAATATCTATGCTCGGGTGCTCGTTACTGGAGTCCAGCAATGTCTATGCTTGGGTGCTCGTTACTGGAATCCAGCAATATCTATGCTCGGGTGCTCGTTACTGGAATCCAGCAATATCTATGCTCGGGTGCTCGTTACTGGAATCCAGCAATGTCTAATGCTCGGGTGCTCGTTACTGGAATCCAGCAATGTCTAATGCTCGGGTGCTCGTTACTGGAGTCCAGCAATGTCTATGCTCGGGTGCTCGTTACTGGAATCCAGCAATGTCTAATGCTCGGGTGCTCGTTACTGGAGTCCAGCAATGTCTAATGCTCGGGTGCTCGTTACTGGAATCCAGCAATATCTATGCTCGGGTGCTCGTTACTGGAATCCAGCAATGTCTAATGCTCGGGTGCTCGTTACTGGAATCCAGCAATGTCTAATGCTCGGGTGCTCGTTACTGGAGTCCAGCAATGTCTATGCTCGGGTGCTCGTTACTGGAGTCCAGCAATGTCTAATGCTCGGGTGCTCGTTACTGGAATCCAGCAATGTCTAATGCTCGGGTGCTCGTTACTGGAATCCAGCAATGTCTATGCTCGGGTGCTCGTTACTGGAATCCAGCAATGTCTATGCTCGGGTGCTCGTTACTGGAATCCAGCAATGTCTATGCTCGTGTGCTCATTACTGGAATCCAGCAATGTCTATGCTCGGGTGCTCGTTACTGGAATCCAGCAATGTCTAATGCTCGGGTGCTCGTTACTGGAATCCAGAAATGTCTATGCTCGGGTGCTCGTTACTGGAATCCAGCAATGTCTATGCTCGGGTGCTCGTTACTGGAATCCAGCAATGTCTATGCTCAGGTGCTCGTTACTGGAATCCAGCAATATCTATGCTCGGGTGCTCGTTACTGGAATCCAGCAATGTCTAATGCTCGGGTGCTCGTTACTGGAATCCAGCAATGTCTAATGATCGGGTGCTCGTTACTGGAATCCAGCAATGTCTATGCTCAGGTGCTCGTTACTGGAATCCAGCAATGTCTAATGCTCGGGTGCTCGTTACTGGAATCCAGCAATGTCTAATGCTCGGGTGCTCGTTCCTGGAATCCAGCAATGTCTAATGCTCAGGTGCTCGTTACTGGAATCCAGCAATGTCTAATGATCGGGTGCTCGTTACTGGAATCCAGCAATGTCTAATGATCGGGTGCTCGTTACTGGAATCCAGCAATGTCTATGCTCGGGTGCTCGTTACTGGAATCCAGCAATGTCTAATGCTCGGGTGCTCGTTACTGGAATCCAGCAATGTCTAATGATCGGGTGCTCGTTACTGGAATCCAGCAATGTCTAATGATTGGGTGCTCGTTACTGGAATCCAGCAATGTCTATGCTCGGGTGCTCATTACTGGAATCCAGAAATGTCTAAGGCTAGTTTCACACTTGCGTTGAACGGTATCCGTTGCATTGCGTTGTGTAACGGATGCAACGGATGCTGCAAAACAACGCAATTAGTTTTGATTTTTTTTTTATTTTTTTTATTTTTTTTACAGTTTTACCAGCGGCAGACTATTGTGATCGATCGGCTGATCGCTCCCTGCAGCCGGCCGCCGGATGATCAGCTGATCGCTCCCTGCAGCCGGCCGCCGGGTGATCAGCTTATCGCTCCCAGTAGCCGGCCGCCGGGTGATCAGCTGATCGCTCCCAGCAGCCGGGTGATCAGCTGATCGCTCCCTGCAGCCGGCGGGCGCTCAGCTGAGCGCTGTCACTTGCCGGCGCCCGAGCATGCTGGCGGGCGCTCAGCTGAGCGCTGTCACTTGCCGGCGCCCGGGCATGTCGGCGGCCGGTCGTTCAGCTGAGCGCTGTCGCTTGCCGATGGCCGGGCGCTCAGCTGAACGTTCGGCCACCGCAAGCCAAAATAAAGTTTGTGATTTAAAAAAAAAAAAAAAGAGCATGCGCAGTGAAATCCACAGGATTCCGCTGCTGAAAGCAACGTTACAAGCTGCGTTCCTCCGGCTGGGTGGAAGCAACGGAGCGTCGCCCAGCAGAAGCAACGCAGGTCCTTTTGGTACAATCCGTCACCCATACAAGTCTATGGGAAACAGCGGAATCCGTTAACGGATTCCGCTGTTTTCCAAAAGGGCGGATTGTAACGGAAGGACAAAAACGCAAGTGTGAAAGTACCCTAATGCTCGGGTGCTCGTTACTGGAATCCAGCAATGTCTAATGCTCGGGTGCTCGTTACTGGAATCCAGCAATGTCTATGCTCGGGTGCTCGTTACTGGAATCCAGCAATGTCTAATGCTCGGGTGCTCGTTACTGGAATCCAGCAATGTCTATGCTCGGGTGCTCGTTACTGGAATCCAGCAATGTCTATGCTCGGGTGCTCGTTACTGGATTCCAGCAATGTCTAGGCTCGGGTGCTCGTTACTGGAATCCAGCAATGTCTAATGCTCGGGTGCTCGTTACTGGAATCCAGCAATGTCTAATGCTCGGGTGCTCGTTACTGGAATCCAGCAATGTCTATGCTCGGGTGCTCGTTACTGGAATCCAGCAATGTCAATGCTCGGGTGCTCGTTACTGGAATCCAGCAATGTCTATGCTCGGGTGCTCGTTACTGGAATCCAGCAATGTCTATGCTCGGGTGCTCGTTACTGGAATCCAGCAATGTCTATGCTCGGGTGCTCGTTACTGGAATCCAGCAATGTCTATGCTCGGGTGCTCGTTACTGGAATCCAGCAATGTCTATGCTCGGGTGCTCGTTACTGGAATCCAGCAATGTCTAATGCTCGGGTGCTCGTTACTGGAATCCAGCAATGTCTATGCTCGGGTGCTCGTTACTGGAATCCAGCAATGTCTATGCTCGGGTGCTCGTTACTGGAATCCAGCAATGTCTAATGCTCGGGTGCTCGTTACTGGAATCCAGCAATGTCTAATGCTCGGGTGCTCGATACTGGAATCCAGCAATGTCTAATGCTCGGGTGCTCGTTACTGGAATCCAGCAATGTCTATGCTCGGGTGCTCGTTACTGGAATCCAGCAATGTCTATGCTCGGGTGCTCGTTACTGGATTCCAGCAATGTCTATGCTCGGGTGCTCGTTACTGGAATCCAGCAATGTCTAATGCTCGGGTGCTCGTTACTGGAATCCAGCAATGTCTAATGCTCGGGTGCTCGTTACTGGAATCCAGCAATGTCTAATGCTCGGGTGCTCGTTACTGGAATCCAGCAATGTCTAATGCTCGGGTGCTCGTTACTGGAATCCAGCAATGTCTAATGCTCGGGTGCTCGTTATTGGAGTCCAGCAATGTCTAATGCTCGGGTGCTCGTTACTGGAGTCCAGCAATGTCTATGCTCGGGTGCTCGTTACTGGAGTCCAGCAATGTCTATGCTCGGGTGCTCGTTACTGGAGTCCAGCAATGTCTAATGCTCGGGTGCTCGTTACTGGAATCCAGCAATGTCTATGCTCGGGTGCTCGTTACTGGAATCCAGCAATGTCTAATGCTCGGGTGCTCGTTACTGGAATCCAGCAATGTCTATGCTCGGGTGCTCATTACTGGAATCCAGAAATGTCTAAGGCTAGTTTCACACTTGCGTTGAACGGTATCCGTTGCATTGCGTTGTGTAACGGATGCAACGGATGCTGCAAAACAACGCAATTAGTTTTTATTTTTTTTTTATTTTTTTTATTTTTTTTACAGTTTTACCAGCGGCAGACTATTGTGATCGATCGGCTGATCGCTCCCTGCAGCCGGCCGCCGGATGATCAGCTGATCGCTCCCTGCAGCCGGCCGCCGGGTGATCAGCTTATCGCTCCCAGTAGCCGGCCGCCGGGTGATCAGCTGATCGCTCCCAGCAGCCGGGTGATCAGCTGATCGCTCCCTGCAGCCGGCGGGCGCTCAGCTGAGCGCTGTCACTTGCCGGCGCCCGAGCATGCTGGCGGGCGCTCAGCTGAGCGCTGTCACTTGCCGGCGCCCGGGCATGTCGGCGGCCGGTCGTTCAGCTGAGCGCTGTCGCTTGCCGATGGCCGGGCGCTCAGCTGAACGTTCGGCCACCGCAAGCCAAAATAAAGTTTGTGATTTAAAAAAAAAAAAAAAAAAAAAAGAGCATGCGCAGTGAAATCCACAGGATTCCGCTGCTGAAAGCAACGTTACAAGCTGCGTTCCTCCGGCTGGGTGGAAGCAACGGAGCGTCGCCCAGCAGAAGCAACGCAGGTCCTTTTGGTACAATCCGTCACCCATACAAGTCTATGGGAAACAGCGGAATCCGTTAACGGATTCCGCTGTTTTCCAAAAGGGCGGATTGTAACGGAAGGACAAAAACGCAAGTGTGAAAGTACCCTAATGCTCGGGTGCTCGTTACTGGAATCCAGCAATGTCTATGCTCGGGTGCTCGTTACTGGAATCCAGCAATGTCTAATGCTCGGGTGCTCGTTACTGGAATCCAGCAATGTCTATGCTCGGGTGCTCGTTACTGGAATCCAGCAATGTCTAATGCTCGGGTGCTCGTTACTGGAATCCAGCAATGTCTAATGCTCGGGTGCTCGTTACTGGAGTCCAGCAATGTCTAATGCTCGGGTGCTCGTTACTGGAATCCAGCAATGTCTAATACTCGGGTGCTCGTTACTGGAGTCCAGCAATGTCTAATACTCGGGTGCTCGTTACTGGAGTCCAGCAATGTCTAATACTCGGGTGCTCGTTACTGGAATCCAGCAATGTCTAATACTCGGGTGCTCGTTACTGGAGTCCAGCAATGTCTATGCTCGGGTGCTCGTTACTGGAGTCCAGCAATGTCTAATGCTCGGGTGCTCGTTACTGGAATCCAGCAATGTCTAATGCTCGGGTGCTCGTTATTGGAGTCCAGCAATGTCTATGCTCGGGTGCTCGTTACTGGAATCCAGCAATGTCTATGCTCGGGTGCTCGTTACTGGAATCCAGCAATGTCTAATGCTCGGGTGCTCGTTACTGGAATCCAGCAATGTCTAATGCTCGGGTGCTCGTTACTGGAATCCAGCAATGTCTAATGCTCGGGTGCTCGTTACTGGAATCCAGCAATGTCTAATGCTCGGGTGCTCGTTACTGGAATCCAGCAATGTCTAATGCTCGGGTGCTCGTTACTGGAATCCAGCAATGTCTAATGCTCGGGTGCTCGTTACTGGAATCCAGCAATGTCTAATGCTCGGGTGCTCGTTACTGGAATCCAGCAATGTCTAATACTCGGGTGCTCGTTACTGGAATCCAGCAATGTCTATGCTCGGGTGCTCGTTACTGGAATCCAGCAATGTCTATGCTCGGGTGCTCGTTACTGGAATCCAGCAATGTCTAATGCTCGGGTGCTCGTTACTGGAATCCAGCAATGTCTAATGCTCGGGTGCTCGTTACTGGAATCCAGCAATGTCTAATACTCGGGTGCTCGTTACTGGAATCCAGCAATGTCTATGCTCGGGTGCTCGTTACTGGAATCCAGCAATGTCTATGCTCGGGTGCTCGTTACTGGAATCCAGCAATGTCTAATGCTCGGGTGCTCGTTACTGGAATCCAGCAATGTCTAATGCTCGGGTGCTCGTTACTGGAATCCAGCAATGTCTATGCTCGGGTGCTCGTTACTGGAATCCAGCAATGTCAATGCTCGGGTGCTCGTTACTGGAATCCAGCAATGTCTATGCTCGGGTGCTCGTTACTGGAATCCAGCAATGTCTATGCTCGGGTGCTCGTTACTGGAATCCAGCAATGTCTATGCTCGGGTGCTCGTTACTGGAATCCAGCAATGTCTATGCTCGGGTGCTCGTTACTGGAATCCAGCAATGTCTATGCTCGGGTGCTCGTTACTGGAATCCAGCAATGTCTAATGCTCGGGTGCTCATTACTGGAATCCAGCAATGTCTATGCTCGGGTGCTCGTTACTGGAATCCAGCAATGTCTATGCTCGGGTGCTCGTTACTGGAATCCAGCAATGTCTAATGCTCGGGTGCTCGTTACTGGAATCCAGCAATGTCTAATGCTCGGGTGCTCGATACTGGAATCCAGCAATGTCTAATGCTCGGGTGCTCGTTACTGGAAACCAGCAATGTCTATGCTCGGGTGCTCGTTACTGGAATCCAGCAATGTCTATGCTCGGGTGCTCGTTACTGGATTCCAGCAATGTCTATGCTCGGGTGCTCGTTACTGGAATCCAGCAATGTCTAATGCTCGGGTGCTCGTTACTGGAATCCAGCAATGTCTAATGCTCGGGTGCTCGTTACTGGAATCCAGCAATGTCTAATGCTCGGGTGCTCGTTACTGGAATCCAGCAATGTCTAATGCTCGGGTGCTCGTTACTGGAATCCAGCAATGTCTAATGCTCGGGTGCTCGTTATTGGAGTCCAGCAATGTCTAATGCTCGGGTGCTCGTTATTGGAGTCCAGCAATGTCTATGCTCGGGTGCTCGTTACTGGAGTCCAGCAATGTCTATGCTCGGGTGCTCGTTACTGGAGTCCAGCAATGTCTAATGCTCGGGTGCTCGTTACTGGAATCCAGCAATGTCTATGCTCGGGTGCTCGTTACTGGAATCCAGCAATGTCTAATGCTCGGGTGCTCGTTACTGGAATCCAGCAATGTCTATGCTCAGGTGCTCGTTACTGGAATCCAGCAATGTCTAATGCTCGGGTGCTCGTTACTGGAATCCAGCAATGTCTATGCTCGGGTGCTCGTTACTGGATTCCAGCAATGTCTATGCTCGGGTGCTCGTTACTGGAATCCAGCAATGTCTAATGCTCGGGTGCTCGTTACTGGAATCCAGCAATGTCTAATGCTCGGGTGCTCGTTACTGGAATCCAGCAATGTCTAATGCTCGGGTGCTCGTTACTGGAATCCAGCAATGTCTATGCTTGGGTGCTCGATACTGGAATCCAGCAATGTCTATGCTTGGGTGCTCGTTACTGGAGTCCAGCAATGTCTATGCTTGGGTGCTCGTTACTGGAGTCCAGCAATGTCTATGCTCGGGTGCTCGTTACTGGAATCCAGCAATGTCTAATGCTCGGGTGCTCGTTACTGGAATCCAGCAATGTCTAATGCTCTAATGCTCGGGTGCTCGTTACTGGAATCCAGCAATGTCTATGCTCGGGTGCTCGTTACTGGAATCCAGCAATGTCTAATGCTCGGGTGCTCGTTACTGGAATCCAGCAATGTCTATGCTCGGGTGCTCGTTACTGGAATCCAGCAATGTCTATGCTCGGGTGCTCGTTACTGGAATCCAGCAATGTCTATGCTCGGGTGCTCGTTACTGGAATCCAGCAATGTCTAATGCTCGGGTGCTCGTTACTGGAATCCAGCAATGTCTATGCTCGGGTGCTCGTTACTGGAATCCAGCAATGTCTATGCTCGGGTGCTCGTTACTGGAATCCAGCAATGTCTATGCTCGGGTGCTCGTTACTGGAATCCAGCAATGTCTAATGCTCGGGTGCTCGTTACTGGAATCCAGCAATGTCTATGCTCGGGTGCTCGTTACTGGAATCCAGCAATGTCTATGCTCGGGTGCTCGTTACTGGAATCCAGCAATGTCTATTGCTCGGGTGCTCGTTACTGGAGTCCAGCAATGTCTAATGCTCGGGTGCTCGTTACTGGAATCCAGCAATGTCTAATGCTCGGGTGCTCGTTACTGGAATCCAGCAATGTCTAATGCTCGGGTGCTCGTTACTGGAATCCAGCAATGTCTAATGCTCGGGTGCTCGTTACTGGAGTTCAGCAATGTCTAATGCTCGGGTGCTCGTTACTGGAATCCAGCAATGTCTAATGCTCGGGTGCTCGTTACTGGAGTACAGCAATGTCTATGCTCGGGTGCTCGTTACTGGAATCCAGCAATGTCTATGCTCGGGTGCTCGTTACTGGAATCCAGCAATGTCTAATGCTCGGGTGCTCGTTACTGGAGTCCAGCAATGTCTAATGCTCGGGTGCTCGTTACTGGAATCCAGCAATGTCTAATGCTCGGGTGCTCGTTACTGGAGTACAGCAATGTCTATGCTCGGGTGCTCGTTACTGGAATCCAGCAATGTCTATGCTCGGGTGCTCGTTACTGGAATCCAGCAATGTCTATGCTCGGGTGCTCGTTACTGGAGTCCAGCAATGTCTAATGCTCGGGTGCTCGTTACTGGAATCCAGCAATGTCTATGCTCGGGTGCTCGTTACTGGAATCCAGCAATGTCTATGCTCGGGTGCTCGATACTGGAATCCAGCAATGTCTATGCTCGGGTGCTCGTTACTGGAATCCAGCAATGCTTAATGCTTGGGTGCTCATCTCGAGTATAATGGAAGTCAATGGGAAATTCAAACATTGTATCAGCAGATCACCCGGGACGTCTGAGGTGGCTTAGAAATCACTGAAATGAATGAGAATGGTAGATGTGCACATGGAATGGGAACATCATGGGGAAGACCCCTGGACACCTCTCAGACTCCCAGGTCGCTGCTGGGAGCTATAGTGTCAGAGTATTACTATATTTTTACGGACTGACAATACAACATACAAAACTGAAGATAAAATCAATTGTATCTGAAAAAATGTTAGAAAACATTCCCTCCTGCATAATGAAATGTATAAAGGGCTGCCTGATGGTCCTGAGAACAGGAGGATCTGCCGCCCACCTTAGCTGGAGCAAAATGCGAATTGGAAGCCGGAAGGTCCTTGTTGTGCCAATTGTTCCCCGAGTAGTGACCTCCGAGACTCCTTGTTGTTGGCCAACGAAGTCCCACTCCTTCTAAATGTAAATGTTTTCTGAGTCCCTCGTCTACGTGTGTTCCAGGGTGTACCGGAGTTCCTTCCTTTACATGTATTCCAGGGAGTATTGCAATCCCTCATTTCAATTTGTGATAAGCCTTGCACTCAGTGCTAAGGCTTCACCAGTCTAGGAGTCCCACTCCTTACAATCTGGAATAAATTGGTAATAAATTAGGGAGCTCTTGCACAAGATTCCTTTATCTTAAATGGAAAACTGCTGCATTTTTGAGAAAATGATTGTCAATTCTTTCAGCGCTTTTTTAACATTGAAAGCAATGAGAATGCAAAACCGCTATGTCTGAACATAGTTAACTGGTGAAGGAGATGGGGTTTTTTTCCCTCTCTTCTTTATTTTGCCTTATAGATAACTCTTTATACATTTTTTCCTGTAAAATCTATCTTATCGTAGGTTTTGTAAGTTTTCTTCTCTGTCCGTAAAAGTGGTATGATCCTCTGGCAACATTGTTCCCAGCAGTGACCTGGGAGTCACAGATGTGTCCAGGCGTCTTCCCTATGCTGTTCCCATTACATTTGAGCATCAACAACCCATATCAATAGGGTCATCAGGTGGCCCTCAATCAAAATTTTTAGAGCAGGGGCCCACAAACTGTAGCTCGAAAGCTACATGTGGCTCGTGGACCTGTGATGTGTGGCTCACGGGCCTGTGATGTGTGGCTCACGGGCCTGTGATGTGTGGCTCACGGGCCTGTGATGTGTGGCTCACGGGCCTGTGATGTGTGGCTCACGGGCCTGTGATGTGTGGCTCACGGGCCTGTGATGTGTGGCTCACGGGCCTGTGATGTGTGGTTCACGAGCCTGTAATGTGTGGCTCGTGAGCCTGTGATGTGTGGCTCGCGGGTCTGTGATGTGTGGCTCGCGGGCCTGTGATGTGTGGCTCGCGGGCCTGTGATGTGTGGCTCGTGGGCCTGTGATGTGTAGCTCGCGGGCCTGTGATGTGTAGCTCGCGGGCCTGTGATGTGTAGCTCGCGGGCCTGTGATGTGTGGCTCGTGGGCCTGTGATGTGTGGCTCATGGCTGTCTGACAGCTATTAAGAGCAGATCTCTAGATGGTGACTGTTGTATGTAACCCTGCACAGAAGAGCAGTTGTGAATGGGGCACTGTAGGAAAGGCTGGAGCTTGGCATAGTTCCTAGGTGTGATTTCAGTGGAAAAGCTATGGCGGTAATTATAGCGGTAATGTGGGCTTTGGGTGTCACTACTGTGAATGGGGCAGGAGCTGGATGTGGCTCACGACCCCCCTTTCATAGCTGAATGTGGCCTTCAAGGTCAGAAAGGTTGGGGACCTCTGATATAGAAGGACTGTAAGACAATAAACCCAGTCTAGATGCCACTGATCCAAAACTATCCCTCCTCCAGCAGCTCTCCCTATAGTAATTGTAGCTAAGAGCGGTATTATTAGAGAACAGAATAGCTGTGAATTAACCCTGAAAAGGACGTCTGTGTTATAGTCCTTGCTGATGCTATCATCAGCAAGGACTATAAGGCAATAATCACTCTAGCACACGGTCCCATCTCCAGGAGGACCTCTCCCTACATTGTTTCTGAGGTAGACGTAGCGTGGTGTTGTAACGGGGTGCCAGGGGTGCCTCCGGCCTTGTAGTCGTGGCCCTTGCTGACAGGCTTACCCCTGGCGTCGCCGTCACTGGGGGGACAGGAGGTGCCTTGGTGGGGCAGAGTGTGGTGCTGCAGGTGCTGTCCGGCGCACAAATACTCTTCAGGCATGGGTCAATGCAAACAACAAACATGTTTTATTCTTCGCAATTCTTCACACTTGGCAGTAACAAAGCACAATGCTATGGCGCTTCCTTCAGCTGAGGGAAAGTCTACTCTAGCGTTCCCTCAAGTGGGTGACTTGCCTGACTACTTCACTTCGCCCGCCTCCCACTTCTGGCTACCCACAGCCCGGACCCACACCGGACTGCTTCACCCTACGAGGTTCCGCCCGCTCCTGTCTTCTCCGGCTTCCCTGTACTTCAGCTGCCACACTCTGCCCCTGGCTGTTCCTTCTTCTTTCCTGTCCTAGAGACAACTGCCTGAGTCACACACTTTCTTCCCTCCTAAACTGCCGGCTCCTCCTTCCCAATGTGGTGACAGCCGTCCCACCCGGCCACTAGGGGGTACCCTAACTCAACATACATACATACAATATAAACATTTTTATTAATAACGTTTCCGGGTTAACTAGGCTTCTTTGTGAGGGGTCTGCCCACCCCTTACAGTGTCACCATCACTGGGTCTTATATAGACCTGATGACGCTATACGACCAGCCAATCACAATAATGCCAGTAGCCAACATGGCTACAGAAATACCATGATTGGCAAGCAATCCCCGCATGTTTATTGGCTGAAAAACAACCATAAAACATGTGGGGCGGGGAATTGAGCATGGCCTGAGCACAAGGATACTCAATTGAGGACTGAGCAGTGGTGAACACGCTCGACCATGACTACTAGCAATATGATGCCATCGGCCCGGCCTTTCTCAGGCTCAGGAATCAGCTCCTGATGTGAAGTGTCATGGCGGCTTACATTGTCCTTGGTAATGTAGCATTAGGTTGGTCATGCCGGGCTCTCACATCGTGTCTATCCTTGTACACAGAGGAGGACGTCACTGCCACCGTCTAGGACGCCTGTATATCTGGATGGAGCGCTGCCATGCTGAGACATTCAGGTATCAATCTCTGATGTTCCTCAGAGCAAAGAAATGTAACATCAAAGCCTCCAGTAACGCTCGCGAAACGTCACCATTCCTGGATGGGTCAGGCCGCTCTAGTAATGGTCGGGAGATACCGTGTGTTTTTGGTAAACACCTGTTTTTAGAAATACTTTTCAAGTCCTGGGAATGCTTCTTTATTAGTTCCCCAGTATATGTTCTGCAGATAAGAATCCATGACGCTCCAAGCTTTGAGGATTGATTGGAGACCACAATTAAATGGAGGTTTCCTACGGACATTATTAGGTGGGTCTTCATCAGGATGAATCCTGGGGGGACAACCTTGTGTCTCCAATTAATAAGATTGAATCAGCAGATCGCCCCGATTTAGGAAATTAGATTCTTATTACAGAACTTCAATGTGAATCGAATGTTCCTTATTATTCTCTCGAAACCCCAAAACATATCAAACATGTGGTGAAACGCAAGAATCCTCCCCTTGCTGATCCCTCACCCTGCTCCACCGATGCCCCCTGTTCAGTGCTCCGCACCTCCGGCCTTTTCTGACTCCTCGTTCAGGGTCAACCTGTCATGTCAGAATGATATATGTGTCGCCCGAGGCCGCAGCTCAGGGAACATACAATGTAGTGTTGTGACCTCACAACGTGCACCACAACTTCACGCTCTATGTCGCAGGCGGGGACAGATCACAACCGCGTGGCCACTCGAGGCACTCGGATCCAGGCAGTGGCTGTGGCTCGAGTGGCAGCCGGATCCGGGGCTCACGCAGCCGTTCGTCGCCCACGAGTGAAAAGGGGATATTTACAGGGGAGAAAGTTTGTCAGTGACGTCACCCGTGGGTTGCGGTGAGGGATGGTGACACCGCCGCTGCCTGGATATGGGGGCGCCCGAGGCTGATGGAGTGGGGCAGCAAGGTGGGATCCCCTCCACGGGTAGGGGAGGTGTAGTCCCGGAACCCAGGGTATTGTGAGGGATTGCAGGGAGCAGGAAACTGACAGTTCGGTTGTCGTGGTACTGGATGAGCTGATGATGATGATTTGGATGGTCAGTCACCACACACAGTCTGTATTGTAAACCAAATTGCCAATGGCCGGTCACCTTTGGCGGGTGTCTTCGGGTCCCACACCCAGATATACAGTCAGGCACCCTTTCTTCCACACTCTCTGTCTGTCTCTTTCTTGTCTGGACTAGTCCGCTTTAACGGCCTCCGGACCGGATCCCCTTTCTCGGCACCGGCGGGCTACAACCCTGTCCCGGTCGGCCTCAAGTTCCCCGCGACCGGATCTCCGTGCCTGTGGTCCTCACTGCCACCTAGTCCGGTAGTCCAGGGCTCCAACCCTGACTACCACCTTCTCCAGGGAGCTCCAACTCCCTCCTGTCAGCTCTTCACTGACCACAGCACAAACTGAAACTTAACTCCTCTCTGCACTTCCTAAGCTCCTCTCGCTCCCTCCCATTTTCCTGGGGAGGGGGTGAATAGGGTCTGATTGGCTGGTGTATATCTGTGTGGGGACTGTGTTGATGCCAAGGAGGATTAACTCTTTTTGTGACTACCTGGTTTTGCCAGGGCGTCACAGATACATCAGAGGCCAATTCAGCTCTGGAAGCCCCGGCGTAGAGCGAAGAAGGACAAAGAGGATGTCAGGCACTCGGGGGAGTCGTACATTAGATGCCAGCGCTGGGGCAGGTGAGCAGCGAGGTATTTATCCTTTTATGGAACGCTTTTCCCAGCCCTCTACAATAATGCAGCAGGCCATCATTTTGCTGAATTCACACAGAAGATCCAATTTTGGGGGTAAATTTGAACAAATTTAATTCAACTTGAAAAATGTTCTCATCTCATCTCCAATCTAAGGCTATGTGCCCACGTTGCGTTCTGTCCCTGCAGAAATTTCTGCAGCGATTTGACAGTAAATGTGCGCATCAAATCGCTGCAGAAACACTGCGTAATGAATGCAGCGTTCTGCAGAAAAAAAGCCTATTTCATGTGCTCTGGATGCTGCCTCTCCCATAGACAGAGCGTGACCTGCATCCAAGTGCACGAAATAAGTGACTTGTTGCTTTTTAGAATGCAGCGATTTGGAACAAAATTTTCCCATCCAAATCGCTGCACTCTCAAACGCAACGTGCGCACGGATTATGCACAATCTCCATAAATCTGCATATTGCAATCTTCTGTGCAATACGCAGCGTAAATGCATGAAATTCGGCAACGTGGGCACACAGCCTAAATATACAGTTGTTGGGTGAGAAGGAGGCAGCCGGGCACAAGACAAGGACTCCAAGGATCAATGGTTCTCTATAAATTTTCAGTAAGAAGGTTGTGAGAGGATACAAGCCATTTTGTTTTGTATAGAACCCATCTTGTCTTATAACTGAATGATGTCATAGGGCTCAGATAACACTGATAGGTGAGGAAGTTTCACATTTCCATAAACACCCCTGCAGTTCTTATTAGTGCATGGTAGTTTCTTTGTTTGAGGTACTATATAAACTGGTCACATGATGTAATAAAGCAGAAATTCCAAGTACACCATAGATATTGTGTGCTGTATTGATTTCTCCAAACGCTTGTAAAACAAATCATATTAATTTAGAATTCCAAGGGTCTAGAAGCCGAGTATTTTGCTCACAGAGGCCATTGCTGCAGTTACTCATGTCCTCGAGGGCCATGGATTTAGGTTGACTAAGAAGTTTAACCCCATAACCATTTATTTAGGATTTCTTTCCGATCATTTGTTTTTACTTGGGCACACCGTATTATCTGTGTTCTGAAAAATGGCGTCAAATGACAATGATTAAAGGAACAAAACAATTGTATCCGCTGACTGTGCGCGGCTTGCAGCTCCTTCCTCGAGTCTCTCCGGATGGCGGAGTCGCTGCCCGCGGTGCCGGGGCTTTGTTTCTGTAAATGGTTTTGCTGGTGAGATGTTGTAGGTGCCGCCTCGTGTGTGCAGACCGCAGAACACAGAGCATGTAGAGATAACAGATTATCCGCACCAGGCAGGTTCCTCCTCGGCTTTGAAGCCGACTCTGTTCTGTAGTTTTGCAGAATGTGAAATGATTGCATCCACTTTACCTGCAGGCAACTGAAATCACCGGCTCCGATGGCTTCCAGAATCACTAATTAGCTGCAAGCACTTGGGTCAGATGTTCGCTAAGCTGATTTAATTACCCAACCAACATTATACCAAGGCTGTAAAGAGCGTGGGCACCGAGTACGGGGGTGGGGGGCACCGAGACATTCAACAGTCTGCAGCTTTATTATTATAAGGGGGGGTCAGGAAGATGCCAGCAATGAATATGGATGGGAGACCGGCGGATAAATCTAGGACAGAAGGAAATGTGAGGCACGGACAATGGGGAATAAAAGGACAATTGGATCAGTAAGCTGGAAAGCGCTGGTAATTACCGCGTGACGCACGGCTATCCTCCAGCAGATGTTAATGATGGACCCAGTTATGGAGATTGAGGGGATTTCAGCCAATGAGGACAGGTTCCTTCCATCAAAGTAAGAGTTTGATTAAACTTGCAAAAATTTAGGAGAGTTTCCAGTTTTATATAGAGGATTGGAGCTTATGTTAGAAGCCAAAATAATTACCGAAGTGTAAAGTACACAGGAAAAAGCAGAAAGCGCCATCAGGAGACAAAAAAGCCCTCTGTAACGCAAAGTAGGAGACTTCAAGATCACCCATCTGAGTGATGATCCTGCAAGTGACCTCAGGCAAGTGACCTCCACAGGTAAGTGACCTCCTTCAGGCAAGTGACCTCCTTCAGGCAAGTAACCTCCTTCAGGCAAGTAACCTCCTCAGGTAAGTGACCTCCTTCAGGCAAGTGACCTCCTTCAGGCAAGTGACTTCTTCAGGTAAGTGACCTCCTTCAGGTAAGTGACCTCCTTCAGGCAAGGGACCTCCTTCAGGCAAGTGACCTCCTCAGGTAAGTGACCTCCTCAGGTAAGTGACCTCCTCAGGTAAGTGATCTCCTTCAGGTAAGGGACCTCCTTCAGGTAAGGGACCTCCTCAGGTAAGTGACCTCCTTCAGGTAAGTGACCTCCTTCAGGTAAGTAATCTCCTTCAGGTAAGGGACCTCCTCAGGTAAGTGACCTCCTTCAGGTAAGTGATCTCCTTCAGGTAAGGGACCTCCTCCAGGTAAGTTACCTCCTTCAGGTAAGTGACCTCCTTCAGGTAAGTGATCTCCTTCAGGCAAGTGACCTCCTCAGGTAAGTGACCTCCTTCAGGCAAGTGACCTCCTTCAGGCAAGTGACCTCCTTCAGGCAAGTGACCTCCTTCAGGCAAGTGACCTCCTTCAGGTAAGTGATCTCCTTCAGGTAAGGGACCTCCTCAGGTAAGTGACCTTCCTTCAGATAAGACGTCTTCGCTGCTTGTCCGTCTGTAGATTGCCGGTGATACAACTGCAAACTATGGAATTAAACTTACACAAAAAAGAACAAATACTGGTCCAAAACATCAGGAAACAAAAGCTGAGGACTTAAATCAAAAGTGAATACACCCCTAAGTGACAATGGCCCCATTGTGCTCTTGGTGTGAATATTTTCTGTTGCCACCATTTATTTTCCAGCACAGCTTTCCCTCTCTTGGGCCTGGAGGTCACTAGAGCTACACAGGAGCCACTGGATCCTCTTCATCCTCCATGACGACATCCCGGAGCTGGTGGATGTTACAAGCCTTATGTGCCACCCCCGTGCAAGCAGCTGGCGCTGCTCGGATCAGGGCCTTCTGGGGTGGTGGCTCGAGGGTCTCCGGACCCGGGGGTCTCGCGGAGACGCCGAATAAAAAAGGGGACGTAGATATACGGGCTAGGCCGTATTAAGTTCGTGACGCCACCCACTGTGTGTGGTGAGGTGGGACACCACCGCTGCTGTGGTAGGGCACCCGGGGGAGATGTTGTGGCAGCTAATTGTTAACCCCTCCGTGGGTAGGGTTGGTTGCCCCGAGGCCCAGTGTCTCTGTGCAGGGTATAGCGACAGCAGGGGGGGGGGATTTGATTACTCACAGTCAATGAAACACACGAGTCTCTGGTAAACCAAGGTGCTGGTGGCCGGTACCGCGGCCGGTTGCATTCAGGTCCCCCACCCGGGCTGGTGGTCTCTATTCTTTTCCACTGCACTGTTTGTGTAACGTGGACTTCCTAGTCTGAAACTCAGTAGTCCGCTCCTGGCTGGATGTGGCATAAGGAGCCGTGCCCACAGACGCTGGCCCGTGGGATCTATGGGCCCTGGCGTTGACATCCTATCCCTATCGGTGGGCTGTTGTCTTCTATGAGGGACTTTGGGTGGGACAGGACCTCTAGTCCTGTGGTTTCCGGTCCTGGCTTCAGGGTCCGAGTACCCCTCTTTGTGCTCCGGTTTCCGGGTCGGTTCCCAGTGTCTGTACTGGCGGGCTACAACCCTGTCCCGCTCCACCTCGGTTCTGCCGAGCTGTCTTCCCGTCTCCTGCTGACGGAGACCACCGTCTGCCTCCTAGCCAAGTCACCAGGGCTCCTACCCTGGCACCGTTCAACTTGAACTTCCTCTCCTGGAGCTACACCTAGCTCCAGCCCACGCTCCTCTCAACTTGAACTACAACTGATCTAAAACTGAACTGCTTGTTTTCCCGCCCCGGGCTGTCTAGACCCCTGGTTGGGCGTGTCCAACCGCCTTGTCCCGCCCACTGGTGTGTCTATCTTTTCCTAAGGGGGGGTGTGACTAGGGTTTTAGGTTGGCTGTGTGTTTCCTAGGTGAGGGAACGGTGATGTGCTGGGGCCTATCTGTGACTACCTGGTTTTGCCAGGGCGTCACACTTACACCCCGGAGTCAGTACTTTGTAGGACCACCTTTCTCTGTCTTGCATTTGTCTTCAGCCCCCTGGAGTCAGTACTTTGTAGGACCTCCTTTCTCTGTATTTTGGGGTCTCTCCTGTTTTGCTCATTTAGAAGTGACATTTTTCTCTTCTTCTCTCGGTCAGTGAGGTTGGATGGAGACGTCTGTGATCGGTGATCTTCCCGTCTTGTCAGAGATTCTCGGTGGATTTGGGTCTGGACTGTGACTCGGCCGCTCACACACAGGAATGTTCTGATCTGACCCTCCATTGTGGCTCTGCAGGATGTTGAGGGTGGTTGTTCTGCTGGAAGGTGAACCTACGCCCCGGTCTCACGTCTTCTGCAGCCCTTTATGAGGTTTTCCTCCAGGATTGTTCTGTATTTAGCTCCATCCATCTTCCTGTCACCTCTGTCTATCTTCACTGCCCCTGCTGAAGAAAAGCCTCCCCACAGCAGGATGCAGCCTCCACCATGTGTGACGGTGGGGAAGGTGTTTTCAGGGTGATGTAAAATGTTAGTGTCCGCCACACACAGCGTTTTGTAGTTTTCCCGGTTCTCCTTTGGTCTCCTCTGACTAGAGAACCTTCTCCCACTTCTCGCTGGGGCGTCTACATATCTTTCTTCTTGACACTCTTCCATAAAGGGCAGATTTGTGAAGTCCATGACTAATAGTCGTCCTGTGGTCAGATTCTCCCCCCCTGAGCTGTGATCTCTGTGGCTCCTCCAGTGACTGGAGACTTCTCGGCTCTTCTCTCATTAGCACTCCAATTCTTGAGAGGTCAGTTTCGGTGGACGCCATGTCTTGGTCTTGGTAGTTTGCAGTTGTGCTGTTCACCTCCCGTTTTTGGATGATGGATTGAACAGCGCTTCGTGTAATGTTCAGAGGTTGGGCTATTTTCTATATCCTAACCCTGGTTTCCTCCTCTTTCTCCCTGACCTGTTTGGTGGGCTCCTTGGTTTTCATGATGCTGTTTGATCCCTGATGTTCTTACCTGTTCTCTGAAGACCTCAGAGGTTTGTGTATCATTTCATTTTCACAAATACTTGTACTTAGTGCCGGAATCACAGAAAATCCCAGTGAAATACATTTAAGTTTGTGGGTGTAACCTGAAAAAATATTGAAACGTTCACCGGGTATGAATACTTTTTCAAGGCATTGTAGATAGATCAATCTTTAGATACAGGTTGTTAATTTGCAGTCATTTAGGACTTTGTGGTCCCGGTGTAACCTTATGTAATACAAGTAATGATAATGATATAAAACATAAATAATATCAAAGCACAAGACGGAAATAAGTGAAGTTCTGGAACAGATCAGATCACACTCTGGAAAGGCATCAAATAAAACACATGATATAACGCCCACGCACGATAAGAAGGACGGGGAACTTCAAACCTCCATGCCGAAACATAATTAAAACTCCTGAATAAAGAAATAAAGCAACATTGAAGAAGACGACAACATAGGAACCATCAAAGCCGAGTCCTGGACTCCTGCAAACACCGCGGTGCCGTACCGGAGACTGCCGAGAAATAGAATATCTGTATGTAACAAAGGCAACAAGAAGGGACGAGGACGGCACAACATAGGAACCATCAAAGCCGAGTCCTGGACTCCTGCAAACACCGCGATGCCGTACCGGAGACTGCCGAGAAATAGAATATCTGTATGTAACAAAGGCAACAAGAAGGGACGAGGACGGCACAACATAGGCACCATCAAAGCCGAGTCCTGGACTCCTGGAAACACCGCGGTGCCGTACCGGAGACTGCCGAGAAATAGAATATCTGTATGTAACAAAGGCAACATGAAGGGACGAGGACGGCACGACATAGGGACCATCAAAGCCGAGTCCTGGACTCCTGGAAACACCGCGGTGCCGTACCGGAGAATGGCGAGAAATAGAATATGTGTATGTAACAAAGGCAACATGAAGGGACGAGGACGGCACAACATAGGGACCATCAAAGGCGAGTCCTGGACTCCTGCAAACACCGCGGTGCCGTACCGGAGAATGGCGAGAAATAGAATATCTGTATGTAACAAAGGCAACAAGAACGGACGAGGACGGCACAACATAGGGACCATCAAAGCCGAGTCCTGGACTCCTGGAAACACCACGGTGCCGTACCGGAGAATGGCGAGAAATAGAATATGTGTATGTAACAAAGGCAACATGAAGGGACGAGGACGGCACAACATAGGGACCATCAAAGGCGAGTCCTGGACTCCTGCAAACACCGCGGTGCCGTACCGGAGAATGGCGAGAAATAGAATATCTGTATGTAACAAAGGCAACATGAAGGGACGAGGACGGCACAACATAGGAACCATCAAAGCCGAGTCCTGGACTCCTGGAAACACCGCGGTGCCGTACCGGAGAATGGCGAGAAATAGAATATCTGTATGTAACAAAGGCAACATGAAGGGACGAGGACGGCACAACATAGGAACCATCAAAGCAGAGTCCTGGACTCCTGGAAACACCGCGGTGCCGTACCGGAGAATGGCGAGAAATAGAATATCTGTATGTAACAAAGGCAACATGAAGGGACGAGGACGGCACAACATAGGGACCATCAAAGGTGAGTCCTGGACTCCTGGAAACACCGCGGTGCCGTACCGGAGAATGGCGAGAAATAGAATATCTGTATGTAACAAAGGCAACATGAAGGGACGAGGACGGCACAACATAGGGACCATCAAAGGTGAGTCCTGGACTCCTGGAAACACCGCAGTGCCGTACCGGAGAATGGCGAGAAATAGAATATCTGTATGTAACAAAGGCAACAAGAAGGGACGAGGACGGCACGACATAGGGAATGTTACAGCGTCAGTCTGCAATACATAATTATATAAAACATAATAATATATAGATAAGGAAGTGACAAGAGAATATGGAAGAGGCAGAAATGTGCTCAGTACAAAGGTGAGAAATATACACGGCTATAACAGGCAATAATAATGATAACGGTGCAACATAACACCAACACAATGTATTATACAATGTGAAACTGACACGTGAGGTGTTACACGGAGGACGATACAAATAACATCAGGGGAATGTATCTCTCGTGTGACCTCAGACCTGATCGTCCCATGTTCACACCATAGTGTAGAAGACGAGGCTTGTAGTAAAGTGCGGCGCTGCAGTCAGTCAGGTCTGAACAGTCACCTGAACTACAGCAATGCTCTATAGCTCCACTTCCAACACATTTTTATTTATTTTTTTTAAAGGAATGGTGATTTTAATCTGAAGTCCCTGCCCTTACCCTTATACTCACCCTCCGGCATAGTCACCTTTTATCAATACTGTTCCGGTCCCCCGGTGCCATCTTGTGCCCGCAACTTCTGACTGGCTGGAATTCAGAAGTTATATCACAAGCTCTCAATGCAAATCTATGAGATCCAAAATTAAGCAGGAAAAAAGGCCCGAGTGAGGCCAGAACGAGGCCAAAATGAGGCCAAATCAAGGCCAGAACTAGGCTAAAACCGGGCTAGAATGAGGCCAGAACAAGGCCAGAATGAGGCTAAATCAAGGCCAGAACTAGATGAAAACAAGGCTAAAATGGGGCTAGGACAAGGCCATAACAAGACCAGAACATGGCTAGAATGGGGCCAGACCGAAGCCAGGACAAGGCCAGAACAAGGCTAGAATAGGGCCAGGACTAGGCCAAAACGAAACCAGAACATTGCTAGAATGGGGCCAGGACAAGGCCATAACAAGACCAGAACATGGCTAGAATGGGGCCAGACCAAAGCCAGGACAAGGCCAGAACAACGCTAGAATGGGGCCAGGACAAGGCCATAACAAGACCAGAACATGGCTAGAATGGGGCCAGACCAAAGCCAGGACAAGGCCAGAACAACGCTAGAATGGGGCCAGGACTAGGCCAAAACGAGACCAGAACATTGCTAGAATGGGGCCAGAATGAGGACAGAACAAAGCCAGAACAAGGCTAGAATGGGGCCAGGACAAGGCCAGAATGAGACCATAACAGGGCTAGAATGAGGCCAGAACAAGACCAGGATGAGGCCTCGACAAAGCCAGAAAGAAGGCCAGAACAAAACCGGAATGAGGCCAGGACAAGGACAGAATGAGGCTCTCATAGACAATCATTTAACAGTGACCTCTGGCACCTCCGTGGAACACTGGAGCACAGGGCACAAACCAACAGAGACTAACGGCTAGAAGATGAAGACGCTAGCAGGTGAGCATAGGAGAGGGGGCAGGGGACAATGGGCATTCAAAATCTTGAAGGCTGAGAATACAAAAATAGCATTTCAGGAGTATAAAGATCTCAATAGGAAATGTAAAAAAGAAATCAAGCAAGCAAAATTAGCTACTGAAACAAAAATCGCCAAGGACATTAAAATAAATCCCCAGAAATTGTATAAAAACATTAATGCCAAAAGGAAAACAAAGGATGGTATCAGCCCCTTAAAATATAATAAGTTAATTATAGAGGACAAAGCAAAGACTGATACATTAAACAGGCACTTCTCATCTGTGTTCACCAAGGAACTGACTGTTGCAGGGATCATTCAACAAGTCAAAAATGAAAGTTCACCACTAGATATAATTAATTTAAGACAAGAAATACGCCTCCGTCTGAGTAAATTAAACATTGACAATTCGCCCAGGCCAGATGGCATTCATCCACGAATATTGAGGGAATTTAGCTCCGTAATCGACAGACCACTGTATCTCATCTTTTTAGACTCGCTTGTAACAGGGTTGGTGCCTCAGGGTTGGAGGATTGCTGATGTGGTTCCTATATTTAAGAAAGGTAAGAGGGTAGATCCAGGCAACTACCGTCCAGTAAGCCTGACATCAGTAGTATGCAAAGTTTGAGGGCATTTTAAAGGGATGACATGCAAAAATATATTGCAGAAAATAATATATCTGACAGACAGCATGGATTCATGAAAGATAAGTCGTGTCTAACCAACCTGTTGGGGTTCTATGAGGGGGTAAGTGCAAACCTGGATATTGGTAATGCAGCTGAGGGGATTTATTTGGACTTTGCAAAGGCATTTGCTCCTGTACCACATAATAGCCTTATACTAAAGCTCCAGAAACTGCAACCAGGCGAAACTATAAGCAGATGGGTAGTGAATTGGCCAAAAGAGGAACCCAAGAGTTATCATACACGTTATATTCTCTAACTGGGCTATAATCAGCAGTGGGGGCCGCAGGGATCTGTAGTGGAAGCAGTACGGTACCGCAGGGATGTGTGCTAGGACCAATTCTTTTTAAATCTCTTTACTATCAATCCCATCCACAAGGTCATTAGTAAAGTGTCAGTCTTTGCTGACGACACCAAACTATGTAGGATATTAAAAACGTTCCATGATAGTACAATATTATAGGAAGATCTGGATAAGATGTCAGAATGGGCAGATACTTGGCAAATGAGATTTAATGTTTTTATTAGTGATGAGCGAGTATGCTTGTCACTACTCGGTACTCGCACGAGTATCACTGTACTCGGGCTACTCGGCGGGTACCGAGTAATTTCGCGATACTCGTGCTGTACTCGTGGTCTTCATCCCTGCATGTTGGCGCTCTTTTGAGAGCCAGCCCTCATGCAGGGATTGGCTGGCAGACCACTGCAATGCCACAGCCCTGTTAGTTGTGGAATTGCAGTGATTGGCCGGCCCGCACAGCGTGACCGAGCCTTTATACCGGCGGGCGCGCTGTGCTCTGCACACAGCCATCTCATATTCCCTGCTTTCTCCGCCCACAGGCGCCTATGATTGGTTGCAGTGAGACACGCCCCCACGCTGAGTGACAGGTGTCTCACTGCACCCAATCACAGCAGCCGGTGGGTGTGTCTATACTGTGCAGCAAAATAAATAAATAAATTAAAAAAACTGGCGTGCGGTCCCCCCAATTTTAATACCAGCCAGATAAAGCCATACGGCTGAAGGCTGGTATTCTCAGGATGGGGAGCCCCACATTATGGGGAGCCCCCCAGCCTAACAATATCAGTCAGCAGCCGCCCAGAATTGCCGCATACATTAGATGCGACAGTTCTGGGACTGTACCCGGCTCTTCCCGATTTACCCTAGTGCGTTGGCAAATCGGGGTAATAAGGAGTTAATGGCAGCCCATAGCTGCCACTAAATCCTAGATTAATCATGTCAGGCGTCTCCCCGAGATTCCTTCCATGATTAATCTGTAAATTACAGTTAAAAAACACACACACCCGAAAAATCCTTTACTAGAAATAAAAAACAATAACAAAGTCCCTCATCACCAATTTATTAACCCCGACAAAGCCCTCCATTTCCGACGTAATCCACGGACCTCCAGCGTCGCGTCCAGCTCTGCTGCATGCTGGTGACAGGAGCTGCAGAATACACCGCCGCTCCGGTCAGCTTCACACAGCAACTGAGGTGAGTAGCGCGATCAGCTGCTGTCAGTCAGGTAACTCACGGCCACCGCTGGATCCAGCGGTGGCCGCGATTAACCTCAGTGACAGCTCAGCTGATCGCGATACTCACCTCAGTTGCTGTGTGGAGCTGACCGGTGCGGCGGTGAGTAGCGCGATCAGCTGAGCCGTCACTGAGGTTACCCGCGGCCACCGCTGCATCCACCGCTAGATCCAGGTAACCTCAGTGACAGCTCAGCTGATCGCGCGCCTGTCTTCAGTTGCTGTGTGAAGCTGACAGGAGCGGCGGTGTATTCTGCAGCTCCTGTCACCTGCATGTAGCAGAGCTGGATGCGACGCTGGAGGTCCGTGGATTACGCCGGACATGGAGGGTTTGTCGGGGTTAATAAATTGGTGATGAGGGACTTTGTTAGTGTTTTTTATTTCTAATAAAGGATTTTTCGGGTGTGTGTGTTTTTTAACTGTAATTTACAGATTAATCATGGAAGGAATCTCGGGGAGACGCCTGACATGATTAATCTAGGATTTAGTGGCAGCTATGGGCTGCCATTAACTCCTTATTACCCCGATTTGCCAACGCACCAGGGTAAATCGGGAAGAGCCGGGTACAGTCCCAGAACTGTCGCATATAATGTATGCGGCCATTCTGGGCGGCTGCTGGCTGATATTGTTAGGCTGGGGGGCTCCCCATAACGTGAAGCTCCCCATCCTGAGAATACCAGCCTTCAGCCGTATAGCTTTATCTGGCTGGTATTAAAATTGGGGGGACCGCACGCCGTTTTTTTAATTATTTATTTATTTCACTGCACAGTATACACACACCCACCGGCTGCTGTGTTTGGGTGCAGTGAGACACCTGTCACTCAGCGTGGGGGCGTGTCTCACTGCAACCAATCATAGGCGCCGAAAAGCAGGAAAGCAGGGAATACGAGATTGATTAATGAGCGGCCGGCTTTTTCAAAAGAGGAAAAGCCGCCAGAGTTTAGTGAACAGCTGTGCAGCGCCGCGCCGGGGATCGGGGAACGGTAAGTAAGAGAGAGGGGGAAGACTGACCGACAGACTGTGAGAGGGGGACAGACAAGACAGAGAGAGACCGACAGAGCGAGACCGACCGACGGGAGATAGAATGAAAAAAAAAAAAAAATGACCGACATCGCTAGTAAAAAGCACAAAACGTGCGTTTTGGACATCGGAGTGCCACACAATGTTTTTACGTAAAATTTTTCATGTAATAATCTCAAAAAGTAACATACACCAGCTCTATCTCACTATTGGGTATGTGCCCCTAACATTTCCGCCATGAAAATTCATTTTGGTGTCATTTTGGAAGGTTTTCTGGTGAGTCCGTAAAAATGGTGTAAAACTCGGACAAAATTGTTCACAGCTGTGACTTTTGAGTGATAAATGCTTCAAGGGGTCTTCCCCATGCTGTTGCCATGTCATTTGAGCACTCTTCTGAGACTTTGTGACATTTTTAGGGTTTCTACATGCTGCCGGGGGTCATTTCAGAAAAATACTCGGGTCTCCGATAGGATAACATTGGGCTCGGGGCTCGGGCCGAGTACACGAGTATCTTGGGATGCTCGGCCCGAGCCTCGAGCACCCGAGCTTTTTGGTACTCGCTCATCACTAGTTTTTATGTGAGCGGCCATGGTGGAAGGTTCGGCTGCTGCGGCATTAGTGACGCCATGGTGGAAGGTTCGGCTGCTGCGGCATTAGTGACGCCATGGTGGAAGGTTCAGCTGCTGCGGCATTAGTGACGCCATGGTGGAAGGTTCAGCTGCTGCGGCTTGTACGTGAGCGGCCTTTCTGGAAGGTTTGGCTGCTGTGGCATTAGTGACGGTCATGGTGGAAGGTTTGGCTGCTGCGGCTCGTATGTGAGTGGCCATAGTGGAAGGTTCAGCTGCTGGGCTCGTTTGTGAACGGCTAAGGTTCAGCTGCTTCAGCTTTAGTGACGGTTATGGTGGAAGGTTCGGCTGTTGCGGCTTGTATGTGAGCGGCCATGGTGGAAGGTTCGGCTGTTGCGGCTTGTATGTGAGTGGCCATGGAAGAAGGTTCAGCTGCTGCAGCTCGTATGTGAGCGGCCATGGTAGAAGGTTCGGCTGCTGCGGCTCGAATGTGAGCGGCCATGGTGGAAGGTTCGGCTGCTGCAGCTCGTATGTGAGCGGCCATGGTGGAAGGTTCGGCTGCTGCAGCTCGTATGTGAGCGGCCATGGTGGAAGGTTCGGCTGCTGCAGCTCGTATGTGAGCGGCCATGGTAGAAGGTTCGGCTGCTGCGGCTCGAATGTGAGCGGCCATGGTGGAAGGTTCGGTTGCTGTAGCTCGTATGTGAGCGGCCATGGAGGAAGGTTCAGCTGCTTCAGCTCGTATCTGAGCGGCTGTGGCGCCCTGGACAAGCCAGGTCGTCACAGAACTACACCAACACACCCCACACCCCGGTTAGGCACACCGAAGCCAGACACAAAATCCTTGTTGCCTTCCTCCAGGGGCCAGGGGGTGGGCCAGGCGGTTGGTCCCGCCCACCGAGGAGTTCACAGTCCTGGAGGCGGGAAAAGGAAGTGAGTTTAGAGTTCAGTTTTGGAGGTTGAAGAGTAAAGTGGTAGCTGAACAGACTGAAGGCGTCCGGGTGTGTGGCCCGGACGGAACAGCAAGGTTGGCAGACGGTGGTGACCGTCTGCAGGAGAGGCTAATCAGAGTAAACCGTAAGGACCATGGACGGGCGGTGGCCCGGCGGTACCGGATCGGAGAGCAAAGAGAAGCCATCACCATTCGGCAGGGCCTACGGACCCCGACCAGGCTAGGAGTCGCCGTAAAAATCGGTCAAATCCGTTAGCGAAGGGAACCTCTGGGGTTTCCCAGCAGTCAAGACCCGATTGAAGGCGACAGCTCAAACCGTAAAGGGAAATACAGTCACCGCCAAGGCTACAGTTCCCAGGGCCAGAGCCTGCGGGCAAAAGGGGCTCCTTCAGCAACCATCCAAGCTGGGGAGCGGGTTACCGGTGGGAACCCATTGGAACCGTACACACTACACAGGTGCAGGGAAAGGCAGTCACCATCAACCTGCCGGGAGGAGAAACACCGCAGCCGTCTGTGGGACCTGTCCATCCAGCCGTTTGTTTGACTTTGCATTCGTCATTGGCTGAGTGAGTACCAACGTGCCGTGCGGCACAGCGCTGCCCCCGTGACCCTGCACCTCACCAGGCCCCATAACCCACCTGCCTACATCCCTACCCCTCACCGGGCCCCGGGACAACCAACCCCCCTACCCACGGAGGGGAGAACCAACATCCAAGCTGCTCCCTGTCACCGCTCCCGGGATCCCCGTCCAGAGCAGCGGTGGTGTCACCAATCTCACCACAACCGTGGGTGGCATCACGGACAATATCCCTCAACCCAAACCACCCCCCTTTCACTCACGGGCAAGGAACGCTGCTCGAGTCCCCGGGATCCGGCCCACCGCTCGAGCCACCACCGAGCAGCAGCAGCAGTAGCCGGACCCGAGCAGTGGGTGAGCGCAGCGTCCCCTCCTCCGCCCGCGACACGGCCATGGTGGAAGGTTTGGCTGCTGCGGCTCGTATGTAAGTGGCCATGGTGGAAGGTTTGGCTGCTGTGGCATTAGTGACGGCCATGGTGGAAGGTTTGGCTGCTGTGGCATTAGTGACGGCCATGGTGGAAGGTGCAACTGCTGTGGCATTAGTGACGGCCATGGTGGAAGGTGCAGCTGCTAGGGCTCGTATGTGTGCGGCCATGGAGGAAGGTGCAGCTGCTGGGGCTTGTATGTGAGTGGCCATGGTGGAAGGTTTGGCTGCTGCGGCATTAGTGACGACCATGGTGGAAGGTGAAGCTGCTGTGGCATTAGTGACGGCCATGGAGGAAGGTGCAGCTGCTGTGGCATTAGTGACGGCCATGGTGGAAGGTGCAGCTGCTGCGGCATTAGTGATGGCCATGGTGGAAGGTGCAGCTGCTGTGGCATTAGTGACGGCCATGGTGGAAGGTGCAGCTGCTGTGGCATTAGTGACGGCCATGGAGGAAGGTGCAGCTGCTGGGGCTTGTATGTGAGTGGCCATGGTGGAAGGTTTGGCTGCTGCGGCATTAGTGACGACCATGGTGGAAGGTGAAGCTGCTGTGGCATTAGTGACGGCCATGGAGGAAGGTGCAGCTGCTGTGGCATTAGTGACGGCCATGGTGGAAGGTGCAGCTGCTGCGGCATTAGTGATGGCCATGGTGGAAGGTGCAGCTGCTGTGGCATTAGTGACGGCCATGGTGGAAGGTGCAGCTGCTAGGACTCGTATGTGTGCGGCCATGGTGGAAGGTTCAGCTGTTTCAGCTTTAGTGACGGCCATGTTTGAAGGTTCGGCTGCTGCGGCTTGTATGTAAGCGGCCATGGTGGAAGGTGCAGCTGCTGCAGCTTTAGTGACGGCCATGGAGGAAGGTGCAGCTGCTGGGGCTTGTATGTGAGCAGCCATGGTGGAAGGTGCAGCTGCTTCAGCTTTAGTGACGGCCATGATAACATGAAGGTGTAATGCAGGAGATATAAAATCAAAGCCCAGAGAAACACGGAACATGAAATCATGAGACAGAAACACGTCACATATCAAGAGGTGCCGCAAACAAATGTCTCATTGTTGTGAGCGCGGCGGGAGCGCTATTGGTGTTACTAGATATCATTATGTAGATTACAGGTTGGAGTCACTTCGGCGGCGGCGTCATGTTCACCATGTTCCGAAACGGAAAAATACAAGTAATTGAGATGGCAGTTTGTCAAAAGTTAAGCAATGCCACAATCCAAGTAGATGATAAAGCGACACTGGGAGCTCCTGACAGCCGCACTGCGCGGCTCCCGCTGACAGCCGGTTTGCCATTTTTGGTTGCTTTTTTTTTCCTGTCACTAAGTGACAGTTCTGGTCTTGATTATAAAAGTATAATAACTGGATCCGCTCTCGAGATAATTGCTGCTTCCTGAGGAGACGCGCGCTATTGGTGGAAGACATCACATCACAACCGACAATGGAAAACAAGGAAACAATGTAACCGTGATATAATTACACATACAGATCGTTACCGGCTTCTCCCCATCCATCCAGGTAGCCCATTACATTACTCTGGGCACGGGAGTGATGAGAGGGGGCCGGAAACTTTTGTTTGATATTTTGTGAAGTCTCCAGTCGTCTGACTGTAATAAGATACTTTGTAAATCAAATTGTTTTCATATAGATAAAAAGGAAGAGTAAACACAGATTTGGTGTTTCAACCAATATGCACCATTGGGCACTGGATGTTCAGTAGCTAAACGGGCTACTAGACATGTGGCTTGTGGCAGGTAGCAAGGGATTGGGGTGCCATAAGTCATTTTGCAGTGGCATATCAATGGGGGGGCAGGCGGGGTATCTGCCCTGGGCGGAGCTCTTGACGGGGGTAAATTTGAGGACACCGTATGGGGAGCGAGGGTGATATGAGTGTGGAGCTAGTGAGGAGACAGTATGGGATAAGAAAAATGTGTCAGGACACAGAATGGAGACTGAGTAGTGTGTGGGGGGGCAGTAGAGAGAGGGGACAGCACGGGGGGGAAGGAGGGGGGGGGGGCAACAGTGTAGGGCCACAGCCAGAAGGGGACAGTGTGCCAACATGGTGGAATGTAATGACGGTACACAGTATAGAGTCTGAGGACACCGTGTAGAGGACAGTGTGATGAGAAGGCACAGTATGGAAATGAGAGGGCAGTGTGCAGAGCATGTACCCTCTTATGAGGAACAGTGTGGGGGTCATATTTTGTGCAGGGAACACAATGATGTGCCATTATTTATTCAGGAGCACAGCATAGGGCAGATATTTTTATTCAAGAGCATTATAATCATTCTGCTATTCTTAAGGACACCATGTCAGAATGTGCTGCAGAAGACCGAAGAAGATAGAAGTCTGCAGAGACGATCTGTGGATGGGAAGTCATCATGGGGTCTGGATAAGATGAAGAAAAGAAAAAGAATGACTCCAATCAAAGACAATGTCATCTATAACCTACCAGAGTGTAAATGTTTATTTGTGATTCTGACTAATTCTCCTCAGTACTAAAGGTTCCTGTATGGTCTGATGATGACTGGTAACAACAACTTCCAATATCTCCTTAACATTGTTAGGGATGTACTGAAAGTTGTTGGTTCATGTGACAAATATGTATATGTGTCTGACCTGACATTACAATTGATTTACCATGAACTGCCTGGTGGTTCTGGTGGTTTATTCATGTACTAATGCTGGTTCTGGTTTTATATTTCTGTACCGTTGAGGGTTATGATGCTGTGTTTCTGTACTGAGGGTGGTTGTCATGCTGTGTTTCTGTACTGATTGTGGTTGTGATGCTGTGTTTCTGTACTGATGATGGTTGTGATGCTGTGTTTCTGTACTGATGGTGGTTGTGATTCTCTGTATCTGTACTGAAGAGGGTTGTGATGCTGTAGTTCTGTACTGATGAGGGTTCTGATGCTGTGTTTCTGTACTGATGAGGGTTGTTATGCTGTATTTCTGTACTGAGGAGGGTTGTGATCCTGTGTTTTTTGTACTGAGGAGGGTTGTGATGCTGTATTTCTGTACTGATGAGGGTTGTGATGCTGTATTTCTGTACTGATGAGGGTTGTGATGCTGTATTTCTGTACTGATGAGGGTTGTGATGCTGTATTTCTGTACTGAGGAGGGTTGTTATGCTGTATTTCTGTACTGATGAGGGTTGTGATGCTGTATTTCTGTACTGATGACGGTTGTGATGCTGTATTTCTGTACTGATGAGGGTTGTGATGCTGTGTTTCTGAATTATGGGGTTTCTAGTTATGTGTTTCTGTAACTCTGATGGTCCTGATGATTTGCGTCTGGTGATGTCTTGTGCTGTTAATGGTTCTGATCCTGTACATATGGTCGGGTTCTTTTTTCTGCGGATAGACGGAGTTCTCATCGCCGCACATAGGACTTCATTTTGATGATGTCACCGCAGTCTATGAATCATTATGTTCATGCAGTATTTTGGGTCAGTTCTGGGGGGAGCAGATAACACGCGGCCCCGTGGATACACTGTGGGCTCATCCGGATCTCGCCCTGCAGTCGCTGCAGATCATTTCTTTCCTTTTTTCTTCTGCCAAATCTGCACAGTTATTTCAATGTATTAAACATGGACAAAAGTTTCATCCAAGACAAACAGGGAAATGACTGAGTGTTTAATTCATGAACGCGCTGCGGTGCACCACGGCCGCTTTACCGCTGGAAATACTTTCCGGATGCCTTTTAACCCATTCATTGACCAAAAGGATTAGCATGCATCATCTGAAATGGACACTTAATGAGCTGCAAAGGGTTAATGAGCGTTCATTCGATGCAACCATAAAATAACAGAGCGCGGTGAAGGCGACCGCTGGAGATGGCAGATGCTCTTCACAGAAATCTAAATTCCCCAATACCCGGCAATGTGAGCACGCGGCCGCTCAATGGCGATGGAGCCGATATTGGCTTTATGACATTAGGTAATTAAAAGCAGAGAAGCCGATCAATGCTCCCCATAATAACCTCAGCTGCTGCACGCACGGCCCATTAGGGTGCTGGACGCCGGAGCGTGCGGAGCGTGCGGAGCGTGCTGGTGTTACAAGTGACCTGACACTAGAGACCTATGAACATGTAGATGAGCGGCAACGCAGAACTCCGGAACGTTCTATAGCATAACGCAGCTGCCACCGCTGACACAAAGATATTACCGCCACTCAGCAATCCGCCATCTGTGCGGCCTGCACCGCAATCATCCCACCACATACACGGGAGTCCGCTGTAACATTTCTCAGCGCTGAGGAGTCCAGAGGATGAACTACAATACACAGCAGGATTTGTATGTGTGTGCACACGAAGCACCATTATTTTTGTCTGGTATATTGCATCCGGCATTATTCACCAGTTTCCCCAGTTTCTACCGTTCAGTTGTCTCTGAGTTAGTGGATGCAGACGAGCTGCTACAATGTTTCCATACACGGCACACACAGACGTGAGGGACTCCTGCTCTCCTGGCTCTAAGGCTACTTTCACACATCAGTTTTTTGCCATCAGGTTCAATCCGGAAAAAAACGGGTAAAACGGATCCGGTACCGCATCCGTTTTTTCCCCATAGACTTGCATTGTTACCGGATTGTACCGGATGGCTTTGCGTTGCATCCGTTTTTTTCCGGATGCGGCAAAATTAGTTAAAGCGGCGGCCGGAGGCAACGTAGCTTGCAACGTTTTTTTGTCCGGCAAAAAAAACGCATCGCGCCGGATCCGGCGCGATACGGCGTGTTTTACAATAGAAGCCTATGGACGCCGGATCCGGCGTAATGCGGTAAAAAACGGATGCGGCCGCCGGATCCGTTTTTCTAAACTGAGCATGCTCCAATGTAATTAACAAAACGAATCCAGCCAAAAACCGGACGAAAAGGATGCAAAAACGGATGCAAAACGGATCCACCGGATCCGTTTTTTAACGGATCCAGCATAACGGATCCGTTAAAAAAACGGATCCGGTGGATACGGTTTTCACTTTTTTTTCAGGATCCGTTGGATCAGGAAAAAAAAGGACTGTGCCTGAATACAGAAAACTGATGTGTGAAAGTAGCCTAAGCAGCACATGACCAGAAGCAGCAGCATGGAGGACATTACACAGCAGCACTGAGCAGTGTATCTGTGAGGTGAGATAAAACACTTACTAGAAAGCAGCGGTATGGAGGACAATATACAGCAGCACTAAGCAGGGTAACTGACTCCAGCTCTGGAGGTGAGATAAGCACTTTTCAGAAAGAAACATTACATAACATTGTTGCAGACATTACACTGAGTAGTGTAGATGTAAATACCATAAAAAGATAAGAAGTTTCTAGAAAGGAGCCGCCTCATGGGGAACATTATACAGTTTAGAGAGCAGTACCGAGCAGTTAAACTGCCAATCCAGAATTAGGGTAGGGGAAAACACTTACTAGAGGCAGAAGCAAAGAGACCATAATACAGCTGTACTGAGCAGTGTAGAGGTGAATCCAAAACGGGATGAGATGAAACACTTACTGGAAAGCAGCAAAAGGTCTTGGGTCTGTTCTTTCATGGTCCTTCTCTCCCTCCCTGTAGACACTTTAATATTACCCCTCAGGGAGCTGACAGATCTTTATTCAGTAAGCCTGTGGTTACCTTTATGGGTTCAGAAGACAGGGAAGAAGAGAAAAAAGCGGCTCATAAGTGGAGAAAGAAGCAGACGTCTCTGACAAGACATATTGGAAACTTTATTGTATTCCCCTGTACTATTAATTTATGCAAAGTATGTTGTAAGGATAGTAACTCCCTAAGTGACCCCTGTCGTCAATCACAGTCCTTAGGGTGAAATTAGAAACGGTCTTCATTTTTTGGCTGCAGTTGTAGCTTTTGCTCGGCAGCCGCTGTCGCTCTCCGATGGCCGCGTTCACATCACCTCGCTTCTTAGCTTTTGCTCGGCAGCTGCTGTCGCACTCCGATGGCCACGTGCACATCACCTCGCTTCTTAGCTTTTGCTCGGCAGCCGCTGTCGCACACCGATGGCCGCGTCCACATCACGTCGCTTCTTAGCTTTTGCTCGGCAGCCGCTGTCGCACACCGATGGCCGCGTCCACATCACGTCGCTTCTTAGCTTTTGCTCGGCAGCCGCTGTCGCATTCCGATAGCCGCGTCCACATCACCTCGCTTCTTAGCTTTTGCTCGGCAGCCGGTGTCGCATTCCGATGGCCACGTGCACATCACGTCGCTTCTTGGCTTTTGCTCGGCAGCCGATGTCGCACACCGATAGCCGCGTCCACATCAGACGCTTCTTGGCTTTTGCTCGGCAGCCGCTGTCACTCTCCGATGGCTGCGTCCACATCAGACGCTTCTTGGCTTTTGCTCGGCAGCCGCTGTCGCACTCAGATGGCCACGTCCACATCAGACGCTTCTTAGCTTTTGCTCGGCAGCTGCTGTCGCACACCGATGGCCGCGTCCACATCACGTCGCTTCTTAGCTTTTGCTCGGCAGCCGGTGTCGCACTCCGATGGCCGCGTCCACATCACATCGCTTCTTAGCTTTTGCTCGGCAGCCGGTGTCGCACACCGATGGCCGCGTCCACATCACGTCGCTTCTTAGCTTTTGCTCGGCAGCCGCTGTCGCACACCGATGGCCGCGTCCACATCACGTCGCTTCTTAGCTTTTGCTCGGCAGCCGCTGTCGCACACCGATGGCCGCGTCCACATCACGTCGCTTCTTAGCTTTTGCTCGGCAGCCGCTGTCGCATTCCGATGGCCACATCCACATCACGTCGCTTCTTGGCTTTTGCTCGGCAGCCGCTGTCGCACACCGATGACCGCGTCCACATCACGTTGCTTCTTAGCTTTTGCTCGGCAGCCGCTGTCGCATTCCGATGGCCACATCCACATCACGTCGCTTCTTGGCTTTTGCTCGGCAGCCACTGTCACACACCGATGGCCGCGTCCACATCACATCAGACGCTTCTTAGCTTTTGCTCGGCAGCCGCTGTCACACACCGATGGCCGCGTCCACATCACATCAGACGCTTCTTAGCTTTTGCTCGGCAGCCGCTGTCACTCTCCGATGGCCGCGTCCACATCAGACGCTTCTTAGCTTTTGCTCGGCAGCCGCTGTCGCACTCCGATGGCCGCGTCCACATCAGACGCTTCTTAGCTTTTGCTCGGCAGCCGCTGTCGCACTCCGATGGCCGCGTCCACATCAGACGCTTCTTAGCTTTTGCTCGGCAGCCGCTGTCGCACTCCGATGGCCACATCCACATCAGACGCTTCTTAGCTTTTGCTCGGCAGCCGCTGTCGCACTCCGATGGCCGCGTCCACATCAGACGCTTCTTAGCTTTTGCTCGGCAGCCGCTGTCGCACTCCGATGGCCACATCCACATCACGTCGCTTCTTAGCTTTTGCTCGGCAGCCGCTGTCGCACTCCGATGGCCACGTCCACATCAGACGCTTCTTAGCTTTTGCTCGGCAGCCGCTGTCGCACACTGATGCCGCGTCCACATCACGTCGCTTATTTTTCATCTCTAGTTGCAGATTTTTTGGTCAATAATCGAGTCCATGTTCTACGTTTCACCATCTGTGGAATTTGCAATATTTCTCTGACCTTTTACGAGTTGCATTTTCACATTTCCCCTTTCCAGATTTTGCGCCATCTGTTTATTTTTTACTTGAAATATTTTTCCTTCCTTTTTTTTCTTATTATTCAGTCAGCAGAAATAGTGAGATGAAGTAATTCCTGCCATGACTTCTGCTCCCGCAGCCGGTGATGGTCAGGACTAATTATACGTCTGATCCTGCACATCAACCGCATGGAGAATATCAAAGGCAAAATTAACCACAGTGTCCACGAAATCCTCCGGCTCGGCTCCTCTAATAGAGGCCACAGGGCTTTACATGCTATTCCATGAATGAAGAGAAGTCCAGCTTCCACACAGAGTTCCTTTTTTTTTTTTTGCTATTTTTTATTTTTTTTGGCACCAATAAATAGGCAACTTTGAGTAAAGTTTCACCTCCAGAGCAGCTGGGCTCATACAACCCCTGGCAAATATTCTGGCCTCCCCGGGCTCTGAGGACGTTCATTCAGTTGTTTACGTTTGTATAATAAAAGCAGATCACAGACGGCACAAAACTAAAGTCATTTCAGGTGGCAACTTCTGGCTTTAAGAAACACTAAAAGAAATCATGAAAACATAATGTGCAGCCAGTAACGGTCACTTGTCAAGACCAAACAGGGGGACAATTATGGAATCCCTCAATTATGAGGAAAAAATTTTGGAATCATGAAAACCAAACAAACAGAAGAACCCTCCTATAATCCATCACTAGTATGTTGTGGCGCCACCTCTGGCTTTTATAACAGCTTGCAGTCTCTGAGGCATGGACTTAATGAATGACAGACAGTCTCTTCATCAATCTGGCTCCAGCGTTCTCCGATTGCTGTTGCAGATCAGCTTTGCAGGTCGGATCTTGTCATGGACCATTTTCTTCATCTTCCACCCAAAATTTTCAATTGGATTGAGATCCGGACTATTTGCAGGCCATGTCATTGACCTTGTGTGTCTTCTTTCAAGGAATGTTTTCACAGTTTTTCTTCTATGGCAGGATGCATTATCATCTTGAGAAATGATTTCATCATCCCCAAACATCCTTTCAATTGATGGGATAAGAAAAGTGTCCAAAATTTCAATGTAAACGAGCATTTATTGAAGATGTAATGACAGCCATCTACCCAGTGCCTTTACCGGACATGCAGCCCCACATCATCAATGACTGGAAATTTACATGTGCTCTTCAGGAAGTCATCTGTATAAATCTCATTGGAATGACACCAAACAAAAATTCCAGCATCATCACCTTGCCTAATGCAGATTTGCGATTCATCACTGAGTATGCCTTTCATCCAGTCATCCACAGTCCATGATTGCTTTTCCTTAGTCCATTGTAACCTTGTTTTTTTCTGTTTAGGTGTTAATGATGGCTTTGTTTAGCTTTTCTGTATGTAAATCCCATTTCCTTTAGGCGGTTTCTTACAGTTCGGTCACAGACATTGACTCCAGTTTCCTCCCATTCATTCCTCAATTGTTTTGTTGTGAATTTCCTGTTTTGGAGACATATTGCTTTAAGTTTCCTGTCTTGATGCTTTGATGTCTTCTTTGGTCTACCAGTATGTTTGCCTTTAACAACCTTCCCATGTTGTTTGTATTTGGTTCAGATTTTAGACACAGCTGACTGAACAGCCAACATCTTTTGCAACATTGCGTGATGATTTACCCTCTTTTAAGAGTTTGATAATCCTCTCCTTTGTTTCAATTGACATCTCTCGTGTTGGAGAAATGATTCATGTCAGTCCACTTGGTGCAGCAGCTCTCCAAGGTGTGATCACTCCTTATTAGATGCAGACTAACGAGCAGATCTCATTTGATGCAGGTGTTAGTTTTGGGAATGAAAAATTACAGGGTGATTCCATTATTTTTACCTCAGAATTGAGTGAGTCCATAATTTTTCCCTCTGTTTGGTCTTGAAAAGTAACCGTTACTGGCTGCACATTATGTTTTCATGATTTTTTTTTTTAGTGTTTATTAAGGCCAGAAAGTTGCCATTTGAAATTACTTTAGTTTTGTGCCGTCTGTGATCTGCTTTTTCTAAACAAAAGTAAACAATTGAATGAACATCCTCAGAGGCAGGGAAGGGTAGATACTGTTACTCCTGAGCAAAGGCAAAAGTGCAATAAATCCAGCGCCTGGCATTGATGGTGAATTGCTCCTGATGGAGGCAGAGGCAGTGTAAGTCCAGAGTCAGGACCCGTGGGAAGTTACAGATGCCACCGTCCTATCAGGTTTTAGTGGTACTGCTGTCAAGTGTCCGGACAAATAAAGCTGATTGTAGACTCCCGCCAAACCATTTCTACCACATTTTAGATACAACAACCTTCCCTTGTGTCCTCCAAATCAATGGAGTACAAGGGGGAGGATGATGGCCACCAGGTGGGGGATGATGGCCACCAGGTGGGGGATGATGGCCACCAGGTGGGGGATGATGGCCACCAGATGGGGGATGATGGCCACCAGATGGGGGATGATGGCCACCAGATGGGGGATGATGGCCACCAGATGGGGGATGATGGCCACCAGATGGGGGATGATGGCCACCAGGTGGCCCCGCCGCCCTGGCCCCACCACACTGACCTGGCCCCGCCGCCCTGGCCCCGCCTCACTGACCCGGCCCCACTGACACTGGCCCTGCTGCCCTGGTCCCACCGCACTGGCCCCGCTGCCCTGGTCCCACCGCACTGGCCATGCTGCCGTGGTCCCACCGCACTGGCCACGCTGCACTGGCTCCATCGCACTGCACCGCACTGACCCAGCCCCACTGACACTGGCCCCATCGCACCGCACTGACCTGACCCTGCTGCCCTGGTCCCACCGCACTAGCCCCACCGCCCTGGCCCCGCCGCCCTGGTCCCACCGCCCTGGCCCCGCCGCCCTGGCCCCGCCGCCCTGGTCCCGCCGCCCTGGTCCCGCCGCCCTGGTCCCACCGCCCTGGCCCCGCCGCCCTGGTCCCACCGCCCTGGCCCCGCCGCCCTGGTCCCACCGCCCTGGCCCCGCCGCTGCCTCCTCATCTCCATCAGCCGCAGCTTTCAGCTGACTCCTTCCTTTACGTGACAAACACAAATCTCGGCGTGTCGATGATTTATTTGTTTCCAGCGACTCTTCAGATGTAAATGAGCTCAATTGTATCTTATAATAGCAGGGAAAAAAGTAATTATTTATTTACTATTGTAATTACGCTTTTTAAGAGTTGCATAGATGTATAAATTAACTGCAATAAAAAGCCCTTTGTTACCATAGTGATCACCGACGGAAAAATATACACAGACTCCTCCAGCCTCAGATTCTGATGGACTCGAGAAGCAACGAGACGCCTCAGCTACATCCACTAATTGTTGTTAATCCTGAAAGCCTTCATCACTTAACCCCCGCACTGCCGACACCGAGCCTCACACACGCAACGGCTTAGAGGAATTCTCTACTTTTCTAATTATTAGGCTGGAATCACACTTGCGAGTGTTACATCGGTCTGATTCTCATGCCAGAAAGTCGGACGATTTCTTCTTACATTTCATCAGTGTGCTGTCAGTGTGCAGTCAGTGTGCTGTCAGTGTGCAGTCAGTGTGCAGTCAGTGTGCAGTCAGGGTGCAGTCAGGGTGCAGTCAGGGTGCAGTCAGGGTGCAGTCAGGGTGCAGTCAGGGTGCAGTCAGGGTGCTGTCAGTGTGCAGTCAGTGTGCTGTCAGTGTGCAGTCAGTGTGCAGTCAGTGTGCTGTCAGTGTGCAGTCAGGGTGCAGTCAGTGTGCAGTCAGTGTGCAGTCAGGGTGCAGTCAGGGTGCAGTCAGGGTGCAGTCAGGGTGCAGTCAGTTTTTACCCTCAGCAGCTGCTACTCATGTACAGTCATATACAGGAGCATTTACAGTGTTCTCTGCTACATGATAGAAATCTATTGAGAAAAACGCATGTCACTAGGATGGTGTGTGTGCCGTCAGTGTGCCGTCCGTGTGACATCCGTTTTTCTTCACACACCCATAGACTTGCATTGAAGAGACGCGTGAGAAACTCACCAAAACGCAGCATGCTGCAGTCCGATTTGGACTGAGAAAAAAAAAAAAATAGCAGATGGGAGCTGCCTCATTGATGAACATTGGTCTGAGTGCAATGCGAGGTTTTCTCGTATTGCACTACTGCGAGAAAATCGCAAGTCAGAAGCCGGCCTTAATGCAAATAAATAAAAATCAATGCCAGCACAGGGTGGAGGCGGCGTAGTGACCGGCACAGGGTGGAGTGAGGGCAAAGATGGGCGCAGGGTGGAGGCGGTGTAGTGACCGGCACAGGGTGCAGGCGGTGTAGTGACCAGCTCAGGGTGGAGTGAGGGCAGAGATGGGCACAGGGTGGAGGCGGCGTAGTGACCGTTGCAGGGTGGAGTGAGGGCAAAGATGGGCATAGGGTGGAGGCGGGATAGTGACCGATGCAGGGTGGAGGCGGCGTAGTGACGGCACAGGGTGGAGGCGGCATAGTGACCGGCACAGGGTGGAGGCGGCATAGTGACCGGCACAGGGTGCAGGCGGCATAATGACCGGCACAGGGTGGAGGCGGCATAGTGACCGGCACAGGGTGCAGGCGGCATAATGACCGGCACAGGGTGGAGTGAGGGCAGAGATGGGCACAGGGTGCAGTCGGCGTAGTGACCGGCACAGGATGGAGGCGGCGTAGTGACCTACACAGGGTGGAGGCGGCTTAGTGGCCGGCACAGGGTGGAGTGAGGGCAGAGATGGGCACAGGGTGGAGGCGGTGTAGTGGCCGGCACAGGGTGGAGTGAGGGCAGAGATGGGCACAGGGTGCAGGCGGTGTAGTGACCGGCACAGGGTGGAGTGAGGGCAGAGATGGGCACAGGGTGGAGGCGGTGTAGTGACCGGCACAGGGTGGAGTGAGGGCAGAGATGGGCACAGGGTGGAGGCGGTGTAGTGGCCGGCACAGGGTGGAGTGAGGGCAGAGATGGGCACAGGGTGCAGGCGGTGTAGTGGCCGGCACAGGGTGGAGTGAGGGCAGAGATGGGCACAGGGTGGAGGCGGTGTAGTTACCGGCACAGGGTGGAGTGAGGGCAGAGATGGGCACAGGGTGGAGGCGGTGTAGTTACCGGCACAGGGTGGAGTGAGGGCAGAGATGGGCACAGGAGGCAGGCAGTGCAGTCTTTAGTAAACTGTTAAACTATAAAGAAACAAGAACTGTCCAGCTCTTACTGAAGAAATCAATTGTGGAGACTGCACGTGCTGAGATACAGGACGGGGAAAGATGGCGGCAGCAGGTGGGAAAAAGCTGCAAAGTAAGAAGAGAAGTGTGAATGGTTTACTGTTTATACAGTTAGGTCCAGAAATATTTGGACAGTGACACAAGTTTTGTTATTTTAGCTGTTTACAAAAACATGTTCAGAAATACAATTCTATATATAATATGGGCTGAAAGTGCACACTCCCAGCTGCAATATGAGAGTTTTCACATCCAAATCGGAGAAAGGGTTTAGGAATCATAGCTCTGTAATGCACAGCCTCCTCTTTTTCAAGGGACCAAAAGTAATTGGACAAGGGACTCTAAGGGCTGCAATTAACTCTGAAGGCGTCTCCCTCGTTAACCTGTAATCAATGAAGTAGTTAAAAGGTCTTGGGTTGATTACAGGTGTGTGGTTTTGCATTTGGAAGCTGTTGCTGTGACCAGACAACATGCGGTCTAAGGAACTCTCAATTGAGGTGAAGCAGAACATCCTGAGGCTGAAAAAAAAGAAAAAATCCATCAGAGAGATAGCAGACATGCTTGGAGTAGCAAAATCAACAGTCGGGTACATTCTGAGAAAAAAGGAATTGACTGGTGAGCTTGGGAACTCAAAAAGGCCTGGGCGTCCACGGATGACAACAGTGGTGGATGATCGCCGCATACTTTCTTTGGTGAAGAAGAACCCGTTCACAACATCAACTGAAGTCCAGAACAGTCTCAGTGAAGTAGGTGTATCTGTCTCTAAGTCACCAGTAAAGAGAAGACTCCATGAAAGTAAATACAAAGGGTTCACATCTAGATGCAAACCATTCATCAATTCCAAAAATAGACAGGCCAGAGTTACATTTGCTGAAAAACCCCTCATGAAGCCAGCTCAGTTCTGGAAAAGTATTCTATGGACAGATGAGACAAAGATCAACCTGTACCAGAATGATGGGAAGAAAAAAGTGTGGAGAAGAAAGGGAACGGCAGATGATCCAAAGCACACCACATCCTCTGTAAAACATGGTGGAGGCAACGTGATGGCATGGGCATGCATGGCTTTCAATGGCACTGGGTCACTTGTGTTTATTGATGACATAACAGCAGACAAGAGTAGCCGGATGAATTCTGAAGTGTACCGGGATATACTTTCAGCCCAGATTCAGCCAAATGCCGCAAAGTTGATTGGACGGCGCTTCATAGTACAGATGGACAATGACCCCAAGCATACAGCCAAAGCTACCCAGGAGTTCATGAGTGCAAAAAAGTGGAACATTCTGCAATGGCCAAGTCAATCACCAGATCTTAACCCAATTGAGCATGCATTTCACTTGCTCAAATCCAGACTTAAGACGGAAAGACCCACAAACAAGCAAGACCTGAAGGCTGCGGCTGTAAAGGCCTGGCAAAGCATTAAGAAGGAGGAAACCCAGCGTTTGGTGATGTCCATGGGTTCCAGACTTAAGGCAGTGATTGCCTCCAAAGGATTCGCAAAAAATATTGAAAATAAATATTTTTTGTTTGGGTTTGGTTTATTTGTCCAATTACTTTTGACCTCCTAAAATGTGGAGTGTTTGTAAAGAAATGTGACAATTCCTACAATTTCTATCAGATATTTTTGTTCAAACCTTCAAATTAAACGTTACAATCTGCACTTGAATTCTGTTGTAGAGGTTTCATTTCAAATCCAATGTGGTGGCATGCAGAGCCCAACTCGCCAAAATTGTGTCACTGGCCAAAGATTTCTGGACCTAACTGTAAATGCACAATAATGCAAAGTGAATGAACAAAAGAGAAGTTTATGACTGTTCTTGTGTTATTAAATCGCTTTACAGTGATGGAAATAAGTATTGGATCCCTGCTGATTTTGTAGTTTGCCCCCTGACACAGACATGAACTGTCTATAATTTTAAGGGTAGAATAATTTTATCAGTGAGAGATAAAATATCCAAAATAAAATCCAAAAAAAAAATAAAAAAATCACATTGTATAAATTATATAACTATTTGCATTTTGCAGAGAGAAATAAGTATTGGATCCCTCTGGCAAACAAGACTTAATACTTGGTGGCCGCCCCTTGTTGGCCGCACAGCAGTCAGACGTTTTTTGTAGTTGATGATGAGGTCTGATGTCAGGAGGATTTTGCTCCTCTCCTCTTTGCAGATCATCTGTAAATCATTAAGATTTTGGGGCTGTCGCTTGGTGACTCAGAGCTTCAGCTCCTCCATAGGTTTTCTATATGATTAAGGTCTGGAAAATGGCTAGGCCACTCCATGACCTTAATGCGCTTCTTTTTGAGCCACTCATTTGTTGCCTTGGCTGTATGTTTTGGGTAATTGTCATGCTGGGAGATGCAGCCACCACCCATTTTTAATGTCCTGGCTGCACACACACACACACACACACACACACACACGCGCGCCGCACACACATGTTGCATACACACACACACACACACACACTGTACACACGTGTTGCACAAATGTTGCACACACACAGCCTGCACATGACTCGCCTGCCCCAGGGCCTTAGGTGACTCGGTGTCAAGCTGGACTAGTCCGAGGTAGTCAGCGGTACCGGGGCCTGAACCCGTGACCCTGGCAATTAATGTGGCGGTATTGGGGAAGATGGTAATAAAGTTTATATAAGATTTGTGACGCCACCTGTGGATTGCGGCTATGTAGCCGCCACTGCTGGACGGGACCTCCGGGGCTGGTGTTGTGGCAGCTGAGGTGCTTCTGCTCCCCACAGGTGGAGCGGATACCCCGGGGCAACCGTCTATGGTGGATGTTGATGAGGTGCAGGACAAAGCAGACGACACGGGGCTTGCAGTTAAAATGTTTTTACTCACTGTTGCGTTAACCGGTTACCTGTGGCATGCCGGGATTCACTGTTCCGGGCCTCCGCCGATCCCAAGCAGGGCAAAGGTCAGTATCGGTGCACCCCTCAATGTGCCTTTCCTGGCAGTCTCACTAGCGCCGACCTTCACTAGACTGTCCTGCGCCTCCGCAACCGAGCCCTGCCCAAAGGGGGGCTGACCTCGGTCCTTTTATTGCTCCCCCTTGCAGGTGATGGGTGGCAGGTTGTGGCCTCTGGTGCCTCCTCACTCCTTTCTCTCAGACTTCCTGTCACAGACCCTCCTGTCCCCTGTCACTCTCTGACAGACTGCCTGGTTCAAACTTGAACTAACCGGTTTTCCTAACTGACCCACTGACTCCTCCCACACTCTGCCCTGCCAGGCTCCACCCCTCCAGGACAGTGAATGGGACTTAAGGCCCCATAACCAGGTATAGGCCGCTTTCACACATCCGGCTTTTTGCCGTTTTGCCGGATCCGGCGCTCTCCCGTACAGATAATACAGTACAATGACAGCGTTGTAACTTCCGGGTCCCATGCGCCGGTCACATGACAGCATGTGACCGGCGCTTGTTGCGCTGTCATTGTACTGTATTAACTGTACGGGAGAGCGCCGGATCCGGCAAAAAGCCGGATGTGTGAAACCGGCCATACTGGTCGCTGCTCCCAGCATTAATGGAGGACCTGCCTTAAACCCTGACCCAGTGTGTGACCTAACAATTGGTGTGTGCAGGTTTTGTCTGTGAACCGGTAGATGACCCCTTCTTACTCAGGATGGGATACCACATCTCTGGCTGAGGTGCAGTACCTCTGCGGCAACGAAAGCCTCAGGGGCGCCACACTCACACAGGCTGCACACACACACACGCTACACACACACACACGCTACACACACACACGCTACACACACACACGCTACACACACACACAAACGCGCGCGCTGCGCACGCACACACACACGCTGCGCACACACACACGCTACACACACACGCTACACACACACACGCTACACACACACACTACACACACACACGCTACACACACACACGCGCGCGCTGCGCACGCACACACACACGCTGCGCACACACACACACACACACACACAAACACGTTGCACAGCATCTAGGACCTGCTGAATGCGGAGTGTGATGGCCATTCTCACCCGTCCCGTTAGTTCTTCTGTTCTTCTAGGCTGTCCCCTTCCTGCTCCACCATCTTTCCTCCCTCCTGTAGATGCTGTTGTTGGATCCACCTCAGTCTGTGTCACTTCTGCCATTTTTCTTGTCCGTGTTTACATAGATTTTGCCTGACACTAGAAAAATGTCAGGAACATATCGGATTAGAAGTCCCTGCGCCCCGGCGCGTTATCAGCTCCGAGGAGGAGAGCGGCACAGAAGGTGATATGAGATTTAAAAATGGTGGCCAGATGGTAGCGGCTCATCGGGACATATTGACGCCGCTCTCCTCATGCCAAATGCAATCAAAATATGTTTTGGTCTCAAACCAAGCGACTCCTTCTGTAAGAACAAACACTCGTCGCTGCCGCCAGATCTGTGCACAGTCATCTAAAGCAGTTACCTTCATATCAACCAATCTGACCCTCGGCCGTCCTCTGACTGTAAGGGGTTTCCAGTTACAAGAACCTGTCCTCTATCCCAGGATAAGAGAAAGATTCTAGATTAGACCCCACCGGTGGCTAGAAAAAGGCCGGACCACGAGTGCATTGACATAGTGAATGAAGGGGCAGCGGGCACAACTGCTCCAGATGGGGGGCATGACCGCTCCTCTCACATGATCCAGAGGTCTCTGTGCATGGCCGCTCCAGATGAGGGCCATAACCGCGCCTCTCACATGATCCGGGGGTCTCTGTGCACGGCCGCTCCAGATGAGAGCCATAACCGCGCCTCTCACATGATCCGGGGGTCTCTGTGCACGGCCGCTCCAGATGAGAGCCATAACCGTGCCTCTCACATGATCCGGGGGTCTCTGTGCACGGCCGCTCCAGATGAGGGCCATGATCACTCCTCTCACATGATCCGGGGGTCTCTGTGCATGGCTGCTCCAGATGAGGGCCATGATCACTCCTCTCACATGATCCGGGGGTCTCTGTGCACGGCCGCTGCAGATGAGGGCCATGATCACTCCTCTCCCATGATCCGGGGTCTCTGTGCACGGCCGCTCCAGATGAGGGCCATGATCACTCCTCTCACATGATCCGGGGGTCTCTGTGCACGGCCGCTCCAGATGAGGGGCATGACCGCGCCTCTCACATGATCCGGGGGTCTCTGTGCACGGCCGCTGCAGATGAGGGCCATGATCACTCCTCTCACATGATCCGGGGGTCTCTGTGCATGGCCGCTCCAGATGAGGGGCATGACCGCGCCTCTCACATGATCCGGGGGTCTCTGTGCATGGCCGCTCCAGATGAGGGGCACGACCGCGCCTCTCACATGATCCGGGGGTCTCTGTGGACGGCCGCGCCAGATGAGGGCCATGATCACTCCTCTCACATGATCCGGGGGTCTCTGTGCATGGCCGCTCCAGATGAGGGGCATGACCGCGCCTCTCACATGATCCGGGGGTCTCTGTGCACAACCGCTCCAGATGAGGGCCATGACCGTATAAGGGGTAGTCGGACCCCTGGTAGTGAAGGAGCGTTTTTTCCCCCCCTGAAGACGCCACAGTAGTATGGTGGCAAATTGTAAATGTTAATGGTAAAATGTTACCTGTCATAAACTGTTTCCCCACTAGGTGCCAGTGTAGAGCAGTGGTTCCCCTGGTAACAGTGGCAGGGAATGAAGGAGGGGAGGGCAGCCTACCTAGGTGGGGAAGGAAGGGCTCTGAATGCAGTGTGCAGTGTGCAGTGAGATGTGACTGGAGAAAGAAGTCTGAGGTGACGGGGCAGAGTGTGGAAGTGCTGCAGTGGCAGAAGAAGTGGCAGAGTCAAGACTAGTCCCAAAGCCGGTAGTGTGTACTACAGTGCAGTGCAGCTATCAGGGGGATAACAAGTGGCCCCTGCAGGCGAAGGGTAGTGCCCTGACAAAGAAGTGAAGGTAAATGTAAACGCCCGTAGAAAACAAGTGAAGCAGTTCCCCGGCAAAGAAGTGGAGAGGTGAGAACTTATCCGGAGCCGGTAGAGTGTGCCAGATCTGCCCTACAGTGAAACAGGGTTCAGTGTGCAGCTACTAGGGGGTTAACGCATGTCCCCTGCAGGTGAGGGAAAGTTACCAGGGAAAAAGGAAACCGTCAGCAAGAAGCGTAACCTGTAAACCAAAGTGACTTGATGCTGAAGTGTGTAAAGAAGAGCGGAAGTTGTGTTCAATAAAATGTTTCTTGGTTCATCAACTGCCTGTCTGTGGCTCTTTACTGGGAGTGGTGAAGAGGTCTGTGAGCCGAGAGAAAAAGGTGTCACCGAGAAGCAAATTGCCCACATGGAAGGGTCCCTGCCACCTACACTCTGCCCCACAAACAACACCCCTGTCTTACAAGTGACGGCCGGGCCGGGGGTCAGCCTGCCGCCCCCCTAGGTGGGAGACCGCGACTACACCCCCTGAGGCGCCCCCTGCCCCCGTTACAACCGCACCTCTCACATGATCCAGGGGTCTCTGTGCACGGCCGCTCCAGATGAGGGCCATGATCACTCCTCTCACATGATCCGGGGGTCTCTGTGCACGGCCGCTCCAGATGAGGGCCATGATCACTCCTCTCACATGATCCGGGGGTCTCTGTGCACGGCCGCTCCAGATGAGGGCCATGATCACTCCTCTCACATGATCCGGGGGTCTCTGTGCACGGCCGCTCCAGATGAGGGGCATGACCGCTCCTCTCACATGATCCGGGGGTCTCTGTGCACGGCCGCTCCAGATGAGGGCCATGATCACTCCTCTCACATGATCCGGGGGTCTCTGTGCACGGCCGCTCCAGATGAGGGCCATGATCGCGCCTCTCACATGATCCGGGGGTCTCTGTGCACGGCCACTCCAGATGAGGGCCATGATCGCTCCTCTCACATGATCCGGGGGTCTCTGTGCACGGCCGCTCCAGATGAGGGGCATGACCGCTCCTCTCACATGATCCGGGGTCTCTGTGCATGGCTGCTCCAGATGAGGGCCATGATCACTCCTCTCACATGATCCAGGGGTCTCTGTGCACGGCCGCTCCAGATGAGGGCCATGACCACGCCTCTCACATGATCCAGGGTCTCTGTGCATGGCCGCTCCAGATGAGGGCCATGACCGCGCCTCTCACATGATCCGGGGGTCTCTGTGCACGGCCGCTCCAGATGAGGGGCATGACCGCACCTCTCACATGATCCGGGGGTCTCTGTGCACGGCCACTCCAGATGAGGGGCATGACCGCTCCTCTCACATGATCCGGGGGTCTCTGTGCACGGCCACTCCAGATGAGGGGCATGACCGCTCCTCTCACATGATCCGGGGTCTCTGTGCACGGCCGCTCCAGATGAGGGGCATGGCCACTCCTCTCACATGATCCGGGGGTCTCTGCATGGCCGCTCCAGATGAGGGGCATGGCCACTCCTCTCACATGATCCGGGGGTCTCTGCACGGCCGCTCCAGATGAGGGGCATGGCCACTCCTCTCACATGATCTGGGGGTCTCCGTGGAAAGATGAGAACTTATTGTTACCTTTTTCCTTAATTCTATTGACTGTAGTTTCAACAAACGTTGCATGAATGGATATAACACAAGCAAATAGAAACGTTCAGTCCCTGTAATCAGAGAAATCTTGTTCTTTCTCCACTTATGAGCCACTTTTTGATCCATTGCCTTCTGAACTCATCATTGAAACTGAAAAAGTGATAAAATCCACTTTAGAGACGCAAAATAGACATTGCACTGCGATGTGACTGACAGACCAGATCGCACTTGTCTTCTGTACTCTATGGAGGAGAGGGGGAGAGCGGGGTATCAGAGTAAGGCTATGTGCGCACTTCGCGTTTTTACCTGCGTTTCCGCAGCATTTTGAACTGCAGCTTTTTAATGCCAAAATGCATGCGTTTGGATTTCCAAGCAAAGTCTATGGGAAATGGGGATTTCTTGTGCACACCATGCTGTTCTAAACGCTGCGTTTAATTTGCATAATTTTGGGCAAAAACTCAGCGTTTAAAGAAGCAGCGTGTCAATTGTTTTTGCCATTTTGGCAGTGTTTTGCTAACATTGAAGTCAATGAGAAGTTGCAAAGCACATTCTACATCAAAATCCCAGCGTTTTACCTGCTTTTTGGATGCAGAAAACAAGCGTTTGACAATTTAATTTCATGCGTTTTTGACATTATATTAAAGGCATGATATGTCCCTTTACACACACACAGTCCGACAATTAAAATTATGAAAAACATTAATTTAACGTTATTTTATATAGAAATATTAACAAACATTTATCATTTTAATAAAATCAGCTATTTTGCTTATGATTTTAATCTTGATATTTGTTACCATTTTTTCATTGTGTTTGGATGTTAAAACTGTATTTAGTAGTGTGTCATCAAAACGCATCTGACTTTAAGCAATTTTTTCATTGCTTATGAAAATATGCAGTATTTATTTTAGAAAATATGAATTGCTTATTCATTATGCAGTGTTTCTGCAGCGATTTGACGCGCACATGTGTTGTCAAATCGCTGCAGAAATTTCTGCAGGGACACAGCGCAACGTGGGCACAGAGCCTAATTGTTCCATCTCACTCCAGCACCGGAGTCACAGCTGCACTGCTCAGTATTGCTGTATCATTTCCTCTATGCTGCATCTTTCTAGTAAGTGTTTTATCTCCTTCCATAGACGTGCACAAGACGGACCCGTCACCGCAGGGTCACTGTGATACGCCGCACTGCGATGGCTGCAGTATCTGGGCTCCTGCAAGTGTTTTTGTAAGTTTTTGCCCCTTCCCCTCCCCCAGTTTGGAAACTCTATCAATACTCCGGCATTTCTATTGTATTATAGAATCATCAGCCGCGTCTGACATTACAGGAGAAAGTTGCATTTTTACTAATAATGGGATGAAATTGGCTGCGGAGAAGGAGGCGAGATCTTCCTGCAGCTCCTTGTGCTGTAATTACAGAGATTTCACCATAAAACAGTAAAAGATAAATGAAACCGATAAAATCCATCCACAACTTGTTACTTGTTCCGTTCTCAGCGTCGTTACATTACTGAGCGGAGACTTAATGGCGCTCTCCGGGGGGAAATACTGCCAGAAAGGAGACCCGGATCATCCAGGAGGGAAGATCTGCCCGGGCATGAAAGGGTGGAGGGAGATGTAGCAGAGCTGGACTTACTATTGAGCTGCATTCTGCCAGCGGTGGCCATATCCTAGACAGGGAGCGCTGCTCTGAGGCTGGAGGGATGGCTGGATGGGACCAGCTTTAGTGCCCCTGCTCCGGAGCTGCAGATGTAAAGCGGCCACATATGGGATCAATGAAGTGCACAATCAGGCTGCTGCTCCGAACTGTCAATCAATCAATTACACAGAAGGCAGTGGAGCAGCGGGTTTATTTTCAGGCAATTCCTTTGTCCATGGTCACACTGTGCATATTCTCATGTGAGAATCGGACATGATCTGCTAATGACCCTCGGCTTAAGGCCCCGTCACACACAGAAATAAATCTTTGGCAGATCTGTGGTTAATTATAACCAAAAAATTATATAGTGATAGGAGTCAATATGAAAAAAACCAAAAGAAGAAAAAACTCCTAAAAGGTACTTTATTCTAATCAATATTAAAAGTTATAAATATAAAAACAATGCTCATACATAATCATTACAATGGTACATGTTAAAGTGGGTGTAGAAGAGTGGTAGATCCGATTAGTGGGGACAGTGCTGGTTGTTTGCTGTTCTAAGGGTAGGGGCAACAATAATAGTTGCACTTCTTGCTCAGACCAAAAATTGATTAATATATTTCAGAATTCTGCAGGTCCCATAGTATCGTCTATCATATCGTGCACGATATGATAGCCAATACTATGGGACCTGCAGAATTCTGAAAGCAGCCATTCATTACACATTGAATGACTAACCCTATTATGGGCGGCTGATGCCACACTGTTTTTCTGACCGTCACTTATGAAGCTATAAGAGATCTACCTCGGATCATTCCCCTGATGAACCCCTAGAAAAATATAGGGGGGAAACGCGTCGGGATAGAGTACTGGATGGTCTCGGCAAATAAGTCATTCCCTGCTGGGATTCTACATCCATATATATATATTAATCAATTTTTGGTCTGAGATCTATATAATATCTATAAGAGGCTATAATATACCTATATATACTTGAATTACTTATTGTGACTATTTGCACGACTATTTTTCCTTGGTGGTGGGTCTCCCGATTGTAACTGATTAGTTGCAGGGAGATATTAGGGAGAGACGACGTGGAGCGGGGGGTACTCAATAACTTATGGTGCACCTCCGCTGGTAGGTAGGTGAAAGGGAGGGATAGATACTTCATCCCCCAATCCCCGTATTTAAATGTATTGGAGCAAGAAGTGCAACTATTATTGTTGCCCCTACCCTTAGAACAGCAAACAACCAGCACTGTCCCCACTAATCGGATCTACCACTCTTCTACACCCACTTTAAAATGTACCATTGTAATGATTATGTATAAGCATTGTTTTTATACTTATAACTTTTAATATTGATTAGAATAAAGTTCCTTTTAGGAGTTTTTTCTTCTTTTGGTTTTTTTCAGATCTGTGGTTGCAGTGAAATCATGGACATATTGTTCCAGTTGTCCACAGCCACAAACCTGGCACTGATTGTCCACAATTTCACTGCAACCACAGATCTGCCGCAGCTTTATCTCTGTGTGTGATGGGGCCTTTAGACTCTGCTGCGAGAGACCGAGCGCCATCACTGCGAGCGTGACCGAGCATCATCACTGCGAGAGACCGAGCGCCATCACTGCGAGAGACCGAGCGCCATCACTGCGAGCGTGACAGAGCGTCATCACTGCTAGAGACCGTGCAACATCACTGCGAGCCTGACTGAGCATCATCACTGCGAGAGACCGAGCGCCATCACTGCAAGCAACCGAGCATCATCACTCCGAGCGTGACCAAGCGTCATCACTGCGAGAGACCGAGTGTCACTACTGCGAGCGTGACCGAGCAACATCACTGCGAGAGACCGAGCATCATCACTGTGAGAGACCGAGCGCCATCACTGCGAGAGACCGAGCATCATCACTGCGAGTGTGACTAAGCATCATCACTGCGAGTGTGACTAAGCATCATCACTGCGAGAGACCGAGCATCATCACTGCGAGCGTGACCGAGCATCATCACTGCGAGCGTAACTGAGCGTCATCACTGCTAGAGACCGTGCAACATCAGTGCGAGCGTGACCGAGCGTCATCACTGCTAGAGACCGTGCATCATCACTCCGAGAGACCGAGCGCCATCACTGCGAGCAACCGAGCATCATCACTGCGAGCATGATGGAGCGTCATCACTGCGAGCAACATCACTGCGAGAGACCAAGCATCATCACTGCGAGCAACCGAGCATCATCACTGCGAGCGTGACCGAGCATCATCACTGCGAGTGTGACCGAGCATCATCACTGCGAGTGTGACTGAGCATCATCACTGCGAGCGTGACCGAGCATCATCACTGCGAGCGTGACCGAGCATCATCACTGCGAGCGTGACCGAGCATCATCACTGCGAGCGTGACCGAGCATCATCACTGCGAGCGTGACCGATCATCATCACTGCGAGAGACCGAGCATCATCACTGCGAGCGTGACCGAGCGCCATCACTGCGAGCGTGACCGAGCATCATCACTGCGAGCAACCGAGCATCATCACTGCGAGCATGACCGAGCATCATCACTGCGAGCGTGACCGAGCGCCATCACTGCGAGCAACCGAGCATCATCACTGCGAGCATGACCGAGCATCATCACTGCGAGCGTGACCGAGCGTCATCACTGCGAGAGACCAAGCATCATCACTGCGAGCAACCGAACATCATCACTGCGAGAGACCGAGCATCATCACTGCGAGCGACCGAGCGTCATCACTGCAAGAGACCGAGCATCATCACTGCGAGCAACCGAGCATCATCACTGCGAGAGACCGAGCATCATTACTGCGAGCGACCAAGCGTCATCACTGCGAGAGACCGAGCATCATCACTGCGAGCGACCGAGCGTCATCACTGCGAGAGACCGAGCATCATCACTGCGAGCGACCGAGCGTCATCACTGCGAGAGACCGAGCGTCATCACTGCGAGAGACCGAGCATCATCACTGCGAGAGACCGAGCGTCATCACTGCGAGAGACTGAGCATCATCACTGCGAGCGACCGAGCGTCATCACTGCGAGAGACCGAGCATCATCACTGCGAGCAACCGAGCATCATCACTGCGAGCGACCGAGCGTCATCACTGCGAGAGACCGAGCATCATCACTGTGAGCGACCGAGCATCATCACTGCGAGCGACCGAGCATCATCACTGCGAGAGACCGAGCGTCATCACTGCGAGCGACCGAGTGTCATCACTGCGAGAGACCGAGCATCATCACTGCGAGAGACCGAGCATCATCACTGCGAGCAACCGAGCATCATCACTGCGAGCGACCGAGCGTCATCACTGCGAGAGACCGAGCATCATCACTGCGAGAGACCGAGCATCATCACTGCGAGAGACCGAGCGTCATCACTGCGAGAGACCAAGCATCATCACTGCGAGCGTGACCGAGCATCATCACTGCGAGCGTGACCGAGCATCATCACTGCGAACGTGACCGAGCGCCATCACTGCGAGCAACCGAGCATCATCACTGCGAGCATGACCGAGCATCATCACTGCGAGCGTGACCGAGCGCCATCACTGCGAGCAACCGAGCATCATCACTGCGAGCATGACCGAGCATCATCACTGCGAGCGTGACCGAGCGTCATCACTGCGAGAGACCAAGCATCATCACTGCGAGAGACCGAGCATCATCACTGCGAGAGACCGAGCATCATCACTGCGAGCGACCGAGCGTCATCACTGCGAGAGACCGAGCATCATCACTGCGAGCGACCGAGCGTCATCACTGCGAGAGACCGAGCATCATCACTGCGAGAGACCGAGCGTCATCACTGCGAGAGACCGAGCATCATCACTGCGAGAGACCGAGCATCATCACTGCGAGAGACCGAGCGTCATCACTGCGAGAGACCGAGCGTCATCACTGCGAGCGACCGAGCGTCATCACTGCGAGAGACCGAGCGTCATCACTGCGAGAGACCGAGCATCATCACTGCGAGAGACCGAGCATCATCACTGCGAGCGACCGAGCATCATCACTGCGAGAGACCGAGCATCATCACTGCGAGAGACCGAGCGTCATCACTGCGAGCGACCGAGCGTCATCACTGCGAGAGACCGAGCATCATCACTGCGAGAGACCGAGCATCATCACTGCGAGAGACCGAGCGTCATCACTGCGAGAGACCGAGCATCATCACTGCGAGCGACCGAGCGTCATCACTGCGAGAGACCGAGCGTCATCACTGCGAGAGACCGAGCATCATCACTGCGAGAGACCGAGCAACATCACTGCGAGAGACCGAGCGTCATCACTGCGAGCGACCGAGCATCATCACTGCGATGTGAGAGCCGGATCCCAGGTGCAGAGAAGGAGAGATTCATTCCTCCATCTTTCCCATTGTCTGTCTGTGTGTACTCGGATGACTTTCAAGTGTCGTCCAATGTGTCACACACTCTATAGACATGTATGGGAGCAACGTCCAATGTGTTACTCGTTCCATAGACATGAATGGAGGCATCATCCGTTGTGTCACACATTCCATAGACATGTATGGGAGCAACGTCCAATGTGTTACTCGTTCCATAGACATGAATGCAGGCATCATCCGTTGTGTTACACACTCCATAGACATGTATGGGAGCAACGTCCAATGTGTTACTCGTTCCATAGACATGAATGGAGGCATCATCCGTTGTGTTACACATTCCATAGACATGTATGGGAGCGCTGTCTGATGTGTCACACACTCCATAGACTTCTATGGTAATGGTGTAATGTGAGATTTTCCCGGATTGCAGTCGTCCGATGTAAAAGCCAATGTGAGTGAGCCCTGTAGTGATACCCTCAGCTCTGCTACATCTGCAGATTGTCGGTGTGAACACTGTACTTGTGGCCGCCACGTGTGCCTTGTTCCTCCGGGTTGTCCCCTGTTTGGGTCCTTGCGTTTTTCTACATCCATTATTGCGGTATTATCTTTTTTACTGTTTTTCTTTTTCATTTTCAATTTTCTAAAAAATGATGTTCAGAGGAATTTTCTCATCATGAGGCTAGAATCAGATGAGGCTTCACTCCGGTCATTTAACCCTCAGGCTTCCTCTTGATTCGGGCGAGTGTCTGTGTGTACGTGGTCGTCCCACAAAAGCTTCATCATATCCACATCCACGAAGAGCCACGAGGGCCACGAGCCCCTGACGGTGCGGCTCCGCGGACACATAGAGGCCTCTTCACATTAGATACTTTGTGTCTCGCTCCCGGCTTTCTTGTGTCGGTTCGTCCTGGAATTGTAACCTTTGCTTCTTATTTACATGAAATGTTTTGAATTTGTTTTTCAATATTTACATTAAATTTTCAGCTGATGACATCAAGATCCAGGATCTAACAACAGACGCCTCCTGCCCGTGGGCTCCCACGAAGGGTTAATCTGAAGGAGGAGGCGCTGGACAAGGACAGGTAACAGTCTTACAAGCTTCAGACCATTTTTTTGGCTGCTGTTTTGTACCCCAGTGTTAGGCTGCATTCACACCTCCGGTTTAAGCAGAGTCGGCCAATCCGGCTCTAAAACCTCTGCAACGGATGCAGTGACAATACCGCATCCTTTGCATAAGTTTTTTACATGCAGCCCGTCCGGTTTTTGTCGCTTGCGGCAGGCTACTGAGCATGCGCAGTGGAATAAACCGCATCCGGCGTCCATAGGCATGCATTGCAAATCGCGCCGCATCGGCCGGATGACGCGCGATGCGTTTTTTTTTTGCCGGACAAAAAACCGAGCAAGGCAATGTTCCATCCGGCCGCCGCATCGGCTAAATCTGCCGCATGCGGCAAAAACCGGACGGAACACAAGCCCATGCGGCACAATACGGCACTAATGTAAGTCTATGCAAAAAAAATGCAACCGGCGGCAAAAAAAAAAACGGTTGCGTTTTTTCTGCAAAGCGCCGGATTGTGCCACACAGGAAAAACCGGATGTGTGAAAGCAGCCTTAATGAAGGGAGCGCTGCAGTGGGGGCACTGAATTCAGCGCACTCCTATGAATGAGCCACACGAGTGTATAATAAATAAGCCCCATTCTCCTCCAGGAGAGGAGGACGAGAGACTTCCATGAGGGTTTCCATGTTCTGTGAGTGCTGTGTGAGGGTGTGAATATATTCTCTCCTCTCATCCGTGTGACATGCGAGTGCTGTGTGAGGGTGTGAATATATTCTCTCCTCTCATCCATATGACATGCGAGTGCTGTGTGAGGGTGTGAATATATTCTCTCCTCTCATCCGTGTGACATGCGAGTGCTGTGTGAGGGTGTGAATATATTCTCTCCTCTCATCCATATGACATGCGAGTGCTGTGTGAGGGTGTGAATATTTTCTCTCCTCTCATCCGTGTGACGTACGAGTTGTGTGTGAGGGTGTGAATATTTTCTCTCCTCTCATCCATATGACATGCGAGTGCTGTGTGAGGGTGTGAATATTTTCTCTCCTCTCATCCGTGTGACATGCGAGTGCTGTGTGAGGGTGTGAATATATTCTCTCCTCTCATCCATATGACATGCGAGTGCTGTGTGAGGGTGTGAATATTTTCTCTCCTCTCATCCGTGTGACGTGCGAGTTGTGTGTGAGGGTGTGAATATTTTCTCTCCTCTCATCCGTGTGACATGCGAGTGCTGTGTGAGGGTGTGAATATTTTCTCTCCTGTCATCCGTGTGACATGCGAGTGCTGTGTGAGGGTGTGAATATTTTCTCTCCTCTCATCCGTGTGACGTGCGAGTGCTGTGTGAGGGTGTGAATATTTTCTCTCCTCTCATCCGTGTGACATGCGAGTGCTGTGTGAGGGTGTGAATATTTTCTCTCCTCTCATCCGTGTGATGTGCGAGTTGTGTGTGAGGGTGTGAATATTTTCTCTCCTCTCATCCGTGTGACATGCGAGTGCTGTGTGAGGGTGTGAATATTTTCTCTCCTCTCATCCATGTGACGTGCGAGTGCTGTGTGAGGGTATGAATATTTTCTCTCCTCTCATCCGTGTGACGTGCGAGTTGTGTGTGAGGGTGTGAATATTTTCTCTCCTCTCATCCATGTGACATGCGAGTGCTGTGTGAGGGTGTGAATATATTCTCTCCTCTCATCCATATGACATGCGAGTGCTGTGTGAGGGTGTGAATATTTTCTCTCCTCTCATCCGAGTGACGTACGAGTTGTGTGTGAGGGTGTGAATATTTTCTCTCCTCTCATCCGTGTGACGTGCGAGTTGTGTGTGAGGGTGTGAATATTTTCTCTCCTCTCATCCGTGTGACATGCGAGTGCTGTGTGAGGGTGTGAATATTTTCTCTCCTCTCATCCGTGTGATGTGCGAGTTGTGTGTGAGGGTGTGAATATTTTCTCTCCTCTCATCCGTGTGACATGCGAGTGCTGTGTGAGGGTGTGAATATTTTCTCTCCTCTCATCCATGTGACGTGCGAGTGCTGTGTGAGGGTGTGAATATTTTCTCTCCTCTCATCCGTGTGACGTGCGAGTTGTGTGTGAGGGTGTGAATATTTTCTCTCCTCTCATCCGTGTGACATGCGAGTGCTGTGTGAGGGTGTGAATATTTTCTCTCCTCTCATCCGTATGACATGCGAGTGCTGTGTGAGGGTGTGAATATTTTCTCTCCTCTCATCCGTATGACATGCGAGTGCTGTGTGAGGGTGTGAATATTTTCTCTCCTCTCATCCGTGTGACATGCGAGTGCTGTGTGAGGGTGTGAATATTTTCTCTCCTCTCATCCGTATGACATGCGAGTGCTGTGTGAGGGTGTGAATATTTTCTCTCCTGTCATCCATGTGACGTGCAGCTGTTATTCTACAATCATTTACAGAGTAGGGATGTATGTATGACAATCTGGCGGCGTATGGATGGTCCGTGTGACGTACGATTTTTTTCTCGCACCCGTACACTCACATTATCGTGTCTGATTTAGGCTCTGTTCACACTAGAAAAAGGAATTTCTCAAGAAATTTCTTGAGAGTCTGAAAGATTAGCACACTTGCGGTCAAAAAACGCACCAATACCGCTCCGAAAACCACATGCGTTTTTATCCCATTTTTTATGTGTTTTTGGTGCATTTTTGGTGCGTTTTTTCCGCAGGTCGGTCCCCGCGTTTTCTTACCATTACCTATGGCAAAAAACGCAGGTACCTGCAGAAAACAAGTGACTGCACATTCTTTTTCTCAAGAAATTCTGCAGAAAGAATGCTCTTGAGAAAAAAGCGCAGTGCGCAGCTATTTGTTTTTCATAGGTTTTGCTGGGGAATGTCTGCAGAAAAGTTACAACCATTTTCTCACGAAATTTCTGCAGCAAAAATGCAAAAAAAGTGGGTAAAAACACATTGTGCGCAGGGTTCCGCCTCCATACGCAGCACGCTGAGGGTTTCCTCGTCCCGGTGAGTACACAATGTCATATCTGCTCCGCATGTAATGTGATTCTTTCTCGCATGGCGCTCGTCCGATTTCTGCGCTCATGTGAACGCGGTCTTAGGTGCGCCCTACAATTGCGGTGCGCTTCCACCAGACATGCTCCTCCACCCGGGACTGACGCTCCAGTAATCACCGACATTTCCGGCACAATTCCTGTGTAAATAATGGTGGATTGGCCGGGCGGGCGTCTGAGTGACACAGAAATGTTGCAACATTTCAATATTCTGGTGCCAGCTCCTGCGTGAATCGGGCTTTATGCCCCCGGGCGTCTCCTCGTCACTTCTTCTGCAATTATTTCTGGACTTTTTACTTGTTTTTGTGAAATGAAACTTTAAATCATCTGTAACGACGCGGTGATAAATGTCAGGATTTGTCCGGGAGTTTTGTGCAAACTGCTCGAATGTCTCCATGAGAGGGAATGACAAAGCGAAATGCTAAATTCCGGCACAATCTGCACCAGAATCTGCGCTCCCTGTGATCTCTCAGGCCTCCGACACATCCGTTAAACACGTGCGTGTTTTGTCCGTTTACGTATATACCGTAGACACGGACAAACGTTCACCAATGTTAATCTATGTTTGAGGTCACACTTGCGTTTTTCATCATGTCCGTGTGTCCGTGTCCGTGATCCGTATGTGTTTCCGTTTTTCCCAGCAGCATGTCTGTTTCCTGCACGGAACACGCACACACGGACACCATGAAAGTCAATGGTTATGTGCGCACAAGTACGTGACACGGATGCATCTCCGTATGCTTCGTGTATGTTTGTGCTTTTTTGTAGCGATGTCGGTCATTCTTTCTTTTCCTGTGTATGTCGGTCAATCTCCCTCAGTCCGTCGGTCAATCTCCCTCAGTCCGTCGGTCAATCTCCCTCAGTCCGTCGGTCAATCTCCCTCAGTCGGTCGGTCCATCTCCCTCAGTCCGTCGGTCGGTCTCTCTCTGTCGGTCGGTCTCTCTCTGTCTTGTCTGTCCCTCTCTCTGTCTTGTCTGTCCCTCTCTCTGTCTGTTGGTCAGTCTCCCCCCTCTCTCATACTTACCGATCCCCAATCACAGGCGCGGCGCTGCATGGCGTTCACACTGCTGCGGCGGCTTTTACTATTTTGAAAAAGCCGGCCGCTCGTTATTCAATCTCGTATTGCCTGCTTTCCCCGCCCACCGGCGCCTATGATTGGTTGCAGTGAGACACGCCCCCACGCTGAGTGACAGCTGTCTCACTGCAACCAATCACAGCCGCCGGTGGGCGGGTCTATACTGTGCAGTAAAATAAATAAATAATTAAAAAAAAACGACGTGCGGTTCCCCCCATTTTGATACCAGCCAGGGTAAAGCCACACGGCTGAAGGCTGGTATTCTCAGGATGGGGAGCTCCACATTATGGGGAGCCCCCAGCCTAACAATATCAGCCAGCAGCCGCCCAGAATTGCCGCATGCATTAGATGCGACAGTCCCGGGACTTTACCGGCTCATCCCGGCTTGCCCTGGTGCGGTGGCAAACGGGGTAATAGAGAGTTAATGGCAACCCATAGCTGCCACTAAGTCCAAAATTAATCATGGCAGGCGTCTCCCCAAGATAACTTCCATGATTAATCTGTAAGTTACAGTAAATAAACACACACACCTGAAAAATCCTTTATTTGAAATAATAAACACTACAAAAAAACCCTCGTTCACCAATTTATTAAGCCCCAAATACCCATCCATATCCGGCGTAATCCACGGAGGTCCCGCGTCGCTTCCAGCTCTGCTACGTGAAGGTGACAGGAGCTGCAGTAGAACACCGCCGCTCCTGGCAGATCCACGCAGCAACTGAGGTGAGTAGCGCAATCAGCTGAGCTGTCACTCAGGTTACTCGCGGCCACCTCTGGATCCTCCAACTGTGACTGCAAGTCGCCCGAGTGACAGCGATGAAGTCACAGGTGAGTTTCGGTCATGGGTGGAGGATTCAGCTAGCCGCGGGTAACCTGAGTGACGGCAGCGCTAATCGCGCTGCTCACTTCAGTCACTCAGGGGATTAGCGGTCACCGGTGAGTCCTTCACGGGTGACCACTAATCAGTACGCGACACCGACAGAGTCGCGGTATGACAATGAAATCGGGTACAGTTCACCCGAGTTCATTCTCAGCGCGCGACTCTGTCTGCTGTCAGCGGGTATGTATCAACGACATTTGACATTACACACGGAACATTTCACACGGAAAACACACACGTCAGTTACAAATCTCACGCACACACGGGCATTACACACGCACACACGGCTAGCATACGCCGGTCACACCAATGCCACACGGACCATAAAAACAGACACAAAAACGGAACACGGACCCGAAAAACGGACCATAACACACGTGCGTGCATTTTCACGGATGTGTGTCGAAGGCCTTAGAGGCATTGTCCAGGAGCTTCTGATACTGAGGTTAGCGGCGCTGATGACAATGAGCAGATACCGGCCGGGACACGTGATCCGTGATAATGAGCAGATACCGGCCGGGACACGTGATCCGTGATAATGAGCAGATACCGGCCGGGACACGTGATCCGTGATAATGAGCAGATACCGGCCGGGACACGTGATCCGTGATAATGAGCAGATACCGGCCGGGACACGTGATCCGTGATAATGAGCAGATACCGGCCGGGACACGTGATCCGTGATAATGAGCAGATACCGGCCGGGACACGTGATCCGTGATAATGAGCAGATACCGGCCGGGACACGTGATCCGTGATAATGAGCAGATACCGGCCGGGACACGTGATCCGTGATAATGAGCAGATACCGGCCGGGACACGTGATCCGTGATAATGAGCAGATACCGGCCGGGACACGTGATCCGTGATAATGAGCAGATACCGGCCGGGACACGTGATCCGTGATAATGAGCAGATACCGGCCGGGACACGTGATCCGGGAATCCTACATGTCCTATGTCAGGAACATATCGACGTTACGTCCTCAGTGACAGAGATGACTTATATTTATGCTCACATTAATAAATAGTGGATCTTAGACAGACAGTGACTGATTACATGGAGTGGGGTGCAGCTTGAAATCCGACTCCATAGACCCAAATGTACAGTTTAATCAATTATTTGCTTTATTTAGAGCAAAGTGAGACGCTCCTGGGGGCGTCACTGAGAAAATGTGACTAAAGCTGCATCCAACCAGCAGGGGGCGCTGTGGTAAGATTGGTGCATTGGTCAGACATTAGTGGATGTGCCGCGGCTCCGGAGCTCCCCCTAGTGCTGGCTGCAGACGCTGCAGACTTTCAGAATCATGGTGTCTATAGTGGGGAATTGGAGCTGCGTATTAGAAATCAGCCACATGAAGCTTTAGAAAGTCATAAATCGGGGAATATTCACCTTATGGGGGCTTCTAATGGTGGAGAATATGAATGACTGATACCTTCGTGCCCCCCGATCTCAGGACCCTCACAGCTGCTTCTCACATCCAGGTGCAGACAATAAGGAGCCGGCTCTTCCGATGGCTCCATGACCCCATCATACAGTACAGAATATTCCAGACTCCCAGATAACACTACAACTCCCAGCATGGCTGTCAGGAGGGTGAAGTGTTGCACTGGCTGAAGAGCCGCAGGTTGGAGGTCACTGAACTCAGCTCTGCATCGCTATGATTTCAGCTCATAATTTGGTCAAAAGCTCTTTAATTGGCCAATTATACAATGCAACAGCGTCTGCCACATGTCAGCTGAATGCGGCATCTTCCTCAATAATCCTCCGTGCAGATGTCAGCGGTGACATTTCTGTCTGCTCTATTTATACTTCGCTATCTCGTGCTGGATGCACCATGGTAAGGATTAGCGCTCGCTGCATCCAATCTATGGGCGGCTAATTATTGGGGAGCTGTTACACGGGATGTGAAGAATCCCACCGCTCCGCACCTCGGCTGCGGCACGTGTGCTGTGGAAGTGCTAAGTCTTCAGGACGTGGTGTGATGATCACCTGACGAGCGCCACGTCCTCTACCCAACGCCTAAAATATCCACGTGTGACAAGTTCATTATAGAAAAGATGAAAACGAGACGCGAGAGCGCAATTACCGCTACGGGAACTCAATGGAAAAGCAGCCAATGTTTTCCTAAAATGCAGGTACCCGCGTCATCAGAGCAGCGCTCCCATCAGACCTTTATCCTGTTCATGTATTGCAGTCGTCACATTATATGGCGCTTTTACACCGACAAGTGCTCATTGTCATCTTCTACACAGGACGTGCGTCTTCACTGCCGGAGCGGTTGCCAAAGGATAAAAACACGGAGGGATGAACCCAGGAGACAAATACGGAGGGATGAACCCGGGAGATAAATACAGAGGGATGAACCCGGGAGATAAATACGGAGGGATGAACCCGGGAGATAAATACGGAGGGATGAACCCGGGAGACAAATACAGAGGGATGAACCCGGGAGATAAATACAGAGGGATGAACCCGGGAGATAAATACGGAGGGATGAACCCGGGAGATAAATACAGAGGGATGAACCCGGGAGATAAATACAGAGGGATGAACCCGGGAGATAAATACGGAGGGATGAACCCGGGAGATAAATACGGAGGGATGAACCCGGGAGATAAATACGGAGGGATGAACCCGGGAGATAAATACAGAGGGATGAACCCGGGAGACAAATACAGAGGGATGAACCCGGGAGATAAATACGGAGGGATGAACCCGGGAGATAAATACGGAGGGATGAACCCGGGAGATAAATACGGAGGGATGAACCCGGGAGATAAATACGGAGGGATGAACCCGGGAGACAAATACGGAGGGATGAACCCGGGAGATAAATACTGAGGGATGAACCCAGGAGACAAATACAAAGGGATGAACCCGGGAGACAAATACGGAGGGATGAACCCGGGAGATAAATACGGAGGGATGAACCCGGGAGATAAATACGGAGGGATGAACCCGGGAGATAAATACGGAGGGATGAACCCGGGAGATAAATACGGAGGGATGAACCCGGGAGATAAATACGGAGGGATGAACCCGGGAGATAAATACGGAGGGATGAACCCGGGAGATAAATACGGAGGGATGAACCCGGGAGACAAATACAGAGGGATGAACCCGGGAGATAAATACGGAGGGATGAACCCGGGAGATAAATACGGAGGGAAGAACCCGGGAGATAAATACGGAGGAATGAACCTGGGAGATAAATACGGATGGATGAACCCGGGAGATAAATACGGAGGGATGAACCCGGGAGACAAATACGGAGGGATGAACCCGGGAGATAAATACGGAGGGATGAACACGGGAGATAAATACAGAGGGATGAACTAGGGGGACAAATACGGAGGGATGAACCCGGGAGATAAATACGGAGGGATGAACCCGGGAGACAAATACGGAGGGATGAACCCTGGAGACAAATACGGAGGGATGAACCCAGGAGACAAATACGGAGGGATGAACCCGGGGGACAAATACAGAGGGATGAACCCGGGAGACAAATATGGAGAGATGAACCCGGGAGATAAATACGGAGGGATGAACCCGGGAGACAAATACGGAGAGATGAACCGGGGAGACAAATACGGAGAGATGAACCGGGGAGACAAATACGGAGGGATGAACCTGGGAGACAAATATGGAGAGATGAACCCGGGAGATAAATACGGAGGGATGAACCCGGGAGACAAATACGGAGAGATGAACCGGGGAGACAAATACGGAGAGATGAACCGGGGAGACAAATACGGAGGGATGAACCTGGGAGACAAATATGGAGAGATGAACCCGGGAGACAAATATGGAGAGATGAACCGGGGAGACAAATACGGAGGGATGAACCCTGGAGACAAATACGGAGGGATGAACCCAGGAGACAAATACGGAGGGATGAACCCGGGAGATAAATACGGAGGGATGAACCCGGGAGATAAATACGGAGGGATGAACCCGGGGGACAAATACAGAGGGATGAACCTGGGAGACAAATATGGAGAGATGAACCCGGGAGACAAATACGGAGGGATGAACCGGGGAGACAAATACGGAGAGATGAACCGGGGAGACAAATACGGAGAGATGAACCGGGGAGACAAATACGGAGGGATGAATCCGGAAGATAAATACGGAGGGATGAACCCGGGAGACAAATACGGAGAGATGAACCGGGGAGACAAATACGGAGAGATGAACCGGGGAGACAAATACGGAGGGATGAATCCGGAAGATAAATACGGAGGGATGAACCCGGGAGACAAATACGGAGAGATGAACCGGGGAGACAAATACGGAGGGATGAACCCGGGAGACAAATACGGAGGGATGAACCCGGGAGACAAATACGGAGGGATGAACCCGGGAAACAGTATCCAGTCCTTGGACTTTATCCAGCGCCATTCATGCTTTTTAATTAAAAGAAAAACCCATCCTTAATAATGTCAGAGGGACCTCAACATTGAAGGCTTTGGGTAAATTCTGGGATTGTCCTTCACTGCTGCGCTGTCACTGTCTGTAATGTTTCTTCAGTGTTTTATGGCTTTTTCTTCCCATGTCTGGTGCTGAGCTGTGACGTCGTCTCACTATCCAGATTCACCCTACAATGGCTGCTGCATTCCCTGCCCTGGCTTATATACAGGATCTGATAGTCCTTCCTGATTGGCTGAGCTATTCCCTGTGATGTGATAGGTACAAGGCATTATGGGAAATCCTGGGTGGTGGAGCATGAGGTCATGTGTACAATCTCTGTCCAATCTGTTTCCTTAAAATGGCAATTGGCATTTTTTAGGGAAATTCGCGCAAATCAAATTACAAAGCATTTAAGTTTGCTAGGTCAATTGATTAGCTGAGCTGCAATCTATGCACCCCCCATAGTCAGGACACTCGCTACCTCTGGACCCCCCATAGTCAGGACACTTGTTACCTCTGGACCCCCCATAGTCAAGACACTAGTTACCTCTGGACCCCCATAGTCAGGACACTAGTTACCTCTGGACCCCCATAGTCAGGACACTAGTTACCTCTGGACCCCCATAGTTGGGACACTCACTACCTCTGGACCCCCATAGTTGGGACACTCACTACCTCTGGACCCCCATAGTCAGGACACTAGCTACCTCTGGACCCCCATAGTCAGAACACTAGCTACCTCTGGACCCCCATAGTCAGGACACTCGCAACCTCTGGACCCTCCATAGTTAGGACACTCGCAACCTCTGGACCCCCCATAGTTAGGACACTTGTTACCTCTGGACCCCCATAGTCAGGACACTCGCAACCTCTGGACCCCCATAGTCAAGACACTCGCTACCTCTGGACCCCCATAGTCAGGACACTCGCAACCTCTGGACCCTCCATAGTTAGGACACTCGCAACCTCTGGACCCCCATAGTTAGGACACTTGTTACCTCTGGACCCCCCATAGTTAGGACACTTGTTACCTCTGGACCCCCCATAGTTAGGACACTTGTTACCTCTGGACCCCCCATAGTTAGGACACTTGTTACCTCTGGACCCCCCATAGTCAGGACACTCGCAACCTCTGGACCCCCATAGTCAGGACACTAGCTACCTCTGGACCCCCATAGTCAGAACACTAGCTACCTCTGGACCCCCATAGTCAGGACACTCGCAACCTCTGGACCCTCCATAGTTAGGACACTCGCAACCTCTGGACCCCTCATAGTTAGGACACTTGTTACCTCTGGACCCCCATAGTCAGGATACTCGCAACCTCTGGACCCCCATAGTCAGGACACTCGCTACCTCTGGACCCCCATAGTCAGGACACTCGCAACCTCTGGACCCTCCATAGTTAGGACACTCGCAACCTCTGGACCCCCATAGTTAGGACACTTGTTACCTCTGGACCCCCATAGTCAGGACACTCGCTACCTCTGGACCCCCATAGTCAGGACACTTGTTACCTCTGGACCCCCATAGTCAGGACACTCGCTACCTCTGGACCCCCATAGTCAGGACACTCGCTACCTCTGGACCCCCATAGTCAGGACACTCGCTACCTCTGGACCCCCATAGTCAGGACACTCGCTACCTCTGGACCCCCATAGTCAGGACACTCGCTACCTCTGGACCCCCATAGTCAGGACACTCGCTACCTCTGGACCCCCCATAGTCACGACACTCGATACCTCTGGTACTTAACCCAATTTGATGCCTATAGCCTGCGCTTTCCATTGACGTCTATAGATATTACGGAGAATATTTTCCTTAGGTATTAGAAGAGAAATTCCCACAACAGGCGACCAGGACCCCCCTTCTTCTCCCCTGAATCGGTCTGATGAGGCGCGATCAGGGACCCCGTGTCCTGAGATCAGGGGATTCTACACTAAACTTTCTCAGCCAATGGCTTTGTGGCAACTTGTGAAAAAAAAAATATTGACTCTCCGAACTTATAATTATTTTACCTTTCCCTAATGATGAGCGAGTGCTAAAATGCTGGAGTGCTCGGTCCTCGAGGGGAGCAGGGGGAGGCTCTGATGGACTGGACTCGCTGAGTGCCCGTCTGGAGCTGCCTATGCAGAGCGCAGCAGAGGAGATGAGTTTGGCCTCAGCTGTCACATTATACAAGAGTGAGGACTAATATGACGAACCTCAGCTCAGCAAAGTCAGCTTTGTCTTCTCGTTGCTCCCTATACAAAGCAATGACAAACTTATCTGCACTGCTGCGCTCTGCATAGGCAGCTCAATACACGCGCATACATAAGGAGACAGGTGGCGTGACTACATGCATGTCTCCAGAAAGTCGCCATTTCTTGCTGGTCACAGGCGGTGACACGTGACGTTCTGCTGTGGGGGGATTTACACTGATAAATCTTCAGCTCTGGACCGCGGGTTCTTTTTGGATTCTGGACGTTTTTTCGTCGTCAGCGCTATAAATGCGGTTTCTTATTTACATAAAGCTGGTCTCTGGTTGTGATGGTTTTTCCCGCTTCTTACCTGGGGAGGACGAGTCGCTGTCACATTTTTCTGTCCCTCGGGAATTTTTATAATCGATTTTTAAACAAAGGATTTTTGTTCTCAATCAAAATTTATGATGATTAAAAAAAGATGAAGTTTTCTTGGAATCCGAGAATCCGCGGAGGAATCTACTGGACGGTCCGCGCACAGCCGATCCCACAGCGGACAGATCACTATAGAGCCAGCGGAGGAAAGGATTTATTTATTAATGATTGTCTCTAATTCCTCCCGTCTACTCACGAGATCACAATTGTTTGTCCCCCTCACCTCTCGCCCCTTGCCCCTCACCCCTCACTCCTCGCCCCTCGCCCCTCGCCTCTCGTCCCTCGTCCCTTGCCTCTCACCCCTCACCCCTCGCCTCTCGCCCCTCGCCTCTCGCCCTCGCCCCTCGCTCCTCACCCCTCACCCCTCACCCCTCGCCTCTCGCCCTTCACCCCTCACCCCTCGCCTCTCGCCCCTCGCTCCTCAGCCCTCGCCTCTCGCCCCTCGCCCCTCGCCCCTCGCTCCTCGCCCCTCGCCTCTCGCCCCTCGCCCCTCGTCCCTCGCTCCTCGCCCCTCGTTTAATGAAAGAAAAACCCACAATGGTCACAGAAATAACCTGAATCTGTCAAAAGTAATAATAAATAAAAAATCTATGAAAATGAACAGATGACGTCAGACGTTGCTGCTTTTCTGCTTCCACTCATGAAATCTGCCTGGACAGATATGATGGCGCCCCTGAACATAATGTGACAAAAGGGACTTGTTACATCGAGGTGTGGCCACTAATTAGCATCACCGGTGTCTACAATCTTGTATTACTATGCGGAGATAAGGTATGCACACCAGTGACTATGTAAGGGGAATACATGAAATAGCAGAAACTGCTGTGTGAATACTGACATGAAAAATTCAATAGCTATATGCAAGAGTGAATATGTGAAAAATGGAATCTGCATTACTGCCATGAACATATGAATCAGGAGAAATTTAGCTACTGAATTGATCAATGCAATAGACCCCAACACTGCGCCAAAGTATTTCTCTACGTTGGGGTCCCTAGCTTGTGTGTGTCCTCTCATGCAGTTAAAAAACTTACCGTGTATGGGACGCTGAGACCCCGGCTATTTATGCGTATGATATGGATTGGCAATAGGTTTTCAAGTCAGTATTCACACAGCAGTTTCTGCTATTTCATGTATTCCCCTTACATAGTCACTGGTGTGCATACCTTATCTCCCCATAGTGATGTTTTTTAGGTTTTTGCACCCAGTTCAGACTTAGAATGGTGTTCCAGACGTTATTCCTAAGGCTATGTGTCCACGGTAGAATGTACCTGCGGATTTTTCTGCATGAAAATCCGTGACTTTCGCGGCAAATCCGCACCTTATTTTTGCCGCGGATTTGCCGCGGATTTACCGTGGATTTACCGCGAATTTGCCGCGGATTTTGATGCGGATTTTTTTTTTTTCCCCATTCTATACCCAAAATCCGCACCAAAATCCGCAACAATAATTGACATGCTGCAGATTTTTCCGGATCAAAATCCGCGGCAAATCCGCCGCGGAAAAATCCGCAGCATGGACACAGCATTTCCAAAATGCCATTGAAATGGCTTGGAAGTGCCGCTGCTGCAGATTTTCGGAAAATCCGCGGTAAATCCGCGGCAAAATCCGCGGTAAATCCGCAGCGTGGGCACATAGCCTTATTTGTTAGTATTTTTTCGTTTGTGAACCCTCCCCAACCACACCTATTGCCAATCCATATCATACGCATAAATAGCCGGGGTCTCAGCGTCCCATACACGGTAAGTTTTTTAACTGCATGAGAGAACACACACAAGCTAGGGACCCCAACGTAGAGAAATACTTTGGCGTAGTGCTGGGGCTCTATTGCATTGATCAATTCAGTAGCTAAATTTCTCTTGATTCATATATTCATGGCAGTAATGCAGATTCCATTTTTCACATTTTCACTCTTGCATATAGCTATTGGATTTTTCATGTCAGTATTCACACAGCAGTTTCTGCTATTCCATGTATTCCCCTTCCATAGTCACTGGTGTGCATACCTTATCTCCCCATAGTGATGTTTTTTAGGTTTTTGCACCCAGTGCGCACAGTGCGTTTTTCGCGGCGTTTTTGCGCATTTTTCGGGTGCGTTTTTGGCCTCAAAACTGCAGGACTTTGCTTCCCCAGCAAAGTCTATGAGTTTTCATTTTTGCTGTCCGCACACATCTGTTTTTTTTACCTGCGTTTTTGAATTAAAAAAAAAAAATGGACATGTCAATTCTTTCCTGCGTTTTTCTGCGTTTTCCCCCCATGCAATGCATTGGAAAAACGCAGCAAAACGCAGAGATCAAAAACGCAGCAAAACGCAGCCAAAAACGCACCAAATCGCGGCAAAAACGCATGCCTGGTGTTCCAAACGTTATTCCTTATTTTTTACAATCTTGTGTCAGTCACTAGCCTGTGTATAGGGCTACAGATACTCACTCTGCTGTTTAGTGACACAATGTGTCAACAATGCAAAGTGAGGCGCAACTGTGACAAGAGGACAATAAATTAATGTCAGAAGGGGGAGGACGGTAAGTAGCTCAAGATGTAAGAGTCCCCCCCCCAAAAAAAAACCAGATTAATAATTATATAAAAGAATATATCAGGATCCGTAATGTACTATGCATACCCAATAACTACACCAGCAGAATAGTGAGTGCAGCTCTGGAGTATAATACAGGAGGTAACTCAGGATCAGTAATGTAATGTATGTACACAGTGACTGCACCAGCAGAATACTGAGTGCAGCTCTGGAGCATAATACAGGAGGTAACTCAGGATCAGTAATGTAATGTATGTACACAGTGACTGCACCAGCAGAATAGTGAGTGCAGCTCTGGAGTATAATACAGGAGGTAACTCAGGATCAGTAATGTAATGTATGTACACAGTGACTGCACCAGCAGAATAGTGAGTGCAGCTCTGGAGTATAATACAGGAGGTGACTCAGGATCAGTAATGTAATGTATGTACACAGTGACTGCACCAGCAGAATAGTGAGTGCAGCTCTGGAGCATAATACAGGAGGTAACTCAGGATCAGTAATGTAATGTATGTACACAGTGACTGCACCAGCAGAATAGTGAGTGCAGCTCTGGAGTATAATACAGGAGGTGACTCAGGATCAGTAATGTAATGTATGTACACAGTGACTGCACCAGCAGAATAGTGAGTGCAGCTCTGGAGTATAATACAGGAGGTGACTCAGGATCAGTAATGTAATGTATGTACACAGTGACTGCACCAGCAGAATAGTGAGTGCAGCTCTGGAGTGTAATACAGGAGGTAACTCAGGATCAGTAATGTAATGTATGTACACAGTGACTGCACCAGCAGAATAGTGAGTGCAGCTCTGGAGTATAATACAGGAGGTGACTCAGGATCAGTAATGTATGTACACAGTGACTGCACCAGCAGAATAGTGAGTGCAGCTCTGGAGTATAATACAGGAGGTAACTCAGGATCAGTAATGTAATGTATGTACACAGTCACTGCACCAGCAGAACAGTGAGTGCAGCTCTGGAGTATAATACAGGAGGTAACTCAGGATCAGTAATGTAATGTATGTACACAGTGACTGCACCAGCAGAATAGTGAGTGCAGCTCTGGAGTATAATACAGGAGGTAACTCAGGATCAGTAATGTAATGTATGTACACAGTGACTGCACCAGCAGAATAGTGAGTGCAGCTCTGGAGTGTAATACAGGAGGTAACTCAGGATCAGTAATGTAATGTATGTACACAGTGACTGCACCAGCAGAATAGTGAGTGCAGCTCTGGAGTATAATACAGGAGGTGACTCAGGATCAGTAATGTATGTACACAGTGACTGCACCAGCAGAATAGTGAGTGCAGCTCTGGAGTATAATACAGGAGGTAACTCAGGATCAGTAATGTAATGTATGTACACAGTCACTGCACCAGCAGAACAGTGAGTGCAGCTCTGGAGTATAATACAGGAGGTAACTCAGGATCAGTAATGTAATGTATGTACACAGTGACTGCACCAGCAGAATAGTGAGTACAGCTCTGGAGTATAATACAGGAGGTGACTCAGGATCAGTAATGTATGTACACAGTGACTGCACCAGCAGAATAGTGAGTGCAGCTCTGGAGTATAATACAGAAGGTAACTCAGGATCAGTAATGTATGTACACAGTGACTGCACCAGCAGAATAATGAGTGCAGCTCTGGAGTATAATACAGGAATTAACTCAGGATCAGTAATGTATGTACACAGTGACTGCACCAGCAGAATAGTGAGTGCAGCTCTGGAGTATAATACAGGAGGTAATTCAGGATCAGTAATGTATGTACACAGTGACTGTACCAGCAGAATAGTGAGTGCAGCTCTGGAGTATAATACAGGAGGTAACTCAGGATCAGTAATGTAATGTATGTACACAGTGACTGTACCAGCAGAATAGTGAGTGCAGCTCTGGAGTATAATACAGGAGGTAACTCAGGATCAGTAATGTAATGTATGTACACAGTGACTGCAGCAGCAGAATAGTGAGTGCAGCTCTGGAGTATAATATGAGGTATAAATGATGGATAAACCTCCAACCTGCAGACGTCACAGTTGTGCTCTTTCTGTATTATCCAGTAATGTCCGTTATCTGTTATTTGCTGATTTTTGGTAACGCCGTGATGTTTTCTGGTCATATAAACAGATCTGTGTGTAATTATTAGGGATCATAAAATACATCAAATATTCGGCTTCGCAAATATTTTCCGAATAGGTCACCGCTATGCGAATATTCGATGTGCAATGTAAGTCTATGGGAAGCCCGAATAGTTCCGAATAGTTGTTATTCGGGTTTCTCATACACTTACATTGTGCATTGAATATTCGTGAAGCCGAATATTTGAGGTATTCGATCATCCCTAGTAATTATCAATCCTCTTGTCACTTTGCAGTTAATAGACTCAATGTCTGCTCTTTGTACACGTCGTGCTGCAGCTTCGGATGTGATTGGAGTGGATGTGGGAATAATTCACAATTACTAAATGTTTGTTGGTAAATAATACAATTGTGAAGTTTGACTTCACTAAGTATCTGAACAGGTTAAGACGTCTTCCGGAGCCACTTCCAATCCGGTGACGTCAGTGAGTGCGGCCGCTCGCAGAGGCTCCCCGGGAGCGATATATACATAGAGAATGGAATATACATTACTCTTAATGATTAATTATACTGGAAGGATCCTAATTACAGCAGCTCCTCATTATCTGATGGAGGTTTCAATTTAATTTACCGCCCCCCTTGTTTACCATATATCCAGGCATTTATATTGCAGAGGTTTTGGTGCTGAAAGCATCTGGTGTATTAAGATATGTAATGTATAAGAGGCTTCTCCGCGCAGCTCCGGGGTCTCTCCGGCTGTAAAGAGATTTACACGCACTTTACTGTGAGCATTAACATCTGCAGCATATGGGTAATTAAATGTTATCATATAGCTGCGCTCAGTAATACCACCGCGCCAGGCATGATGGGGGTGGTCTCACCAGCGCAACCAATGCAAAGAGAGAACATGTCTGGACAAAGCCAGAGAGAAGGGGACGTGGAAATCCGAAATATACAACAATATCCAGAATTATACTAACACTGGGAAAAAGCAAATGCAACATTGTATCTAGAAAGGAGCATTATGGCGGGAAACTTTCTATATATGGAAGAGTATTGCAATAGTTATTTTCTTCTACACAGGACATTATGGTAGTTATATTCCTATACATAGGGGCAGTATTATAGTAATTATATTCCTGTACATAGGGGGCAGTATTATAGTAGTTATATTCCTGTACATAGGGGCAGTATTATAGTAGTTATATTCTTGTACATAGGGGCAGTATTATAGTAGTTATATTCTTGTACATAGGGGGCAGTATTATAGTAGTTATATTCCTGTACATAGGGGGCAGTATTATAGTAGTTATATTCCTGTACATAGGGGGCAGTATTATAGTAGTTATATTCCTGTACATAGGGGCAGTATTATAGTAGTTATATTCTTGTACATAGGGGGCAGTATTATAGTAGTTATATTCCTGTACATAGGGGGCAGTATTATAGTAGTTATATTCCTGTACATAGGGGCAGTATTATAGTAGTTATATTCTTGTACATAGGGACAGTATTATAGTAGTTATATTCTTGTACATAGGGGCAGTATTATAGTAGTTATATTCTTGTACATAGGGACAGTATTATAGTAGTTATATTCCTGTACATAGGGGGCAGTATTATAGTAGTTATATTCCTGTACATAGGGGGCAGTATTATAGTAGTTATATTCCTGTATATAGGGGCAGTATTATAGTAGTTATATTCTTGTATATAGGGGGCAGTATTATAGTAGTTATATTCTTGTACATAGGGGGCAGTATTATAGTAGTTATATTCTTGTATATAGGGGGCAGTATTATAGTAGTTATATTCCTGTACATAGGGGGCAGTATTATAGTAGTTATATTCCTATACATAGGGGCAGTATTATAGTAATTATATTCCTGTACATAGGGGGCAGTATTATAGTAGTTATATTCCTGTACATAGGGGGCAGTATTATAGTAGTTATATTCCTGTACATAGGGGCAGTATTATAGTAGTTATATTCTTGTACATAGGGACAGTATTATAGTAGTTATATTCTTGTACATAGGGGCAGTATTATAGTAGTTATATTCTTGTACATAGGGACAGTATTATAGTAGTTATATTCCTGTACATAGGGGGCAGTATTATAGTAGTTATATTCCTGTACATAGGGGGCAGTATTATAGTAGTTATATTCCTGTATATAGGGGCAGTATTATAGTAGTTATATTCTTGTATATAGGGGGCAGTATTATAGTAGTTATATTCTTGTATATAGGGGGCAGTATTATAGTAGTTATATTCCTGTACATAGGGGCAGTATTATAGTAGTTATATTCTTGTACATAGGGGCAGTATTATAGTAGTTATATTCCTGTACATAGGGACAGTATTATAGTAGTTATATTCTTGTACATAGGGGCAGTATTATAGTAGTTATATTCTTGTACATAGGGACAGTATTATAGTAGTTATAGCGCATGCCCTCATCATCTCCCGCCTCGACTACTGCAACCTCCTGCTCTCTGGCCTCCCTTCCAACACTCTTGCACCCCTCCAATCTATCCTGAACTCTGCGGCCCGCTTAATCCACCTCTCCCCTCGCTACTCCCCAGCCTCGCCACTCTGCCAATCCCTTCACTGGCTTCCCATCGCCCAACGACTCCAGTTCAAAACATTAACCATGACATACAAAGCCATCCACAACCTGTCTCCTCCCTACATCTGTGACCTAGTCTCCCGGTACCTACCTGCACGCAACCTCAGATCCTCACAAGATCTCCTTCTCTGCTCCTCTCTTATCTCCTCTTCCCACAATCGTGTACAAGATTTCTCCCGTGCATCCCCCATACTCTGGAACGCTCTACCTCAGCACATCAGACTCTCCCCTACCGTGGAAAGCTTCAAGAGGAACCTCAAGACCCACCTCTTCCAACAAGCCTACAACCTACAATAGCCCTCAGCCCAGTAGACCACTGCGCAACCAGCTCTGTCCTCGCCTATTGTACCATCACCCATTCCCTGTAGACTGTGAGCCCTCGCGGGCAGGGTCCTCTCTCCTCCTATACCAGTCTGTCTTGTACTGTTAATGATTGTTGTACGTATACCCTCTTTCACTTGTAAAGCGCCATGGAATAAATGGCGCTATAATAATAAATAATAATAATAATAATAATAATAATAGTTATATTCTTGTACATAGGGGGCAGTATTATAGTAGTTATATTCTTGTACATAGGGGGCAGTATTATAGTAGTTATATTCTTGTACATAGGGACAGTATTATAGTAGTTATATTCTTGTACATAGGGGGCAGTATTATAGTAGTTATATTCTTGTACATAGGGACAGTATTATAGTAGTTATATTCCTGTACATAGGGGGCAGTATTATAGTAGTTATATTCTTGTACATAGGGGCAGTATTATAGTAGTTATATTCTTGTACATAGGGGCAGTATTATAGTAGTTATATTCTTGTATATAGGGGGCAGTATTATAGTAGTTATATTCTTGTATATAGGGGCAGTATTATAGTAGTTATATTCTTATACAATAGGGGCAGTATTATAGTAGTTATATTCCTGTACATAGGAGCAGTATTATAGTAGTTATATTCTTGTATATAGGGGGCAATATTACAGTAGTTATATTCTTGTACATATGGGGCAGTATTATAGTAGTTATATTCTTGTACATAGGGGCAGTATTATAGTAGTTATATTCTTGTACATAGGGGCAGTATTATAGTAATTATATTCTTGTACATAGGGGCAGTATTATAGTAGTTATATTCCTGTACATAGGGGCAGTATTATAGTAGTTATATTCTTGTACATAGGGGGCAGTATTATAGCAGTTATATTCTTGTACATAGGGGGCAGTATTATAGTAGTTATATTCTTGTACATAGGGGGCAGTATTATAGTAGTTATATTCTTGTACATAGGGACAGTATTATAGTAGTTATATTCCTGTACATAGGGGGCAGTATTATAGTAGTTATATTCTTGTACATAGGGGCAGTATTATAGTAGTTATATTCTTGTACATAGGGGCAGTATTATAGTAGTTATATTCTTGTACATAGGGGCAGTATTATAGTAGTTATATTCTTGTACATAGGAGCAGTATTATAGTAGTTATATTCCTGTATATAGGAGCAGTATTATAGTAGTTATATTCTTGTACATAGGGGGCAGTATTATAGTAGTTATATTCTTGTACATAGGGGCAGTATTATAGTAGTTATATTCTTGTACATAGGGGCAGTATTATAGTAGTTATATTCTTGTATATAGGAGCAGTATTATAGTAGTTATATTCCTGTATATAGGAGCAGTATTATAGTAGTTATATTCTTGTACATAGGGACAGTATTATAGTAGTTATATTCCTGTACATAGGGGGCAGTATTATAGTAGTTATATTCTTGTACATAGGGGCAGTATTATAGTAGTTATATTCTTGTACATAGGGGCAGTATTATAGTAGTTATATTCTTGTATATAGGAGCAGTATTATAGTAGTTATATTCCTGTATATAGGAGCAGTATTATAGTAGTTATATTCTTGTACATAGGGGGCAGTATTATAGTAGTTATATTCTTGTACATAGGGGCAGTATTATAGTAGTTATATTCTTGTACATAGGGGCAGTATTATAGTAGTTATATTCTTGTACATAGAGGGCAGTCTTATAGTAGTTATATTCTTGTACATAGGGGGCAGTATTATAGTAGTTACATTCTTGTATATAGGGGCAATATTATAGTAGTTATATTCTTGTACATAGGGGGCAGTATTATAGTAGTTATATTCTTGTACATAGAAGGCAGTATTATGGTAGTTATATTCTTGTACATAGGGGGCAGTATTATAGTAGTTATATTCTTGTACATAGGGGCAGTATTATAGTAGTTATATTCTTGTACATAGAGGGCAGTCTTATAGTAGTTATATTCTTGTACATAGGGGGCAGTATTATAGTAGTTACATTCTTGTATATAGGGGCAATATTATAGTAGTTATATTCTTGTACATAGGGGGCAGTATTATAGTAGTTATATTCTTGTACATAGGGGGCAGTATTATAGTAATTATATTCTTGTACATAGGAGGCAGTATTATAGTAGTTATATTCTTATACAATAGGGGCAGTATTATAGTAGTTATATTCTTATACAATAGGAGCAGTATTATAGTAGTTATATTCTTGTACATAGGAGCAGTATTATAGTAGTTATATTCTTGTACATAGAAGGCAGTATTATGGTAGTTATATTCTTGTACATAGGGGGCAGTATTATAGTAGTTATATTCTTATACAATAGGGGCAGTATTATAGTAGTTATATTCTTGTACATAGGGGGCAGTATTATAGTAGTTATATTCTTGTACATAGGGGCAGTATTATAGTAGTTATATTCTTGTATATAGGGGGCAGTATTATAGTAGTTATATTCTTGTATATAGGGGCAGTATTATAGTAGTTATATTCTTATACAATAGGGGCAGTATTATAGTAGTTATATTCCTGTACATAGGAGCAGTATTATAGTAGTTATATTCTTGTATATAGGGGGCAGTATTATAGTAGTTATATTCTTGTATATAGGGGCAGTATTATAGTAGTTATATTCTTGTACATAGGGGGCAGTATTATAGTAGTTATATTCTTGTACATAGGGGGCAGTATTATAGTAGTTATATTCTTGTACATAGGGGGCAGTATTATAGTAGTTATATTCTTGTACATAGGGGCAGTATTATAGTAGTTATATTCTTATACAATAGGGGCAGTATTATAGTAGTTATATTCTTATACATAGGGGCAGTATTATAGTAATTGTACTCTTCTATATAGGAGTGATATTACGTTTTATTGATGACGTTTTTTTCTGCACCTTTTCTTATTATTTTCTCGGTGGTATCAGATATCTGTACTTTCTGTGTATTGCTTCTGCTTTTATTAGCTGTCTCTTGTAGCGGTGTCCTTTGTGGCTTTCACACTTGATTGTACTTTCAATTTTCTTCCTTCAACTTTAAGAACATTCTACTTACAGTAACAGTTTCTTGTGTTAATTTTACCAAAGGAACAAACACCTTAAATTACGAGATGTGTTACTGAAATGAATCTGTTTTTTTGCTAAAGCATTTGTTACATTCACAGTTTCATTGGAAACGTAATCGTTAGCAATTTCAGAGTGAACTTCACACTCGGGAGAAACATTCAGAGGCGGCGGTAATGAAGAGGAGGAATGGAGCCTCACAGTCAGGAGTGAGCGGGGCCGGAGTGCCAGGCACCTGAGCGGACCTGGAGAAATGCTACGGACAGTCGCTAAAGTAACAGTTAGGGGGGCTTTACAAGCTGCGATATCGCTAGTGATAGCACCTGCCCCCCCGTCGCACATGCGATATGTGGTGATCGCTGCCGCAGTGAACATTATCGCTACGGCGGCTTCACACGCACATACCTGTGCAGTGACGTCGCTGTGACCGCCGAACAATCCCTCCTTCAAGGAAGAGGTGCGTTCGGCGTCACTGCGACGTCACTAAGCAGCCGGCCAATAGAAGCGGAGGGGCGGAGATGAGCGGGACGAACATGCCACATGCCAGAAAGTAATAAAAATGCCTGAAAATATTCTCTCTCTCATTATTCTGCTACCGTATTTGGCAAATAGAAATAATTTTTGGTTCCTAATTGACTGAAAACGGGAAAGGTTTATTCTGAAAAACCTGCAGATGTGTCTGTATAGACAGCGGAGGGAAAAACCTGCAGATGTGTCTGTATAGACAGCGGAGGGAAAAACCTGCAGATGTGTCTGTATAGAGAGTGGAGGGAAAAACCTGCAGATGTGTCTGTATAGAGAGCGGAGGGAAAAACCTGCAGATGTGTCTGTATAGACATCGGAGGGAAAAACCTGCAGATGTGTCTGTATAGAGAGTGGAGGGAAAAACCTGCAGATGTGTCTGTATAGAGAGCGGAGGGAAAACCTGCAGATGTGTCTGTATAGAGAGCGGAGGGAAACTAAGGGTTTACACTGTATCAGGCAGAAGAATGTATCCTGTGGGATAATATGAGAATTGTAGAGTGACCGGTAATGGTGGACTTGGTGGTAAAGGGCAGAAAAAGAACCTGCACAACAATAGAGAGGCTTTTATGTGACTGCTGTTCCCTACAATACAGGGGCTTGTATGGGACTGCTGTTCCCTACAATACAGGGGCTTGTATGGGACTGCTGTTCTCTACAATATAGGGGCTTGTATGGGACTGCTGTTCCCTACAATATAGGGGCTTGTATGGGACTGCTGTTCCCTACAATATAGGGGCTTGTATGGGACTGCTGTTCCCTACAATACAGGGGCTTGTATGGGACTGCTGTTCCCTACAATACAGGGGCTTGTATGGGACTGCTGTTCTCTACAATATAGGGGCTTGTATGGGACTGCTGTTCCCTACAATATAGGGGCTTGTATGGGACTGCTGTTCCCTACAATATAGGGGCTTGTATGGGACTGCTGTTCCCTACAATATAGGGGCTTGTATGTGACTGCTGTTCCCTACAATATAGGGGCTTGTATGTGTAGCACCCGCACATACTCGTCGCCGAGCCTGGTGATGTTGGGTCTGGGAATGTCACGGGGTGGCCCTTTCGCCCAGATTGGTGGCCCCGAAGTGTACAATAAAAGAAGTGGGGTATGGCTGATGATGGTGATTGTTTTGTGACGCCACCTGCGGTACACGGCCAGGGATTAGCCGCCGCTGCTGATGTCGTTGTCCTCCGGGGCTGATGGTTATAGCAGCTAGGATTTTTCTGCTCCCCACAGCTGGAGCGGGCCCCGGGGAGGATGATGAGAGGCGTAGTAATGGCGGGAGCCGAAGCGTGGGGTGACGGTGCCAGTGAGGACAGGCGGACACGGTCTCTGCAGGTTCAAGGTTTTTATTACTCTCAGTCCTGGTTTACCCGGAAGATTCCGGTCACCGCCGTGATGGACCCCAGCCGATCCCGAATCCGTTGGAGGTCAGAACCGGTGCAGTGGATGGTGGGCCTTTTCTCCTTGCGCTTCTAAATATGGATCTCCGTGGCTTGAAGCTTCTTGGGGACCCCGGTTCTTGGAAAGTGTTTACTCCCGTCCCGCGGGTCTGATGTGGCGCCTGCCTTGGAACATGACCCCGGATTTTATTTAGCACTGTGCTCCGGGAACTGTGGGGGCCGGAGGGATGTGCAATCCCCCTGGCCTGCAGATTTTGGTGGACAACCTGAAGTATAATCCAACCTAGGATTCTGCACCCTGCACTGCGCCGGTCCCGACGGAGCAATTAATCTCTCTACTCAGCGACCGAATTGTCTCCTGCGTCCCACCAGAGCCACTGGTCAAACCCGACTCCTCTCTCCTCTCTTGCTGGAGAACTCTCTAACTGTTCTGTTGCTCCTTACTCCATCTGATGTCTGCTCCTCCCCCGGTTCCCTGTCGCTACTGGGTGTCAGCCCCTCATGTTTGGTGACTGCCTTAAGACCCAACCCTAGCTCGGTTCCCAGTGGGGAGGCCAAACTGATTGTGTGCATGATTTGATGTGTGATGGACCGATACCGACCTCCTCTGCATCCGGGATGAGCACCGCACCTTAAGTGAGGAGCAGTACCCTGTGGCGACTCAAGCCTCAGGGGCGCCACATATGGAACGGCTGCTCCCTACAATATAGGGGCTTGCATGGGACTGCTGCTCCCTACAATATAGGGGCTTGCATGGGACTGCTGCTCCCTATAATATCCTGATAAATGGCTCCATAATGAGCGTCTCCTTCCAGAGAACTTTCCGTCACTCATCTGTGAATACGCGGAGACATCTCTGATCGGAGGTCAGAATATTTTTGAGTAATAAATTAATGTTGAGCTCAAATGAATAAGTTTTCAAAATGCAGAAAGTTTAATCAGACAAAAGAAGAAGCGTGCAAGAGACTGATGAGGAAGGAGCGGTTGTGTGGATGGCGGCTCGTTGTAAAGGCGATGTGCAGCAGCAGATGGTAAAATAGATTAGCAGGAGCCGCACGGCGATCACAAACCCATCTGGAATTATGTGACTTTATTGTACATATTTGCAATCATTCTTCATCCCGAGGTTATAACTAATCACATCACATCTATTATCGCTGCGTCCTCATCATCGGGGACCTCTCTCCCCGGCAGCTTTGCCCCATTGATAGCCATGGACGCCGCCGCACTGGATCATCCATCGATCAGCGATCTTTAGGGACGCACTCACTGGGCGGATTTCAGGGGTTTCTGGAATCTTTAGGGAGGAGCAAAGTTTATTTCTGAGGATCCGTTTCCTCCGTGCACCGAGAAGATGGAAATGGTGACTGTGTTCAGTGATTGAATCTTATTCCAGAGATTTCTGATTTATGTAACTGGGAGAATCGGTGCAGGGAGCGGCGTCTTTCGCTCGCACCGGGGGGGGTGGGGGGAGGGGGGTCCTGGGATTATATCTGACAACAGGACTATATAGGATGTGTATGTTCCCTCCATGTTATTCTGGGTTTCGTGGATTTCATAGACTCCAGAGTCATGCTGATAGGCTACATGGCCTCCTATCAAATAATGAGGGGTTACAATCTTTGTACAGCGCTGCACAATATATCGCCATTATATAGGAAAAATAATCTTGATTTACACCAATCTCTACTTCATCTCCTGTATACAATCTCTGCACTGCTCCTTACTCCATATAGTGGCCGTTCTCAGTACTGCAGCTCCTCACAGCTCCTTACTCCATATAGTGGCCGCTCTCAGTACTGCAGCTCCTCACAGCTCCTTACTCCATATAGTGGCCGTTCTCAGTACTGCAGCTCCTCACAGCTCCATACACCGTGTAGTGGCCGTTCTCAGTACTGCAGCTCCTCACAGCTCCATACACCGTGTAGTGGCCATTCTCAGTACTGCAGCTCCTCACAGCTCCATACACCGTGTAGTGGCCGTTCTCAGTGCTGCAGCTCCTCACAGCTCCATACACCGTGTAGTGGCCGTTCTCAGTACTGCAGCTCCTCACAGCTCCATACACCGTGTAGTGGCCGTTCTCAGTACTGCAGCTCCTCACAGCTCCATACACCGTGTAGTGGCCGTTCTCAGTATTGCAGCTCCTCACAGCTCTGTACACCGTGTAGTGGCCGTTCTCAGTACTGCAGCTCTTCACAGCTCCATACACCGTGTAGTGGCCATTCTCAGTATTGCAGCTCCTCACAGCTCAATACACCGTGTAGTGGTCGTTCTCAGTACTGCAGCTCCCCACAGCTCCATACACCATGTAGTGGCTGTTCTCAGTACTGCAGCTCCTCACAGCTCTGTACACCATGTAGTGGCCATTCTCAGTACTGCAGCTCCCCACAGCTCCATACACCATGTAGTGGCCGTTCTCAGTACTGCAGCTCCTCACAGCGCCATACACCGTGTAGTGGTCGTTCTCAGTACTGCAGCTCCTCACAGTTCCATACACCGTGTAGTGGCCGTTCTCAGTACTGCAGCTCCTCACAGCGCCATACACCGTGTAGTGGTCGTTCTCAGTACTGCAGCTCCTCACAGTTCCATACACCGTGTAGTGGCCGTTCTCAGTACTGCAGCTCCTCACAGTTCCATACACCGTGTAGTGGCCGTCCTCAGTACTTCAGCTCCTCACAGCTCCATACACCGTGTAGTGGTCGTTCTCAGTACTGCAGCTCCTCACAGCTCCATACATCATGTAGTGGCCATTCTCAATACTGCAGCTCCTCACAGCTCCATACACCGTGTAGTGGCCGTTCTCAGTACTTCAGCTCCTCACAGCTCCATACACCGTGTAGTGGACATTCTCAGTACTGCAGCTCCTCACAGCTCCATACACCGTGTAGTAGTCGTTCTCAGTACTGCAGCTCCTCACAGCTCCATACACCGTGTAGTGGCCGTTCTCAGTACTGCAGCTCCTCACAGCTCCATACACCGTGTAGTGGCCATTCTCAGTACTGCAGCTCCTCACAGCTCCATACACCGTGTAGTGGCCATTCTCAGTACTGCAGCTCCCCACAGCTCCATACACCATGTAGTGGCCGTTCTCAGTACTGCAGCTCCTCACAGCGCCATACACCGTGTAGTGGTCGTTCTCAGTACTGCAGCTCCTCACAGTTCCATACACCGTGTAGTGGCCGTTCTCAGTACTGCAGCTCCTCACAGCGCCATACACCGTGTAGTGGTCGTTCTCAGTACTGCAGCTCCTCACAGTTCCATACACCGTGTAGTGGCCGTTCTCAGTACTGCAGCTCCTCACAGTTCCATACACCGTGTAGTGGCCGTCCTCAGTACTTCAGCTCCTCACAGCTCCATACACCGTGTAGTGGTCGTTCTCAGTACTGCAGCTCCTCACAGCTCCATACATCATGTAGTGGCCATTCTCAATACTGCAGCTCCTCACAGCTCCATACACCGTGTAGTGGCCGTTCTCAGTACTTCAGCTCCTCACAGCTCCATACACCGTGTAGTGGACATTCTCAGTACTGCAGCTCCTCACAGCTCCATACACCGTGTAGTAGTCGTTCTCAGTACTGCAGCTCCTCACAGCTCCATACACCGTGTAGTGGCCGTTCTCAGTACTGCAGCTCCTCACAGCTCCATACACCGTGTAGTGGCCATTCTCAGTACTGCAGCTCCTCACAGCTCCATACACCGTGTAGTGGCCATTCTCAATACTGCAGCTCCTCACAGCTCCATACACAGTGTAGTGGCCGTTCTCAGTACTGCAGCTCCTCACAGCTCCATACACCGTGTAGTGGCCGTTCTCAGTACTGCAGCTCCTCACAGCTCCATACACCGTGTAGTGGCCATTCTCAGTACTGCAGCTCCTCACAGCTCCATACACAGTGTAGTGGCCGTTCTCAGTACTGCAGCTCCTCACAGCTCCATACACAGTGTAGTGGCCGTTCTCAGTACTGCAGCTCCTCACAGCTCCATACACCGTGTAGTGGCCATTCTCAATACTGCAGCTCCTCACAGCTCCATACACAGTGTAGTGGTCGTTCTCAGTACTGCAGCTCCTCACAGCTCCATACATCGTGTAGTGGCCGTTCTCAGTACTGCAGCTCCTCACAGCTCCATACACCATGTAGTGGCCGTTCTCAGTACTGCAGCTCCCCACAGGTCTGTACACCATGTAGTGGCCGTTCTCAGTACTGCAGCTCCCCACAGCTCTGTACACCGTGTAGTGGCTGTTCTCAGTACTGCAGCTCCTCACAGCTCCATTTACCGTGTAGTGGTCGTTCTCAGTACTGCAGCTCCTCACAGCTCCATACACCGTGTAGTGGCCGTTCTCAGTACTGCAGCTCCTCACAGCTCCATACACCGTGTAGTGGCCGTTGTCAGTACTTCAGCTCCTCACAGCTCCATACACCGTGTAGTGGCCGTTCTCAGTACTGCAGCTCCTCATAGCTCCATACACAGTGTAGTGGCCATTCTCAGTACTGCAGCTCCTCACAGCTCCATACACCGTGTAGTGGCCGTTCTCAGTACTGCAGCTCCTCACAGCTCCATACACCGTGTAGTGGCCGTTCTCAGTACTGGAGCTCCTCACAGCTCCATACACCGTGTAGTGGCCGTTCTCAGTACTGCAGCTCCTCACAGCTCCATACACCGTGTAGTGGCCGTTCTCAGTACTGCAGCTCCTCACAGCTCCATACACCGTGTAGTGGCTGTTCTCAGTACTGCAGCTCCTCACAGTTCCATACACAGTGTAGTGGCCATTCTCAGTACAGCAGCTCCTCACAGTTCCATACACAGTGTAGTGGCCATTCTCAGTACTGCAGCTCCTCACAGTTCCATACACTGTGTAGTGGCCGTTCTCAGTACTGCAGCTCCTCACAGTTCCATACACAGTGTAGTGGCCATTCTCAGTACTGCAGCTCCTCACAGCTCTGTACACCGTGTAGTGGCCGTTCTCAGTACTGCAGCTCCTCACAGCGCTGTACACCGTGTAGTGGCCATTCTCAGTACTGCAGCTCCTCACAGCTCCATACACCGTGCAGTGGCTGTTCTCAGTACTGCAGCTCCTCACAGCTCCATACACCGTGTAGTGGCCGTTCTCAGTACTGCAGCTCCTCACAGCTCCATACACCGTGTAGTGGCCATTCTCAATACTGCAGCTCCTCACAGCTCCGTACACCGTGTAGTGGCTGTTCTCAGTACTGCAGCTCCTCACAGCTCCATACACAGTGTAGTGGCCATTCTCAGTACTGCAGCTCCTCACAGCTCTGTACACCGTGTAGTGGCCGTTCTCAGTACTGCAGCTCCTCACCGCTCTGTACACCGTGTAGTGGCCATTCTCAGTACTGCAGCTCCTCACAGCACCATACACCGTGTAGTGGCCGTTCTCAGTACTGAAGCTCCTCACAGCTCCATACACCGTGTAGTGGCTGTTCTCAGTACTGCAGCTCCTCACAGCTCCATACACAGTGTAGTGGCCATTCTCAGTACTGCAGCTCCTCACAGCTCTGTACACTGTGAGCAGTCAGATTGTGGAATGCCGACCACAAGAGGTAGTAATGGCCGACACTATATCAACTTCCCCGTCTTCCCTGAGTTCTTGTCTTACACGAGTCCCCGACTTCCCCAAGTTCTTGTCTTCCCTGAGTCTTCGTCTTCCCCGAGTCTCTGTCTTCTCAGGTTCCCCATCTTCCCCAAGTTCTTGTCTTCCTTGAGTTTTTGTCTTCCCCGAGTCCCCGTCTTCCCCGAGTCCCCGTCTTCCCCGAGTCCCCGTCTTCCCCGAGTCCCCGTCTTCCCCGAGTCCCCGTCTTCCCCGAGTCCCTGTCTTCCCCGAGTCTTCGTCTTCCCTGAGTCTTCATATTCCCCGATTCCCCGTCTTCCCTGAGTTCTTGTCTTCCCCGAGTCTTCATCTTCCCCGATTCCCCGTCTTCCCTGAGTTCTTGTCTTCCCCGAGTCTTCATCTTCCCTGATTCCCCGTCTTCCCTGAGTTCTTGTCTTGCCCGAGTCTTCATCTTCCCCGATTCCCCGTCTTTCCTGGGTTCTTATCTTCCACGAGTCCCCGTCTTCCCCGAGTTCTTGTCTTCCCTGAGTCCCCGTCTTCCCCGAGTTCTTGTCTTCCCCGAGTCCCCGTCTTCCCCAAGTTCTTGTCTTCCCCGAGTCCCCGTCTTCCCCGAGTTCTTGTTTTCCCCGAGTCCCCGTCTTCCCCAAGTTCTTGTCTTCCCCGAGTCCCCATCTTCCCCGAGTCCTCGTCTTCCTTGGGTCCCCGTCTTCCCCAAGTCCTCATATTCCTTGGGTCCCCGTCTTCCCCGAGAATTTGTCTTCCCCGAGTCTTTGTCTTCCCCGAGTCTTTGTCTTCCCCGAGTCTTTGTCTTCCCCGAGTCTTTGTCTTCCCTGAGTCTTTGTCTTCCCTGAGTCCTCGTCTTCCTTGGGTCCCCGTCTTCCCAGAGTCCTCGTCTTCCTTGGGTCCCCGTCTTCCCCGAGTCCTCTTATTCCTTGGGTCCCCATCTTCCCCGAGTCTTCGTCTTCCCCGAGTCCTCATATTTCTTGGGTCTTCGTCTTCCCCAAGTCTTCGTCTTCCCCGAGTCCTCATATTCCTTGGGTCCCCGTCTTCCCCGAGTCCTCATATTCCTTGGGTCCCCGTCTTCCTCGAGTCCTCATATTCCTTCAGTCCTCGTCTTTCCCGAGTCTTCGTCTTCCCCGAGTCCTCATCTTCCCCGAGTCCCCGGGTTCCCCGAGTCCCCGTCTTCTACATGACGCTGAACGTTCAGTGTAAATGGTTTTGTTCTGTGGATCCTGCCGCGTTTTCTTCGGGGACACACAGAGAACGCTCGGGTCTCTCTGCAGAATACGTTACAAGTGGCTCCGGTGAAGCGGAGGAAGGACATATGTTTTCCATATTTTAATGCTCTGCTAAAGCATAAAATTAAATATTTTACGGCAGAGATTAATGGATAGAGCAGGAGTCGCCTCCGCCGATACTAAAGCCGTGCAGACAAGGTAAAATGACACGAAATCCCACAGTCATCAGCGGGAGCTCGAGATAAAAGATTCATGTTTACAGCGCAGAGGAGCCGCCGCGTTTCTGCTCCGCTAAATCCAGACATATCTCATTAACACATGAATCTGGAGCGGCCCGAGCCGATGAACGGCCGGAATCTGGACTGCGCCAATGACGTTCCCAGATTTGTGTTCATCTAGAGGACAGGGCAGCAGCGGCCTGCAACCAGCAGAAAAATCAGGAGCTGATGTTGCGGCTGTTCACACGTCCCTCCCGATACATTGCTGCATTTGCACCATTTTGTTTGTTTTCTGCCTGCTGTTGATTTGCCCCATTCTTAAATCCTCTTTCTTTGCGTTTTCCGGAGGTTTCTATATTCACCCTGTGAGCGGTGGATTTGCAGTTTGTTTTCCGGAGGTTTCTATATTCACCCTGTGAGCGGTGGATTTGCAGTTTGTTTTCTGGAGGTTTCTATATTCACCCTGTGAGCGGTGGATTTGCAGTTTGTTTTCCGGAGGTTTCTATATTCACCCTGTGAGCGGTGGATTTGCAGTTTGTTTTCCGGAGGTTTGATATTCACCCTGTGAGCGGTGGATTTGCAGTTTGTTTTCCGGAGGTTTCTATATTCACCCTGTGAGCGGTGGATTTGCAGTTTGTTTTCTGGAGGTTTCTATATTCACCCTGTGAGCGGTGGATTTGCAGTTTGTTTTCTGGAGGTTTCTATATTCACCCTGTGAGCGGTGGATTTGCAGTTTGTTTTCCGGAGGTTTCTATATTCACCCTGCGAGCGGTGGATTTGCAGTTTGTTTTCCGGAGGTTTTATATTCACCCTGTGAGCGGTGGATTTGCAGTTTGTTTTCTGGAGGTTTCTATATTCACCCTGTGAGCGGTGGATTTGCAGTTTGTTTTCCGGAGGTTTCTATATTCACCCTGTGAGCGGTGGATTTGCAGTTTGTTTTACGGAGGTTTCTATATTCACCCTGTGAGCGGTGGATTTGCAGTTTGTTTTCCGGAGGTTTCTATATTCACCCTGAGAGCGGTGGATTTGCAGTTTGTTTTCTGGAGGTTTCTATATTCACCCTGTGAGCGGTGGATTTGCAGTTTGTTTTCCGGAGGTTTCTATATTCACCCTGTGAGCGGTGGATTTGCAGTTTGTTTTCCGGAGGTTTCTATATTCACCCTGTGAGCGGTGGATTTGCAGTTTGTTTTCCGGAGGTTTCTATATTCACCCTGTGAGCGGTGGATTTGCAGTTTGTTTTCTGGAGGTTTCTATATTCACCCCGTGAGCGGTGGATTTGCAGTTTGTTTTCTGGAGGTTTCTATATTCACCCTGTGAGCGGTGGATTTGCAGTTTGTTTTCCGGAGGTTTCTATATTCACCCTGTGAGCGGTGGATTTGCAGTTTGTTTTCCGGAGGTTTCTATATTCACCCTGTGAGCGGTGGATTTGCAGTTTGCTTTCCGGAGGTTTCTATATTCACCCTGTGAGCGGTGGATTTGCAGTTTGTTTTCCGGAGGTTTCTATATTCACCCTGTGAGCGGTGGATTTGCAGTTTGTTTTCCGGAGGTTTCTATATTCACCCTGTGAGCGGTGGATTTGCAGTTTGTTTTCCGGAGGTTTCTATATTCACCCTGTGAGCGGTGGATTTGCAGTTTGTTTTCCGGAGGTTTCTATATTCACCCTGTGAGCGGTGGATTTGCAGTTTGTTTTCCGGAGGTTTCTATATTCACCCTGTGAGCGGTGGATTTGCAGTTTGTTTTCCGGAGGTTTCTATATTCACCCTGTGAGCGGTGGATTTGCAGTTTGTTTTCCGGAGGTTTCTATATTCACCCTGTGAGCGGTGGATTTGCAGTTTGTTTTCCGGAGGTTTCTATATTCACCCTGTGAGCGGTGGATTTGCTGTTTGTTTTCCGGAGGTTTGATATTCACCCTGTGAGCGGTGGATTTGCAGTTTGTTTTCCGGAGGTTTCTATATTCACCCTGTGAGCGGTGGATTTGCAGTTTGTTTTCCGGAGGTTTGATATTCACCCTGTGAGCGGTGGATTTGCAGTTTGTTTTCCGGAGGTTTCTATATTCACCCTGTGAGCGGTGGATTTGCAGTTTGTTTTCCGGAGGTTTCTATATTCACCCTGTGAGCGGTGGATTTGCAGTTTGTTTTCCGGAGGTTTCTATATTCACCCTGTGAGCGGTGGATTTGCAGTTTGTTTTCCGGAGGTTTCTATATTCACCCTGTGAGCGGTGGATTTGCAGTTTGTTTTCCGGAGGTTTCTATATTCACCCTGTGAGCGGTGGATTTGCAGTTTGTTTTCCGGAGGTTTCTATATTCACCCTGTGAGCGGTGGATTTGCAGTTTGTTTTCCGGAGGTTTCTATATTCACCCTGTGAGCGGTGGATTTGCAGTTTGTTTTCCGGAGGTTTCTATATTCACCCTGTGAGCGGTGGATTTGCAGTTTGTTTTCCGGAGGTTTCTATATTCACCCTGTGAGCGGTGGATTTGCAGTTTGTTTTCCGGAGGTTTCTATATTCACCCTGTGAGCGGTGGATTTGCAGTTTGTTTTCCGGAGGTTTCTATATTCACCCTGTGAGCGGTGGATTTGCAGTTTGTTTTCCGGAGGTTTCTATATTCACCCTGTGAGCGGTGGATTTGCAGTTTGTTTTCCGGAGGTTTCTATATTCACCCTGTGAGCGGTGGATTTGCTGTTTGTTTTCCGGAGGTTTGATATTCACCCTGTGAGCGGTGGATTTGCAGTTTGTTTTCCGGAGGTTTCTATATTCACCCTGTGAGCGGTGGATTTGCAGTTTGTTTTCCGGAGGTTTGATATTCACCCTGTGAGCGGTGGATTTGCAGTTTGTTTTCCGGAGGTTTCTATATTCACCCTGTGAGCGGTGGATTTGCAGTTTGTTTTCCGGAGGTTTCTATATTCACCCTGTGAGCGGTGGATTTGCAGTTTGTTTTCCGGAGGTTTCTATATTCACCCTGTGAGCGGTGGATTTGCAGTTTGTTTTCCGGAGGTTTTATATTCACCCTGTGAGCGGTGGATTTGCAGTTTGTTTTCCGGAGGTTTCTATATTCACCCTGTGAGCGGTGGATTTGCTGTTTGTTTTCCGGAGGTTTGATATTCACCCTGTGAGCGGTGGATTTGCAGTTTGTTTTCCGGAGGTTTCTATATTCACCCTGTGAGCGGTGGATTTGCAGTTTGTTTTCCGGAGGTTTCTATATTCACCCTGTGAGCGGTGGATTTGCAGTTTGTTTTCCGGAGGTTTGATATTCACCCTGTGAGCGGTGGATTTGCAGTTTGTTTTCTGGAAGTTTCTATATTCACCCTGTGAGCGGTGGATTTGCAGTTTGTTTTCCGGAGGTTTGATATTCACCCTGTGAGCGGTGGATTTGCAGTTTGTTTTCCGGAGGTTTCTATATTCACCCTGTGAGCGGTGGATTTGCAGTTTGTTTTCCGGAGGTTTCTATATTCACCCTGTGAGCGGTGGATTTGCAGTTTGTTTTCCGGAGGTTTCTATATTCACCCTGTGAGCGGTGGATTTGCAGTTTGTTTTCCGGAGGTTTCTATATTCACCCTGTGAGCGGTGGATTTGCAGTTTGTTTTCCGGAGGTTTCTATATTCACCCTGTGAGCGGTGGATTTGCAGTTTGTTTTCCGGAGGTTTCTATATTCACCCTGTGAGCGGTGGATTTGCAGTTTGTTTTCCGGAAGTTTCTATATTCACCCTGTGAGCGGTGGATTTGCAGTTTGTTTTCCGGACGGTTTCTATATTCACCCTGTGAGCGGTGGATTTGCTGTTTGTTTTCCGGAGGTTTGATATTCACCCTGTGAGCGGTGGATTTGCAGTTTGTTTTCCGGAGGTTTCTATATTCACCCTGTGAGCGGTGGATTTGCAGTTTGTTTTCCGGAGGTTTGATATTCACCCTGTGAGCGGTGGATTTGCAGTTTGCTTTCTGGAGGTTTTTATATTCACCCTGTGAGCGGTGGATTTGCAGTTTGTTTTCCGGAGGTTTCTATATTCACCCTGTGAGCGGTGGATTTGCAGTTTGTTTTCCGGAGGTTTCTATATTCACCCTGTGAGCGGTGGATTTGCAGTTTGTTTTCCGGAGGTTTCTATATTCACCCTGTGAGCGGTGGATTTGCTGTTTGTTTTCCGGAGGTTTTTATATTCACCCTGTGAGCGGTGGATTTGCAGTTTGTTTTCCGGAGGTTTGATAGTCACCCTGTGAGCGGTGGATTTGCAGTTTGTTTTCCGGAGGTTTCTATATTCACCCTGTGAGCGGTGGATTTGCAGTTTGTTTTCCGGAGGTTTCTATATTCACCCTGTGAGCGGTGGATTTGCAGTTTGTTTTCCGGAGGTTTCTATATTCACCCTGTGAGCGGTGGATTTGCAGTTTGTTTTCCGGAGGTTTCTATATTCACCCTGTGAGCGGTGGATTTGCAGTTTGTTTTCCGGAGGTTTTATATTCACCCTGTGAGCGGTGGATTTGCAGTTTGTTTTCCGGAGGTTTCTATATTCACCCTGTGAGCGGTGGATTTGCTGTTTGTTTTCCGGAGGTTTGATATTCACCCTGTGAGCGGTGGATTTGCAGTTTGTTTTCCGGAGGTTTCTATATTCACCCTGTGAGCGGTGGATTTGCAGTTTGTTTTCCGGAGGTTTCTATATTCACCCTGTGAGCGGTGGATTTGCAGTTTGTTTTCCGGAGGTTTGATATTCACCCTGTGAGCGGTGGATTTGCAGTTTGTTTTCTGGAAGTTTCTATATTCACCCTGTGAGCGGTGGATTTGCAGTTTGTTTTCCGGAGGTTTGATATTCACCCTGTGAGCGGTGGATTTGCAGTTTGTTTTCCGGAGGTTTCTATATTCACCCTGTGAGCGGTGGATTTGCAGTTTGTTTTCCGGAGGTTTCTATATTCACCCTGTGAGCGGTGGATTTGCAGTTTGTTTTCCGGAGGTTTCTATATTCACCCTGTGAGCGGTGGATTTGCAGTTTGCTTTCTGGAGGTTTCTATATTCACCCTGTGAGCGGTGGATTTGCAGTTTGTTTTCCGGAGGTTTCTATATTCACCCTGTGAGCGGTGGATTTGCAGTTTGTTTTCCGGAGGTTTCTATATTCACCCTGTGAGCGGTGGATTTGCAGTTTGTTTTCCGGAGGTTTCTATATTCACCCTGTGAGCGGTGGATTTGCTGTTTGTTTTCCGGAGGTTTCTATATTCACCCTGTGAGCGGTGGATTTGCAGTTTGTTTTCCGGAGGTTTGATATTCACCCTGTGAGCGGTGGATTTGCTGTTTGTTTTCCGGAGGTTTCTATATTCACCCTGTGAGCGGTGGATTTGCAGTTTGCTTTCTGGAGGTTTCTATATTCACCCTGTGAGCGGTGGATTTGCAGTTTGTTTTCCGGAGGTTTCTATATTCACCCTGTGAGCGGTGGATTTGCAGTTTGTTTTCCGGAGGTTTTATATTCACCCTGTGAGCGGTGGATTTGCAGTTTGTTTTCCGGAGGTTTCTATATTCACCCTGTGAGCGGTGGATTTGCAGTTTGTTTTCCGGAGGTTTTATATTCACCCTGTGAGCGGTGGATTTGCAGTTTGTTTTCCGGAGGTTTCTATATTCACCCTGTGAGCGGTGGATTTGCAGTTTGATTTCCGGAGGTTTCTATATTCACCCTGTGAGCGGTGGATTTGCAGTTTGTTTTCCGGAGGTTTCTATATTCACCCTGTGAGCGGTGGATTTGCAGTTTGTTTTCCGGAGGTTTCTATATTCACCCTGTGAGCGGTGGATTTGCAGTTTGATTTCCGGAGGTTTCTATATTCACCCTGTGAGCGGTGGATTTGCAGTTTGTTTTCCGGAGGTTTCTATATTCACCCTGTGAGCGGTGGATTTGCAGTTTGTTTTCTGGAGGTTTCTATATTCACCCTGTGAGCGGTGGATTTGCAGTTTGTTTTCCGGAGGTTTTATATTCACCCTGTGAGCGGTGGATTTGCAGATGTTCGGCGCTGATTCATTCATTGTAACTTTTATAAAACTTGCGATGTTTGTGGAGATGTTCTCCGGCTTCTCCTTATTGTGTCAGTGTAACAGCTGCAAGTGACATGTTTATTGCATCACGTGAAATGTTTTCTCAAAAAAGGCACAAAAAAGATGAAAAACTAAAATAAAGAACATTGTTTAATTTTGCAGTAAATTAATGAATCACCGGCGCCATTTTTTACATTTGCTTTAGTGAATAGCACAAGACAAAAAGAAAAAGTGACTAAAAAAATATGGAAGCGATGACCCAGGGCCAAAGAGTTACATAGTGAAAGCAGCACGGTCCACAGCACAGAGTATTTCAGGAGTATCAGTGGCTGTGTTTGAACTACAAGCAGCACAGAGTGTTTCAGGAGTATCAGTTGGGTGTATTTGAATTCCAAGCGGCACAGAGTATTTCAGGAGTATCAGTTTCTGTGTTTGAACTACAAGCAGCACAGAGTGTTTCAGGAGTATCAGTTGGGTGTATTTGAATTCCAAGCGGCACAGATTTTTTCAGCAGATGTACAGATTTTGTGGATATTCACAGTTCTAGCTGTTACATACAGCAGGGTCCCCCAGCGGCACAGAGTATTTCAGGAGTATCAGTTGTGCGTGTTTGAACTACAAGCAGCACAGAGTATTTCAGGAGTATCAGTGGCTGCGTTTCAATTCCAAGCAGAACAGAGTATTTCAGCAGATGTGCAGATCTTGTGGATATTCGCAGATCTAGCGGTTACATACAGCAGGGTCCCCCAGCGGCACAGAGTATTTCAGGTGAGAAGTATGCTAATTTTGAGGCAATTTATACATGAGGAGAGGAAAAAGTGAAATTCCACAAAACACAGGGAATTTCAGGAGAGGAATATCCAGATTTTATGGGGCACAAACCTGCACACTTATATCATGCTGGCTAGGGCAGATGAGTGTGTGGCACGATGAGACCCACAAGATGGGAATGATGCAAACTAATGTTACATAGTAGTAAAAGCAGAACAGAGTGTTTCAGGAGAGGATGTGCAGAACTTGGTGGGGTAATTGTCTGACCCATCATCACTTAATTATCGGGCACAAGACTGTGAGGAATGAAATATGTTTTTTGCTCTTTTGGTGGATTTTCAGGCATCCGGACTTCTATGACTGCAAGAAAGAAAACGGGGATTGAATCTCAGAAAATTGTGACTATGACCCGTGTAAGCACAGCATGTACAATCAGGGCTGCAAAAGTCCTGACACCCTAACCCTGAAGACAAGGAGCTTCTATAAGAGAGCAGCTCAAGGATAAATAGCAAATAATCAGCTAAGAAGGATTGTACACGAGGAATCGGACAAATGATTGGGAAATATTCACATTTCTGGAGAGAAATTCCAATAATAATAATAATAATAATAATAATAATGTCTCCTGGAATGCGCCTCCTGGGGCTTCCCCTGAGATGCTGAGGAGCCGTGAAGTTCCCACATCCGGGGGATACATTGTATTTTCTTCGATCATTAGTTGTGTAATATTTGTAACTGTCACATCTCTTGGGCGTTGTATCAATATCACCTCATCCGGCTCAAAAATATTAATTCATGAGAGAAGTTTCGCCACTTTTAATAATCGATACCCAAAATACCAAAAAATTTGGGAAAGATGGAATAACCTAATGATAAACAACTCTATTTAAACCTGTTTTGTTTTTCCCTATCCCAGTTATATATTTAATAATTTATGTTTCTAAAATATCCTTGTGGTTATGATTGATCGATATGTTGTGATTTGGTGATTTCCACTCCAATGAGTGAAGAAGACAGATTAAAAGTTGATGTATTTTATTGTTCTAGTAGTTTAGTATGTAGTGATAAATGAAGGTGATCCAGCTGAGTGATTAGGTGATTTATTCAGTGCAGTTCAGACAATGCATAGAGACGTTGTTAACGCGTTTCTGGCTTAACGCCCTTAATCATAGTTATGGTTATCATGGTTATGATTAAGGCCAGAAACGCGTTAACAACGTCTCTATGCATTGTCTGAACTGCACTGAATAAATCACCTGATCACTCAGCTGGATCACCTTCTTCATTTATGGTTGCTGTGCGGCCGGGGCAGGGCCGGATCTGAGTCTGTGGCACGGTGAGGTCAGACGTGGCTGAGCTGGATTCCTACAATAGTTAGTATGTAGTGGTTAAATTTAAAAGTAACATTCTATAACCTAGAATATTGACATGTGAGTTGTTTACTAAAATCAGCAATGTATATTTTCATAACATGTCTGGTTATATTCATATTACTTTGTGTAAAATTAATAAAAACATTTAAAAGAAAAATATTAATTCCCTGCAAAACTTTATATAAGAATTGAGCAAAAAAACAGGAATGGACGAGGACAGGACAATGGATTTGTTACTAATTCTCGGGCGCCCTATGGAGCGCGGAGGGGCATTTTCTGGCTGTACGTCTGCTCAGCGCTGACCTACAAATGGCGGTCCCTGCACCATATGGCGGAGCAGCCTCCCTAATAGCCCTGGGCACTAAGTGCCGCTGCTTCTGTGAGGCAGAGCCATGTCTGCGCTATATTAATAGATGGATTGCACAGACTCGCAGATTGCAGCCAAGAGATCTCTTTGGTTTAAACATTTCTAATTAAACATCATATTTTCCTCCTTGGCAGCGTGCGGCGTCCAATCAAAGGTGGCGCATTAGTGACTCATTTTGTATTTTTGTATATAAAGAGCTTCGCCGACTGTCTGTGAAAAAAAAATGTTTTCCATTTCGCGCCTCCAACTCCCCGGGAAGTCCGGCTTATTCCGGCGCTCGCACAAGATAAAATGCCGCCTTTTTTTTTTTTTTTTTTTTTTTCTTGAACATTTTTTTTTTACAAGGTAAAGATTTGATGAAAAAAAGTAAAAGAAAAAGTCTGAAGAATTGAAAACAACAGATTTCCAAACGAGTAGACGGATCCCGGCACGCGGAGCGGAGGACGCTCCAGTCGTAAGGATCCGGTATGAGGAGCGGAGGCGGAGGACGCTCCAGTCATGTAAGGATCTGGTGTGAGGAGCGGAGGCGGAGGACGCTCCAGTCATGTAAGGATCCGGTGTGAGGAGCGGAGGCGGAGGACGCTCCAGTCGTAAGGATCCGGTATGAGGAGCGGAGGCAGAGGACGCTCCAGTCATGTAAGGATCTGGTGTGAGGAGCGGAGGCGGAGGACGCTCCAGTCGTAAGGATCCGGTGTGAGGAGCAGAGGCAGAGGACGCTCCAGTCATGTAAGGATCCGGTGTGAGGAGCGGAGGCGGAGGACACTCCAGTCATGTAAGGATCCGGTGTGAGGAGCGGAGGCGGAGGACGCTCCAGTCGTAAGGATCCGGTGTGAGGAGCGGAGGCGGAGGACGCTCCAGTCATGTAAGGATCCGGTGTGAGGAGCGGAGGCGGAGGACGCTCCAGTCGTAAGGATCCGGTGTGAGGAGCGGAGGATGCTCCAGTCATGTAAGGATCCGGTGTGAGGAGCGGAGGCGGAGGACGCTCCAGTCATGTAAGGATCCGGTGTGAGGAGCGGAGGCGGAGGACGCTCCAGTCATGTAAGGATCCGGTGTGAGGAGCGGAGGTGGAGGACGCTCCAGTCATGTAAGGATCCGGTGTGAGGAGCGGAGGCGGAGGACGCTCCAGTCATGTAAGGATCCGGTGTGAGGAGCGGAGGCGGAGGACGCTCTAGTCGTAAGGATCTGGTGTGAGGAGCGGAGGCGGAGGACGCTCCAGTCATGTAAGGATCCGGTGTGAGGAGCGGAGGACGCTCCAGTCATGTAAGGATCCGGTGTGAGGAGCGGAGGCGGAGGACGCTCTAGTCGTAAGGATCTGGTGTGAGGAGTGGAGGCGGAGGACGCTCCAGTCATGTAAGGATCCGGTGTGAGGAGCGGAGGCGGAGGACGCTCCAGTCATGTAAGGATCCGGTGTGAGGAGTGGAGGCGGAGGACGCTCCAGTCATGTAAGGATCCGGTGTGAGGAGCGGAGGACGCTCCAGTCATGTAAGGATCCGGTGTGAGGAGCGGAGGCGGAGGACGCTCCAGTCATGTAAGGATCCGGTGTGAGGAGCGGAGGCGGAGGACGCTCCAGTCATGTAAGGATCCGGTGTGAGGAGCGGAGGCGGAGGACGCTCCAGTCTTGTAAGGATCCGGTGTGAGGAGCGGAGGCGGAGGACGCTCCAGTCATGTAAGGATCCGGTGTGAGGAGCGGAGGCGGAGGACGCTCCAGTCATGTAAGGATCCGGTGTGAGGAGCGGAGGCGGAGGACGCTCCAGTCTTGTAAGGATCCGGTGTGAGGAGCGGAGGTGGAGGACGCTCCAGTCATGTAAGGATCCGGTGTGAGGAGCGGAGGCGGAGGACGCTCCAGTCATGTAAGGATCCGGTGTGAGGAGCGGAGGCGGAGGACACTCCAGTCATGTAAGGATCCGGTATGAGGAGCAGAGGCGGAGGACGCTCCAGTCATGTAAGGATCCGGTGTGAGGAGCGGAGGCGGAGGACGCTCCAGTCATGTAAGGATCCGGTGTGAGGAGCGGAGGCGGAGGACGCTGCAGTCATGTAAGGATCCGGTGTGAGGAGCGGAGGCGGAGGACGCTCCAGTCATGTAAGGATCCGGTGTGAGGAGCGGAGGACGCTCCAGTCGTAAGGATCCGGTGTGAGGTGCGAAGGCGGAGGACGTTCCAGTCGTAAGGATCCGGTGTGAGGTGCGGAGGCGGAGGACGCTCCAGTCGCAAGGATCTGGTGTGAGGAGCGGAGGCGGAGGACGCTCCAGTCGCAAGGATCTGGTGTGAGGAACGGAGGCGGAGGACGCTCCATTCATGTAAAGATCTGGTGTGAGGAGCGGAGGCGGAGGACGCTCCAGTCGTAAGGATCCGGTGTGAGGTGAGGAGGCGGAGGACACTCCAGTCGTAAGGATCCGGTGTGAGGAGCGGAGGCGGGGAACGCTCCAGTCATGTAAGGATCTGGTGTGAGGAGCGGAGGACGTTCCAGTCGTAAGGATCTGGTGTGAGGTGCGGAGGCGGAGGACGCTCCAGTCGTAAGGATCTGGTGTGAGGTGCGGAGGCGGAGGACGCTCCAGTCGCAAGGATCCGGTGTGAGGAGCGGAGGCGGAGGACGTTCCAGTCGTAAGAATCCGGTGTGAGGAGCGGAGGCGGAGGACGCTGCAGTCGCAAGGATCTGGTGTGAGGAACGGAGGCGGAGGACACTCTAGTCATGTAAGGATCCGGTGTGAGGAGCGGTCACCAATCTTATTCCAAGTGTTTATTACACTTTATTGTTTTTACACGTTTTGAAACAAAAAAGTTAAAATGACATGTTAATATTTCACAGCAACAAAATAAAATTGTGCAATTGAGGAAGCACCAGGTGGGGAGGGTCCGGTGTGGAGTCTATGAATATTTGGTGAGGGTCCGGCGTGGGGTCTGTGAATATCTGATGAGGGTCCGCTGCAAGATCTGTGAATATTTGGTGAGGATCCAGTGCGGGGTCTGTGAATATCCAGTGAGGGTCCGGCACAGGATCTGTGAATATTTGGTGAGGGTCCAGTGTGGGATCTGTGAATATTTGGTGAGGATCTGGCACGAGATCTGTGAATATTTGGGATCCCAACACTGATCGGGTGACAGTAAACTTATGCATGGGAAAGGTACGTGGGTATAAGTCAACGACATGCGATGATGGCCTGGAATGGCCCCATGTGCAGCGAGAAGCCAAAATGCAAAATTATCCTACTGACATTGGTCTAATCCCAGTCAGGCTAATTCATAGGAGGAAGGGGGGGATCCTATATGTTGTGCTGTCTGATGGTACACCCCGGCCTCAGCAGCCACCTGCTGAAACATATTTTCGTACAATACTACTCTGGTGAAATGATGACACCCATACTATACATCTCTGAATACAATGTTTCCATTAGTACATTTATCCCAATTTTAAATACTCCTTGGAGAATTTTCAGACTTCCTCAGGGCCAGTTCCTTTGTTTTGTTAGTTAATCCGTGAACAGAAGATATTTCGATCATTGCTGAGGAACATCTGGCAGAACTGGATCTACTTGGTCCTGTGAATATCGGGGTAGATAAGTTCTGATAATCCCGGAGTAAGAGAATAACAAGAAAGTCCCTTTCATCCCCACCCTGACTGCCATGAGATAAGATCTGGAAGTGTTTATAATGATACATTATTCAGCTCTGCACAGAAGCTGCAGAGATCAGTGAGGAGATGAGGGCGTGTTCTTTTCTCCCCTGCATGATGCCTCCTGCTTATGATTGGTCAGTCTCATACAGGGGGACAATGAAGTGCTCACCTCCAGAAAATATACTCTGGTAACGCTCAGTTGGGCTTATCATAAAATATTACTCAACTTTACAAGAAAATGTCTTTGCAATAGAGAGAAGTAAAAAAAATAAAAATATACACAACATTTTATCCCGCTCTGCAGCCACTAGTCCATGATGTGAATGTAACTTGCTCATATTGGTGAAAGGTCCTCTTCAAACTAATTTTCCTATTAGAAATGACTGACAAAACAGTATTGTGATGAGGTCCTTTTCCCATATCACACAATCAACAGAGTGAGAGATGAGTGAGCAATCCAAGAATATTTATTCCAAGCAATCAAACGGTCCATAACATAATCCACCGTACAGAGGGTAAAAATAGTCCAGAAATACGAATATAGTCCAGTAATGGCATAAATGTCCAGGTCTCTCTGGGGAGCCATAGCTTCTGCCCCAGAGGATGACTCGTCCTGCTTCTCTTGAAGTTCTCAAACAGACTGACTAATTCTTCAGGTAAGCAGAGAGTTTAGGTGGATCCCAGGCCCCCCTCCCCCAGACTTAGGGACAGGAAGACTACAGGGGGTGATTACCTACAGACAGTACAATGTACACACAAGCAATACAGAGAATGGACAGTGAACCAAGCCTAAAATACGAATCTACACATGATACACACCCCCCATATTCCACCATCACAAACATACACTGTTCACAATAGGTGATGTCACAGCTCACCTCCTGCTCTTCCTGTTAATGACTGATAACACCTCTATATACAGTAGATAATACAGATCCACTATTCACAATAGGTGATATCACAGCTTACGTCCTCCTGTATAATGACTGATACCCCTATATACAGCTGATAAAAAAGTAAACACCGTTCACATGAGGCGATGTCACAGCTCACCTCCTCTTTCTGTATAATGACTGATAACATCGCTATATACAGCTGATAAAACAGTATACACTGGTCACAATAGGTGATGTCACAGCTCACCTCCTCCTCCTCCTTTCCCAATGACCTCTGCACATGCTCATTAGATGCATCATTGTACAATAGGGGCAGAGTCTGTCATTGCTGCTAATATAAATGTCAATTTCCTGAAGTAACAGGTAGTTTGAGTAAAATAAAAAACTGTGACCCGTGTGAATTTTTCAATACTTTCATTTTTAATACAGTTTATGATTCAAAAAATGTGATTGCTAAAAATATATAAAAAAAATACATTTACAACAAAAGTCTGATTTAATAAAATAGCTGATTTTCTAGGGACTCGTTCCCTTTAGTGACTGGTGATATGGAGGATATTCGGGGCGATTATCCGGCGGCTCCGGACGCCTGCGTGTAAAGCACAGGGATGGGACATCATGAGCCTCAGGATCAGGTCACAAAGTAGAAGTTGATGGGATTTATTTTTCTCTTTCTCAGTTTTGTTTTTCATTTTAGTATTTATTTTATTGACTTTGTATTTCTTGAATGAAGTTGTTTCTTTCCTGATGTTTGGAGTCGAGCTCAGATCGAGTCTCCGGTCCGTCAGATAGCAATAGGGCTCGGATCGAGTCTCCGCTCCGTCAGGAATCAGCTCGGATCGAGTCTCCGGTCCGTCAGATAGCAATAGGGCTTGGATCGAGTCTCCGCTCCGTCAGATAGCAATAGGGCTCGGATCGAGTCTCCGCTCCGTCAGATACCAATAGGGCTCGGATCGAGTCTCCGCTCCGTCAGATAGCAATAGGGCTCGGATCGAGTCTCCGCTCCGTCAGATGCCAATAGGGCTCGGATCGAGTCTCCGCTCCGTCAGATGCCAATAGGGCTCAGATCGAGTCTCCGGTCCGTCAGATACCAATAGGGCTCGGATCGAGTCTCCGGTCCGTCAGATAGCAATAGGGCTCGGATCGAGTCTCCGCTCCGTCAGATGCCAATAGGGCTCGGATCGAGTCTCCGGTCCGTCAGATGCCAATAGGGCTCGGATCGAGTCTCCGCTCCGTCAGATACTAATAGGGCTCGGATCGAGTCTCCGCTCCGTCAGATGCCAATAGGGCTCAGATCGAGTCTCCGGTCCGTCAGATACCAATAGGGCTCGGATCGAGTCTCCGGTCCGTCAGATACCAATAGGGCTCGGATCGAGTCTCCGCTCCGTCAGATGCCAATAGGGCTCGGATCGAGTCTCCGCTCCGTCAGATAGCAATAGGGCTCGGATCGAGTCTCCGCTCCGTCAGATACCAATAGGGCTCGGATCGAGTCTCCGCTCCGTCAGATGCCAATAGGGCTCGGATCGAGTCTCCGCTCCGTCAAATACCAATAGGGCTCGGATCGAGTCTCCGGTCCGTCAGATAGCAATAGGGCTCGGATCGAGTCTCCGCTCCGTCAGATAGCAATAATGCTCGGATCGAGTCTCTGCTCCGTCAGGAATCAGCTCGGATCGAGTCTCCACTCCGTCAGATAGCAATAGGGCTCGGATCGAATCTCCGCCCCGTCAGGAATCAGCTCGGATCGAGTCTCCGCTCCGTCAGATAGCAATAGGGCTCGGATCGAGTCTCCGCTCCGTCAGATACCAATAGGGCTCGGATCGAGTCTCCGGTCCGTCAGATGCCAATAGGGATCGGATCGAGTCTCCGGTCCGTCAGATAGCAATAGGGCTCGGATCGAGTCTCCGCTCCGTCAGGAATCAGCTCGGATCGAGTCTCCGCTCCGTCAGATAGCAATAGGGCTCGGATCGAGTCTCCGGTCCGTCAGATGCCAATAGGGCTCGGATCGAGTCTCCGGTCTGTCAGATGCCAATAGGGCTCGGATCGAGTCTCCGGTCCGTCAGATGCCAATAGGGCTCGGATCGAGTCTCCGGTCCGTCAGATAGCAATAGGGCTCAGATCGAGTCTCTCCGGTCCGTCAGATACCAATAGGGCTCGGATCGAGTCTCCGCTCCGTCAGATACCAATAGGGCTCGGATTGAGTCTCTCCGGTCCGTCAGATAGCAATAGGGCTCGGATCGAGTCTCTCCGGTCCGTCAGATACCAATAGGGCTCGGATCGAGTCTCCGGTCCGTCAGATACCAATAGGGCTCGGATCGAGTCTCCGGTCCATCAGATACTAATAGGGCTCGGATCGAGTCTCCGCTCCGTCAGATAGCAATAGGGCTCGGATCGAGTCTCCGCTCCGTCAGATACCAATAGGGCTCGGATCGAGTCTCTCCGGTCCGTCAGATAGCAATAGGGCTCGGATCGAGTCTCCGGTCCGTCAGATGCCAATAGGGCTCGGATCGAGTCTCCGGTCCGTCAGATACCAATAGGGCTCGGATCGAGTCTCCAGTCCATCAGATACCAATAGGGCTCGGATCGAGTCTCCGGTCCGTCAGATACTAATAGGGCTCGGATCGAGTCTCCGCTCCGTCAGATAGCAATAGGGCTCGGATCGAGTCTCCGGTCCGTCAGATAGCAATAGGGCTCGGATCGAGTCTCCGCTCCGTCAGGAATCAGCTCGGATCGAGTCTCCGCTCCGTCAGATAGCAATAGGGCTCGAATCGAATCTCCGCTCCGTCAGGAATCAGCTCGGATCGAGTCTCCGCTCCGTCAGATAGCAATAGGGCTCGGATCGAGTCTCCGCTCCGTCAGATAGCAATAGGGCTCGGATCGAGTCTCCGCTCCGTCAGGAATCAGCTCGGATCGAGTCTCCACTCCGTCAGATAGCAATAGGGCTCGGATCGAGTCTCCACTCCGTCAGATAGCAATAGGGCTCGGATCGAGTCTCCGCTCCGTCAGATGCCAATAGGGATCGGATCGAGTCTCCGGTCCGTCAGATAGCAATAGGGCTCGGATCGAGTCTCCGGTCCGTCAGATGCCAATAGGGCTCGGATCGAGTCTCTGGTCCGTCAGATACCAATAGGGCTCGGATCGAGTCTCCGCTCCGTCAGATACCAATAGGGCTCGGATCGAGTCTCTCCGGTCCGTCAGATACCAATAGGGCTCGGATCGAGTCACCGGTCCGTCAGATACCAATAGGGATCGGATCGAGTCTCCGGTCCATCAGATACTAATAGGGCTCGGATCGAGTCTCCGCTCCGTCAGATACCAATAGGGCTCGGATCGAGTCTCCGCTCCGTCAGATACCAATAGGGCTCGGATCGAGTCTCTCCGGTCCGTCAGATAGCAATAGGGCTCGGATCGAGTCTCCGGTCCGTCAGATACTAATAGGGCTCGGATCGAGTCTCCGGTCCGTCAGATACTAATAGGGCTCGGATCGAGTCTCTGCTCCGTCAGATAGCAATAGGGCTCGGATCGAGTCTCCGGTCCGTCAGATAGCAATAGGGCTGGGATCGAGTCTCCGCTCCGTCAGGAATCAGCTCGGATCGAGTCTCCGCTCCGTCAGATAGCAATAGGGCTTGAATCGAATCTCCGCTCCGTCAGGAATCAGCTCGGATTGAGTCTCCGCTCCGTCAGATAGCAATAGGGCTCGGATCGAGTCTCCGCTCCGTCAGATAGCAATAGGGCTCGGATCGAGTCTCCGCTCCATCAGGAATCAGCTCGGATTGAGTCTCCGCTCCGTCAGATAGCAATAGGGCTCGGATCGAGTCTCCGCTCCGTCAGATAGCAATAGGGCTCGGATCGAGTCTCCGCTCCGTCAGATAGCAATAGGGCTCGGATCGAGTCTCCGGTCCGTCAGATGCCAATAGGGATCGGATCGAGTCTCCGGTCCGTCAGATAGCAATAGGGCTCGGATCGAGTCTCCGCTTCGTCAGGAATCAGCTCGGATCGAGTCTCCGCTCCGTCAGATAGCAATAGGGCTCGGATCGAGTCTCCGCTCCGTCAGATACCAATAGGGCTCGGATCGAGTCTCCGGTCCATCAGATACTAATAGGGCTCGGATCGAGTCTCCGCTCCGTCAGATAGCAATAGGGCTCGGATCGAGTCTCCGCTCCGTCAGATAGCAATAGGGCTCGGATCGAGTCTCTCCGCTCCGTCAGATACCAATAGGGCTCGGATCGAGTCTCTCCGGTCCGTCAGATAGCAATAGGGCTCGGATCAAGTCTCCGGTCTGTCAGATACTAATAGGGCTCGGATCGAGTCTCCGGTCCGTCAGATACTAATAGGGCTCGGATCGAGTCTCCGGTCTGTCAGATGCCAATAGGGATCGGATCGAGTCTCCGGTCCGTCAGATAGCAATAGGGCTCGGATCGAGTCTCCGCTCCGTCAGGAATCAGCTCGGATCGAGTCTCCGCTCCGTCAGATAGCAATAGGGCTCGGATCGAGTCTCCGGTCCATCAGATACTAATAGGGCTCGGATCGAGTCTCCGCTCCGTCAGATAGCAATAGGGCTCGGATCGAGTCTCCGCTCCGTCAGGAATCAGCTCGGATCGAGTCTCCGCTCCGTCAGATAGCAATAGGGCTCGGATCGAGTCTCCGGTCCATCAGATACTAATAGGGCTCGGATCGAGTCTCCGCTCCGTCAGATAGCAATAGGGCTCGGATCGAGTCTCCGCTCCGTCAGATACCAATAGGGCTCGGATCGAGTCTCCGGTCCATCAGATACTAATAGGGCTCGGATCGAGTCTCCGCTCCGTCAGATAGCAATAGGGCTCGGATCGAGTCTCCGCTCCGTCAGATACCAATAGGGCTCGGATCGAGTCTCTCCGGTCCGTCAGATAGCAATAGGGCTCGGATCGAGTCTCCGGTCCGTCAGATACTAATAGGGCTCGGATCGAGTCTCCGGTCCGTCAGATACTAATAGGGCTCGGATCGAGTCTCCGCTCCGTCAGATAGCAATAGGGCTCGGATCGAGTCTCCGGTCCGTCAGATAGCAATAGGGCTCGGATCGAGTCTCCGCTCCGTCAGGAATCAGCTCGGATCGAGTCTCTCCGGTCCGTCAGATACCAATAGGGCTCGGATCGAGTCTCTCCGGTCCGTCAGATACCAATAGGGCTCGGATCGAGTCTCCGCTCCGTCAGATACCAATAGGGCTCGGATTGAGTCTCTCCGGTCCGTCAGATAGCAATAGGGCTCGGATCGAGTCTCTCCGGTCCGTCAGATACCAATAGGGCTCGGATCGAGTCTCCGGTCCGTCAGATACCAATAGGGCTCGGATCGAGTCTCCGGTCCATCAGATACTAATAGGGCTCGGATCGAGTCTCCGCTCCATCAGATACCAATAGGGCTCGGATCGAGTCTCTCCGGTCCGTCAGATAGCAATAGGGCTCAGATCGAGTCTCCGGTCCGTCAGATACTAATAGGGCTCGGACCGAGTCTCCGGTCCGTCAGATACTAATAGGGCTCGGATCGAGTCTCCGCTCCGTCAGATAGCAATAGGGCTCGGATCGAGTCTCCGGTCCGTCAGATAGCAATAGGGCTCGGATCGAGTCTCCGCTCCGTCAGGAATCAGCTCGGATCGAGTCTCCGCTCCGTCAGATAGCAATAGGGCTCGAATCGAATCTCCGCTCCGTCAGGAATCAGCTCGGATCGAGTCTCCGCTCCGTCAGATAGCAATAGGGCTCGGATCGAGTCTCCGCTCCGTCAGATAGCAATAGGGCTCGGATCAAGTCTCCGCTCCGTCAGGAATCAGCTCGGATCGAGTCTCCACTCCGTCAGATAGCAATAGGGCTCGGATCGAGTCTCCACTCCGTCAGATAGCAATAGGGCTCGGATCGAGTCTCCGCTCCGTCAGATGCCAATAGGGATCGGATCGAGTCTCCGGTCCGTCAGATAGCAATAGGGCTCGGATCGAGTCTCCGGTCCGTCAGATGCCAATAGGGCTCGGATCGAGTCTCTGGTCCGTCAGATACCAATAGGGCTCGGATCGAGTCTCCGCTCCGTCAGATACCAATAGGGCTCGGATCGAGTCTCTCCGGTCCGTCAGATACCAATAGGGCTCGGATCGAGTCTCCGGTCCGTCAGATACCAATAGGGATCGGATCGAGTCTCCGGTCCGTCAGATACCAATAGGGATCGGATCGAGTCTCCGGTCCATCAGATACTAATAGGGCTCGGATCGAGTCTCCGCTCCGTCAGATAGCAATAGGGCTCGGATCGAGTCTCCGCTCCGTCAGATACCAATAGGGCTCGGATCGAGTCTCTCCGGTCCGTCAGATAGCAATAGGGCTCGGATCGAGTCTCCGGTCCGTCAGATACTAATAGGGCTCGGATCGAGTCTCTGCTCCGTCAGATAGCAATAGGGCTCGGATCGAGTCTCCGGTCCGTCAGATAGCAATAGGGCTGGGATCGAGTCTCCGCTCCGTCAGGAATCAGCTCGGATCGAGTCTCCGCTCCGTCAGATAGCAATAGGGCTCGAATCGAATCTCCGCTCCGTCAGGAATCAGCTTGGATTGAGTCTCCGCTCCGTCAGATAGCAATAGGGCTCGGATCGAGTCTCCGCTCCGTCAGATAGCAATAGGGCTCGGATCGAGTCTCCGCTCCGTCAGGAATCAGCTCGGATCGAGTCTCCGCTCCGTCAGATAGCAATAGGGCTCGGATCGAGTCTCCGCTCCGTCAGATAGCAATAGGGCTCGGTTCGAGTCTCCGGTCCGTCAGATGCCAATAGGGATCGGATCGAGTCTCCGGTCCGTCAGATAGCAATAGGGCTCGGATCGAGTCTCCGCTTCGTCAGGAATCAGCTCGGATCGAGTCTCCGCTCCGTCAGATAGCAATAGGGCTCGGATCGAGTCTCCGCTCCGTCAGATACCAATAGGGCTCGGATCGAGTCTCCGGTCCATCAGATACTAATAGGGCTCGGATCGAGTCTCCGCTCCGTCAGATAGCAATAGGGCTCGGATCGAGTCTCCGCTCCGTCAGATACCAATAGAGCTCGGATCGAGTCTCTCCGGTCCGTCAGATAGCAATAGGGCTCGGATCAAGTCTCCGGTCTCTCAGATACTAATAGGGCTCGGATCGAGTCTCCGGTCCGTCAGATACTAATAGGGCTCGGATCGAGTCTCCGGTCCGTCAGATGCCAATAGGGATCGGATCGAGTCTCCGGTCCGTCAGATAGCAATAGGGCTCGGATCGAGTCTCCGCTCCGTCAGGAATCAGCTCGGATCGAGTCTCCGCTCCGTCAGAAAGCAATAGGGCTCGGATCGAGTCTCCGCTCCATCAGATACTAATAGGGCTCGGATCGAGTCTCCGCTCCGTCAGATAGCAATAGGGCTCGGATCGAGTCTCCGCTCCGTCAGATACCAATAGGGCTCGGATCGAGTCTCCGGTCCATCAGATACTAATAGGGCTCGGATCGAGTCTCCGCTCCGTCAGATAGCAATAGGGCTCGGATCGAGTCTCCGCTCCGTCAGATACCAATAGGGCTCGGATCGAGTCTCTCCGGTCCGTCAGATAGCAATAGGGCTCGGATCGAGTCTCCGGTCCGTCAGATACTAATAGGGCTCGGATCGAGTCTCCGGTCCGTCAGATACTAATAGGGCTCGGATCGAGTCTCCGCTCCGTCAGATAGCAATAGGGCTCGGATCGAGTCTCCGGTCCGTCAGATAGCAATAGGGCTCGGATCGAGTCTCCGCTCCGTCAGGAATCAGCTCGGATCGAGTCTCCGCTCCGTCAGATAGCAATAGGGCTCGGATCGAGTCTCCGCTCCGTCAGATAGCAATAGGGCTCGGATCGAGTCTCCGCTCCGTCAGGAATCAGCTCGGATCGAGTCTCCGCTCCGTCAGATAGCAATAGGGCTCGGATCGAGTCTCCGCTCCGTCAGATAGCAATAGGGCTCGGATCGAGTCTCCGGTCCGTCAGATGCCAATAGGGATCGGATCGAGTCTCCGGTCCGTCAGATAGCAATAGGGCTCGGATCGAGTCTCCGCTTCGTCAGGAATCAGCTCGGATCGAGTCTCCGCTCCGTCAGATAGCAATAGGGCTCGGATCGAGTCTCCGCTCCGTCAGATACCAATAGGGCTCGGATCGAGTCTCCGGTCCATCAGATACTAATAGGGCTCGGAACGAGTCTCCGCTCCGTCAGATAGCAATAGGGCTCGGATCGAGTCTCCGCTCCGTCAGATACCAATAGGGCTCGGATCGAGTCTCTCCGGTCCGTCAGATAGCAATAGGGCTCGGATCAAGTCTCCGGTCTGTCAGATACTAATAGGGCTCGGATCGAGTCTCCGGTCCGTCAGATACTAATAGGGCTCGGATCGAGTCTCCGGTCCGTCAGATGCCAATAGGGATCGGATCGAGTCTCCGGTCCGTCAGATAGCAATAGGGCTCGGATCGAGTCTCCGCTCCGTCAGGAATCAGCTCGGATCGAGTCTCCGCTCCGTCAGATAGCAATAGGGCTCGGATCGAGTCTCCGGTCCATCAGATACTAATAGGGCTCGGATCGAGTCTCCGCTCCGTCAGATAGCAATAGGGCTCGGATCGAGTCTCCGCTCCGTCAGATACCAATAGGGCTCGGATCGAGTCTCCGGTCCATCAGATACTAATAGGGCTCGGATCGAGTCTCCGCTCCGTCAGATACCAATAGGGCTAGGATCGAGTCTATGCGGTCCGTCAGATAGCAATAGGGCTCGGATCGAGTCTCCGGTCTGTCAGATACTAATAGGGCTCGGATCGAGTCTCCGCTCCGTCAGATACTAATAGGGCTCGGATCGAGTCTCCGGTCCGTCAGATAGCAATAGGGCTCGGATCGAGTCTCCACTCCGTCAGGAATCAGCTCGGATCGAGTCTCCGCTCCGTCAGATAGCAATAGGGCTCGGATCGAGTCTCCGCTCCGTCAGATAGCAATAGGGCTCGGATCGAGTCTCCGCTCCGTCAGGAATCAGCTCGGATCGAGTCTCCGCTCCGTCAGATAGCAATAGGGCTCGGATCGAGTCTCCGCTCCGTCAGATAGCAATAGGGCTCGGATCGAGTCTCCGGTCCGTCAGATGCCAATAGGGATCGGATCGAGTCTCCGGTCCGTCAGATAGCAATAGGGCTCGGATCGAGTCTCCGCTCAGTCAGGAATCAGCTCGGATCGAGTCTCCGCTCCGTCAGATAGCAATAGGGCTCGGATCGAGTCTTCGCTCCGTCAGATACCAATAGGGCTCGGATCGAGTCTCCGGTCCGTCAGATAGCAATAGGGCTCGGATCGAGTCTCCGCTCCGTCAGATAGCAATAGGGCTCGGATCGAGTCTCCGGTCCGTCAGATGCCAATAGGGCTCGGATCGAGTCTCCGGTCCGTCAGATGCCAATAGGGCTCGGATCGAGTCTCCGGTCCGTCAGATAGCAATAGGGCTCAGATCGAGTCTCTCCGGTCCGTCAGATACCAATAGGGCTCGGATCGAGTCTCCGCTCCGTCAGATACCAATAGGGCTCGGATCGAGTCTCCGCTCCATCAGATAGCAATAGGGCTCGGATTGAGTCTCTCCGGTCCGTCAGATAGCAATAGGGCTCGGATCGAGTCTCCGGTCCGTCAGATACCAATAGGGCTCGGATCGAGTCTCCGGTCCGTCAGATACCAATAGGGCTCGGATCGAGTCTCCGGTCCATCAGATACTAATAGGGCTTGGATCGAGTCTCCGCTCCGTCAGACACCAATAGGGCTCGGATCGAGTCTCTCCGGTCCGTCAGATAGCAATAGGGCTCGGATCGAGTCTCCGGTCTGTCAGATACTAATAGGGCTCGGATTGAGTCTCCGGTCCGTCAGATACTAATAGGGCTCGGATCGAGTCTCCGCTCCGTCAGATACCAATAGGGCTTGGATCCAGTCACCGGTCCGTCAGATACCAATAGGGCTCGGATCGAGTCTCCTGTCCGTCAGATAGCAATAGGGCTCGGATCGAGTCTCCGGTCCGTCAGATACCAATAGGGCTCGGATCGAGTCTCCGGTCCGTCAGATACCAATAGGGCTCGGATCGAGTCTCCGGTCCGTCAGATAGCAATAGGGCTCGGATCGAGTCTCCGGTCCGTCAGATAGCAATAGGGCTCGGATCAAGTCTCCGGTCCGTCAGATACCAATAGGGCTCGGATCGAGTCTCCGGTCCGTCAGATACCAATAGGGCTCGGATCGAGTCTCCGGTCCGTCAGATACCAATAGGGCTCGGATCGCGTCTCCGGTCCGTCAGATGCCAATAGGGCTCGGATCGAGTCTCCGGTCCGTCAGATGCCAATAGGGCTCGTACCGAGTCCCCGGCCCGTCAGACGCCAACAGGGCTCGGATCGAGTCTCCGGTCCGTCAGATACCCATAGGGCTCAGATCGAGTCTCCGGTCCGTCAGATGCCAATAGGGCTCGGATCGAGTCTCCGGTCCGTCAGATACCAATAGGGCTCGGATCGAGTCTCCGGTCCGTCAGATACCAATAGGGCTCGGATCGAGTCTCCGGTCCGTCAGATACCAATAGGGCTCGGATCGAGTCTCCGGTCCGTCAGCTGCCAATAGGGCTCGGATCGAGTCTCCGGTCCGTCAGATACCAATAGGGCTCGGATCGAGTCTCCGGTCCGTCAGCTGCCAATAGGGCTCGGATCGAGTCTCCGGTCCGTCAGATACCAATAGGGCTCGGATCGAGTCTCCGGTCCGTCAGCTGCCAATAGGGCTCGGATCGAGTCTCCGGTCCGTCAGATACCAATAGGGCTCGGATCGAGTCTCCGGTCCGTCAGATACCAATAGGGCTCGGATCGAGTATCCGGTCCGTCAGATGCCAATAGGGCTCGGATCGAGTCTCCGGTCCATCAGCTGCCAATAGGGCTCGGATCGAGTCTCCGGTCCGTCAGATACCAATAGGGCTCGGATCGGGTCTCCGGTCCGTCAGATACCAATAGGGCTCGGATCGAGTCTCCGGTCCGTCAGATACCAATAGGGCTCGGATCGAGTCTCCGGTCCGTCAGATGCCAATAGGGCTCGGATCGAGTCTCCGGTCCGTCAGCTGCCAATAGGGCTCGGATCGAGTCTCCGGTCCGTCAGATACCAATAGGGCTCGGATCGAGTCTCCGGTCCGTCAGATACCAATAGGGCTCGGATCGAGTCTCCGGTCCGTCAGATGCCAATAGGGCTCGGATCGAGTCTCCGGTCCGTCAGCTGCCAATAGGGCTCGGATCGAGTCTCCGGTCCGTCAGATACCAATAGGCTGAAAATCCTTCCAAGCCGTGAAACGCGTCAGATCAATTTAAAAATCAATGTGGTTCTGACGCGAGAGAAGGATCCGCCGAGATCTCTCCGAAAGCCGGGGCCAGTTTAATGCTTTTATTGCCTTCAGGTTCAGGTAGAGACGTCCTCCACCAATATCCTGAGATTCCGGAGAAAAAACAGAAAACTTTCTTTACAAAACTCCTATAAAGAAGCCGGAGACGCCCGAACGTGCGGAGCCAAAATATACAAATAAACTCCGGGATATTATTGGCAAAGAAATCAAAAAACACAAAAAACTCCAATCAGCCATTAATCTCCGATCAGAGGAAAGAACAAAGAAAATCAAGAGAAAGTCTCGTGTAGAAGATTAAGTAGAAAAGCGGCAGAAAGTGGCGACGTCCAGATCCCAGATACCGCGGATAGAAAGTTATCGGCTTCCTCCGGCGGAGGACGGACGGCTCCCGGGATCTCGCTCGCTGTCCCCTCAGGATTTACTCCAATCACTGATCGCTACAGGCGCAGATTTCCGATAACCCTGGAGAACGAGGCGCAGACACAATCCAGCAGGTCACGGGGAAGGAAACTTTACAGAAAAGGCGCAGCTTTATTTGTGTGGATTTTTCAGATCAAAAAAAGTCTAAAAACAAATCTGCTGCAAAAAAGTTTTTGATGTGTTTTTAATGCAACTTTCTGCTGCTTTTCTCTCCTTCAGTTGATTTAAACATCAAATTTGCAGCAGTTTTTGTAGCAAAAAAGTGTCAGAAAATTAAATGTCGCCTTTTTTTTCACGTGGTAAAATAGCGCATAGGACGGATTATCTGCGGAAATAAAAATCAATCTTATTCAAAGAGGTTGTGGAGCCGCGAATTATAGAGATGTCGAAATAATATAACCCTGGTCCCAGAAGCAACCTTTATTATCCACACTTCCACTACACTGCCCCAGCCCACCAGGGACTTTACTAACATTCCCTTCAGCAACCGAAACCCACAGGAGACAAAGGGATGTTCTCTTCAGTAACCTAACCCTCCAGGGGATTTACCTCTTATCTTTACACCACAACAGACCACCAGGGGATTTACTTCTCTTTACACCACACCAGACCACCAGGGGATTTACCTCTTATCTTTACACCACACCAGACCACCAGGGAATGTACTTCTTATCCTTATACCACACCAGACCACCAGGGAATTTACTTCTTATCCTTATACCACACCAGACCACCAGGGGATTTACTTCTCTTTACACCACACCAGACCACCAGGGAATGTACTTCTTATCCTTATACCACACCAGACCACCAGGGAATTTACTTATCTTTACACCACTCCAGACCACCAGGGAATTTACTTCTTATCCTTACACCACACCAGACCACCAGGGAATTTACTTCTTATCCTTACACCACACCAGACCACCAGGGGATTTACTTCTAATCCTTATACCACACCAGACCACCAGGGGATTTACTTCTAATCCTTATACCACTCCAGACCACCAGGGAATTTACTTCTTATCCTTATACCACACCAGACCACCAGGGAATTTACTTCTTATCCTTATACCACACCAGACCACCAGGGGATTTACTTCTAATCCTTACACCACACCAGACCACCAGGGGATTTACTTCTCTTTACACCACACCAGACCACCAGGGAATTTACTTCTTATCCTTATACCACACCAGACCACCAGGGGATTTACTTCTCTTTACACCACACCAGACCACCAGGGAATTTACTTCTTATCCTTATACCACACCAGACCACCAGGGAATTTACTTCTCTTTACACCACTCCAGACCACCAGGGAATTTACTTCTTATCCTTACACCACACCAGACCACCAGGGGATTTACTTCTAATCCTTATACCACTCCAGACCACCAGGGAATTTACTTCTTATCCTTATACCACACCAGACCACCAGGGGATTTACTTCGTATTCTTATACCACACCAGACCACCAGGGGATTTACTTCTCTATACACCACTCCAGACCACCAGGGAATTTACTTCTTATCCTTATACCACACCAGACCACCAGGGGATTTACTTCTTATCTTTACACCACACCAGACCATCAGGGAATTTACTTCTTATCCTTATACCACACCAGACCACCAGGGGATTTACTTCTAATCCTTATACCACACCAGACCACCAGGGGATTTACTTCTAATCCTTATACTACTCCAGACCACCAGGGAATTTACTTCTTATCCTTACACCACACCAGACCACCAGGGAATTTACTTCTTATCTTTACACCACACCAGACCACCAGGGGATTTACTTCTTATCTTTACACCACACCAGACCACCAGGGAATTTACTTCTTATCTTTACACCACACCAGACCACCAGGGGATTTACTTCTTATCCTTACACCACACCAGACCACCAGGGGATTTACTTCTTATCCTTACACCACACCAGACCACCAGGGAATTTACTTCTTATCATTACACCACACCATACCACCAGGGAATTTACTTATCTTTACACCACACCAGACCACCAGGGAATTTACTTATCTTTACACCACACCAGACCACCAGGGAATTTACTTATCTTTACACCACACCAGACCACCAGGGAATTTACTTCCTATCTTTACACCACACTAGACCACCAGGGAATTTACTTCTCTTTACACCACACCAGACCACCAGGGGATTTACTTCTTATCCTTACACCACTCCAGACCACCAGGGAAATTGCTTCTTATCCTTATACCACACCAGACCACCAGGGGATTTACTTCTTATCTTTACACCACTCCAGACCACCAGGGAATTTACTTCTTATTTTTACACCACACCAGACCACCAGGGAATTTACTTCTTATCCTTATACCACACCAGACCACCAGGGAATTTACTTCTTATCCTTATACCACACCAGACCACCAGGGGATTTACTTCTCTTTACACCACACCAGACCACCAGGGAATTTACTTCTTATCCTTATACCACAAAGGACCACCAGGGAATTTACTTCTTATTCTTATACCACACCAGACCACCAGGGAATTTACTTCTTATCCTTATACCACACCAGACCACCAGGGGATTTACTTCTTATCTTTACACCACACCAGACCACCAGGGAATTTACTTCTTATCTTTACACCACACCAGATCACCAGGGAATTTACTTCTTATCATTACATCACACCAGACCACCAGGGAATTTACTTCTCTTTACACCACACCAGACCACCAGGGAATTTACTTCTCTTTACACCACACCAGACCACCAGGGAATTTACTTCTCTTTACACCCCACCAGACCACCAGGGGATTTACTTCTTATCTTTACAACACTCCAGACCACCAGGGAATTTACTTCTCTTTACACCCCACCAGACCACCAGGGGATTTACTTCTTATCTTTACAACACTCCAGACCACCAGGGAATTTACTTCTCTTTACACCCCACCAGACCACCAGGGAATGTACTTCTCTTTACACCACACCAGACCACCAGGGGATTTACTTCTTATCTTTACACCACTCCAGACCACCAGGGAATTTACTTCTCTTTACACCACACCAGACCACCAGGGAATTTACTTCTCTTTACACCACACCAGACCAACAGGAAATTTACTTCTTATCTTTACACCACACCAGACCACCAGGCTATTTGCTAATAATTCTTTCACCACCCTACCTTACTAAGAAATGTATTTTAGAGTTGAAAAGATTGCTCATAATCCGGGTCCGGCGGATCAGTGTCGGGTTGATGAAGAAGTCCGGATCCGATCCGGAATCCGGGCACATATAAGTCAATGGGGAGCGGAATCCGGGACGAGAGAGAGAGAGAAAGCATCCTCAAACACTGGGTAATTTAATCCCTTCCCTACTCCAAATCATCGAGGAATTCAGTATTACTCCTCTTTTTAGTCAAGGAAAGATTGTCTAAAAATGTTGAATTGTACTTAAATGGGATCTAATCTTTCATGGATTTTTGCCTTGTGTCTAATTTATTATTATATTCTGAATTATATAAACTAATCGCACATTCATCTCCCATAGAGATAAAAAGCAAATTGTAAAAAAAAAAAAAAAGTGAATATAAAAAGGTGAAAAAACTGTAAGTTTAAATCTGCCCTCGCTGAGGAGCACACGGACATTAGAAATAGCAATAAGCATAAGAAAGCTTAGTATTTCCGTGTGAATCAAAACCTGGAAAAATGAACTGATAAAACCGAGTAAATGCTGCGAGCAAGAAACCAAGCAGCGCATTGCTCTGTTTTTCCGGTATCTTCTCCGCCCGCAAAACGCCTCATTAAAACATGAATAGAACGATACAAATATAAAGAGCAAAATCAACCACAAGACGCCGCGCTCCATCGATGAAAAGATGCAAAGTTATTTACTCAGAAAATGGTGAAAGTTTTACAAAGTTGTGATTTTTTGATTCCGGTAAAAGCATCGGAGAATGAAGTCCGTCGCGGTTCTGAGGCGTCAGCGAAACACGGACAGATTCTCTCCAGCCAAGGAAAACGGCCCAATTATAATAAATCGGGGCAATACACGGCAGCTCTGGCGCCAATGTGGACCGGTACACGGAGCTGCACGCGGAGCCAGTCCTGTCCGTAATTTACTGACACTTGTACTCGGACTAGTCCAGCCGCTGGTTCGGCCTCCACACGGGTCCCAGATCCTCCTGTGGCCCTTCACTCGCCCGACCCTGGTGGAAACTGTTGGAAACCTGGTCTCTGACTGGAAAACTCCACAACTTTTCATATTACAAGGAATCAAATATAATTCCTGGAACTGAAAGATAAAGAACATAAAGGAATGAGGATTCTGGAGACGAGGACGGGTTTATGCTTCTGTCACATTTCTCCGGTGAATCAGAATCAGAGGACGGAGATTTCTACAGCACATGTAGAGGCGGCCACCAGAGGGCGCCGCGGGAGAAGACTTCTGCCTGAGACCGACTGCTAGGAATCATCCGGAACATTCACATCATTCTCTCTCCTAACAATGAAGGTGTAAGAATGAAGACGTAAGAATGAAGGTGTAAGAATGAAGGTGTAAGAATGAAGGTGTAACAATAAAGGTGTAACAATGAAGGTGTAAGAATGAAGGTGTAAGAATGAAGGTGTAAGAATGAAGGTGTAACAATAAAGGTGTAACAATAAAGGTGTAACAATGAAGGTGTAACAATGAAGGTGTAAGAATGAAGACGTAAGAATGAAGGTGTAAGAATGAAGGCGTAAGAATGAAGACGTAAGAATGAAGGCGTAAGAATGAAGACGTAAGGATGAAGGCGTAAGAATGAAGACGTAAGGATGAAGGTGTAAGAATGAAGGTGTAAGATTGAAGGTGTAACAATAAAGGTGTAACAATGAAGGTGTAAGAATGAAGTGTAAGAATGAAGACGTAAGAATGAAGGTGTAAGAATGAAGGTGTAACAATAAAGGTGTAACAATAAAGGTGTAACAATGAAGGTGTAAGAATGAAGACGTAAGGATGAAGGTGTAAGAATGAAGGCGTAAGAATGAAGGCGTAAGAATGAAGGCGTAAGAATGAAGACGTAAGGATGAAGGCGTAAGAATGAAGACGTAAGGATGAAGGTGTAAGAATGAAGGTGTAAGAATGAAGGCGTAAGAATGAAGGCGTAAGAATGAAGGCGTAAGAATGAAGGCGTAAGAACGAAGGCGTAAAAATGAAGACGTAAGAATGAAGGTGTAAGAATGAAGGCGTAAGATTGAAGACGTAAGAATGAAGACGTAAGAATGAAGGTGTAAGAATGAAGGTGTAAGAATGAAGTTGTAACAATGAAGGTGTAAGAATGATAACGTAAGAATGAAGGTGTAAGAATGAAGGCGTAAGAATGAAGACGTAAGAATGAAGACGTAAGAATGAAGACGTAAGAATGAAGACGTAACAATGAAGGTGTAACAATGAAGGTGCAAGAATGAAGGTGTAACAATAAAGGTGTAGCAATGAAGGTGTAAGAATGAAGGCGTAAGAATGAAGACGTAAGAATGAAGGTGTAAGAATGAAGGTGTACCAATAAAGGTGTAACAAAAAAGGTGTAACAATAAAGGTGTAACAATAAAGGTGTAACAATGAAGGCGTAAGAATGAAGGCGTAAGAATGAAGGCGTAAGAATGAAGGCGTAAGAATGAAGGCGTAAGAATGAAGACGTAAGAATGAAGACGTAAGAATGAAGGCGTAAGAATGAAGGCGTAAGAATGAAGGCGTTAGAATGAAGGTGTAAGAATGAAGGTGTAAGAATGAAGGTGTAAGAATGAAGGTGTAAGAATGAAAGCGTAAGAATGAAGACGTAAGAATGAAGACATAAGAATGAAGGTGTAACAATGAAGTTGTAACAATGAAGGTGTAAGAATGAAGACGTAAGAATGAAGGTGTAAGAATGAAGGCGCAAGAATGAAGACGTAAGAATGAAAACGTAAGAATGAAGACGTAAGAATGAAGGTGTAACAATGAAGGTGTAACAATGAAGATCTAAGAATGAAGGCGTAAGAATGAAGACGTAAGAATGAAGACGTAAGAATGAAGGTGTAAGAATGAAGGTGTAAGAATGAACGTGTAAGAATGAAGGTGTAAGAATGAAGGTGTAAGAATGAAGGTGTAACAATAAAGGTGTAAGAATAAAGGTGTAAGAATGAAGGTGTAAGAATGAAGACGTAAGAATGAAGGCGTAAGAATGAAGGCGTAAGAATGAAGGTGTAAGAATGAAGGTGTAAGAATGAAGACGTAAGAATGAAGACGTAAGAATGAAGACGTAAGAATGAAGACGTAACAATGAAGGTGTAACAATGAAGGTGTAAGAATGAAGGTGTAACAATAAAGGTGTAACAATGAAGGTGTAAGAATGAAGGCGTAAGAATGAAGACGTAAGAATGAAGGCGTAAGAATGAAGACGTAAGAATGAAGGTGTAAGAATGAAGGTGTAACAATAAAGGTGTAACAATAAAGGTGTAACAATGAAGGTGTAAGAATTAAAACGTAAGAATGAAGGTGTAAGAATGAAGGTATAAGAATGAAGGCGTAAGAGTGAAGGCGTAAGAATGAAGGCGTAAGAATGAAGACGTAAGAATGAAGGCGTAAGAATGAAGGCGTAAGAATGAAGACGTAAGAATGAAGACGTAAGAATGAAGGTGTTACAATGAAGGTGTAAGAATGAAGACGTAAGAATGAAGACGTAAGAATGAAGACGTAAGAATGAAGACGTAACAATGAAGGTGTAACAATGAAGGTGTAAGAATGAAGGTGTAACAATAAAGGTGTAACAATGAAGGTGTAAGAATGAAGGTGTAAGAATGAAGTTGTAACAATGAAGGTGTAAGAATGATAACGTAAGAATGAAGGTGTAAGAATGAAGGCGTAAGAATGAAGACGTAAGAATGAAGACGTAAGAATGAAGACGTAAGAATGAAGACGTAACAATGAAGGTGTAACAATGAAGGTGCAAGAATGAAGGTGTAACAATAAAGGTGTAGCAATGAAGGTGTAAGAATGAAGGCGTAAGAATGAAGACGTAAGAATGAAGGTGTAAGAATGAAGGTGTACCAATAAAGGTGTAACAAAAAAGGTGTAACAATAAAGGTGTAACAATAAAGGTGTAACAATGAAGGCGTAAGAATGAAGGCGTAAGAATGAAGGCGTAAGAATGAAGGCGTAAGAATGAAGGCGTAAGAATGAAGACGTAAGAATGAAGGCGTAAGAATGAAGGCGTAAGAATGAAGGCGTTAGAATGAAGGTGTAAGAATGAAGGTGTAAGAATGAAGGTGTAAGAATGAAGGTGTAAGAATGAAAGCGTAAGAATGAAGACGTAAGAATGAAGACATAAGAATGAAGGTGTAACAATGAAGTTGTAACAATGAAGGTGTAAGAATGAAGACGTAAGAATGAAGGTGTAAGAATGAAGGCGCAAGAATGAAGACGTAAGAATGAAAACGTAAGAATGAAGACGTAAGAATGAAGGTGTAACAATGAAGGTGTAACAATGAAGATCTAAGAATGAAGGCGTAAGAATGAAGACGTAAGAATGAAGACGTAAGAATGAAGGTGTAAGAATGAAGGTGTAAGAATGAACGTGTAAGAATGAAGGTGTAAGAATGAAGGTGTAAGAATGAAGGTGTAACAATAAAGGTGTAAGAATAAAGGTGTAAGAATGAAGGTGTAAGAATGAAGACGTAAGAATGAAGGCGTAAGAATGAAGGCGTAAGAATGAAGGTGTAAGAATGAAGGTGTAAGAATGAAGACGTAAGAATGAAGACGTAAGAATGAAGACGTAAGAATGAAGACGTAACAATGAAGGTGTAACAATGAAGGTGTAAGAATGAAGGTGTAACAATAAAGGTGTAACAATGAAGGTGTAAGAATGAAGGCGTAAGAATGAAGACGTAAGAATGAAGGCGTAAGAATGAAGACGTAAGAATGAAGGTGTAAGAATGAAGGTGTAACAATAAAGGTGTAACAATAAAGGTGTAACAATGAAGGTGTAAGAATTAAAACGTAAGAATGAAGGTGTAAGAATGAAGGTATAAGAATGAAGGCGTAAGAGTGAAGGCGTAAGAATGAAGGCGTAAGAATGAAGACGTAAGAATGAAGGCGTAAGAATGAAGGCGTAAGAATGAAGACGTAAGAATGAAGACGTAAGAATGAAGGTGTTACAATGAAGGTGTAAGAATGAAGACGTAAGAATGAAGGTGTAAGAATGAAGGTGTAAGAATGAAGGCGTAAGAATGAAGGCGTAAGAATGAAGGCGTAAGAATGAAGACGTAAGAATGAAGGCGTAAGAATGAAGGCGTAAGAATGAAGACGTAAGAATGAAGACGTAAGAATGAAGGTGTAACAATGAAGGTGTAAGAATGAAGGTGTAACAATGAAGGTGTAAAAATGAAGACGTAAGAATGAAGGCGTAAGAATGAAGGCGTAAGAATGAAGGCGTAACAATGAAGGCGTAACAATGAAGGCGTAACAATGAAGGTGTAACAATGAAGGTGTAACAATGAAGGTGTAACAATGAAGATCTAAGAATGAAGGCGTAAGAATGAAGGCGTAAGAATGAAGACGTAAGAATGAAGACGTAAGAATGAAGGTATAAGAATGAAGGTGTAAGAATGAAGGTGTAACAATAAAGGTGTAAGAATAAAGGTGTAAGAATGAAGGTGTAAGAATGAAGACGTAAGAATGAAGGCGTAAGAATGAAGGCGTAAGAATGAAGGCGTAAGAATGAAGGCGTAAGAATGAAGACGTAAGAATGAAGACGTAAGAATGAAGACGTAACAATGAAGGTGTAACAATGAAGGTGTAAGAATGAAGGTGTAACAATAAAGGTGTAACAATGAAGGTGTAAGAATGAAGGCGTAACAATGAAGACGTAAAAATGAAGGTGTAAGAATGAAGGTGTAACAATAAAGGTGTAACAATAAAGGTGTAACAATGAAGGTGTAAGAATGAAAACGTAAGAATGAAGGTGTAAGAATGAAGGTATAAAAATGAAGGCGTAAGAGTGAAGGCGTAAGAATGAAGGCGTAAGAATGAAGACGTAAGAATGAAGGCGTAAGAATGAAGGCGTAAGAATGAAGACGTAAGAATGAAGGTGTTACAATGAAGGTGTAAGAATGAAGACGTAAGAATGAAGGTGTAAGAATGAAGGTGTAAGAATGAAGGCGTAAGAATGAAGGCGTAAGAATGAAGGCATAAGAATGAAGACGTAAGAATGAAGGCGTAAGAATGAAGGCGTAAGAATGAAGGCGTAAGAATGAAGACGTAAGAATGAAGACGTAAGAATGAAGGTGTAAGAATGAAGACGTAAGAATGAAGGTGTAAGAATGAAGGTGTAAGAATGAAGGTGTAAGAATGAAGGCGTAAGAATGAAGGCGTAAGAATGAAGGCGTAAGAATGAAGGTGTAAGAATGAAGACGTAAGAATGAAGGCGTAAGAATGAAGGCGTAAGAATGAAGGCATAAAAATGAAGGCGTAAGAATGAAGGCGTAAAAATGAAGGCGTAAGAATGAAGGCGTAAGAATGAAGGCGTAAGAATGAAGGCGTAAGAATGAAGGTGTAAGAATGAAGACGTAAGAATGAAGACGTAAGAATGAAGGTGTAAGAATGAAAGTGTAAGAATGAAGGTGTAAGAATGAAGACGTAAGAATGAAGGTGTAAGAATGAAGGTGTAAGGAGGAAGGTGTAACAATGAAGGTGTAAGAATGAAGACGTAAGAATGAAGGCGTAAGAATGAAGACGTAAGAATGAAGACGTAAGAATGAAGGTGTAACAATGAAGGTGTAAGAATGAAGGTGTAACAATGAAGGTGTAAGAATGAAGACGTAAGAATGAAGGCGTAAGAATGAAGACGTAAGAATGAAGGCGTAACAATGAAGGTGTAACAATGAAGGTGTAACAATGAAGGTGTAACAATGAAGGTGTAAGAATGAAGACGTAAGAATGAAGACGTAAGAATGAAGACGTAAGAATGAAGACGTAACAATGAAGACGTAACAATGAAGGTGTAACAATGAAGGTGTAAGAATGAAGGTGTAACAATAAAGGTGTAACAATGAAGGTGTAAGAATGAAAACGTAAGAATGAAGGTGTAAGAATGAAGGTATAAGAATGAAGGCGTAAGAGTGAAGGCGTAAGAATGAAGGCGTAAGAATGAAGACGTAAGAATGAAGGCGTAAGAATGAAGGCGTAAGAATGAAGACGTAAGAATGAAGACGTAAGAATGAAGGTGTTACAATGAAGGTGTAAGAATGAAGACGTAAGAATGAAGGTGTAAGAATGAAGGTGTAAGAATGAAGGCGTAAGAATGAAGGCGTAAGAATGAAGGCGTAAGAATGAAGACGTAAGAATGAAGGCGTAAGAATGAAGACGTAAGAATGAAGACGTAAGAATGAAGGTGTAACAATGAAGGTGTAAGAATGAAGGTGTAACAATGAAGGTGTAAGAATGAAGACGTAAGAATGAAGGCGTAAGAATGAAGGCGTAAGAATGAAGGCGTAACAATAAAGGCGTAACAATGAAGGCGTAACAATGAAGGTGTAACAATGAAGGTGTAACAATGAAGGTGTAACAATGAAGATCTAAGAATGAAGGCGTAAGAATGAAGGCGTAAGAATGAAGACGTAAGAATGAAGACGTAAGAATGAAGGTATAAGAATGAAGGTGTAAGAATGAAGGTGTAACAATAAAGGTGTAAGAATAAAGGTGTAAGAATGAAGGTGTAAGAATGAAGACGTAAGAATGAAGGCGTAAGAATGAAGGCGTAAGAATGAAGGCGTAAGAATGAAGGCGTAAGAATGAAGACGTAAGAATGAAGACGTAAGAATGAAGACGTAACAATGAAGGTGTAACAATAAAGGTGTAACAATGAAGGTGTAAGAATGAAGGTGTAACAATAAAGGTGTAACAATAAAGGTGTAACAATGAAGGTGTAAGAATGAAAACGTAAGAATGAAGGTGTAAGAATGAAGGTATAAAAATGAAGGCGTAAGAGTGAAGGCATAAGAATGAAGGCGTAAGAATGAAGACGTAAGAATGAAGGCGTAAGAATGAAGGCGTAAGAATGAAGACGTAAGAATGAAGGTGTTACAATGAAGGTGTAAGAATGAAGACGTAAGAATGAAGGTGTAAGAATGAAGGTGTAAGAATGAAGGCGTAAGAATGAAGGCGTAAGAATGAAGGCGTAAGAATGAAGACGTAAGAATGAAGGCGTAAGAATGAAGGCGTAAGAATGAAGGCGTAAGAATGAAGACGTAAGAATGAAGACGTAAGAATGAAGGTGTAAGAATGAAGACGTAAGAATGAAGGTGTAAGAATGAAGGTGTAAGAATGAAGGCGTAAGAATGAAGGCGTAAGAATGAAGGCGTAAGAATGAAGGTGTAAGAATGAAGACGTAAGAATGAAGGCGTAAGAATGAAGGCGTAAGAATGAAGGCATAAAAATGAAGGCGTAAGAATGAAGGCGTAAAAATGAAGGCGTAAGAATGAAGGCGTAAGAATGAAGGCGTAAGAATGAAGGTGTAAGAATGAAGACGTAAGAATGAAGACGTAAGAATGAAGGTGTAAGAATGAAAGTGTAAGAATGAAGGTGTAAGAATGAAGACGTAAGAATGAAGGTGTAAGAATGAAGGTGTAAGGAGGAAGGTGTAAGAATGAACGTGTAACAATGAAGACAAAAGAATGACGATGTAAGAATGAAGACGTAAGAATGAAGACGTAAGAATGAAGGTGTAACAATGAAGGTGTAAGAATGAAGGTGTAACAATGAAGGTGTAAGAATGAAGACGTAAGAATGAAGGCGTAAGAATGAAGACGTAAGAATGAAGGCGTAACAATGAAGGTGTAACAATGAAGGTGTAACAATGAAGGTGTAACAATGAAGGTGTAAGAATGAAGACGTAAGAATGAAGGCGTAAGAATGAAGACGTAAGAATGAAGACGTAAGAATGAAGACGTAACAATGAAGACGTAACAATGAAGGTGTAAGAATGAAGGTGTAACAATGAAGGTGTAACAATGAAGGTGTAAGAATGAAGACGTAAGAATGAAGGCGTAAGAATGAAGACGTAAGAATGAAGACGTAAGAATGAAGATGTAAGAATGAAGGTGTAACAATGAAGGTGTAAGAATGAAGGTGTAACAATAAAGGTGTAACAATGAAGGTGTAAGAATGAAGGCGTAAGAATGAAGACGTAAGAATGAAGACGTAAGAATGAAGGCGTAACAATAAAGGTGTAACAATAAAGGTGTAACAATAAAGGTGTAACAATGAAGGTGTAACAATGAAGACGTAAGAATGAAGACGTAAGAATGAAGGCGTAAGAATGAAGGCGTAAGAATGAAGGCGTAAGAATGAAGACGTAAGAATGAAGGTGTAAGAATGAAGGTGTAAGAATGAAGGTGTAAGAATGAAGGTGTAAGAATGAAGGTGTAAGAATGAAAGCGTAAGAATGAAAACGTAAGAATGAAGACGTAAGAATGAAGGTGTAACAATGAAGGTGTAAGAATGAAGACGTAAGAATGAAGGTGTAAGAATGAAGGCGCAAGAATGAAGGCGTAAGAATGAAGACGTAAGAATGAAGACGTAAGAATGAAGGTGTAAGAATGAAGGTGTAAGAATGAAGGTGTAACAATAAAGGTGTAAGAATGAAGGTGTAAGAATGAAGACGTAAGAATGAAGGTGTAAGAATGAAGGTGTAAGAATGAAGGCGTAAGAATGAAGGTGTAAGAATGAAGGCGTAAGAATGAAGGCGTAAGAATGAAGACGTAAGAATGAAGACGTAAGAATGAAGGCGTAAGAATGAATGCGTAAGAATGAAGGTGTAAGAATGAAGGTGTAAGAATGAAGGTGTAACAATAAAGGTGTAAGAATGAAGGTGTAAGAATGAAGACGTAAGAATGAGGGTGTAAGAATGAAGACGTAAGAATGAAGACGTAAGAATGAAGGCGTAAGAATGAAGACGTAAGAATGAAGGTGTAAGAATGAAGGTGTAAGAATGAAGACGTAAGAATGAAGGCGTAAGAAAGAAGGTGTAACAATGAAGACAAAAGAATGACGATGTAAGAATGAAGACATAAGAATGAAGACGTAAGAATGAAGGTGTAACAATGAAGGTGTAAGAATGAAGGTGTAACAATGAAGGTGTAAGAATGAAGACGTAAGAATGAAGGCGTAAGAATGAAGGCGTAAGAATGAAGGAGTAAGAATGACGATGTAAGAATGAAGGTGTAACAATGAAGGTGTAACATTGAAGGTGTAAGAATGAAGACGTAAGAATGAAGGTGTAACAATGAAGGTGTAACAATGAAGGTGTAAGAATGAAGGTGTAACAATGAAGACAAAAGAATGACGATGTAAGAATGAAGACGTAAGAATGAAGATGTAAGAATGAAGACGTAACAATGAAGGTGTAACAATGAAGGTGTAACAATGAAGGTGTAACAATGAAGGTGTAAGAATGAAGACGTAAGAATGAAGGCGTAAGAATGAAGGAGTAAGAATGACGATGTAAGAATGAAGGTGTAAGAATGAAGGTGTAACAATGAAGGTGTAAGAATGAAGACGTAAGAATGAAGGTGTAACAATGAAGGTGTAACAATGAAGGTGTAACAATGAAGGTGTAACAATGAAGGTGTAAGAATGAAGACGTAAGAATGAAGGCGTAAGAATGAAGGCGTAAGAATGAAGGAGTAAGAATGACGATGTAAGAATGAAGGTGTAAGAATGAAGGTGTAACAATGAAGGAGTAATAATGACGATGTAAGAATGAAGACGTAAGAATGAAGACGTAACAATGAAGGTGTAACAATGAAGGTGTAACAATGAAGGAGTAAGAATGACGATGTAACAATGAAGGTGTAACAATGAAGGTGTAACAATGAAGGTGTAACAATGAAGGAGTAAGAATGACGATGTAAGAATGAAGACGTAAGAATGAAGACGTAACAATGAAGGTGTAACAATGAAGGTGTAACAATGAAGGTGTAACAATGAAGGAGTAAGAATGACGATGTAAGAATGAAGGTGTAACAATGAAGGTGTAACAATGAAGGTGTAACAATGAAGGTGTAACAATGAAGGTGTAAGAATGAAGGTGTAACAATGAAGGTGTAAGAATGACGATGTAAGAATGAAGGTGTAAGAATGAAGGTGTAACAATGAAGGTGTAACAATGAAGGTGTAACAATGAAGGTGTAAGAATGAAGGTGTAACAATGAAGGTGTAAGAATGAAGGTGTAAGAATGAAGGTGTAACAATGAAGGTGTAAGAATGAAGGTGTAACAATGAAGGTGTAAGAATAAAGGTGTAAGAATGAAGGTGTAAGAATGACGATGTAAGAATGAAGGTGTAAGAATGAAGGTGTAAGAATGAAGGTGTAACAATGAAGGTGTAACAATGAAGGTGTAACAATGAAGGTGTAAGAATGAAGGTGTAAGAATGAAGGTGTAACAATGAAGGTGTAAGAATGAAGGAGTAAGAATGAAGGTGTAACAATGAAGGTGTAAGAATGAAGGTGTAACATTGAAGGTGTAACAATGAAGGTGTAACAATGAAGGTGTAAGAATGAAGGTGTAAGAATGAAGGTGTAACAATGAATGTGTAAGAATGACGATGTAAGAATGAAGGTGTAACAATGAAGGTGTAAGAATGAAGGTGTAACAATGAAGGTGTAAGAATAAAGGTGTAAGAATGACGATGTAAGAATGAAGGTGTAACAATGAAGGTGTAAGAATAAAGGTGTAACAATGAAGGTGTAAGAATGAAGGTGTAAGAATGAAGGTGTAACAATGAATGTGTAAGAATGACGATGTAAGAATGAAGGTGTAACAATGAAGGTGTAAGAATGAAGGTGTAACAATGAAGGTGTAAGAATGAAGGTGTAAGAATGAAGGTGTAACAATGAATGTGTAAGAATGACGATGTAAGAATGAAGGTGTAACAATGTAGGTGTAAGAATGAAGGTGTAAGAATGAAGGTGTAAGAATGACGATGTAAGAATAAAGGTGTAACAATGAAGGTGTAAGAATGACGATGTAAGAATGAAGGTGTAACAATGAAGGTGTAAGAATGAAGGTGTAAGAATGAAGGTGTAAGAATGACGATGTAAGAATGAAGGTGTAAGAATGAAGGTGTAACAATGAAGGTGTAACAATGAAGGTGTAACAATGAAGGTGTAAGAATGAAGGTGTAAGAATGAAGGTGTAACAATGAAGGTGTAACAATGAAGGTGTAACAATGAAGGTGTAAGAATGAAGGTGTAAGAATGAAGGTGTAAGAATGAAGGTGTAAGAATGACGATGTAAGAATGAAGGTGTAAGAATGAAGGTGTAACAATGAAGGTGTAACAATGAAGGTGTAACAATGAAGGTGTAACAATGAAGGTGTAAGAATGAAGGTGTAAGAATGAAGGTGTAACAATGAAGGTGTAAGAATGAAGGAGTAAGAATGAAGGTGTAAGAATGAAGGTGTAAGAATGAAGGTGTAACATTGAAGGTGTAACAATGAAGGTGTAACAATGAAGGTGTAACAATGAAGGTGTAAGAATGAAGGTGTAAGAATGAAGGTGTAACAATGAAGGTGTAAGAATGACGATGTAAGAATGAAGGTGTAACAATGAAGGTGTAAGAATGAAGGTGTAACAATGAAGGTGTAAGAATGAAGGTGTAAGAATGAAGGTGTAACAATGAAGGTGTAAGAATGACGATGTAAGAATGAAGGTGTAACAATGAAGGTGTAAGAATGAAGGCGTAAGAATGAAGGTGTAAAAATGAAGGTGTAAGAATGAAGGTGTAACAATGAAGGTGTAAGAATGAAGGTGTAACAATGAATGTGTAAGAATGACGATGTAAGAATGAAGGTGTAACAATGAAGGTGTAAGAATGAAGGTGTAAGAATGAAGGTGTAACAATGAAGGTGTAAGAATGACGATGTAAGAATGAAGGTGTAACAATGAAGTGGTAAGAATGACGATGTAAGAATGAAGGTGTAACAATGAAGGTGTAAGAATGACGATGTAAGAATGAAGGTGTAACAATGAAGGTGTAAGAATGAAGGTGTAACAATGAAGGTGTAAGAATGAAGGTGTAAGAATGAAGGTGTAACAATGAATGTGTAAGAATGACGATGTAAGAATGAAGGTGTAACAATGAAGGTGTAAGAATGAAGGTGTAACAATGAAGGTGTAAGAATGAAGGTGTAACAATGAAGGTGTAAGAATGAAGGTGTAACAATGAAGGTGTAAGAATGAAGATGTAAGAATGAAGGTGTAACAATGAATGTGTAAGAATGACGATGTAAGAATGAAGGTGTAACAATGAAGGTGTAAGAATGAAGGTGTAACAATGAAGGTGTAAGAATGACCATGTAAGAATGAAGGCGTAAGAATGAAGGTGTAAGAATGACGATGTAAGAATGAAGGTGTAACAATGAAGGTGTAAGAATGAAGGTGTAAGAATGAAGGTGTAAGAATGAAGGTGTAACAATGAAGGTGTAAGAATGAAGGTGTAAGAATGAAGGTGTAAGAATGAAGGTGTAAGAATGAAGGTGTAAGAATGAAGGTGTAAGAATGAAGGTGTAAGAATGAAGGTGTAAGAATGAAGGTGTAACAATGAAGGTGTAAGAATGAAGGTGTAAGAATGAAGGTGTAAGAATGAAGGTGTAAGAATGACGATGTAAGAATGACGATGTAAGAATGAGGTGTAAGAATGAAGGTGTAAGAATGAAGGTGTAAGAATGAAGGTGTAAGAATGACTTTGTAAGAATGAAGGAGTAAAGGGCACTTTACACGCTGCGATATTGGTATTGATATCGCTAGCGAGCGTACCCGCCCACATCGGTTGTGCGTCACGGGCAAATCGCTGCCTGTGGCGCACAACATCGCTTACACCCGTCACAAGGACTTACCTTCCCTGCGACATCGCTATTGCCGGCGATCCGCCTCCTTTCTAAGGGGGAGGTGCGTTCGGCGTCATAGCGACATCACACGGCAGCCGTCCAATAGCAGAGGAGGGGCAGAGATGAGCGGCCGGAACATGCCACCAACATCCTTCCTTCCTCATTGCCGGTGGACGCAGGTACGGAGATGTTTGTCGCTCCTGCGGTGTCACACATAGTGATGTGCGCTGCCGCAGGAACGACGAACAACATTGTACCTGCAGCAGCAGCGATATTTGGGAAAGGAGCGACGTGTTAACGAGCAACGATTTTTCACGTTTTTGCGCTCGTTGATTGTCGCTCCTTGGTGTCACGCGCTGCGATGTCGCTAACGGCGCCGGATGTGCGTCACTAACGACGTGACCCCGACGATATATCGTTAGCGATGTCGCAGCGTGTAAAGGTGTAACAATGAAGGTGTAAGAAGGACGGCATAAGAATGAAGGTATAAGAATAAATATATAAGAATGAAGTGTAAGAAGGAAGGGCATTGTGGGCACTGTTGGATATGGTGGGAACTGTGTTTGGTATGGTGGGCAATATGTTGGGCATTGTGGGCGCTGTGTCGAGCCTGGTGGGCACTGTGTTGGGCATGGTTTGCACTGTGTCGGGCGCTGTGGGAACTGTGTTGGGTATGGTGGGCAATATGTTGGGCATTGTGGGCACCGTGCCTTTCGTTGTGGGCACTATGTCAGGATTTCTGATACTGTATTTACACCATATTGTATGAATTTTCCCAATATTATTTGCATTATCTTCATTTTGTTCTTAATCTGTAGATGCTGGGTAGAAGATTGGAGCTCGGCCATTCCTGATCTTCCCCTCGTCTCTTCCTGATTCCCCCCCGGCTCATCCTGATCTTCCCCCGGCTCATCCTGATTTTCCCCCAGCTCTCCCTGATCTTCCCCTCGGCCCTTCCTGATCCCCCCCCCTGAAGGTGTAACAATGAAGGTGTAAGAATGAAGGTGTAACAATAAAGGTGTAACAATGAAGGTGTAAGAATGAAGGCGTAAGAATGAAGACGTAAGAATGAAGGTGTAACAATAAAGGTTAACAATAAAGGTGTAAGAATGAAGACGTAAGAATGAAGACGTAAGAATGAAGGTGTAAGAATGAAGGCGTAAGAATGAAGGCGTAAGAATGAAGGCGTAAGAATGAAGGCGTAAGAATGAAGGCGTAAGAATGAAGATGTAAGAATGAAGACGTAAGAATGAAGGTGTAAGAATGAAGACGTAAGAATGAAGACGTAAGAATGAAGGTGTAAGAATGAAGGCGTAACAATGAAGGCGTAACAATGAAGGTGTAACAATGAAGGTGTAACAATGAAGGTGTAAGAATGAAGACGTAAGAATGAAGGCGTAAGAATGAAGGTGTAAGAATGAAGGTGTAAGAATGAAGGTGTAAGAATGAAAGCGTAAGAATGAAGACGTAAGAATGAAGACGTAAGAATGAAGGTGTAAGAATGAAGGTGTAACAATGAAGGTGTAACAATGAAGGTGTAAGAATGAAGACGTAAGAATGAAGGCGTAAGAATGAAGGCGTAAGAATGAAGGCGTAAGAATGAAGACGTAAGAATGAAGACGTAAGAATGAAGGTGTAAGAATGAAGGTGTAAGAATGAAGGTGTAAGAATGAAGGTGTAAGAATGAAAGCGTAAGAATGAAGACGTAAGAATGAAGACGTAAGAATGAAGGTGTAAGAATGAAGGCGTAAGAATGAAGGCGTAAGAATGAAGGCGTAAGAATGAAGGCGTAAGAATGAAGACGTAAGAATGAAGGTGTAAGAATGAAGGCGTAACAATGAAGGCGTAACAATGAAGGCGTAACAATGAAGGTGTAACAATAAAGGTGTAAGAATGAAGGTGTAAGAATGAAGGTGTAAGAATGAAGGTGTAAGAATGAAAGCGTAAGAATGAAGACGTAAGAATGAAGGTGTAAGAATGAAGGCGTAACAATGAAGGTGTAACAATGAAGGTGTAACAATGAAGGTGTAAGAATGAAGACGTAAGATGGAAGGCGTAAGAATGAAGGCGTAAGAATGAAGACGTAAGAATGAAGGTGTAAGAATGAATGTGTAAGAATGAAGGTGTAAGAATGAAGGTGTAAGAATGAAAGCGTAAGAATGAAGACGTAAGAATGAAGACGTAAGAATGAAGGTGTAAGAATGAAGACGTAAGAATGAAGACGTAAGAATGAAGGTGTAACAATGAAGGTGTAAGAATGAAGACGTAAGAATGAAGGTGTAAGAATGAAGGTGTAAGAAGGAAGGTGTAAGAATGAAGGTGTAAGAATGAAGACGTAAGAATGAAGGCGTAAGAATGAAGGCGTAAGAATGAAGGCGTAAGAATGAAGGCGTAAGAATGAAGGCGTAAGAATGAAGGTGTAAGAATGAAGGTGTAACAATGAAGGTGTAAGAATGAAGACGTAAGAATGAAGGCGTAAGAATGAAGACGTAAGAATGAAGGTGTAAGAATGAAGGTGTAAGAATGAAGGTGTAAGAATGAAGACGTAAGAATGAAGGTGTAAGAATGAAGGTGTAACAATGAAGACAAAAGAATGACGATGTAAGAATGAAGACGTAAGAATGAAGACGTAAGAATGAAGGTGTAAGAATGAAGGTGTAAGAATGAAGGTGTAAGAATGAAGGCGTAAGAATGAAGGTGTAAGAATGAAGGTGTAAGAATGAAGGCGTAACAATGAAGGTGTAACAATGAAGGTGTAACAATGAAGGTGTAAGAATGAAGACGTAAGAATGAAGGTGTAAGAATGAAGGTGTAACAATGAAGGTGTAAGAATGAAGGCGTAAGAATGAAGGCGTAAGAATGAAGGCGTAAGAATGAAGGCGTAACAATGAAGGTGTAACAATGAAGGTGTAACAATGAAGGTGTAAGAATGAAGACATAAGAATGAAGGCGTAAGAATGAAGGTGTAAGAATGAAGGTGTAAGAATGAAGGCGTAACAATGAAGGTGTAACAAAGAAGGTGTAACAATGAAGGTGTAAGAATGAAGACGTAAGAATGAAGGTGTAAGAATGAAGGTGTAACAATGAAGGTGTAAGAATGAAGGCGTAAGAATGAAGGCGTAAGAATGAAGGCGTAAGAATGAAGGCGTAACAATGAAGGTGTAACAATGAAGGTGTAACAATGAAGGTGTAAGAATGAAGACGTAAGAATGAAGACGTAAGAATGAAGGTGTAAGAATGAAGGTGTAAGAATGAAGGCGTAACAATGAAGGTGTAACAATGAAGGTGTAACAATGAAGGTGTAAGAATGAAGGCGTAAGAATGAAGACGTAAGAATGAAGGTGTAAGAATGAAGGTGTAAGAATGAAGGTGTAACAATGAAGGTGTAACAATGAAGGTGTAACAATGAAGGTGTAAGAATGAAGACGTAAGAATGAAGGTGTAACAATGAAGGTGTAAGAATGAAGATGTAAGAATGAAGGCGTAAGAATGAAGGTGTAAGAATGAAGGTGTAAGAATGAAGGCGTAACAATGAAGGTGTAACAATGAAGGTGTAACAATAAAGGTGTAAGAATGAAGACGTAAGAATGAAGGTGTAAGAATGAAGGTGTAACAATGAAGGTGTAAGAATGAAGACATAAGAATGAAGGCGTAAGAATGAAGGTGTAAGAATGAAGGTGTAAGAATGAAGGCGTAACAATGAAGGTGTAACAAAGAAGGTGTAACAATGAAGGTGTAAGAATGAAGACGTAAGAATGAAGGTGTAAGAATGAAGGTGTAACAATGAAGGTGTAAGAATGAAGGCGTAAGAATGAAGGCGTAAGAATGAAGGCGTAAGAATGAAGGCGTAACAATGAAGGTGTAACAATGAAGGTGTAACAATGAAGGTGTAAGAATGAAGACGTAAGAATGAAGGTGTAACAATGAAGGTGTAACAATGAAGGTGTAAGAATGAAGGCGTAAGAATGAAGGTGTAAGAATGAAGGTGTAAGAATGAAGGTGTAAGAATGAAGGTGTAAGAATGAAAGCGTAAGAATGAAGACGTAAGAATGAAGGTGTAAGAATGAAGGCATAACAATGAAGGTGTAACAATGAAGGTGTAACAATGAAGGTGTAACAATGAAGGTGTAAGAATGAAGACGTAAGAATGAAGGCGTAAGAATGAAGGCGTAAGAATGAAGACGTAAGAATGAAGACGTAAGAATGAAGGTGTAAGAATGAAGGTGTAAGAATGAAGGTGTAAGAATGAAGGTGTAAGAATGAAAGCGTAAGAATGAAGACGTAAGAATGAAGACGTAAGAATGAAGGTGTAAGAATGAAGACGTAAGAATGAAGACGTAAGAATGAAGGTGTAACAATGAAGGTGTAAGAATGAAGACGTAAGAATGAAGGTGTAAGAATGAAGGTGTAAGAATGAAGGTGTAAGAATGAAGGCGTAAGAATGAAGACGTAAGAATGAAGGCGTAAGAATGAAGACGTAAGAATGAAGGTGTAAGAATGAAGGTGTAAGAATGAAGGCGTAACAATGAAGGTGTAACAAAGAAGGTGTAACAATGAAGGTGTAAGAATGAAGACGTAAGAATGAAGGTGTAAGAATGAAGGTGTAACAATGAAGGTGTAAGAATGAAGGCGTAAGAATGAAGGCGTAAGAATGAAGGCGTAAGAATGAAGGCGTAACAATGAAGGTGTAACAATGAAGGTGTAACAATGAAGGTGTAAGAATGAAGACGTAAGAATGAAGGTGTAACAATGAAGGTGTAACAATGAAGGTGTAAGAATGAAGGCGTAAGAATGAAGACGTAAGAATGAAGGTGTAAGAATGAAGGTGTAAGAATGAAGGTGTAAGAATGAAGGTGTAAGAATGAAAGCGTAAGAATGAAGACGTAAGAATGAAGGTGTAAGAATGAAGGCATAACAATGAAGGTGTAACAATGAAGGTGTAACAATGAAGGTGTAACAATGAAGGTGTAAGAATGAAGACGTAAGAATGAAGGCGTAAGAATGAAGGCGTAAGAATGAAGACGTAAGAATGAAGACGTAAGAATGAAGGTGTAAGAATGAAGGTGTAAGAATGAAGGTGTAAGAATGAAGGTGTAAGAATGAAAGCGTAAGAATGAAGACGTAAGAATGAAGACGTAAGAATGAAGGTGTAAGAATGAAGACGTAAGAATGAAGACGTAAGAATGAAGGTGTAACAATGAAGGTGTAAGAATGAAGACGTAAGAATGAAGGTGTAAGAATGAAGGTGTAAGAATGAAGGTGTAAGAATGAAGGCGTAAGAATGAAGACGTAAGAATGAAGGCGTAAGAATGAAGACGTAAGAATGAAGGTGTAAGAATGAAGGTGTAAGAATGAAGGCGTAAGAATGAAGGCGTAAGAATGAAGACGTAAGAATGAAGGTGTAAGAATGAAGGCGTAAGAATGAAGGCGTAAGAATGAAGGCGTAAGAATGAAGGCGTAAGAATGAAGGCGTAAGAATGAAGACGTAAGAATGAAGACGTAAGAATGAAGACGTAAGAATGAAGGCGTAAGAATGAAGGCGTAAGAATGAAGGCGTAAGAATGAAGGCGTAAGAATGAAGGCGTAACAATGAAGGTGTAAGAATGAAGACGTAAGAATGAAGGTGTAAGAATGAAGGTGTAAGAAGGAAGGTGTAAGAATGAAGGTGTAAGAATGAAGACGTAAGAATGAAGGCGTAAGAATGAAGGCGTAAGAATGAAGGCGTAAGAATGAAGGCGTAAGAATGAAGGTGTAACAATGAAGGTGTAAGAATGAAGACGTAAGAATGAAGGCGTAAGAATGAAGACGTAAGAATGAAGGTGTAAGAATGAAGGTGTAAGAATGAAGGTGTAAGAATGAAGACGTAAGAATGAAGGTGTAAGAATGAAGGTGTAACAATGAAGACAAAAGAATGACGATGTAAGAATGAAGACGTAAGAATGAAGACGTAAGAATGAAGGTGTAACAATGAAGGTGTAAGAATGAAGACGTAAGAATGAAGGCGTAAGAATGAAGGTGTAAGAATGAAGACGTAAGAATGAAGGTGTAAGAATGAAGGTGTAACAATGAAGGTGTAAGAATGAAGGCGTAAGAATGACGATGTAAGAATGAAGACGTAAGAATGAAGACGTAAGAATGAAGGTGTAACAATGAAGGTGTAAGAATGAAGGTGTAAGAATGAAGGCGTAACAATGAAGGTGTAACAATGAAGGTGTAACAATGAAGGTGTAAGAATGAAGACGTAAGAATGAAGGTGTAAGAATGAAGGTGTAACAATGAAGGTGTAAGAATGAAGGCGTAAGAATGAAGGCGTAAGAATGAAGGCGTAACAATGAAGGTGTAACAATGAAGGTGTAAGAATGAAGGTGTAACAATGAAGGTGTAAGAATGAAGACATAAGAATGAAGGTGTAAGAATGAAGGTGTAACAATGAAGGTGTAAGAATGAAGACGTAAGAATGAAGGTTTAACAATGAAGTTGTAACAATGAAGGTGTAAGAATGAAGACGTAAGAATGAAGGCGTAAGAATGAAGACGTAAGAATGAAGGTGTAAGAATGAAGGTGTAAGAATGAAGGTGTAAGAATGAAGACGTAAGAATGAAGGCGTAACAATGAAGGTGTAAGAATGAAGACGTAAGAATGAAGGCGTAAGAATGAAGGTGTAAGAATGAAGGTGTAAGAATGAAGACGTAAGAATGAAGGTGTAAGAATGAAGGTGTAACAATGAAGGTGTAAGAATGAAGGCGTAAGAATGACGATGTAAGAATGAAGACGTAAGAATGAAGACGTAAGAATGAAGGTGTAACAATGAAGGTGTAAGAATGAAGACGTAAGAATGAAGGTGTAAGAATGAAGGTGTAAGAATGAAGGTGTAAGAATGAAGGCGTAACAATGAAGGTGTAACAATGAAGGTGTAACAATGAAGGTGTAAGAATGAAGACGTAAGAATGAAGGTGTAAGAATGAAGGTGTAACAATGAAGGTGTAAGAATGAAGGCGTAAGAATGAAGACGTAAGAATGAAGGTGTAAGAATGAAGGTGTAACAATGAAGGTGTAAGAATGAAGGCGTAAGAATGACGATGTAAGAATGAAGACGTAAGAATGAAGACGTAAGAATGAAGGTGTAACAATGAAGGTGTAAGAATGAAGACGTAAGAATGAAGGTGTAAGAATGAAGGTGTAAGAATGAAGGTGTAAGAATGAAGGCGTAACAATGAAGGTGTAACAATGAAGGTGTAACAATGAAGGTGTAAGAATGAAGACGTAAGAATGAAGGTGTAAGAATGAAGGTGTAACAATGAAGGTGTAAGAATGAAGACATAAGAATGAAGGTGTAAGAATGAAGGTGTAACAATGAAGGTGTAAGAATGAAGACGTAAGAATGAAGGTTTAACAATGAAGGTGTAACAATGAAGGTGTAAGAATGAAGACGTAAGAATGAAGGCGTAAGAATGAAGACGTAAGAATGAAGGTGTAAGAATGAAGGTGTAAGAATGAAGACGTAAGAATGAAGGTGTAACAATGAAGGTGTAAGAATGAAGACGTAAGAATGAAGGCGTAAGAATGAAGGTGTAAGAATGAAGGTGTAAGAATGAAGACGTAAGAATGAAGGTGTAAGAATGAAGGTGTAACAATGAAGGTGTAAGAATGAAGGCGTAAGAATGACGATGTAAGAATGAAGACGTAAGAATGAAGACGTAAGAATGAAGGTGTAACAATGAAGGTGTAAGAATGAAGACGTAAGAATGAAGGTGTAAGAATGAAGGTGTAAGAATGAAGGTGTAAGAATGAAGGCGTAACAATGAAGGTGTAACAATGAAGGTGTAACAATGAAGGTGTAAGAATGAAGACGTAAGAATGAAGGTGTAAGAATGAAGGTGTAACAATGAAGGTGTAAGAATGAAGGCGTAAGAATGAAGGCTTAAGAATGAAGGTGTAACAATGAAGGTGTAACAATGAAGGTGTAAGAATGAAGGTGTAACAATGAAGGTGTAAGAATGACGATGTAAGAATGAAGGAGTAAGAATGACGATGAAAGAATGAAGGAGTAAGAATGACGATGTAAGAATGAAGGAGTAAAGGGTACTTTACACGCTGCGATATTGGTATCGATATCGCTAGCGAGCGTACCCGCCCACATCGGTTGTGCGTCACGGGCAAATCGCTGCCTGTGGCGCACAACATCACTTACACCCGTCACAAGGACTTACCTTCCCTGCGACATCGCTCTTGCCGGCGATCCGCCTACTTTCTAAGGGGGAGGTGCGTTCGGCGTCATAGCGACATCACACGGCAGCCGTCCAATAGCAGAGGAGGGGCAGAGATGAGCGGCCGGAACATGCCACCAACATCCTTCCTTCCTCATTGCCGGTGGACGCAGGTACGGAGATGTTTGTTGTTCCTGCGGTGTCACACGTAGCGATGTATGGTGCCGCAGGAACGACGAACAACATTGTACCTGCAGCAGCAGCGATATTTGGGAAAGGAGCGACGTGTTAACGAGCAACGATTTTTCACGTTTTTGCGCTCGTTGATTGTCGCTCCTTGGTGTCACGCGCTGCGATGTCGCTAACGGCGCCGGATGTGCGTCACTAATGGCGTGACCCCGACGATATATCGTTAGCGATGTCGCAGCGTGTAAAGGTGTAACAATGAAGGTGTAAGAAGGACGGCATAAGAATGAAGGTATAAGAATAAATATATAAGAATGAAGTGTAAGAAGGAAGGTGTAAGAATGAAGGGCATTGTGGGCACTGTTGGATATGGTGGGAACTGTGTTTGGTATGGTGGGCAATATGTTGGGCATTGTGGGCGCTGTGTCGAGCCTGGTGGGCACTGTGTTGGGCATGGTTTGCACTGTGTCGGGCGCTGTGGGAACTGTGTTGGGTATGGTGGGCAATATGTTGGGCATTGTGGGCACCGTGCTTTTCTTTGTGGGCACTGTGTCAGGATTTCTGATACTGTATTTACACCATATTGTATGAATTTTCCCAATATTATTTGCATTATCTTCATTTTGTCCTTAATCTGTAGCTGCTGGGTAGCAGATTGGAGCTCGGCCATTCCTGATCTACCCCTCGTCTCTTCCTGATTTCCCCCCCGGCTCATCCTGATCTTCCCCCGGCTCATCCTGTTTTTCCCCAGCTCTCCCTGATCTTCCCCTCGGCTCTTCCTGATCTTCTCCCCGGCCCTTCCTGATCCCCCCCCCTGGCTTTTCCTGATTTTCCCCCCGGCCCTTCCTGATCTTTATCTTCCCCCGGTTCTTCTTTTTGATCTCGCTCCGGCTCTTCCTGATCTTCCCCCCGACCCTTCCTGATCTACCCCCCGGCTCTTCCTGATCTTCCCCCCGACCCTTCCTGATCTACCCCATCGGCTCTTCCTGATCTTCCTGCCGGCCCTTCCTGATCTTCCCCCTGGCCCTTCCTGATCTTCCCCCTGGCTCTTCCTGATCTTCCCCCTGGCCCTTCCTGATCTTCCCCCCTGGCTCTCCCTGATCTTCCCCCTGGCCCTTCCTGATCTTCCCCCTGGCCCTTCCTGATCTTCCCCCCTGGCTCTTCCTGATCTTCCTGCCGGCCCTTCCTGATCTTCCCCCTGGCCCTTCCTGATCTTCCCCCTGGCTCTTCCTGATCTTCCCCCCGGCTCTTTCTGATCTTCCCCCCGGCTCTTCCTGATCTTCCCCCCCGGCTCTTCCTGATCTTCCCCCCGGCTCTTCCTGATCTTCCCCCCGGCTCTTCCTGATCTACCCCTCCCCCCCCCCGACTTTTCCTGATCTTCCCCCAGGCCCTTCCTGATCTTCCTGCTGGCTCTTCCTGATATTCACCCTGACCCTTCCTGATCTTTTTGTCGGATCTTCCCCCAGGCTCTTCCTGATCTAACCCCGAAGCTTTACTGATCTTCCCCTCAACTCTTTCTGATCTTCCCCCCGACACTTCCTGATCTTCCCCCCGTCCCTTCCTGCTCTTTACCCCAGCCCTTCCTGATCTTCGGTCTTCTCCATCGGCCCTTCCTGATCTTCCCCCCAGCTCTTCCTAATCTTTCCCCCGGCTTTTCCTGATGTTCACTCCGGCCCTTTCTGATCTCCCCCCCCGGATTTTCCTGATCTTCCCTCCGGCTTTTCCTGATCTTCACCCTGGCTTTTTCTGATCTCCCCCCGGTCCTTCATGATCTTCCCCCCGTTTCTTCCTAATCTTCCCCCCTGCTCATCCTAATCTTTACCCCGGCTCTTCCTGATCTTTACTCCAACTCTTCGTGATCTCTCCCCGGCCCTTTCTGATCTTCCCCCCGGCCCTTTCTGATCTTCTCTCCAGCTTTTCCTGATCTTCCCTAGCTTTTTGTGATCTCCCCCCGGTCCTTCATGATCTTCCCCCCGTCTCTTCCTAATCTTCCCCCCTGCTCATCCTAATCTTTACCCCGGCTCTTCCTGATCTTTACCCCAACTCTACTTATTCTCTCCCTGCCTCTTGCTGATCTTCCCCTCTGGGTTTTCCTGATCTTCCCCCCGGCCCTTTCTGATCTTCTCTCCAGCTTTTCCAGATCTTCCCCTCCGGCTTTTCCTGATCTTCCCCTCCGGCTTTTCCTGATCTTCCCCTCCGGCTTTTCCAGATCTTCCCCGCTGTTATACTCAGACATGATTTCCCAAGTACATAAGATTCAATTTCATTAATAACAATAACCTGAAATAAAACCTTTATTTTATTTCCCAAAAATGTGCAGTCGGCACCGGTGCAGCCGCCCGTGAAGTGTCAGGCAGGCGAATGATTGATAATGACTCGTAAAAAACAATATTAGAATCCAGAGCGGCCGCTATTGACTGGGAACAGTTTGTACTTACTCCGTGTCTGTGTTCATTTGGTATTTTATTGTCACATTGTTAGTGAAGTGCGGAATATACTGTATGTGGGAGTGAGTGCAGAAAGCTGAATAACAGCGGACTGCTGCACCGGAGGAGCACGACGTGACACCACCGCCGACGCCGCACAAGGCACAGACGATGGGTTCGGAGGAGCACGAGGTGACGACGACGCACAAGGCACAGACGATGGGTTCGGAGGAGCACGAGGTGACGACGCCGCACAAGGCACAGACGATGGGTTCGGAGGAGCACGAGGTGACGACGACGCACAAGGCACAGACGATGGGTTTGTTTTCATCTCAAAATCAACAATAAGAGCAAAAGAGGTGAAACTCCTGAAATGTGTAGAACGACGGTGGTTTAGTCAATGAGATTATTTCTACCATTAAAATTAGGCAGATGTGTAGCACGACGGTGGCAGATTTATGATGTTTCCGGTCTCCATAGCCCCCCATTATGGCTCCCCAGATGGCTCCCCAGAGGGAGCTCGCTGAAAAGTAGCTGTATCCTCTTATTGAGGCTGCAGAAATGTATGTGTACAGAGCTCCCCTAGTGATGTTATTTCTCTTAAAGGGACCTGTCCTCTGATTCAGCTGCATGCGGTATGAACTGTATCTTTGCTGGACAGAGCACTGATACATGACGTTCTGGGGTGGAAAATCTTTTTACAGGCACTCCTTGTGTAGCCGATATATAACATATATAGAATTTCCAGCAGCCATCACTAGAGGGAGCTCACTGTGTGCACGATGGTTAAATTCATGGCTACAGTATTCACTTAGCTCATCAGCTCCCCCTAGTGGTGGCTGCACAGACAGAGTTTCTGTTACTTTTAGTTTCCCAGTTGGGCCTGGTTGTCTTCCTATGTGGCAATGTCAAACTTGGTTGCGTAACCAGTGCCCACCAGTAAATCTCCACTGAAATATATGGAAAATGTGACGGATTGATGGTTGGGGGACAGTGGACGGACATTCTTCTGGAAAAGTGTGGGAGCATAAAAGACAAAATGGTGCAGGGTCATTTTAGGTTAGGAGTGCTGTGGAGATTAGGGGTCACGAATGGGAGAGAAAATGGTGGGGTTTGTGGGGAGGCAGGGACATGCATGGAGAAAGTAAAAGGGGCTCATGAGGGTGGGCACAAAAGTACTGGGGGCTGAAGAGGTGGGATCCATGGAAGGCGCAGACTGTGTCATTGTGAGGAGAAGGAGCCTGATCTCCAGGGTCCCCAACTTCACTTTTTACTTTTTCTGGACAGTTTATGAAAAAATCACGGACAGACAATATATTTTACGGACACATTGTAAAACCATAATAAATAGTGATAATAAGCGATCGTTGTCTGCAGCCGTTATCCTGATATCAGACGTCAGCCACAGTCTCTGGGAGACGAGAATAAGGGCGGTGTCACACGCTACGATATGTGTAACACACGGAATCCTGATATCAGACGTCAGCCGCAGTCACTGGGAGACGAGAATAAGGGCGGAGTCACACGCTACAATATGTGTAACACACGGAATCCTGATATCAGACGTCAGCCGCAGTCACTGGGAGACGAGAATAAGGGCGGAGTCACACGCTACAATATGTGTAACACACGGAATCCTGATATCAGACGTCAGCCGCAGTCTCTGGGAGACGAGAATAAGGGCGGAGTCACACGCTGCGATATGTGTAACACACGGAATCCTGATATCACACGTCAGCCGCAGTCACTGGGAGACGAGAATAAGGGCGGCGTCACACGCTACGATATGTGTAACACACGGAATCCTGATATCACACGTCAGCCGCAGTCACTGGGAGACAAGAATAAGGGCGGCGTCACACGCTACGATATGTGTAACACACGGAATCCTGATATCACACGTCAGCCGCAGTCACTGGGAGACAAGAATAAGGGCGGCGTCACACGCTACGATATGTGTAACACACGGAATCCTGATATCAGACGTCAGCCGCAGTCTCTGGGAGACGAGAATAAGGGCGGAGTCACACGCTGCGATATGTGTAACACACGGAATCCTGATATCACACGTCAGCCGCAGTCTCTGGGAGACGAGAATAAGGGCGGAGTCACACGCTACGATATGTGTAACACACGGAATCCTGATATCAGACGTCAGCCGCAGTCACTGGGAGACGAGAATAAGGGCGGAGTCACACGCTACAATATGTGTAACACACGGAATCCTGATATCAGACGTCAGCCGCAGTCTCTGGGAGACGAGAATAAGGGCGGCGTCACACGCTACGATATGTGTAACACACGGAATCCTGATATCAGACGTCAGCCGCAGTCTCTGGGAGATGAGAATAAGGGCGGCGTCACATGCTACGATATGTGTAACACACGGAATCCTGATATCAGACGTCAGCCGCAGTCACTGGGAGACGAGAATAAGGGCGGCGTCACACGCTACGATATGTGTAACACACGGAATCCTGATATCAGACGTCAGCCGCAGTCTCTGGGAGATGAGAATAAGGGCGGCGTCACACGCTACGATATGTGTAACACACGGAATCCTGATATCAGACGTCAGCCGCAGTCTCTGGGAGATGAGAATAAGGGCGGTGTCACACGCTACAATATGTGTAACACACGGAATCCTGATATCAGACATCAGCCGCAGTCACTGGAAGACGAGAATAAGGGCGGAGTCACACACTACGATATGTGTAACACACGGAATCCTGATATCAGACATCAGCCGCAGTCACTGGGAGATGAGAATAAGGGCGGCGTCACACGCTACGATATGTGTAACACACGGAATCCTGATATCAGACGTCAGCCGCAGTCACTGGGAGACGAGAATAAGGGCGGAGTCACACACTACGATATGTGTAACACACGGAATCCTGATATCAGACGTCAGCCGCAGTCTCTGGGAGACGAGAATAAGGGCGGCGTCACACGCTACGATATGTGTAACACACGGAATCCTGATATCAGACGTCAGCCGCAGTCACTGGGAGACGAGAATAAGGGCGGCGTCACACGCTACGATATGTGTAACACACGGAATCCTGATATCAGACGTCAGCCGCAGTCTCTGGGAGACGAGAATAAGGGCGGCGTCACACGCTACGATATGTGTAACACACGGAATCCTGATATCAGACATCAGCCGCAGTCACTGGGAGATGAGAATAAGGGCGGCGTCACACGCTACGATATGTGTAACACACGGAATCCTGATATCAGACGTCAGCCGCAGTCTCTGGGAGACGAGAATAAGGGCGGCGTCACACGCTACGATATGTGTAACACACGGAATCCTGATATCAGACGTCAGCCGCAGTCTCTGGGAGACGAGAATAAGGGCGGAGTCACACGCTACGATATGTGTAACACACGGAATCCTGATATCAGACGTCAGCCGCAGTCTCTGGGAGACGAGAATAAGGGCGGAGTCACACGCTACGATATGTGTAACACACGGAATCCTGATATCAGACGTCAGCCGCAGTCTCTGGGAGACGAGAATAAGGGCGGCGTCACACGCTACGATATGTGTAACACACGGAATCCTGATATCAGACGTCAGCCGCAGTCACTGGGAGACGAGAATAAGGGCGGAGTCACACGCTACGATATGTGTAACACACGGAATCCTGATATCAGACGTCAGCCGCAGTCTCTGGGAGACGAGAATAAGGGCGGCGTCACACGCTACGATATGTGTAACACACGGAATCCTGATATCAGACGTCAGCCGCAGTCTCTGGGAGACGAGAATAAGGGCGGTGTCACACGCTACAATATGTGTAACACACGGAATCCTGATATCAGACGTCAGCCGCAGTCACTGGGAGACGAGAATAAGGGCGGCGTCACACACTACGATATGTGTAACACACGGAATCCTGATATCAGACGTCAGCCGCAGTCTCTGGGAGACGAGAATAAGGGCGGCGTCACACGCTACGATATGTGTAACACACGGAATCCTGATATCAGACGTCAGCCGCAGTCACTGGGAGACGAGAATAAGGGCGGTGGCACACGCTACGATATGTGTAACACACGGAATCCTGATATCAGACGTCAGCCGCAGTCTCTGGGAGACGAGAATAAGGGCGGAGTCACACGCTACGATATGTGTAACACACGGAATCCTGATATCAGACGTCAGCCGCAGTCTCTGGGAGACGAGAATAAGGGCGGCGTCACACGCTACAATATGTGTAACACACGGAATCCTGATATCAGACGTCAGCCGCAGTCACTGGGAGACGAGAATAAGGGCGGCGTCACACGCTACAATATGTGTAACACACGGAATCCTGATATCAGACGTCAGCCGCAGTCACTGGGAGACGAGAATAAGGGCGGCGTCACACGCTACGATATGTGTAACACACGGAATCCTGATATCAGACGTCAGCCGCAGTCACTGGGAGACGAGAATAAGGGCGGAGTCACACGCTACGATATGTGTAACACACGGAATCCTGATATCAGACGTCAGCCGCAGTCACTGGGAGACGAGAATAAGGGCGGCGTCACACGCTACAATATGTGTAACACACGGAATCCTGATATCAGACGTCAGCCGCAGTCACTGGGAGACGAGAATAAGGGCGGTGGCACACGCTACGATATGTGTAACACACGGAATCCTGATATCAGACGTCAGCCGCAGTCTCTGGGAGACGAGAATAAGGGCGGCGTCACACGCTACGATATGTGTAACACACGGAATCCTGATATCAGACGTCAGCCGCAGTCACTGGGAGACGAGAATAAGGGCGGCGTCACACGCTACGATATGTGTAACACACGGAATCCTGATATCAGACGTCAGCCGCAGTCACTGGGAGACGAGAATAAGGGCGGCGTCACACGCTACAATATGTGTAACACACGGAATCCTGATATCAGACGTCAGCCGCAGTCACTGGGAGACGAGAATAAGGGCGGAGTCACACGCTACGATATGTGTAACACACGGAATCCGTGACCCCGACGACATATCGCCCGATACATCGCAGCGTGTGATGCCCGCCTAATCTGGAGAAGGTTCAACAGCCGCAAAAAATCACAGACGCCATAAAAAAATACGGACAGAGCAAAAAAAGGGCCGTATCTTCCGGACTGGGATTTCTGGCCGCCCTGATCTCCGTCTGACACGGGGTTGTTACACACGAGCTCAGGGTCACCCTCGCACCTTCTCAGCTAATATACTAAAAATGGGGAAAAGTGGACTTCTGCAGCTGGTTCTTGACCTTGCTGACAAGTCCCGGATCTTCTGGGTCGGGCTCCTCGGGGGCTCCTCGGTGATGGCACCAGATTGGCACAAGACGCAGGCGAGGCGTCAGTTCCTTATTTCACAGTCTTATAACATGTGTTACTTAAACAGAATCTTCATTTTATCCCAAACACTCGGAGCGTCGCTGGTACCTGTCGTGTTCTGTTTACTCTCTCCACACGGATCAGACGCGACGCCAGATGTTCTTTTTAAGAGAAACCTGAGATATTTACAGACATTTTACGGTCCCTTCATGTCAGTGCACATTATAAGCTGGTAAATACCTGAGAACGTGCGATCCACAGATCCCGGCCCGAGATCAAACACGTCTCAGGCTTATACACTCATCCCTAATGGATCCAGCAAGTGTCAAACGTGTAAAAATGTGCAAAAGAGTCATCAAGACCGAGAGAAAATCAGCGAGAGCTCGGGAGAAGCTGAGCCGCCGCATTATCCTCCCGCCACACTACAGTCATCTCAATCTCTACTTCCTTCCTCCCTCACTCTCTTCCTCCCGTCCTTCCTTCCCCCTTCTTCACTCTCTCCCTTCCATCCTTCCTGACTTACTTCTCTCCTTCCTTCCTTCTTTCCTTCCTCCCTCACTCTCTTCCTCCCGTCCTTCCCCCTTCTTCACTCTCTCCCTTCCATCCTTCCTGACTTACTTCTCTCCTTCCTTCCTTCTTTCCTTCCTCCCTCACTCTCTTCCTCCCGTCCTTCCCCCTTCTTCACTCTCTCCCTTCCATCCTTCCTGACTTACTTCTCTCCTTCCTTCCTTCTTTCCTTCCTCCCTGACTCTCTTCCTCCCGTCCTTCCCCCTTCTTCACTCTCTCCCTTCCATCCTTCCTGACTTACTTCTCTCCTTCCTTCCTTCTTTCCTTCCTCCCTCACTCTCTTCCTCCCGTCCTTCCCCCTTCTTCACTCTCTCCCTTCCATCCTTCCTGACTTACTTCTCTCCTTCCTTCCATCCTCCCCCACTCTATTGCTTCCGTCTTTCCTTCCTCCCTTCCTTTCAACCTCCCTCCTCTTTTCCTTCCTTCCTCCTTCCTTCCTTTCTTCCTCCCTCCCTCCCCCTCGCCCTTCCATCCTTCCTCCCTTATTTCTCTCCTTCCTTACTTCCCCTTCCTTCTTTCCATCCTCCCCCCTCTCTTCCTTCCTTTCTTCCTTCCTTCCTTCCTTTCTTCCTTCCTTTCTTCCTTCCTTTCTTCCTTCCTTCCTTTCTTCCTTCCTTCTTTTCTTCCTTCCTTTCTTCCTTCCTTCCTCCTCTCTTCCTTCCTTTCTTCCTTCCTTTCTTCCTTCCTTCCTCCTCTCTTCCTTCCTTTCTTCCTTCCTTTCTTCCTTCCTTCCTCCTCTCTTCCTTCCTTTCTTCCTTCCTTTCTTCCTTCCTTTCTTCCTTCCTTTCTTTCTTCCTTTCTTCCTTCCTTCCTCCTCTCTTCCTTCCTTTCTTCCTTTCTTCCTTCCTTTCTTCCTTCCTTTCTTTCTTCCTTGCTTCCTTCCTCCCTCCTCTCTTCCTTCCTTCCTTCCTTTCTTCCTTCCTTCCTCCTCTCTTCCTTCCTTTCTTCCTTCCTTTCTTTCTTCCTTTCTTCCTCCTCTCTTCCTTCCTTTCTTCCTCTCTTCCTTCCTTGCTTCCTTCCTTTCTTCCTTCCTTTCTTCCTTCCTCCTCTCTTCCTTCTTTTCTTCCTTTCTTCCTTCCTTTCTTCCTTCCTTTCTTCCTTCCTTCCTTCCTTTCTTCCTTCCTTTCTTCCTTCCTTTCTTTCTTCCTTTCTTCCTTCCTTCCTCCTCTCTTCCTTCCTTTCTTCCTCTCTTCCTTCCTTGCTTCCTTTCTTCCTTCCTTTCTTCCTTCCTTCCTTCCTTTCTTCCTTCCTTCCTCCTCTCTTCCTTCCTTTCTTCCTTCCTTTCTTCCTTCCTTTCTTCCTTCTCTCTTCCTTCCTTTCTTCCTTCCTTTCTTCCTTTCTTCCTCCTCTCTTCCTTCCTTTCTTCCTCTCTTCCTTCCTTGCTTCCTTCCTTTCTTCCTTCCTTTCTTCCTTCCTCCTCTCTTCCTTCTTTTCTTCCTTTCTTCCTTCCTTTCTTCCTTCCTTTCTTCCTTCCTTCCTCCTCTCTTCCTTCCTTTCTTCCTTCCTTTCTTTCTTCCTTTCTTCCTTCCTTCCTCCTCTCTTCCTTCCTTTCTTCCTCTCTTCCTTCCTTGCTTCCTTTCTTCCTTCCTTTCTTCCTTTCTTCCTTCCTTTCTTCCTTCCTTCCTCCTCTCTTCCTTCCTTTCTTCCTTCCTTTCTTCCTTCCTTGCTTCCTTCCTTCCTTCTCTCTTCCTTCCTTTCTTCCTTCCCTGCTCCCACCCCTTCTCTTGGAATTCTCCTCGCATCATTCCTCTTTTATTTATTCTTATTATTACATTTCTTCTTACTCAGTGACCCCACACGTTATCACCTCCTCGCAGCGAGCAGAGATCTAGAATGTTCTTAATTGTAGCACTTAATGTACAGCAGTTATTGGCTACATCCTGATTAGATCCTGTCCACACTTTGCACAATCTCTTCTTGTTGAAAACACCCCAGGGCAAAAACCTCCTGCTGTGACCCAAGAGATCGGCTGTGATCTGTACAACCCGAGATTGGCTGTGATCTGTGAGGCCCCAGAGATCGGTTGTGATCTGTACAACCCCAGAGATCGGCTGTGATCTGTACAACCCCAGAGATCGGCTGTGATCTGTGCAGCCCCAGAGATCGGCTGTGATCTGTGCAGCCCCAGAGATCGGCTGTGATCTGTGCAGCCCCAGAGATCGGCTGTGATCTGTGCAGCCCCAGAGATCGCTGTGATCTGTGCAGCCCCAGAGATCGGCTGTGATCTGTGCAGCCCCAGAGATCGGCTGTGATCTGTGCAGCTGCCCAAGAGATCGGCTGTGATCTGTGCAGCTGCCCCAGAGATCGGCTGTGATCTGTGCAGCCCCAGAGATCGGCTGTGATCTGTGCAGCCCCAGAGATCGGCTGTGATCTGTGCAGCTGCCCCAGAGATCGGCTGTGATCTGTGCAGCTGCCCCAGAGATCGGCTGTGATCTGTGCAGCTGCCCCAGAGATCGGCGGTGATCTGTGCAGCTGCCCCAGAGATCGGCGGTGATCTGTGAGGCCCGAGATCGGCTGTGATCTGTGCAGCCCCAGAGATCGGCTGTGATCTATGCAGCTGCCCCAGAGATCGGCTGTGATCTGTGCAGCTGCCCCAGAGATCGGCGGTGATCTGTGCAGCTGCCCCAGAGATCGGCGGTGATCTGTGAGGCCCGAGATCGGCTGTGATCTGTGCAGCTGCCCCAGAGATCGGCTGTGATCTATGCAGCTGCCCCAGAGATCGGCTGTGATCTGTGCAGCTGCCCCAGAGCTGGAGGGCCGCACCCGGAGCTATGGCCCCTCAGGGCTGAACTGGAGCGATCCGCTGTACAGCGTTGCAGGGGCGGAGGAGAACTGACCAGCTCCTGCCCAGACGGAAGACAACACCCGGCTGCTATTGGTACGGGACCTGCGATGATGTCATGCACATGTGACCCAAATGGGAGGAGACACAGTTTTGCTGCTCAGTAAGTGCAGCAGATGGAGGAGGAGAAGCTAAAGGATGTATGAGATGTGACAGGTAATGAGAGGACAGGGGGACATGGGGGGCGCAGACTGTGACAGAGGGGTGTTTGGGAGAGGTGTAAGGGGGTGCAGGGTGTGTGAGATGGGGGAAGATCTATATAATCCCTCTCACCCCTCTCTATATCACCCCTCTCTATATCACCCCTTTCACCCCTCTCTATATCACCCCTCCCACCCCTCTCTATATCACCCCTCCCACCCCTCTCTATATCACCCCTCCCACCCCTCTCTATATCACCCCTCCCACCCCTCTCTATATCACCCCTCTCTATATCACCCCTCTCTATATAATCCCTCTCACCCCTCTCTATATCACCCCTCTCTATATAGCTCCTCTCACCCCTCTCTATATCACCCCTCTCTATATAGCTCCTCTCACCCCTCTCTATATCACCCCTCTCTATATAGCTCCTCTCACCCCTCTCTATATCACCCCTCTCACCCTTCTCTATATCACCCTTCTCTATATCACTCCTCTCTATATCACCCCTATCTATATCACCCCTCTCTATATAATCCCTCTCACCCCTCTCTATATCACCCCTCTCTATATAGCTCCTTTCACCCCTCTCTATATCACCCCTTTCACCCCTCTCTATATCACCCTTCTCACCCCTCTCTATATCACCCGTCTCACCCCTCTCTATATCACCCCTCTCACCCCTCTCTATATCACCCCTCTCACCCCTCTCTATATCGCCCTTCTCACCCCTCTCTATATCACCCCTCCCACCCCTCTCTATATCACCCTTCTCACCCCTCTCTATATCACCCCTCCCACCCCTCTCTATATCACCCTTCTCACCCCTCTCTATATCACCCTTCTCACCCCTCTCTATATCACCCCTCTCACCCCTCTCTATATCACCCCTCCCACCCCTCTCTATATCACCCCTCTCACCCCTCTCTATATCACCCTTCTCACCCCTCTCTATATCACCCCTCCCACCCCTCTCTATATCACCCTTCTCACCCCTATCTATATCACCCCTCCCACCCCTCTCTATATCACCCTTCTCACCCCTCTCTATATCACCCCTCCCACCCCTCTCTAAATCACCCCTCACACCTCTCTAAATCACCCCTCTCTATATCACCCTTCTCACCCCTATCTATAGCACCCTTCTCACCCCTCTCTATATCACCCCTCTCACCCTTCTCTATATCACCCCTCTCACCCTTCTCTATATCACCCCTCCCACCCCTCTCTATATCACCCTTCTCTATATCACCCTTCTCTATATCACCCCTCTCTATATCACCCCTCTATATATCACCCTTCTCTATATCACCCCTCTCTATATCACTCCTCTCTCTATATCACCCTTCTCTATATCACCCCTCCCACCCCTCTCTATATCACCCTTCTCTATATCACCCTTCTCTATATCACCCCTCTCTATATCACCCCTCTATATATCACCCTTCTCTATATCACCCCTCTCTATATCACTCCTCTCTCTATATCACCCTTCTCTATATCACCCCTCTCTATATCACTCCTCTCTCTATATCACCCTTCTCTATATTACCCCTCCCACCCCTCTCTATATCACCCCTCTCACCCTTTTCTATATCACCCCTCTCTATATCACCCCTCTCTCTATATCACCCTTCTCTATATCACCCCTCTCACCCTTCTCTATATCACTCCACTCACCTCTCTATATCATACCTCTCACCCCTCTCTATATCACCCTTCTCTATATCACCCCTCTCTATATTACCCCTCTCTATATCACCTCTCTCACCCCTCTCTATATCACCCTTCTCTATATCACCCCTCTCACCCTTCTCTATATCACCCCTCTCACCCTCACCCTCAAAGTTATACTTAGCAATTAGAATGGAAAGAAGAGGTGGTATAATGGGGGGGGTATAATGGGAGGGTATAATGGGAGGGTATAATGGGGGGGTATAATGGGGGGGTATAATGGGGTGGTATAATGGGGGGGTATAATGGGGGGGTATAATGGGGGGTATAATGGGGTGCGCCCCCTGAGTGGCTGCAGCCGGACCCCCCTGGACAGACGCTTCCCCTTGTGTCTCGCACTGACCTGAGATCCAGATGTTGTGTATTATCAGACACCTGAAGCAGCGTCTTCCATCCATTGTGCGAGGAGCGAAGCCTGGAATTTCCATCAGAGGACGTCACCCGCCGCAGCCGAGCGGTCCCCCAGGTTCCCAAGACTCCGGAGCTGGAAGAGGAATCACACTCATGTGTCTATAGAGGAAAGTCACCGGTCACCCGGGAGTGTGAGATCCTCTCATCACTGGGTGTGAATACTTCTGCACCTATTCATCATCAATGTATCACACCGGGGACTGCGAGATCCTCCCATCACTGGGTGTGAATACTTCTGCATCTATTCATCATCAATGTATCACACCCGGGAGTGTGAGATCCTCCCATCACTGGGTGTGAATACTTCTGCACCTATTCATCATCAATGTATCACACCCAGGACTGCGAGATCCTCCCATCACTGGGTGTGAATACTGCTGCACCTATTCATCATCAATGTATCACACCCGGGACTGTGAGATCCTCCCATCACTGGGTGTGAATACTTCTGCATCTATTCATCATCAATGTATCACACCCGGGACTGCGAGATCCTCCCATCACTGGGTGTGAATACTGCTGCACCTATTCATCATCAATGTATCACACCCGGGACCGTGAGATCCTCCCATCACTGGGTGTGAATACTTCTGCATCTATTCATCATCAATGTATCACACCCAGGACTGTGAGATCCTCCCATCACTGGGTGTGAATACTTCTGCACCTATTCATCATCAATGTATCACACCCAGGACTGCGAGATCCTCCCATCACTGGGTGTGAATACTGCTGCACCTATTCATCATCAATGTATCACACCCGGGACCGTGAGATCCTCCCATCACTGGGTGTGAATACTTCTGCATCTATTCATCATCAATGTATCACACCCAGGACTGCAAGATCCTCCCATCACTGGGTGTGAATACTTCTGCACCTATTCATCATCAATGTATCACACCCAGGACTGCAAGATCCTCCCATCACTGGGTGTGAATACTTCTGCACCTATTCATCATCAATGTATCACACCCGGGACTGTGAGATCCTCCCATCACTGGGTGTGAATACTTCTGCATCTATTCATCATCAATGTATCACACCCAGGACAGTGAGATCCTCCCATCACTGGGTGTGAATACTTCTACATCTATTCATCATCAATGTATCACACCCGGCACCATGAGATCCTCCCATCACTGGGTGTGAATACTTCTGCACCTATTCATCATGAATGTATCACACTCTGCCCCTCTCTTGTCACACTCTGCCCCCTCTCTCACACTCTGCCCCTCTCTTTTCACACTCGCCCCCCTCTGTCACACTATGCCCCTCTCTTGTCACACTCTGCCCCTCTCTTGTCACACTCTGCTCCCCTCTCTCACACTATGCCCCTCTCTTTTCACACTCTGCTCCCCTCTCTCGTCACACTCTGCTCCCCTCTCTCATCACACTCTGCTCCCCTCTCTTGTCACACTATGCCCCCTCTCTCACACTCTGCCCCTCTCTTGTCACACTCTGCCCCCTCTCTCACACTCTGCCCCCTCTCTCACACTCTGCCCCCACTGTCACACTCTGCCCCCACTGTCACACTCTGCCCCCTCCCTCATACTCTGCCCCTCTCTTGTCACACTCTGCCCCTCTCTTGTCACACTCTGCCCCCCTCTGTCACACTCTGTCCCTCTCTTGTCACACTCTGCCCCCTCTGCCCCCCTCTCTCACACTCTGCCCCTCTCTAGTCACACTCTGCCCCTCTCTCACACCCTGCTCCCCTCTCTCACACTCTGCTCCCCTCTCTTGTCACACTCTGCCCCCTCTGTCACACTCTGCCCCCTCTCTTACACTCTGCCCCCCTCTTGTCACACTCTGCCCCCCTCTGTCACACTCTGCCCCCCTCTGTCACACTCTGCCCCCCTCTGTCACACTCTGCCCCCCTCTGTCACACTCTGCCCCCCTCTGTCACACTCTGCCCCCCTCTGTCACACTCTGCCCCCCCTCTCTCACACTCTGCCCCCCCCTCTCTCAGACTCTGCCCCCTTCTGTCACAATCAGCCCCCCTCTGTCACACTCAACCCCCCCTATCACACTCCATTGTCACACTCTGCCTGCCTCTTTCACACTCTGCCCCTCTCTTGTCACACTCTGCTCCCCTCTCTCACACTCTGCCATTCTCTTTTCACACTCTGCCCCCCTCTGTCACACTATGCCCCTCTCTTGTCACACTCTGCCCCTCTCTTGTCACACTCTGCTCCCCTCTCTCGTCACACTCTGCTCCCCTCTCTCGTCACACTCTGCTCCCCTCTCTTGTCACACTCTGCTCCCCTCTCTTGTCACACTCTGCTCCCCTCTCTCACACTATGCCCCCTCTCTCACACTATGCCCCCTCTCTCACACTATGCCCCCTCTCTCACACTCTACCCCCACTGTCACACTCTGCCCCCACTGTCACACTCTGCCCCCACTGTCACACTCTGCCCCCTCTCTCATACTCTGCCCCTCTCTTGTCACACTCTGCCCCCCTCTGTCACACTATGTCCCTCTCTTGTCACACCCTGCCCCCCTCTGTCACACTCTGCCCCTCTCTTGTCACACTCTGCCCCCTCTGCCCCCCTCTCTCACACTCTGCCCCTCTCTCACACTCTGCTCCCCTCTCTCACACTCTGCCCCTCTCTTGTCACACTCTGCCCCCTCTGTCACACTCTGCCCCCTCTCTTACACTCTGCCCCCCTCTGTCACACTCTGCCCCCCTCTGTCACACTCTGCCCCCCTCTGTCACACTCTGCCCCCTCTCTCACACTCTGCCCCCCCTCTGTCACACTCTTCCCCCCCTCTCTCACACTCTGCCCCCCCCTCTCTCAGACTCTGCCCCCTTCTGTCACAATCAGCCCCCCTCTGTCACACTCAACCCCCCCATCACACTCCATTGTCACACTCTGCCTGCCTCTTTCACACTCTGCCCCCTCTGCACACCCTGCCCCCCTCTGTCACACTCTGCCCCCTCTGTCATACTCTGACCCCCTCTCTCACACTCTGCCCCTCTCTCACACTCTGCCCCCACTGTCACACTCTGCCCTCACTGTCACACTCTGCCCCCTCTCTCACACTCTGCCCCTCTCTTGTCACACTCTGCCCCCTCTGTCACACTCTGCCCCCTCTCTTACACTCTGCCCCCCTCTGTCACACTCTGCCCCTCTTTTGTCACACTCTGTCCCCCTCTGTCACACTCTGCCCCCCTCTGTCACACTCTGCCCATCCTCTCTCACACTCTGCCCCCCCCTCTCTCACACTCTGCCCCCCTCTGTCACACTCAACCCCCCCTATCACACTCCATTGTCACACTCTGCCTGCCTCTTTCACACTCTGCCCCCTCTGTCACACCCTGCCCCCCTCTGTCACACTCTGCCCCCCTCTGTCACACTCTGCCCCTCTCTTGTCACACTCTGCCCCCCTCTGTCACACTCTGCCCCTCTCTTGTCACACTCTGCCCCCCTCTGTCACACTCTGCCCCTCTCTTGTCACACTCTTCCCCCCTCTGTCACACTCTGCCCCTCTCGTCACACTCTGCTCCCCTCTCTCGTCACACTCTGCTCCCCTCTCTTACACTCTGCCCCCACTGTCACACTCTGCCCCTCTCTCACACTCTGCCCCTCTCTTGTCACACTCTGCCCCCCTCTGTCACACTCTGCCCCTCTCTTGTCACACTCTTCCCCTCTCTTGTCACACTCTGCCCCTCTCTTGTCACACTCTGCCCCCCTCTGCCACACTCTGCCCCTCTCTTGTCACACTCTGCCCCTCTCTTGTCACACTCTGCCCCTCTCTTGTCACACTCTGTCCCTCTCTTGTCACACTCTGTCCCTCTCTTGTCACACTCTGTCCCTCTCTTGTCACACTCTGCCCCCTCTCTTGTCACACTCTGCCCCCTCTCTCACACTATGCCCCCTCTCTCACACTCTGCCCCCTCTCTCACACTCTGCCCCTCTCTTGTCACACTCTGCCCCCCTCTGTCACACTCTGCCCCTCTCTTGTCACACTCTGCCCCCATCTGTCACACTCTTCCCCCCTCTGTCACACTCTGCCCCCCTCTGTCACACTCTGCCCCCCTCTGTCACACTCTGCCCCCCTCTGTCACACTCTGCCCCCCTCTCTGTCACACTCTGCCCCCCCTCTGTCACACTCTGCCCCCCCTCTGTCACACTCTGCCCCCCCTCTGTCACACTCTGCCCCCCTCTGTCACACTCTGCCCCCCTCTCTCACACTCTGCCCCTCTCTTGTCACACTCTGCCCCCCTCTCTCACACTCTGCGCTCCCTCTGTCACACTCTGCTCCCCTCTGTCACACTCTGCCCCCCCTCTGTCACACTCTGCCCCCCCCTGTCACATTCTGCCCCCCCTCTGTTACACTCTGCCCCCTCTCTCACACTCTGCCCCCTCTTTCACACTCTGCCCCCTCTGTCACACTCTGCCCCCTCTGTCACACTCTGCCCCCTCTGTCACACTCTGCCCCTCTCTCACACTCTGCCCCCTCTTTCACACTCTGCCCCCTCTGTCACACTCTGCCCCTCTCTCACACTCTGCCCCTCTCTCACACTCTGCCCCCTCTGTCAAACTCTGCCCCCTCTGTCACACTCTGCCCCCTCTGTCACACTCTGCCCCTCTCTCACACTCTGCCCCTCTCTCACACTCTGCTCCCTCTGTCACACTCTGCCCTCCCTCTGTCACACTCTGCCCCCTCTGTCACACTCTGCCCCCTCTGTCACACTCTGCCCCCTCTCTGTCACATTCTGCCCCTCTCTTGTCACACTCTGCCCCCTCTGTCACATTCTGCCCCCTCTCTGTCACACTCTTCCCCCTCTCTCACACCCTGCCCCCCTCTGTCACACTCTGCCCTCCCTCTGTCACACTCTGCCCCCTCTGTCACACTCTGCCCCCCCTCTGTCACACTCTGCCCTCCCTCTGTCACACTCTGCCCCCTCTGTCACACTCTGCCCCCTCTGTCACACTCTGCCCTCCCTCTGTCACACTCTGCCCCCCCCCTCTGTCACACTCTGCCCCCCCCTCTGTCACACTCTGCCCTCCCTCTGTCACACTCTGCCTTCCCTCTGTCACACTCTGCCCTCCCTCTGTCACACTCTGCCCTCCCTTTGTCACACTCTGCCCCCCTGTCTCACACTCTGCCTCCCTCTGTCACACCCTGCCCCCTCTGTCACACCCTGCCCCCTCTGTCACACTCTGCCCCCCCCTCTGTCACACTCTGCCCTCCCTCTGTCACACTCTGCCTTCCCTCTGTCACACTCTGCCTTCCCTCTGTCACACTCTGCCCTCCCTCTGTCACACTCTGCCCCCCTGTCTCACACTCTGCCTCCCTCTGTCACACCCTGCCCCCTCTGTCACACCCTGCCCCCTCTGTCACACTCTGCCCTCCCTCTGTCACACTCTGCCCTCCCTCTGTCACACTCTGCCCTCCCTCTGTCACACTCTGCCCCCTCTGTCACACTCTGCCCCCCTGTCTCCCACTCTGCCCCCCTCTGTCACACCCTGCCCTCCCTCTGTCACACTCTGCCTTCCCTCTGTCACACTCTGCCCTCCCTCTGTCACACTCTGCCCCCCTCTCTCACACTCTGCCCCCTCTGTCACACTCTGCCCCCTCTGTCACACTCTGCCCCCTCTGTCACACTCTGCCCCTCTCTCACACTCTGCCCCTCTCTCACACTCTGCCCCCTCTGTCACACTCTGCCCTCCCTCTGTCACACTCTGCCCCCTCTGTCACACTCTGCCCCCTCTGTCACACTCTGCCCCCTCTCTGTCACATTCTGCCCCTCTCTTGTCACACTCTGCCCCCTCTGTCACATTCTGCCCCCTCTCTGTCACACTCTTCCCCCTCTCTCACACCCTGCCCCCCTCTGTCACACTCTGCCCTCCCTCTGTCACACTCTGCCCCCTCTGTCACACTCTGCCCCCCCTCTGTCACACTCTGCCCTCCCTCTGTCACACTCTGCCCCCTCTGTCACACTCTGCCCCCTCTGTCACACTCTGCCCTCCCTCTGTCACACTCTGCCCCCCCCTCTGTCACACTCTGCCCCCCCCTCTGTCACACTCTGCCCTCCCTCTGTCACACTCTGCCTTCCCTCTGTCACACTCTGCCCTCCCTCTGTCACACTCTGCCCTCCCTCTGTCACACTCTGCCCCCCTGTCTCACACTCTGCCTCCCTCTGTCACACCCTGCCCCCTCTGTCACACCCTGCCCCCTCTGTCACACTCTGCCCCCCCCTCTGTCACACTCTGCCCTCCCTCTGTCACACTCTGCCTTCCCTCTGTCACACTCTGCCTTCCCTCTGTCACACTCTGCCCTCCCTCTGTCACACTCTGCCCCCCTGTCTCACACTCTGCCTCCCTCTGTCACACCCTGCCCCCTCTGTCACACCCTGCCCCCTCTGTCACACTCTGCCCTCCCTCTGTCACACTCTGCCCTCCCTCTGTCACACTCTGCCCTCCCTCTGTCACACTCTGCCCCCTCTGTCACACTCTGCCCCCCTGTCTCCCACTCTGCCCCCCTCTGTCACACCCTGCCCTCCCTCTGTCACACTCTGCCTTCCCTCTGTCACACTCTGCCCTCCCTCTGTCACACTCTGCCCCCCTCTCTCACACTCTGCCCCTCTCATGTCACACCCTGCCCCCCTCTGTCACACCCTGCCCCCTCTGTCACACTCTGCCCCCCCTCTGTCACACTCTGCCCCTCTCTTGTCACACCCTGCCCCCCTCTGTCACACCCTGCCCCCTCTGTCACACTCTGCCCCCCCTCTGTCACACTCTGCCCCTCTCTTGTCACACCCTGCCCCCCTCTGTCACACTCTGCCCCCTCTGTCACACTCTGCCCCCTCTCTCACACTCTGCCCCCCTCTGTCAAATTCTGCCCCTCTCTTGTCACACTCTGCCCCCTCTCTGTCACACTCTGCCCCCCCTCTGTCACACTCTGCCCCCTCTGTCACACTCTGCCCCCTCTCTCACACTCTGCCCCCCTCTGTCAAATTCTGCCCCTCTCTTGTCACACTCTGCCCCCTCTCTGTCACACTCTGCCCCCTCTGTCACACTCTGCCCCCTCTCTGTCACACCCTGCCCCCCTCTGTCACACTCTGCCCCCCTCTGTCACACCCTGCCCCCCTCTGTCACATTCTGCCCCTCTCTTGTCACACTCTGCCCCCTCTGTCACACCCTTCCCCCTCTGTCACACTCTTCCCCCTCTCTCACACTCTGCCCCTCTCTTGTCACACCCTGCCCCCACTGTCACACTCTGCCCCCTCTGTCACATTCTGCCCCCTCTGTCACACTCTGCCCCCCCCCATGTCCTCCTCTTCCCTCTTTACCTGTCATGTGCCATCTTCTACAGCTTCTCTTTTATCTCCTGGCTCCTCCCACACAGGTCACATGGGCATGACATCATCGCAGGTGCTGCACAGCTAGCAGGTATTTTCTTCCGTCTGGGCCGGGAGCAGAATAGAGCTTTCTGCCTATGCAGAGCTCATGTATTAATTCCCCTCTCCCCCCTTGAAAAAAATCGCTGGATTTGCTAGTTCGCCCTGCACTGGGGAAGGGGGTTTTGAAACAAAACAAAAAACTGGTGTCTTAACATGGCCCTGGGTGGCAGAAAATGAATGAAACCACAAAAACATTGGCAAAGTCCGTGGATCACTAATGTGATGCCATCTTGGAAGACGCTGTGTGTCACTGACGTTCTTAATTATTTTTTTTTAATTTTTTAATTTGTTTTGAAAGTTAAATATGAAATCCCAAAAAGAGCGAGATCCCGACACAAAGTAATAAGGGAAATGAGCAAAACCATGAAGAAAGTGACTGTTGCTGTGAGTTTGGAGTTCTCTGCAGGGGTCAGACAAATCGGGTTATTATTTTTGTGGAATTTGTTCTGGGACTTTTATCGCTGCAGTCGCTGGAAAACAATGAATGGAAAATCTGAAGAACCAAAAGTATCTGGAGAATTCTGGGGGGAGTGACGAGGTCTAATAATGAATGGCAGGTGCTGACACATTGCACCGTAACCCCCAGAACTCCCGCGAAGTCTTCTCTGGGGTCTGTCCTGGAAGAGGCTCGGATTCTGCAGAAACTTCATAACCGGCAGTTACCAGGCTCCTGATGAAGGATTGTTCACTAATAATATCGTGCATTGTGAATCCTGACCCCACAACAAAAGCCAAAAACACCAATTACTGCATCATATACTATATATCTCTAATATAAATACAGACCCCATTAGTAACACCAGTCAGATGACGCCCCAAAACAGCCCCGCTCTACTGACAGTGATTAGCAAATTAAGTCACACAGTTTCCACCTTATACAGCACCATTAGGTCCGTTTTGTACATCCGTGTTTCATCAGCGTTTTTCCAGTATGGTTACAGGGAAAATGAAATTGCAAAGCTTCTCCTATACTTTGCAATGTTAACACATAGTGCACACAGATGTCACTTTGATGTCACACGGATGTCACATTGATGTAAAACTGATGTCACACAGACACTGATGTCATACTGATTTCACACGGACGGCACACAGGTGGTACGCTGCTGTTAACAATGAAGATTAAAAAAACTAAACATGATGATGTGGGTTCCCCCCTATTTTTCTTAACCAGAACAGGTAAATCAGACAGCTGGGGGCTGGTATTTTCAGGCTGGGAAGTTCCATGGTTATTTGTCCTATCCCAGGCTAAAAATATCAGCCCGCAGCTTCCCCAAAAGTGGCACATCCACTAGATGATCCAATTCTCATGCTTTGCCTGGCTCTGACCAATTGCCCTGGTGCGGTGGCAATCAGGGAAATACGTTTGGAATTGATGTTAGCTGTGTAATGCTAGCTGGCATCAAGCCCAGAGATTAGTAATGGAGATGCGTCTATCAGACAATGCCATTATTAACCCAGCAAGTGTAGAGTTAAAAACACAGACACTGGAGCAAATAGTTTATTTGAATAAAGACCCCTCATTCACGACTTTACTACTTCAAGAGAAATCTTCGAAGTTCCAACATACTCCAATGTTGTAATGTCCCACGATTCCCATCAAATCCTATGGAGCTTTGTTCTGAGAACTTCCTCAGAGTGAAGCTCCATAGGAATCCATGGACGTTGTGAGACATTGCTCGTTAGATTACGTCGGAACTTTGAGGATTTCTTTTCAATTAATAAATAGTATCATACTGTGTATAGGAGGCTGTGTGAGGGCTTATATTCAAAAAAGACACAGGGAAAAATAGTTCATGTCTTCACATATGTCTTTGTTTAAGTTTAATAGTTTATGTCTTTGTAGAAAGAGCCACAAACAAGAAACAACTGAAGTCACCACAGGAATGGCGGCAAAGCCTCCCACCGGAGGAGACCAGCAACGGAGACGTCCATGGCCAGAAGCCTCCCACCGGAGGAGACCAGCGATGGAGTCGTCCATGGCCAGAAGCCTCCCACCGGAGGAGACCAGCGATGGAGACGTCCATGGCCAGAAGCCTCCCACCGGAGGAGACCAGCGATGGAGACGTCCATGGCCAGAAGCCTCCCACCGGAGGAGACCAGCGATGGAGACGTCCATGGCCAGAAGCCTCCCACCGGAGGAGACCAGCGATGGAGACGTCCATGGCCAGAAGCCTCCCACCGGAGGAGACCAGCAACGGAGACGTCCATGGCCAGAAGCCTCCCACCGGAGGAGACCAGCAACGGAGACTTCCATGGCCAGAAGCTTCCCACCGGAGGAGACCAGCGATGGAGACGTCCATGGCCAGAAGCCTCCCACCGGAGGAGACCAGCGATGGAGACGTCCATGGCCAGAAGCCTCCCACCGGAGGAGACCAGCAACGGAGACGTCCATGGCCAGAAGCCTCCCACCGGAGGAGACCAGCGATGGAGACGTCCATGGCCAGAAGCCTCCCACCGGAGGAGACCAGCAACGGAGACGTCCATGGCCAGAAGCCTCCCACCGGAGGAGACCAGCGATGGAGACGTCCATGGCCAGAAGCCTCCCACCGGAGGAGACCAGCAACGGAGACGTCCATGGCCAGAAGCCTCCCACCGGAGGAGACCAGCGATGGAGACGTCCATGGCCAGAAGCCTCCCACCGGAGGAGACCAGCAACGGAGACGTCCATGGCCAGAAGCCTCCCACCGGAGGAGACCAGCGTGTGGTTGTAAGAGTGGTGGCCAATGGTTATTGCTTCCCTGTCCCTGAAAACACTAATCAAATCAATGTTGTGTAATGCGTATAACGTCTTGTGTCTTTTGTAAATATTGTATCATGTACAGTGTATTGTGTTATACTGTGATGTAGACTGTGATCAGCATTAGTTATATGATAGGTAATGTTGAGTAATATATAATGCACTGTATCATGTGTAATGATATAAGGTGCAGAATGATTGCAGGGACTGAAACAGTTAAGTGTTGAGACTAGCCCTCGCTGGGAGGAGTCAAGTGACAGGGAAAGGACGGTTCATTCTAGAAAGAGTCAGTGAAGGCCTAGTGAACAAACATGAGAGGCGCATAGTCGGTCAGTCGTGAAGGTCGCATGCAGTGGGTGGTTTGTGGCAAAAGAGCAAAGGAGACAGAAGGCAAAATAGCGTGAATTGTGGAGACACAGGGTGAGAACAGTGGTGTAACTACAGACCGATCTTTGGACGGAACGGCCCCAGATGATAAGAGCCGGAGGATGCAGACCCCTTAACTGTCAAGGTACCGAGTGACTTCTACTAGTGCAGTACTGTATTGGCCAGGCCCCTTAACCGTCAATGTACTGGGCTAAGCTCTACTGGTGACGTAGTCAACCAACCTGGTGGTGTCCCGCTAGACGTTCGGCTGTGCTGAGCTTTACTATGGCCATTATAGGACCTATGAATAACCTGGATGATGGACTACAGAATATGAAGGCGACTGTCATGGTGTACTGTAACGCTGGACTGGGTTGCCCCGGGACTCGCTGGTCCAGTTACATCAGACACAACCCAGAGGGAAGCTGAACGGTGTCTGTTCATTCAAAGTGAAAATGTAACGTATTGGAAGATTCTTCTTCTTCTTCTGCGCCTCCGATCTGGAGTGTAAAGTGGTGAACGACAAAGAACCGTCCTGTAAAGAATTGTGGCTAAAAGTGATCAATTGGCCTCCTTGTGCGAGTGAGCCCTCATCCGGTCCTGGCCAGTATGTGGCCTACACGGGCTACGAGTCCACACAGCCGGAATGCACACACCCAGGCAGGACCGCGGTATGTGACAGGGCGTCCGGAGTCAGTCCGTCACCCTCAACCACAGCCTCGCACCACTCCGCATAGTGACGTCCATGACCTCCAGACTTCAGTCGTTGCTGCAATGGATTCATTTTATTTATGGGAAAGATACTTTGTCCAATTATCTTTGAGCCCCTGAAACGAGGAGACTTTGTAGAAAAATGGCTGCAATTCCAAAATGTTTCACAGCCCCTTTACAAACAAATGTGATTCAACCCCTTTCATTAACCCTGAAAGTCTCCACTTCATTTGCATCTCAGTTATTTCATTTTAAATAAATAAAAAATAGTGGCTGCAGAGCTGAAATCACAAAGATTCGGTCCGTCCAAAGATTTCTGCACCTAACGGTACATTACTTAATTACTTATCCTGCACTGATCGTAAGTTACATCTTGAATAATTTTGTATTATTTTGATTTTTTTTATCTTCGTACCTTTATTATAGAAGTAAAAAATGCACGTTTTACTCTACTAGAAAAATAGGTTAGAAGTAAATTATAAAATATTCCTAATGTCTGTAATGCTTCTTCCATGTCCCCTAAGGTTTTTTAAGTTCTTTATCTTTTTGTTGTTATTTCCTTCAGAGCCGGTTTACTTTTCTCTCATGAGCAGCCAACAATCTTGATGGTTGCAGATCTCATCTGGGGCGCTGGGCGCGGTGGTTGCAGTCCTCATCTGGGGCGCTGGGCGCGGTGGTTGCAGTCCTCATCTGGGGCGCTGGGTGCGGTGGTTGCTGCTATCATCTGGGGCGCTGGGTGCGGTGGTTGCTGCTATCATCTGGGGCGCTGGGTGCGATGGTTGCAGTCCTCATCTGGGGCGCTGACCGCGGTGGTTGCAGATCTCATCTGGGGCGCTGGGCGCAGTGGTTGCAGTTCTCATCTGGAGCACTGGGCGTGGTGGTTGCAACTCTCATCTGGGGCGCTGGGCGCGGTGGTTGCAGATCTCATCTGGGGCGCTGGGCGCGGTGGTTGCAGTTCTCATCTGGGGCGCTGGGCGCGGTGGTTGCAGTTCTAATCTGGGGCGCTGGGCGCGGTGGTTGCAGTCCTCATCTGGGGCGCTGGGTGCGGTGGTTGCAGATCTCATCTGGGGCGCTGGGCGTGGTGGTTGCAGTCCTCATCTGGGGCGCTGGGTGCAGTGGTTGCTGCTACCATCTGGGGCGCTGGGTGCGGTGGTTGCTGGTATCATCTGGGGCGCTGGGTGCGATGGTTGCAGTCCTCATCTGGGGCGCTGACCGCGGTGGTTGCAGATCTCATCTGGGGCGCTGGGCACGGTAGTTGCAGCTCTCATCTGGAGCGCTGGGCGCGGTGGTTGCAGTTCTAATCTGGGGCGCTGGGCGGTGGTTGCAGATCTCATCTCGGGCGCTGGGAGCGGTGGTTGCAGATCTCATCTGGAGCGCTGGGCGCGGTGGTTGCAGTTCTCATCTGGGGCGCTGGGCGGTGGTTGCAGATCTCATCTCGGGCGCTGGGAGCGGTGGTTGCAGATCTCATCTGGTGCGCTGGGCGCGGTGGTTGCAGATCTCATCTGGGGCGCTGGGCTCGGTGGTTGCAGATCTCATCTGGGGCGCTGGGTGCGGTGGTTGCAGATCTCATCTGGGGCGCTGGGCGCGGTGGTTGCAGATCTCATCTCGGGCGCTGGGAGCGGTGGTTGCAGATCTCATCTGGGGCGCTGGGCGCGGTGGTTTCAGATCTCATCTGGGGCGCTGGGCGCGGTGGTTGCAGATCTCATCTGGGGCGCTGGGTGCGGTGGTTGCAGATCTCATCTGGGGCGCTGGGCGCGGTGGTTGCAGATCTCATCTGGGGCGCTGGGCGCGGTGGTTGCAGATCTCATCTGGGGCGCTGGGCGCGGTGGTTGCAGATCTCATCTGGGGCACTGGGCGCGGTGGTTGCAGTCCTCATCTGGGGCACTGGGTGCGGTGGTTGCAGTCCTCATCTGGGGCACTGGGCGCGGTGGTTGCAGTCCTCATCTGGGGCGCTGGGCGCGGTGGTTGCAGATCTCATCTGGGGCGCTGGGCGCGGTGGTTGCAGATCTCATCTGGGGCGCTGGGCGCGGTGGTTGCAGTGCCCTCTGGAAAGCGCTCTTGTTTGAACATTTCAGAAAACAATCTAAACAGTTTTTTTATTAATAAACAAATAGCCCATTATACTGTCAGGGTCATAGGAACTTCAGACACAAAATTGATGAAATTTCTGATTTTCGATTTTACGAATTGTCTTCTTTTTCTTCTCGGCGTCTCCGTGCAGAAACCTCTGATGATGGATGTATTATTTTGACATTTCACAGATAAGCAGCTTGGAGACATCGTCTGTCTATAGACTCCCAAGAGGAGCCGCAGCGAGTAAACATTTCATTAAATCGTTAAACACTTGAAATCATTTCCCATTTTGGCGTCCAGAGAGCAGCGGAGGCCGGGCCCTGCCGCATTGTGCCGGATCCGGAACAGGTTTCACACGGATTCTCCTGTTAGTTTTGGGTCATCATCATCATTCCTGAAGTCCCAGCAGAAAGAAACAAAAAAATTCTGAAAATTGATATCAGCGACTTAATATTTTATTTTTTATTCTGGAATTTTTGATATTTCACAACTGATTTGTTGAATGTAATATCGTAGACGCCCCAGATCTGTTCTCATCTAGTGCTGGGATGTGATATGTAGTTTTAGGAAGTATTGAAGTAGGTTTTGTGCCCAGGACGGGGGGCACCACGTTCCCGCTCAGTGCCCTTTATTTGGGCAAATCCTCACCCACTTTAAAGTATAGAAAAGTGGAAAACACCAACCCCGGCCGGATGTGTAGCAGCTCGATGGTATTTGCACCTTTGATAACTCCTCCCAAATGTCCATGTAATACATATGAGTCTCGCCTTAAAGGGATTGTTCATGTTGGATTTTGTTTTGTTTTTTTTTAAAAATCTGGTTATAATAGAAGAAAAAATAGAAGTTAAACTTGTCTCACCGGCCAATTCTTTCTGGGTCTTCTATTAGTCCCTTCCTCCCGGTAATTCTCGGCACAGAGACCTCAGCAGTGACCGGATTCAGCCATTGATTGGCTGCCCATTGTCCCGTGCGTCTGTTTTCAGACGTCCCAGAAGGAGGTAGAGACTGGTGGCGGTGGGGAGCGGCGGAGGATCAGCGGGGGATTGTGCCATTTTGACCATTAATAATACATTGCAGCCTCCGATAACTAGGGTGAAATAACGTCGACCTGTGCTGCTTGTAACAAACAGTAGAAAAGCAACAATTGTTTACATGAATTCTGAAATCGAAAATTGTTTGCATGTGTTTTACGATTATGTCCAAAAATGTGAATTGTATATTTGGTGCGTATCTGCCCCCCAGTATTTACATGTGTTATAAATTCATGCATTTTCCTCTGCTGAAGAAAATTACACCCCTAGAAAAAAAACCGTCTGGAATGGCAGATCATTAAGTGACTGAAATAACTGAAATACTATTCCCCTCCCGAGGAAGCGGAGCAGCAGCTCAGTCTCCATTTCACAATCGCAGCTCGCGCTTCCTCATTTATTCTGCAAAATTTATAGCAAAATATGAAGAGGGATGAGAATCTGGGGGAGAGCGGTCTGCAAAACGTAAGGACCGGGAGGAATAGCAGTCCTTATCATTAAATGAATTGTGTTACTATTATTTATTATTTTATTTTAAATGTATATTGTTCGTTGATTTTATTTATGCAACAATATTGTTTCAATGTGTCAACATTACAGGAGGTGGAGAACGTTTATTCTTTACTTTTATTTCATCGTATTTTTATATTTTTAATTATTTTTTTAAAGGGAGAAATATCAAAACCGAAAAAAAGGCATTTCAAGAAATGTGCGATTGTGGCGATATCTGTGTGCGTCCTCATCATCGTGTCTCTGCTGGGGCTGCTCTGCTTTGTGAAGGATTTCTGGAAGGAGATGCCGGAAAAGGTAAGAAATCATCCGAGGTGGGAGATTGCGCGGTATAGACGCTGCGGATTATTATTATTATTATTTATTGCGCGGTATAGGCGCTGCGGATTATTATTATTATTATTTATTGCGCGGTATAGGCGCTGCGGATTATTATTATTATTTACTGCGCGATATAGGTGCTGCGGATTATTATTATTATTATTGTGCAGTATAGGCGCTGCGGATTATTATTATTATTATTTATTGCGCGGTATTGGCGCTGCGGATTATTATTATTATTATTTATTGCGCGGTATTGGCGCTGCGGATTATTATTATTATTATTTATTGCGCGGTATTGGCGCTGCGGATTATTATTATTATTATTTATTGCGCGGTATTGGCGCTGCGGATTATTATTATTTATTGCGCGGTATTGGCGCTGCGGATTATTATTATTATTGCGCGGTATAGGTGCTGCGGATTATTATTATTATTATTGCGCGGTATAGGTGCTGCGGATTATTATTATTTATTGCGCGGTATAGGCGCTGTGGATTAATATTATTATTATTTATTGCGCGGTATAGGTGCTGCAGATTATTATTATTATTGCGCGGTATAGGCGCTGCGGATTATTATTATTATTGCGCGGTATAGGCGCTGCGGATTATTATTATTATTGCGCGGTATAGGTGCTGCGGATTATTATTATTTATTGCGCGGTATAGGCGCTGCGGATTATTATTATTATTGCGCGGTATAGGCGCTGCGGATTATTATTATAATTATTTATTGCGCGGTATAGGCGCTGCGGATTATTATTATTATTGCGCGGTATAGGCGCTGCGGATTATTATTATAATTATTTATTGCGCGGTATAGGCGCTGCAAATTATTATTATTATTTATATTATTATTATTTATTGCAGCGTATAGGCGCTGCGGATTATTATTATTATTATTTATTGCGCGGTATAGGCGCTGCAGATTATTATTATTATTTATTGAGCGGTATAGGCGCTGCGGATTATTATTGTTATTATTTATTGACGGTATAGGAGCTGCGTATTATTAATTATTATTATTATTATTTATATTAAAAAACAATAATACTTGTCAATATTTGGCAAAATTGCATCACACAAGGCTCACTGTCACCTGCATGTATTATATGGGGTCACTTGAAGTCTATGTTGAAGTCTTCACAGTTTTTTTTCCTTCTGATCACATTTGCTTTAGTGAATAACTTTTCTGGTTCCATCGAGAAACACAATATGGTGGCACATAGAAAGCCTACAGCTCTGTAATATGAAGCAAAATAGCAATTACTAGTGATTCGATAGATTTTCCAATAATAGCGCCTCTCCTGGTCGTAGGCTGTGTCTGGTATTGCAGATCAGCTTCATTTCAGGGAATGGGACTAAGCTGCAATACCACATGCAGCCTGAGGACAGAGGTGGCGCTGTTTTTGGCAGAAAAAAGATATTTTTCTATTTCTGTAAATTTTGTTACAACAGACTCAGACGTGTATCAGTGGAAATTCAAAATGAATTGTGATATTTTTATTTTGCATTAATCATTAGTTACAGAAGTCGATAATTCTGTTTTCTTAGAAGGGTTTTCAGTTTAACAGAGATATAACGCTAACAAACCCAATGTATGAGGGCCCCTATGTATGGATACTGGGTGTTATGTGGAAGTATGGGCTGTGGCCCCTCCGCTGTAGTCCGGTGTGACCTCTACCACCTCCACACCCTATGTACGAGGGCCCCTATGTATGAATACTGGGTGTGATGTGGATGTATGGGCTGTGGCCCCTCCGCTATAGTCCGGTGTGACCTCTACCACCTCCACACCCTATGTACGAGGGCCCCTATGTATGAATAATGGGTGTTATGTGGATGTATGGGCTGTGGCCCCTCCGCTGTAGTCCGGTGTGACCTCTACCACCTCCACACCCTATGTACGAGGGCCCCTATGTATGGATACTGGGTGTTATGTGGATGTATAGGCTGTGGCCCCTCCGCTATAGTCCGGTGTTACCTCTGTCACCTCCACACCCTATGTACGAGGACCACTATGCATGGATACTGGGTGTAATGTGGATGTATGGGCTGTGGCCCCTCCGCTGTAGTCCGGTGTGACCTCTGTCACCTCCACACCCTATGTACGAGGGCTCCTATGTATGAATACTGGGTGTTATGTGGATGTATGGGCTGTGGCCCCTCCGCTATAGTCCGGTGTGACCTCTACCACCTCCACACCCTATGTACGAGGGCCCCTATGTATGGATACTGGGTGTTATGTGGATGTATGGGCTGTGGCCCCTCCGCTATAGTCTGGTGTGACCTCTACCACCTCCACACCCTATGTACGAGGGCCCCTATGTATGGATACTGGGTGTTATGTGGATGTATGGGCTGTGGCCCCTCCGCTATAGTCCGGTGTGACCTCTACCACCTCCACACCCTATGTACGAGGGCCCCTATGTATGGATACTGGGTGTTATGTGGATGTATGGGCTGTGGCCCCTCCGCTATAGTCCGGTGTGACCTCTACCACCTCCACACCCTATGTACGAGGGCCCCTATGTATGAATACTGGGTGTTATGTGGATGTATGGGCTGTGGCCCCTCTGCTATAGTCCGGTGTGACCTCTGTCACCTCCACACCCTATGTACGAGGGCCCCTATGTATCAATCCTGGGTGTTATGTGGATGTAGGGGCTGTGGCCTCTCCGCTATAGTCCGGTGTGACCTCTGTCACCTCCACACCCTATGTACGAGGGCCCCTATGTATGAATACTGGGTGTTATGTGGATGTATGGGCTGTGGCCCCTCTGCTATAGTCCGGTGTGACATCTGTCACCTCCACACCCTATGTACGAGGGCCCCTATGTATGGATACTGGGTGTTATGTGGATGTAGGGGCTGTGGCCCCTCCGCTATAGTCCGGTGTGACCTCTACCACCTCCACACCCTATGTACGAGGGCCCCTATGTATGGATACTGGGTGTTATGTGGATGTATGGGCTGTGGCCCCTCCGCTATAGTCCGGTGTGACCTCTGTCACCTCCACACCCTATGTACGAGGGCCACTATGTATGGATACTGGGTATTATGTGGATGTATGGGCTGTGGCCCCTCCGCTATAGTCCGGTGTGACCTCTGTCACCTCCACACCCTATGTACGAGGGCCCCTATGTATGGATACTGGGTGTTATGTGGATGTAGGGGCTGTGGCCCCTCCGCTATAGTCTGGTGTGACTTCTACCACCTCCACACCCTATGTACGAGGGCCCCTATGTATGGATACTTGGTGTTATGTGGATGTATGGGCTGTGACCCCTCCGCTATAGTCCGGTGTGACCTCTACCACCTCCACACCCTATGTACGAGGGCCCCTATGTATGGATACTGGGTGTTATGTGGATGTAGGGGCTGTGGCCCCTCCGCTATAGTCCGGTGTGACCTCTGTCACCTCCACACCCTATGTACGAGGGCCCCTATGTATGGATACTGGGTGTTATGTGGATGTAGGGGCTGTGGCCCCTCCGCTATAGTCCGGTGTGACCTCTGTCACCTCCACATGCTATGTACGAGGGCCCCTATGTATGAATACTGGGTGTTATGTGGAGGTATGGGCTGTGGCCCCTCCGCTATAGTCCGGTGTTACCTCTGTCACCTCCACATGCTATGTACGAGGGCCCCTATGTATGAATACTGGGTGTTATGTGGATGTATGGGCTGTGGCCCCTCCGCTATAGTCCGGTGTGACCTCTGTCACCTCCACACCCTATGTACAAGGGCCCCTATGTATGGATACTGGGTGTTATGTGGATGTAGGGGCTGTGGCCCCTCCGCTATAGTCCGGTGTGCCCTCTGTCACCTCCACATGCTATGTACGAGGGCCACTATGTATGGATACTGGGTGTTATGTGGATGTATGGGCTGTGGCCCCTCCGCTATAGTCCGGTGTGACCTCTGTCACCTCCACACCCTATGTACGAGGGCCCCTATGTATGAATACTGGGTGTTATGTGGATGTATGGGCTGTGGCCCCTCCGCTATAGTCCGGTGTGACCTCTACCACCTCCACACCCTATGTACGAGAGCCCCTATGTATGGATACTGGGTGTTATGTGGATGTAGGGGCTGTGGCCCCTCCGCTGTAGTCCGGTGTGACCTCTGTCACCTCCACACCCTATGTACGAGGGCCCCTATGTATGGATACTGGGTGTTATGTGGATGTATGGGCTGTGGCCCCTCCGCTATAGTCCGGTGTGACCTCTACCACCTCCACACCCTATGTACGAGGGCCCCTATGTATGGATACTGGGTGTTATGTGGAAGTATGGGCTGTGGCCCCTCCGCTGTAGTCCGGTGTGACCTCTCTCTAATGTTCCAGTAAAATGATTCTATAAAGTTTTATGGCTGAAATATCTGCTCTTCTCCTCTTGGCCCCAGAGGCACTTCTCAAGCTGCCTCCAGTGTCATCAATGTCTTTACCAGACGTCTCCACTCAGTGCCAAGAGCTTGTGGAAAAACAAATGTGCAGTGCCACGTAAGGCAGCATCGTCTACCGGTCTCCACTGCATGGTCTACCTGTCCACACTGCATCGTGTACCTGTCCACACTGCATCGTCTACCTGTCCACACTGCATCGTCTACCTGTCCACACTGCATCGTCTACCTGACCACACTGCATCATCTACCTGTCCACACTGCATCGTCTACCTGTCCACACTGCATCGTCTACCTGTCCACACTGCATCGTCTACCTGACCACACTGCATCATCTACCTGTCCACACTGCATCGTCTACCTGTCCACACTGCATCGTCTACCTGACCACACTGCATCGTCTACCTGTCCACACTGCATCGTCTACCTGTCCACACTGCATCAACCTCTAGATTCAGTCATGAGAAATTAGCAACATTGTATACGGTTTTGGTGAATGATTAATACAGGATCATGTTTGTGCAATCACCCCCAGTGGTGTTATGAATGGAGCTCACCACAAGAGGGCGCGCTATCACCTGTGGATAAATGTATGCACTTGGCTCCTGAGCTCCCTCTAGTGGTGGCTGGCAGTGGTATGGTGCAGAATTCTGCAGCCAGAAATACAGCCCTAGATTTCAATCACTGAGCAACAATTGGACAAAGCTTTAATTTCACAACGTCTCAGGTTGGGATTTTTGTTAGGAATAGCCCCATTCTGCTACAGGAATGATTAATGTCTCCTGCGTGGATCCTGGGAGCCCCCAAATGTGAAGTTCTCCAGACGTCTACAGTTTGCTGATGAAAGATGAGAATAGATTTGCTGATTTAAGAGTAAAAATACTGAATTTGCCGCCAGTGAATAGAAACAATGGAGCCGGTGAAGATGGATCTGCAGCGAGTAGACGGACTTCTCTGGAGGATGCGGCTCCGAGAACATTCTCCAAATCCCCAACTAAGCAAGTCTGATACAATATTTCACGTCATACACAGTTTACACAGTTTACACATTTTACACATTTTATACATTTTACACATTTTATACATTTTATACATTTTACACACTTTTATTTCAGTTTTGCCTTTTTTCAGATCTTCTATCGGTTGCTAGAGACGAGATGTAACAATTAGTGACGGGATTCACTATGTACGATGTTGTGTCCTCTGAGGTGTCTCCGTGTTCTTAGGTAGCACCGAGGTCTGCGGGGCACTGGTGTCCTTATGGAGCTGTAACTCGTCTTACCAGCAATGAGTCTTCAGGAAAGACTGCAAAGTAACTGTTCTCCAGGAGGAAGGAAGAAATCTCTGTAGTGCTACATATATGTAGATACCAGGAAAGCCAAAATATGACCCTGTACGGGGCAGTTCATATTATTAAATTGCTTTAGATAGTAAGACAGCGTAAAAATAAGCAAAGTTATAATTGCCTTGTGTTTTTCTATCTGCTGTTATTCTCCTGCAATGAGAGCTTTTATCGTACATAGTGTACAGATGGATTCCATGGAGCTTGGACACTAGACACTGGCGAAGTGTGCGCAGTAGTTACAGACCAGGAGAGAGGTTAACTCATAATATCCCAGTTAGCTCTCTCCTGCCTATTACTTTCTATACAGCGGATATTTGCTCACCTCCCCCACTCTTAATCCTGACAGACTGCTGTTATAATTCTTGCAAAATTACCAGCCACCAGCATCAGATGCTTCATGAGCACGTCTCCTACTCACCGCTGTCCCTGAGGCATGTGCTTATTCCAATGTCGCTATCTCTATATGTAAATCCAGTGACATCTCAGGAGACTCGGAATAAACCACCATCAGCAGAACTTGTGCTGAGCTTTATAGCTCTACTAATACCATAGCTCTGATATTACTCAAGGAGGGAGCCACATAAACCAGAAGTGAGGAGACTGCAGAGATGTGAGCGGCTCCAGAGACAACTTCATCATTTCCTTTTATCTTATGTCTTTTTGTTGGATATAAGTGAAAGTTTCTTGTAAGAAGTGGAACTTTACCATTAAATTGTTACTAAACATCTTCTCTCTTCTGAAGAACAGAATGTTTTTCTAATCTGTTTACTTCTCATTTCTTCAGTTACAGCCATTTCTGCAGTCTATCAGCGGTGATGGAACGTGTCCACTGCTTAAACCTCTTTCCTACAACCTCTTTCCTCTGAAGCTCGCTACGCTGCACGCTTCCAGTCTGGCCTGCATTAGTGTCATAGCTCTCCGTCGAGGGATGCCTTTGTTTTGCAGCATTGCAAAGTGCACATATACGTCTCTTAAGTAGGAGTATATTGCCCCTCGGCCGGCAGGAAGCTGAGAGGCAGAGGAGCCATGTGCTCCTGGGGGGACAGGATCAGAAAACCTCTATAAAGAGCCTTTGTAGCACTGGCGTCACTGGAGAAATACTGACTTACTCACCGCCCCGAGCGGCTCGCGTCCTCCCCCGTATTTATACGGTCATCCACTTCCTCGTGTACTGCTGCCTCCTTCCCCTACATGCTGTACAGGGTTACCGGGAGTGCACCTAAGATGCGCGCACACACACTGGCCCTCCTCTTAAAGGGTCGATGCGCTATTTCCAGGAAATACCTCTCAGCTTATGTCTGAGAGGCACTATGTATTTAAGGCACCCTCCCATTAGGGGAGGTGCCTGCACAACACATTCAGTTAGTCAGTATACCAGTCTGCTAGCTAGTTTTCAGCTCACATTAACCATCTGTCTGTCTCCAGTACCTGCCTTCCCAAACCTGTATGCCCCTGCCATGCCCATCATTCCTGTCCATACCCACATGTCCAGCCGCCTCAATCACCCCACCTGTACCCATCTATACCTGAGTAAGGTACGTGTCCTGGGGGTCAGCTGCCACAGTCCCGGTCACTGTCCTGGGAGTGGTACCTGGCATTCGGCTTGCGGTGGTCCCCCCTGTGGTCCAGTGGTGCACGAATCCCGCTCTCTGCCCTTACACCAGTCGCGAGCGTTACAGCCTTGATGCAACCAAACCAGAGGCCGTCATCTGTGGACAGCTGTTTCGGAGCTGTTGCTCTTCGTGAGTGGAGAGCAGAGTATTTGCTTTCTTGGTGAGAGGCTATTAATGCAGATTTTGGGATGCACACGTCCTCCTTATGAAAATGCAGACTGTGATGGGAAAAAGTATGTCATGAGGAGGAAAACTATCTCCAGCTCCATCTTCAATAGGCCTGATGGTGATTTACAGAGCGGCTACCTGCAAATGGCGCTAAAAAATGTTTTTCTTCCATCTGCAGCGAAGTATGTTCTCACGTATCGGCTCATCCAACATCCAGGGAGCTCCTGGGGAGCAGATAATCCGGTCTTCAGGCCAAATTACAACCTCAACTCATAATAAGATCCACAATCATGGACTGATTTTACACTGCAGCTCGTATCGCCGTTCCCTTGTATATGGGGGTCCACCATTCTGCAGAGCCGGTGCCAGGTGGGTGCAGACACAGATATCGCCGTTCCCTTGTATATGGGGGTCCACCATTCTGCAGAGCCGGTGCCAGGTGGGTGCAGACACAGACATCGCTATTCCCTTGCATATGGGGGTCCACCATTCTGCAGAGCCGGTGCCAGGTGGGTGCAGACACAGACATCGCCATTCCCTTGTATATGGGGGTCCACCATTCTGCAGAGACGGTGCCAGGTGGGTGCAGACACAGACATCGCCGTTCCCTTGTATATGGGGGTCCACCATTCTGCAGAGCCGGTGCCAGGTGGATGCAGACACAGACATCGCCGTTCCCTTGTATATGGGAGTCCACCATTCTGCAGAGCCGGTGCCAGGTGGATGCAGACACAGACATCGCCGTTCCCTTGTATATGGGGGTCCACCATTCTGCAGAGCCGGTGCCAGGTGGGTGCAGACACAGATATCGCCGTTCCCTTGTATATGGGGGTCCACCATTCTGCAGAGCCGGTGCCAGGTGGGTGCAGACACAGACATCGCTATTCCCTTGCATATGGGGGTCCACCATTCTGCAGAGCCGGTGCCAGGTGGGTGCAGACACAGACATCGCCATTCCCTTGTATATGGGGGTCCACCATTCTGCAGAGACGGTGCCAGGTGGGTGCAGACACAGACATCGCCGTTCCCTTGTATATGGGGGTCCACCATTCTGCAGAGCCGGTGCCAGGTGGATGCAGACACAGACATCGCCGTTCCCTTGTATATGGGAGTCCACCATTCTGCAGAGCCGGTGCCAGGTGGATGCAGACACAGACATCGCCGTTCCCTTGTATATGGGGGTCCACCATTCTGCAGAGCCGGTGCCAGGTGGGTGCAGACACAGACATCGCCATTCCCTTGTATATGGGGGTCCACCATTCTGCAGAGCCGGTGCTAGGTGGGTGCAGACACAGACATCGCCGTTCCCTTGTATATGGGGGTCCACCATTCTGCAGAGCCGGTGCCAGGTGGATGCAGACACAGACATCGCCGTTCCCTTGTATATGGGGGTCCACCATTCTGCAGAGCCGGTGCCAGGTGGATGCAGACACAGACATCGCCGTTCCCTTGTATATGGGGGTCCACCATTCTGCAGAGCCGGTGCTAGGTGGGTGCAGACACAGATATCGCCGTTCCCTTGTATATGGGGGTCCACCATTCTGCAGAGCCAGTGCCAGGTGGGTGCAGACACAGATATCGCCGTTCCCTTGCATATGGGGGTCCACCATTCTGCAGAGCCGGTGCCAGGTGGGTGCAGACACAGATATCGCCGTTCCCTTGTATATGGGGGTCCACCATTCTGCAGAGCCGGTGCCAGGTGGGTGCAGACACAGGCACTGGCAATATTAACTCCAGCATTTGCAGGAAGACTTTAGGGCCTGAGAACATTTGTGGGTTCTTCTCGGTGCCAAGTATTTCTCCAAATGTTCAGCTCGCTCGCTCTCAGTCTCCGAATTCTGCATTTAATCTAAATATTTGGGGATTACGTTCTGGGGTTGGCAGAAATTGTGCTACAAGGATACCAAAGTGTCTAGACGGCTAAGAGGATAATGGTCCGCGTGCTGCTGTGGTTGGAGGACGGGCATTCTCTGGGTATAGGGTGGGCATAAGTGAAGGAATTTACCCCATAAACAGCACCAGGCTAGAGCATGAGACATTATCTGATATTAAAGATAAGGGTTATACTTAATAAAGTTAATAATATATAATAATTATATGTCTATGGCACTAAAGAACCAAGACTGGAATGAGAGGTAAAGTCAGAAGTCACAGAGTGAGGACGGCAAGAGATGGCGGTAGAATAGGGTCCTGGGCAGAGAGGTAGAGGAGGGAGCAGAAGGTGGAGGGCACAGAGAGCGGAGGGCACAATGGGTGGAGGACATACAGAGGATTGAGGAGGGCACAGAAGGTAGAGGGCTTGTGGCTAATTATGAGTGCATTGGTGGATATTCAGGATCGCCGAATCAGAACGGGGAAAAATATAATATAAGGTTTGGCAATCGAACTTGACGCCAAACAACGAAACCCATACAAGTCATAAGGGACAAGACGTTTAGTGCTGTAAAATGGCCATAGTAAGTGGTAGGGGGCTGCAAATGGATTTTGGCCCCACCAGCCTAAAAATACCAGCCCGCAGCCTCCCAGAATTACGCATCACATTAGATGTGAGAATCCTACACATTACCTGGCTCATCCCAATTGCCCTGGTGCCATTAATCCCTGGATTAGTAATGGGAGGCATCTATTAGACACCCCCATTACTAATCCTGTAAGTAAAAAAATTAAAACATAAACACCGAAAAAATTGTTTAGTTGAAATCAAATACACACACCCTCTTTCACCCCTTTGTTAACCCCCAAAACACCCTTGCACATCTTATGTAATCCATACGAAGTCTCACAACAATGCCAGCTCCGCTACATCCGGAGCCTGCAGAAATCGAAAACATGGCCGCTCTCCGCAGGCTCCGGGAAACACTGACAGGATCAGGGGTAACCCAGCTGTGAAGTCACTCAGTTCAGCGGAGGTGACATCCGAGCTCCCCCGAGTTCTCAGTGAAAGTGTTGCCAGACTGTTGGATCTGCAAGGGTTTTGGGGGGATAATAAAGGGGTGAAAGAGGGTGTGTGTATTTTATTTCAAATAAAGGATTTTTTCAGTGTTTGTGTTTAATTTCTTTTCACTTATAGGATTAGTAATAGTTGAATCACAGCTGTCATTAACCCCTTATATTATCCCGCTTGCCACCACTCCAGGACAATTTGAATCAGCCGGGTAAAGTGCCAGGAATGGCACATCTAATGTGATGTGCCAATTCTAGGCAGCTGTGGGCTGGTATATTTAGGCTGGTGGGCCCAATAATTATGGCTTTTCCTATCCTGATATCATCCCCAACATGTCTTCTTTACTGTGGCTGGATATAAAAAATGGGGGGCCCTTACGCCCCCCCCCTCTATTTTGATATCCAACCACGTTGGGGCTACATCAAATTATGCAATTTTTACATTATTTCTTTCTACTCACACTAAAATACAGCAAACTGACTTCAAGCAATGACAGACGCAGACATTGGGTGAGGGCATGTATAGCAGTTTGCAACCAATCACAGACCCTGGCACAAAGGGTGGGCGGTGGAAACGTTAATTTGTGGACCCAGAAGAGAGTCTGACTGCAGCGTGAAACACCAAGAAATACGGTATGTATAACTGTCCTGCTCTTACTATCATTCAACTTTTATTTGTAGCCAGGATCATTTTTTTACAGTGATTTCCGTGGCCAATCATAGCCATGCTAATAAGTGGCATGGCTGCGATGGGCCCCGGAAGTGCCCGCAGCCTCAAAGCTTGCTGATTGGCTGCTCTTCAACCTTTCAACAAGCTTTATTCAGGTGAGAACCTGACCAGGACCCGGATGTACAGTCAATACTCTGTGTTCGGGATTCAGCACTGGACACAAGTTGTTTGGTATGGACCCCAATCCTTACATTTCGGGGTCACTCATCCCGACTTGTGGCGGCTCTGGGAGCTGTCAGTGCAGCAATGAGCGATTATCTACATATATCCACCTATATTCATCTGCAATAACGTCTACTGTAATGCGCAGCATTTACCAGAAAATAATGATATGTTTCAGATAATTGCAGTTATTTTATCAGAACATCCAGAAAAGCGGATTCTGACGTTTAATACTTTTTGTACTTTAAAATAATTCATAAAGAAACTTTTAAAACAAAGAGAAATGTCTGTACGTCCTCACCGCGTCCAAACTCAGATAGCCTGAGCTTCCAAAAAGGAAGAGCGGCCAATAGTATCAAGAAATAGCAAAATCTGCTACCCGACCCACTGATCCACGCTACACCCGAACCACTGATCCACACTACACCCGACACTCTGATCCACGCTACACCCGACCCACTGATCCCCGCTACACCCGACACACTGATCCACGCTACACCCGACACACTGATCCACGCTACACCCGACACACTGATCCACGCTACACCCGACACACTGATCCACGCTACACCCGACCCACTGATCCACGCTACACCCGACCCCACTGATCCACGCTACACCCGACACACTGATCCACGCTACACCCGACACACTGATCCACGCTACACCCGACACACTGATCCACGCTACACCCGACACACTGATCCACGCTACACCCGACACACTGATCCACGCTACACCCGACACACTGATCCACGCTACACCCGACACACTGATCCACGCTACACCCGACACACTGATCCACGCTACACCCGACACACTGATCCACGCTACACCCGACCCACTGATCCACGCTACACCCGACCCACTGATCCACACTACACCCGACCCACTGATCCAAACTACACCCGATCCACACTACACCCGACCCACTGATCCACACTACACCCGACCCACTGATCCACACTACACCCGACCCACTGATCCAAACTACACCCGACCCACTGATCCACACTACACCCGACACTCTGATCCAAACTACAGCCGACCCACTGATCTACACTACACCCGACCCACTGATCCAAACTACACCCGACCCACTGATCCACACTACACCCGACCCACTGATCCACACTACACCCGACCCACTGATCCACACTACACCCGACCCACTGATCCACACTACACCCGACCCACTGATCCACACTACACCCGACCCACTGATCAACACTACACCCGACACACTGATCCACACTACACCCGACACACTGATCCACACTACACCCGACACACTGATCCACACTACACCCGACACACTGATTCACACTACACCCGACACACTGATCCACACTACGCTCCACACACTGATTCACACTACGCCCGACACACTGATCCACACTACGCCCGACACACTGATCCACACTACGCCCCACACACTGATCCACACTACGCCCCACACACTGATCCACACTACGCCCCACACACTGATCCACACTACGCCCCACACACTGATCCACACTACGCCCCACACACTGATTCACACTACACCCGACACACTGATCCACACTACGCTCCACACACTGATTCACACTACGCCCGACACACTGATTCACACTACGCCCGACACACTGATCCACACTACGCCCGACACACTGATCCACACTACGCCCCACACACTGATCCACACTACGCCCCACACACTGATCCACACTACGCCCCACACACTGATCCACACTACGCCCCACACACTGATCCACACTACACCCGACACACTGATCCACACTACACCCGACACACTGATCCACACTACACCCGACACACTGATCCACACTACACCCGACACACTGATCCACACTACACCCGACACACTGATCCACACTACACCCGACACACTGATCCACACTACACCCGACACACTGATTCACACTACACCCGACACACTGATTCACACTACACCCGACACACTGATCCACACTACACCCGACCCACTGATCCACACTACACCCGACCCACTGATCCACACTACACCCGACACACTGATCCACACTACACCCGACACACTGATCCACACTACACCCGACCCACTGATCCACACTACACCCGACCCACTGATCCACACTACACCCGACCCACTGATCCACACTACACCCAAAACACTGATCCACACTACACCCAAAACACTGATCCACACTACACCCAAAACACTGATCCACACTACACCCGACACACTGATCCACACTACACCCGACACGACATATTGATATACACTGCACCTGACAATCACAATGACTGACAATACACAGAATATATATATATATATATATATATATATATATATATATATATATATATATACACACTATGTAACGCACTGTATTTCCACTAAACTCTGCTGTATTCATAATCCTATTTTCAGTTTCATAAACTGCAGAGTAAATTGTTTTGGAAACTTTTTGACTCTCTGGAGGTTGTGATACATTGTATCCTTTGTATCTAGGTTTTGGGCCGCATTGTGCCCGTTCTGCAGGTGGAATCTATTATCTTGGATTGTTTTGACGTTCTTCTTGGCGATCTCCTGTCGCAGTTTTGTCTTCCCCGACCTCGCTGGACGCTGCGCTGCTTTTTCCATTATGGTCTGGCAGGTGCACACGCTCCATGAAAACAGCAACGTACGAGGCACCGAGGCCTGAAAAGAGAAATTATACATGGAAATTGTGGCTACAGCTCAGATTTATGCAGAGATATAATGTGCTACAAATTGAGAAGGAATGTGAACTGTGTCCTGGAGGAATGCGACGCCGCGTTGAGCGCGGTTTGCGGTTCGCTAATCTCTAGCTGCCCCCTCCTCGGGGTGGTGGGGATCAGGGTCTGTACACGATTATCTGTATCTTCACTTTATATATTTTTATCAATTATCTTCATGAGTTATATTCCATTAGCGGATGAAGCTGCTGGTGTGTAAGGCTCGGCGCATGCTATAAAGGCCTCTCCATAGAGCTCTACGTCCGTCCGAATCCATGAAAACCAGTATTGCAATGGGACCCTGAACGCAGCCCCATCAGTCTCTGGGGATGACGTCTGGACTCGGTCCTGGCAGAACCCCTCTTTTTCGGACAAAGTCAGATGCAGAACAGCGTCCACAGAGATTCCATCAGGTGTAATACGGTGAATGCCTCTGCGGATCCTCTCGGGGTTGGAATACTTTTGCTCCTGTTCACGCTCGGCTCCTCTGTTGTTATTTCTTTGCAGTCTTGGTCCCAGTCACTCAGCTGCAGCCTTTTTTACCATGTTATCTTGTATTAATATGTGGTGCATTCCTGGTCCTTCTCATACAGTTACTTGGCTCTTTTTTGGGGGATAAGTGGACCCGTGGATGTTCGGGTAGAACCAGACTTTAGCTACAAGCTCGGTTTGGGACCCGGACTTGACTCAATCTTGACCCCAGACCCCGAACCCTATGTAAGTCAATGGGAACCCAAACATTGGTGCTGTAAAACTGTCGTAGTAAGGGCCAGGGGGCTGGAAAAGGAAGCAAAATGGGAGTAAGAGAAGGACAATTGCTCTACAAATAAATGTGGATAAGGAATAAATAAAAAAAATAACTTGGGGTCCCTGCTATTTTAACCAGCGCAGGTAAAGCAGACAACTGGGGGTGATATTATCAGGCTGGGAAGGCATGCAATTATTTGGTCCTTCCCTGCTTAAAAATAGCAGCCCGCAGCCGCCCCAGAAGTGGTGCATTTATTAGATGATCCAATTCTGGCGCTTTCCTTGACTCTTCTCGATTGCCCGGAGCGGTGACAATTGGGGTAATTCTTTTGGAGTTGATGTCAGCTGCTGGCATCAAACCCAAGGGTTAGCAAAACGGGTTTCGGACGCATGCTGCCGGTGCCATTGATTATAAGAGAGCAGACGGAGTCACCGTGTGCTCTGTCGTGCACCATTTTCGGGTATATACGCTTTCTGCAGGCGGACACCTAGACGTAGTCTGCTATGGCGGCACTACTTTGGCACTTTATGGCAGTAATTATTACATGAGGAATTGTGCGGTATGTTAGTGTTGCAGTGTTGGATGTATGGTGCTGTCTTTAGGCAAATGTATGAAAGTGTCTCTGGCTCAGCATACTGTATGGCGCTTATAATTGCGCACTGTATGGCGTGTTTAATTGTATACCGTATGACACACACAGGACCGTGGCCTTATTATAGATGCCGCTCCTGAATGTTGGCTATAACACAAGCTGATTTACATCATTCCTGACATGAGTGATAATACAGCGGAGCGTCACCTCCGCCGGCGGCGTCCTCGCACACGCCCCCGGCTCCTGCAATCTATTCAGATTTCTTGTTTCACCAGTTAAGAAAATTAAATTTGATTTTTTTTCCATTATTCTTAAATTTACCTTCCCCTGTGAAAAGAGAATAATAGTAACAAGCGACCACTGTCCGGTAATTATCCCATCATTCTCGCTCAAGGTGCCCAATTTTACCATTGAAAGCCTCTTGTGGCTCCTGGTCTTTGTCCGGTAATTGCGTCTCACCCGCGCTGCTCTGATTGTGAGGATATAATGGCTTTTCTGCCAAGTGGATATCAGCGATCTGCATGGCCCGGGAGGTCAGCGGCAAGGTCACACATATGCCGAGGCCGGCCTCCAAAAGGGAGAAGGTGCGAATGGAAAGAGCCGAGAAATGCAGAGCGATTACCGGATAATTTCACTACGAGTCCGAGAAGAGGAATTAAATCACACACAAGTCTCCTCCGAGCGCCAACACCCGCGATCGCCACACGTCGCCAATCAGTGACAAGAAGCCGCTCTGGACTCATCTGTATTTACCAAGCATTGCAACAAAACGTTTGTTTTTCAATCCTTTAGATTTTGTTTTTATCCATTTTTTTTGCTTTTTTTATAAAAGGATAGAAAAATACAAATAAATGCACAGAAAAAATATTTATTTTTAAATATGTTTCGTTAAACTTGGGATTTTCTTACATATTTAAGTTTAGTTTTCTATCTGCTGCGATAATCTATAAACTAGTTCCACTTATAATCTATGTTAGCGCAGCTTTACTAGGACCGTCACACACCGCTCTCATACTAATATGGGGGCGCAGTATATGGGGGCGCAGTATATGGGGGCGCAGTAATATGGAGCACAGTATATAGAAGCACAGTATATGGGGGCGCAGTATTAAGAAGCGCAGTATATGGGGGCGCAGTATATGGGGGCGCAGTATACGTGGGCACAGTAATATGGAGCACAGTATATGGGGGCGCAGTATAAGGGGGCACAGTAATATGGAGCACAGTATATGGAGCACAGTATATGGAGCACAGTATATGGAGCACAGTATATGGAGCACAGTATATGGAGCACAGTAATATGGAGCACAGTAATATGGTGCACAGTATATGGGGGCACAGTAATATGGAGCACAGTATATGGTGCACAGTATATGGGGGCACAGTATATGGAGCACAGTATATGGAGCACAGTAATATGGAGCACAGTAATATGGAGCACAGTAATATGGTGCACAGTATATGGGGGCACAGTAATATGGAGCACAGTATATGGTGCACAGTATATGGGGGCACAGTAATATGGAGCACAGTATATGGAGCACAGTATATGGGGGCACAGTAATATGGAGCACAGTATATGGTGCACAGTATATGGTGCACAGTATATGGGAGCACAGTATATGGGAGCACAGTATATGGGAGCACAGTATATGGGAGTACAGTATATGGAGCACAGTATATGGAGCACAGTATATGGTGCACAGTAATATGGTGCACAGTAATATGGTGCACAGTATATGGAGCACAGTATATGGGGGCGCAGTATAAGGGGGCACAGTAATATGGAGCACAGTATATGGAGCACAGTATATGGAGCACAGTATATGGGGCACAGTATATGGAGCACAGTAATATGGAGCACAGTAATATGGAGCACAGTAATATGGAGCACAGTAATATGGAGCACAGTAATATGGAGCACAGTATATGGAGCACAGTATATGGAGCACAGTATATGGGGACACAGTATATGGGGACACAGTATATGGAGCACAGTATATGGAGCACAGTAATATGGTGCACAGTATATGGAGCACAGTATATGGGGACACAGTATATGGGGACACAGTATATGGAGCACAGTATATGGAGCACAGTATATGGGGGCACAGTATATGGAGCATAGTATATGGGGACACAGTAATATGGGGCACAGTATATGGAGCACAGTATATGGGGACACAGTAATATGGAGCGCAGTATATGGAGCACAGTATATGGGGGCACAGTATATGGAGCACAGTATATGGTGCACAGTATATGGAGCACAGTATATGGAGCACAGTATATGGGGGCACACTAATATGGTGCACAGTATATGGGGGCACAGTAATATGGAGCACAGTATATGGAGCACAGTATATGGGGGCACAGTATATGGAGCACAGTATATGGAGCACAGTATATGGGGGCACAGTAATATGGTGCACAGTAACATGGTGCACAGTATATGGTGCACAGTATATGGTGCACAGTATATGGAGCACAGTATATGGGGCACAGTATATGGGGCACAGAATATGGGGACACAGTAATATGGAGGCACAGTATATAGAAGCACAGTATATAGAAGCACAGTATATGGGGGCACAGTATATGGAGCACAGTATATGGAGCACAGTATATGGAGCACAGTATATGGGGGCACAGTATATGGAGCACAGTATATGGAGCACAGTATATGGGGGCACAGTAATATGGTGCACAGTATATGGAGCACAGTATATGGGGGCACAGTAATATGGGGGCACAGTAATATGGAGCACAGTATATGGAGCACAGTATATGGGGACACAGTAATATGGTGCACAGTATATGGGGCACAGTAATATGGTGCACAGTATATGGAGCACAGTATATGGAGCACAGTATATGGAGCACAGTATATGGAGCACAGTATATGGGGGCACAGTAATATGGTGCACAGTATATGGAGCACAGTATATGGGGCACAGTATATGGGGGCACAGTAATATGGTGCACAGTATATGGAGCACAGTATATGGGGGCACACTAATATGGTGCACAGTAATATGGAGCACAGTATATGGGGGCACAGTAATATGGAGCACAGTATATGGGGGCACAGTAATATGGAGCACAGTATATGGAGCACAGTATATGGGGGCACAGTAATATGGAGCACAGTAATATGGAGCACAGTATATGGGGACACAGTAATATGGAGCACAGTATATGGAGCACAGTATATGGGGGCACACTAATATGGAGCACAGTATATGGGGACACAGTAATATGGTGCACAGTATATGGAGCACAGTATATGGGGGCACACTAATATGGTGCACAGTAATATGGAGCACAGTATATGGGGGCACAGTAATATGGAGCACAGTATATGGAGCACAGTATATGGGGGCACAGTAATATGGTGCACAGTATATGGAGCACAGTATATGGGGCACAGTATATGGAGCACAGTATATGGGGGCACAGTAATATGGTGCACAGTATATGGAGCACAGTATATGGGGCACAGTATATGGGGGCACACTAATATGGTGCACAGTAATATGGAGCACAGTAATATGGAGCACAGTAATATGGAGCACAGTATATGGGGGCACAGTAATATGGTGCACAGTATATGGAGCACAGTATATGGGGGCACAGTAATATGGAGCACAGTATATGGAGCACAGTATATGGGGGCACAGTAATATGGTGCACAGTATATGGAGCACAGTATATGGGGGCACAGTAATATGGAGCACAGTATATGGAGCACAGTAATATGGTGCACAGTATATGGGGGCACAGTAATATGGAGCACAGTAATATGGAGCACAGTAATATGGTGCACAGTATATGGAGCACAGTATATGGGGGCACAGTAATATGGAGCACAGTATATGGAGCACAGTATATGGGGGCACAGTAATATGGTGCACAGTATATGGAGCACAGTATATGGGGGCACAGTAATATGGAGCACAGTATATGGAGCACAGTAATATGGTGCACAGTATATGGAGCACAGTATATGGGGGCACAGTAATATGGAGCACAGTATATGGGGGCACAGTAATATGGTGCACAGTATATGGAGCACAGTATATGGAGCACAGTATATGGAGCACAGTATATGGGGGCACAGTAATATGGAGCACAGTATATGGAGCACAGTATATGGGGGCACAGTAATATGGAGCACAGTATATGGGGGCACAGTAATATGGTGCACAGTATATGGAGCACAGTATATGGGGGCACAGTAATATGGAGCACAGTATATGGGGGCACAGTAATATGGTGCACAGTATATGGGGGCACAGTAATATGGAGCACAGTATATGGGGGCACAGTAATATGGAGCACAGTATATGGGGGCACAGTATATGGGGCACAGTAATATTGTGCAAAGTATATGGAGCACAGTATATGGAGCACAGTATATGGGGGTACAGTAATATGGAGCACAGTATATGGGGGCACAGTATATGGGGGCACAGTGTATGGGGGCACAGTAATATGGGGGCACAGTATATGGGGCACAGTATATGGGGGCACAGTAATATGGGGCACAGTATATGGGGGCACAGTAATATGGAGCACAGTAATATGGGGACACAGTATATGGAGCACAGTATATGGGGACACAGTATATGGAGCACAGTATATGGGGGCACAGTAATATGGGGGCACAGTATATGGGGGCACAGTAATATGGTGCACAGTAATATGGTGCACAGTAATATGGTGCACAGTAATATGGAGCACAGTATATGGGGGCACAGTAATATGGAGCACAGTATATGGGGGCACAGTATATGGGGGCACAGTAATATGGAGCACAGTAATATGGAGCACAGTATATGGAGCACAGTATATGGAGCACAGTATATGGAGCACAGTATATGGAGCACAGTATATGGAGCACAGTATATGGGGACACAGTAATATGGTGCACAGTATATGGAGCACAGTATATGGAGAACAGTATATGGGGGCACAGTATATGGGGGCACAGTAATATGGAGCACAGTAATATGGAGCACAGTATATGGGGGCACAGTAATATGGTGCACAGTATATGGAGAACAGTATATGGGGGCACAGTAATATGGTGCACAGTATATGGGGACACAGTAATATGGAGCACAGTATATGGGGGCACAGTAATATGGTGCACAGTATATGGGGGCACAGTATATGGGGGCACAGTATATGGGGGCACAGTATATGGGGGCACAGTATATGGGGGCACAGTATATGGGAGCACAGTATATGGAGCACAGTATATGGGAGCACAGTATATGGGAGCACAGTATATGGGAGCACAGTATATGGGAGTACAGTATATGGGGGCACAGTATATGGGAGCACAGTATATGGAGCACAGTATATGGGGGCACAGTATATGGGGGCACAGTATATGGGGCACAGTATATGGGGCACAGTATATGGGGGCACAGTATATGGGGACACAGTATATGGAGCACAGTATATGGGGGCACAGTATATGGGGACACAGTATATGGAGCACAGTATATGGAGCACAGTATATGGGAGCACAGTATATGGTGCACAGTATATGGTGCACAGTATATGGGGGCACAGTATATGGGGGCACAGTATATGGGGGCACAGTATATGGTGCACAGTATATGGAACACAGTATATGGGGGCACAGTATATGGAGCACAGTATATGGGGGCACAGTATATGGAGCACAGTATATGGGGGCACAGTATATGGGGGCACAGTATATGGGGGCACAGTATATGGGGGCACAGTATATGGGGGCACAGTATATGGGGGCACAGTATATGGGGGCACAGTATATGGGGACACAGTATATGGAGCACAGTATATGGGGACACAGTAATATGGAGCACAGTATATGGAGCACAGTAATATGGTGCTGTCACGCTCCCGGTGTCCCAGCAGCGGTCCTTACCTACTGAGCCAGTTTCACCATCCAGGCACCGCTCTGTACCCACTGATCCGGTCGCACCTGCATTGCACCGCTCCGTGCTCACTGATCCAGTCCCTCCATTGCACCACCGCTCTGTACTCACTGATCCAGCCTCGCCATCGCACCACCGCTCCTTGATCACTGGTCCAGTCCATGCATCCACCGGTCACGCCTGCCGCTCCCGCTCTTGCTCCCCTGATTCTGACTAATGTTCTGTGTAGGACCGGGCCGCGCCCGCTCACCTGGTCTTATAGGCCCAGCACTGCTGCAACAGGAAATGACCTGGGGCTGTGCTGGGTATATAAGACCGGCCTCTCCATGTGGGCGGGGCCTGATCAGCGCTTGTATTTCCTTGCTTCGGTGCTCAGGCCCACTTGTTCCTGTTTCCTGTATTACTGCCTTAAAGTCCGCTGTGACCCTAGTGACCTGGGCCTGTCTTTGCTCCTGATACCTGCACCTGTTCCTGTACTGTCCTATGGGACTCCATGACCCTGGTGACCCGGTTCTTCCCGTTCCTGCCACGCTAGTGCTCCAGCGGGGCCATTGTGTGCGGCTCCTCGTCTCTCCGGAGCGGGGCCATTGTGTGCGGCTCCTCGTCTCTCCGGAGCGGGGCCATTGTGTGCGGCTCCTCGTCTCTCCGGAGCGGGGCCATTGTGTGCGGCTCCTCGTCTCTCCGGAGCGGGGCCATTGTGTGCGGCTCCTCGTCTCTCCGGAGCGGGGCCATTGTGTGCGGCTCCTCGTCTCTCCGGAGCGGGGCCATTGTGTGCGGCTCCTCGTCTCTCCGGAGCGGGGCCAGTGTGTGCGGCTCCTCGTCTCTCCGGAGCGGGGCCATTGTGTGCGGCTCCTCGTCTCTCCGGAGCGGGGCCATTGTGTGCGGCTCCTCGTCTCTCCGGAGCGGGGCTATTGTGTGCGGCTCCTCGTCTCTCCGGAGCGGGGCCATTGTGTGCGGCTCCTCGTCTCTCCGGAGCGGGGCCATTGTGTGCGGCTCCTCGTCTCTCCGGAGCGGGGCCATTGTGTGCGGCTCCTCGTCTCTCCGGAGCGGGGCCATTGTGTGCGGCTCCTCGTCTCTCCGGAGCGGGGCCATTGTGTGCGGCTCCTCGTCTCTCCGGAGCGGGGCCATTGTGTGCGGCTCCTCGTCTCTCCGGAGCGGGGCCATTGTGTGCGGCTCCTCGTCTCTCCGGAGCGGGGCCAGTGTGTGCGGCTCCTCGTCTCTCCGGAGCGGGGCCATTGTGTGCGGCTCCTCGTCTCTCCGGAGCGGGGCCATTGTGTGCGGCTCCTCGTCTCTCCGGAGCGGGGCCAGTGTGTGCGGCTCCTCGTCTCTCCGGAGCGGGGCCAGTGTGTGCGGCTCCTCGTCTCTCCGGAGCGGGGCCAGTGTGTGCGGCTCCTCGTCTCTCCGGAGCGGGGCCAGTGTGTGCGGCTCCTCGTCTCTCCGGAGCGGGGCCATTGTGTGCGGCTCCTCGTCTCTCCGGAGCGGGGCCATTGTGTGCGGCTCCTCGTCTCTCCGGAGCGGGGCCATTGTGTGCGGCTCCTCGTCTCTCCGGAGCGGGGCCAGTGTGTGCGGCTCCTCGTCTCTCCGGAGCGGGGCCAGTGTGTGCGGCTCCTCGTCTCTCCGGAGCGGGGCCATTGTGTGCGGATCCTCGTCTCTCCGGAGCGGGGCCAGTGTGTGCGGCTCCTCGTCTCTCCGGAGCGGGGCCAGTGTGTGCGGCTCCTCGTCTCTCCGGAGCGGGGCCAGTGTGTGCGGCTCCTCGTCTCTCCGGAGCGGGGCCAGTGTGTGCGGCTCCTCGTCTCTCCGGAGCGGGGCCAGTGTGTGCGGATCCTCGTCACTCCGGAGCGGGGCCATTGTGTGCGGCTCCTCGTCTCTCCGCAGCGGGGCCATTGTGTGCGGCTCCTCGTCTCTCCGGAGCGGGGCCATTGTGTGCGGCTCCTCGTCTCTCCGGAGCGGGGCCAGTGTGTGCGGCTCCTCGTCTCTCCGGAGCGGGGCCATTGTGTGCGGCTCCTCGTCTCTCCGGAGCGGGGCCATTGTGTGCGGCTCCTCGTCTCTCCGGAGCGGGGCCAGTGTGTGCGGCTCCTCGTCTCTCCGGAGCGGGGCCAGTGTGTGCGGCTCCTCGTCTCTCCGGAGCGGGGCCAGTGTGTGCGGCTCCTCGTCTCTCCGGAGCGGGGCCAGTGTGTGCGGCTCCTCGTCTCTCCGGAGCGGGGCCAGTGTGTGCGGATCCTCGTCACTCCGGAGCGGGGCCATTGTGTGCGGCTCCTCGTCTCTCCGGAGCGGGGCCATCGTGTGCGGCTCCTCGTCTCTCCGGAGCGGGGCCATCGTGTGCGGCTCCTCGTCTCTCCGGAGCGGGGCCATCGTGTGCGGCTCCTCGTCTCTCCGGAGCGGGGCCATTGTGTGCGGCTCCTCGTCTCTCCGCAGCGGGGCCATTGTGTGCGGCTCCTCGTCTCTCCGGAGCGGGGCCATTGTGTGCGGCTCCTCGTCTCTCCAGAGCGGGGCCATTGTGTGCGGCTCCTCGTCTCTCCGGAGCGGGGCCATTGTGTGCGGCTCCTCGTCTCTCCGGAGCGGGGCCATTGTGTGCGGCTCCTCGTCTCTCCGGAGCGGATCCTGATAAGGAGATTGTCAGACAAGGAGATGCCTCTGATTTCTCCCCTTCAGCCGTCGCCCGGGGCTCAGAACAAGCTGTTTTTATTTGTCGAATTAATTCCTAATCTACTTCTAATTAAGGCATATTGCAAAATCAAAACCTGTTTAGAGCCTGTAATTACATTGGGAGGCGCGGGCCGGGGGGGACTGCAGACCCCCCAATCATCCTGAGTACACTGTGTGATGGATGAGCAATCAGGGGACAGATGTGCGGAGTCTGACGACTGTCAATCATCTGCTTAGGAGAGGAAGGCACCTGCCGCCGGGGGTTACACTGACAACGGCCGAAAACCGGAGCAACTGCATCATCACCGGAGAATGGAAACCCGGGGGGGGGCAGATCGAGACTCGGCAGAAGACCCCCAAATAATGAGAGAGAGAGAACCGAGCCCCTGTGTATAAGGACAGAGCTGAACTAGAGCGGGTGCAGAGAAGAGCGACCACGGGTATTAAGGGAATGGGGGGCTGCAGAAGACGGGTTATTAAATTGGGGGTTATTCAGCAAGGTAAAAGGAAGGCTGAGCGGCGAAATATAGGCAGGGATAGTACAGAGACCTGTATAATCTGGTCACACCTAGGCCTGCAGCCGTGAAAAGGGGGCACCCTCTAAGTATAGAGGAAAGAAGATTTAATCATAATCAGACACGCAGATTCTTTACTGTGAAAGCAGTGACACTATGGATTCTTTACTGTAAGAGCAGTGAGACTGTGGATTCTTTACTGTATGAGCAGTGATACTATGGATTCTTTACTGTAAGAGCAGTGAGACTATGGATTCTTTACTGTATGAGCAGTGAGACTATGGATTCTTTACAGTAGTGCACTGAGACTGTGGATTCTTTACTGTAAGAGCAGTGATACTATGGATTCTTTACAGTAGTGCACTGAGACTGTGGATTCTTTACTGTACGAGCAGTGAGACTGTGGATCCTTTACTGTACGAGCAGTGAGACTATGGATTCTTTACTGTACGAGCAGTGAGACTATGGATTCTTTACTGTACGAGCAGTGAGACTATGGATTCTTTACTGTACGAGCAGTGAGACTGTGGATTCTTTACTGTACGAGCAGTGATAAGGTTTGTCCATTCTGTGAGTGTTAGGGTTTAGTCATAAGTAGTAAGATAATGGTCTGCACTCAGACTATGATAATAATGGTGCAAGTGAAAATTGGGTGAGGGACCCTAAAGTCCTATGCCACACGAATTCACTGCACTCAATATTTGTGATGCAAAAAGTGATACATTTTTATTCAATAAAGAAGTGCGACTATGCAATCATCCGACGTTTCGACCTGCCTGGGTCTTAGTCAAGAGTCGCTAGGTAAAAAAATACAAAATATACAGTAAATATGAAGTAAATATACAATAATTACAAAGTACACTTTATACAAATATATAGACATAATTTACAAAAGATCAAATCAGCGAGTCACAGACAATGATGGGTGTAACGTGTAAGCTGAATAAGCTATTGGAGCAATAACATCAGAAGGCCATAGATAATGTTACTATGTATTTATAAAAATGTGTACACAAAGGATACAGGCCACGGGCAATGTAAAGGCGCGGTGCAACAAGGGATCACTGCATCCACCAATGGGGAGAAATAATAATAGACAGAAAGAACAAAGCAAAGAGGAGTGTAAGCAATGGTGACGTGCTGCGGCACAGTGACCTGCATAGTGCGTGTCTGGAGGGAGAGAGGAGGACTGTAAGCAATGGTGACGTGCTGCGGCACAGTGACCTGCATAGTGCGTGTCTGGAGGGGAGAGAGGAGGACTGTAAGCAATGGTGACGTGCTGCGGCACAGTGACCTGCATAGTGCGTGTCCGGAGGGGAGAGAGGAGGACTGTAAGCAATGGTGACGTGCTGCGGCACAGTGACCTGCATAGTGCGTGTCTGGAGGGAGAGAGGAGGACTGTAAGCAATGGTGTAGTGCTGCGGCACAGTGACCTGCATAGTGCGTGTCTGGAGGGGAGAGAGGAGGACTGTAAGCAATGGTGTAGTGCTGCGGCACAGTGACCTGCATAGTGCGTGTCTGGAGGGGAGAGAGGACTGTAAGCAATGGTGTAGTGCTGCGGCACAGTGACCTGCATAGTGCGTGTCTGGAGGGGAGAGAGGAGGACTGTAAGCAATGGTGTAGTGCTGCGGCACAGTGACCTGCATAGTGCGTGTCCGGAGGGGAGAGAGGAGCTGTGGCACTAATACACAGGGGAGGCGCCTAATAAGATACAACATGGTAAATAATAACGCATATATAGATTAAAGGAGGCCAAAGTTAAATCTAGAAATATATGACGTGGAATACATAATTACCTGGAGGATATTGCACAGGGATTGCCGGCGCGGCTGCTATTGGTATATGGTATTGTTGCAGACGGGGGCCGCTGCAGGGGCTACTCGGATCCGAGCTCGTTACTGTGGCTCGAGTGGTGGCCGGACCCGGGCTCATGCGGCCGTCCGTCCTCATAACCGTAGGAAGGGGGTATTTACAGGGGAATAGTTTGTCGGTGACGCCCCCCCATGGGTTGCGGTGAGGGTTGGTAGCACCGCCGCTGCCTGGTGATGGGGCGTCTGGGGCTGATGGAGCGGGGCAGCATAATGGTATCCCCTCCACGGGTAGGGGAGGTGTAGTCCCGGGGCCCAGGTGAACGACTGCGGAGAATGACATGTAGGGTTGGACCGGGGATGGATGGTGTACTCACAGTTCCAAAGAATTGCACACAAAGTCCAGTGGTGAACCAAATTGCCAGTAACCGGTAACCTCCGGCGGGTGTACTCGGGTCCCACACCCGGGTGTAGCAAGCAGGGGTCCTCCTGCACTCAGTGTTTGTGTCTTCAATGGGACAACTCTGATTGGAACGGGGAAGTCCACTCCCAGTAACTTTTATATTGGGAGCTGTGGCCCGCGAAATCTGACCCTTGGGATCTCTGTGGGTTCTGGCGGACACCCTATCCCCCACGTTGGCCTTCCGTTTCGCTCTCTGGGCTTACTGTGGAACAAGGCCTGAAACCTTGTCCCCAGCTGGTCAATTGACAAGGGGCTTGAAACCTTTCTCACCCTAGGGTCCAGGCACCCCAACTGTGCACGGCCTCCAGACCGGATTCCCACTGTCGGCACCGGCGGGCTACAACCCTGCCCCGATCCACTTAAGGACTCCTGCGACCGGATCTCCATCGCCTGTGGTCCTGCTTGCCGTCTGCCACCTAGTCAGTAGTCCAGGGGCCCCAACCCCTGACTCCGCTGTCACTCCACACTCCTCTCTCCTCAACGGTCACTACTGCTCTCCCAACTTCAACTGTCTCATTCCCTCCCAGAACACCTCAGGACCCCTAGGTGGGCGCTCCCATCCGCCTGGTCCCACCCACTGGTGTGTCCCTATTGTCATGGGGGGTGACTAGGCTTTACTGGCTGGTGTTATGTACCTGGGTGTGGGTTTTGTGTTGGTGTGCCAAGAAGGGTGGAGTCTTGTACCTGAGAGATGTGTACAACCTCTGTGACTACCTGGTCTTGCCGGGGCGCCACAGTGTCCTAAGGTACTGCCAAAGAGGGGGAGGTATATATCAGTGACTGAATACAGCAGCAGCCAATCAGATGCTGCGTCCATGTGGGTGTAGCAGATGAACAGCATGTGGTCAGGACGTCAGAGTTGCCGACGTGGCACCTCGTGCGGTCAGGTCACAGCGCACGCGTGAAAGACACCGTAGTAAATGGAGTGCCCGGTGCTGGCATGTGAGAGATTAATGTGAGGCGCGGTAAATAGCGTAAACGGCTAAGAAAAGAATGTAAAGTTGCGTAGAGTAATGAGAGTGGCGCATGCGCGGTAAGAGGAAAGAAAAGACAGAAATGAAGGGAATAGGTTAAAGTATAGGCTGTAAGTGTGAGGTAGCGAATGGGATATTGTGTGGAAAAACGGCGGCTCGTGTAATGTATGGATAAGTATGGAGCGCTGGAAGGAAAAAAATGTAAAAATCAAAGAAAAATGATAAAAACAACTTATTCAATTTACACGTTACCCCATCATTGTCTGTGACTCGCTGATTTGATCTTTTGTAAATTATGTATATATTTTGTATATATTTGTATAAAGTGTGCTTTGTAATTTTGTATATTTACTTCATATTTACTTTAAATTTTGTATTTTTTTGCCTAGCGACTCTTGACTAAGACCCAGGCGGGTGGAAATGTCGCATGATTGCATAGTCGCACTTCTTTAATAAAATGTATCACTTTTTGCATCACAAATATTGAGTGCAGTGAATTCGTTTGGCAGAGGGTTTAGTCAAAACACATAGAGGTGAGGGACTCCTGCTCTAGTGTATCTATATAGCACATGTTAAAAAAGCAGCAGAAGCAGGGAGGACATTGTATAGCAGCACTGAGCAGTGTACTGTGAATCCAGCTCTGGGGTGGGATAAACACTTACTAGAAAGCATCAATATGGAGGACATTATACAGCACCACTGAGCAGTGTATCTGTGAATCCAGCTCTGGGGTGGGATAAACACTTACTAGAAAGCATCAATATGGAGGACATTGTACAGCAGCACTGAGCAGTGTACTGTGAATCCAGCTCTGGGGTGGGATAAACACTTACTAGAAAGCATCAATATGGAGGGCATTATACAGCAGCACTGAGCAGTGTACTGTGAATCCAGCTCTGGGGTGGGATAAACACTTACTAGAAAGCATCAATATGGAGGACATTACACAGCAGCACTGAGCAGTGTACTGTGAATCCAGCTCTGGGGTGGGATAAACACTTACTAGAAAGCATCAATATGGAGGACATTACACAGCAGCACTGAGCAGTGTATCTGTGAATCCAGCTCTGGCGTGGGATAAACACTTACTAGAAAGCATCAATATGGAGGACATTGTATAGCAGCACTGAGCAGTGTATCTGTGAATCCAGCACTGGGGTGGGATAAACACTTACTAGAAAGCATCAATATGGAGGACATTACACAGCACCACTGAGCAGTGTAGAGGTGAATCCAGCTCTGGCGTGGGATAAACACTTACTAGAAAGCATCAATAGGGAGGGCATTACACAGCAGCACTGAGCAGTGTATCTGTGAATCCAGCTCTGGGGTGGGATAAACACTTACTAGAAAGCATCAATATGGAGGGCATTATACAGCACCACTGAGCAGTGTATCTGTGAATCCAGCTCTGGGGTGGGATAAACGCTTACTAGAAAGCATCAATATGGAGGACATTACACAGCACCACTGAGCAGTGTATTGTGAATCCAGCTCTGGGGTGGGATAAACACTTACTAGAAAGCATCAATATGGAGAGCATTACACAGCAGCACTGAGCAGTGTATCTGTGAATCCAGCTCTGGGGTGGGATAAACACTTACTAGAAAGCATCAATATGGAGAGCATTATACAGCAGCACTGAGCAGTGTATCTGTGAATCCAGCACTGGGGTGGGATAAACACTTACTAGAAAGCATCAATAGGGAGGGCATTACACAGCAGCACTGAGCAGTGTATCTGTGAATCCAGCTCTGGGGTGGGATAAACACTTACTAGAAAGCATCAATATGGAGAGCATTACACAGCAGCACTGAGCAGTGTATCTGTGAATCCAGCACTGGGGTGGGATAAACACTTACTAGAAAGCATCAATATGGAGGACATTATACAGCAGCACTGAGCAGTGTACTGTGAATCCCGCTCTGGGTTGGGAGTGATACAATGTATTTGTAAAGATAAAGTGTAACTTTCGGAGGAGGAATGATTTGTGCTGCGGTGGTTTTAGCTCGTGCAGTTTTCAGCTCCTGGAATTTTGGGGTTTGTCCAAGTTTTCCATTTCTGGATGCAGCTAAGAATGTTCCATTCTATGACGGAAAGAATATCTTGCACACAGGGCTGAGGATGTGACCTACAAAGTAAACTGTAAAGTTGTAGAATTTAACTCGTCAAAACATGTCTCTGCCCCCTCAGGTTGGGGTTCATTTCCATCAGGAATGAGGAATAAGGGGAGCAGTGGTACCCCCCCCCCCTGACACCCCCTTCACTGCAGCTGCAGGTGCCACATCACTGCAGGGGGCGCTCTGGGTACGGCTTTGATTGTTCACCTGATGATCCACTTTGGGATTTCACCCGTAATCCTGAATTATTTTTTCGTGATCAGTGCTGCGCACAACCAGAACGTTTGTAGACGCTTCATACATTTAATAAACGGCGCCTGCAGCTTTCAGTTTTTGTTTAATTTCTATCATAAATCATATTGTCGGATCAGATTGTAAAATACGAGGAAGGCAGCACCCGAACGTACGCAGCTTACGGGCGATCGGAATAATAATGGCCCAACTCAACGCTCGCCTCCTGAAGTGATCTCAAAATCAATGCGGACATAGAATTACTTAGTTAACCCCTTCAATTATGATATATAACACTGTGTCCTCCCACAGGTCAACACAAGACTCCTGAAATACTCTGTTCTGCTGGGGTAACCTGCATTCTTTACTATGCAAGCCTGTGATCTTATGTCAGCATAGCCCTCCTTAAATACTCTGTGGTGCTGGAGCATCCCGATCCTCATACTATATATCTCAGCCCCATGACCTCTCATACATTAACACAACCCTGCTGAAATACTCTGTGCTGCTGGAGCATCCCAATCATCATACTTTATATCTCAGCCCCATGACCTCTCATACATTAACACAACCCTCCTGAAATACTCTGTGCAGCTGAACCATCCAAATCATCATACTTTATATCTCAGCCCAATGATCTCTCATACATTAACACAACCTTCCTGAAATACTCTGTGCTGCTGGAGCATCCCGATCATCATACTTTATATCTCAGCCCAATGATCTCTCATACATTAACACAACCCTCCTGAAATACTCTGTGCAGTTGCAGTATCTTGCTATATTTTTTAAGTTTTTAGAAAATCAGATATCATTTCCTTTACACTTCACAAATAGTGATGGGAAAACCTGAACTGTAAAGTTTGGGGTCCATACAAGATACCACCGTGCACGGACCCCAAACACGGAGTTCTCAGGGAAGTTCGTGTTACTGTTCGGATTCGGCCACCCAGGCAATTAAAAAAATATAAAGTGAAAAGAGAGAAAATAGGGAATAAAGCAGGAGCGCTATACTTACCGAGTCTCCCGCGCAGCTGTAACTCTATTTCCAGGGCCGCCCATTAACCCTCATACATATTCACTGCTTTTTCCGCCCACTGGCAGTCCCGATGTCTTTGGTTCCAGTCAGACGTGCTCCAATTCTGTGTGACCATGTCTGTGATTGGTTGAAATCATACATGCTGTCTGTGTGCCAATGGAGTAAAAATAAATAAATTGGTGTAGGGTCCCCCCATATTGCGATACACAGCACAGATAAAGCATACGGCTACAGGCTGCAGCCCCCAGCTGTGCGCTGCATCAAAATAAGAGGGACCCAATTAGGCTTTTTCATTTATTTAAATAAATAATTTAAAAAAAAAAACAGCATGCAGTCCTCATCAAATTATGATAACCAGCCATGATAAATCTGACAGCTAGGGGCTGCTATTCACAGGTTGGGGAGGCCCATGGTTATTGGGCCCCCTCCCAGCCTAAAAATAACAGCCACCCAGAATTGTTGCATCCATTAGATGCATCCATACCGGCATTTTACCCCACACATCTCGATTTCCCTGGTGCGGTGGCAATTGGGGTAATATAAGGGGTTAATGACAGTTCACAGCTGTAACTAAGCCCTAGATTAGTAATGGGAGGTGTCAATGAGACCCCCTCATTACTGGTCAGTAAGTGAAAAGAGATAAACACAAACACCGAAAAAATCCATTATTTTAAATAAAATACAAAAAACCCACCCTCATTCTCTAGTTTTACACCATTATGACGCAGACAGCGTGTGATATTCCAACCAATCACAGACGCTGTCAGACACAGGGTGGGGACTCAGTCTGACTACAACCAATCACAGACACTGGGACTGCTAGTGGGCGGAGGAAGCAGTGCCCATGCATAAGGTTAATGAGCGGCCCCGGAAGTAGTGTTACACGCCTGCCATAAGCCCCTTAAACTTTTCTACCACCATTTTACAGCACAATGTTTAGGTAACCATAGACTTATATGGGGTTCAGCATCCGAGCAGATGTTCAAATCCGGTCCCAAACTGTATTTTTTAAAAAAAAATCCAGACGGACGCACCAAACATCTGCAGGACCGCCCATCTCTATTCACAAATACTTGCTACTTAGTGTTGATATCACATAAAATCCCAATAAAATATATTTAAGTTTGTGGGTGTAACATGACTTTTTCAAGGCACTGTATATATCATCAGTGAATTATCTGCAACATAAATATGCAAAAGAAAATAAAATGCATACCTTTAATGTATATCAACAGTGAATAGATCACACACATAAATATATACCAACTGCAAGATGGTGAGGCCTCCTCATTTTGTGACATTTCTGCACTCCTACTGCCGGTCTCCTACTGCCGGTCTCCAACTGCCGGTCTCCAACTGCCGGACTCCAACTGCCGGACTCCTTGTAATGCCTGCCTGGATCCACAGATTCAGATGGGCTGTAACGGGGAGACTAGAGGGAAGCCACTCACCAAGTAGGACCCCCAGAACCCTGAAACCCTTTAACCCCTATACAGGGATTTGGAATTACACAGGGCCCTGGAGATCACTACCTGTGGAAGGCTGCAGTCCGATGAGAGTAGTCGTCAGGCAGGGTCAAACCAGGAATAGCAGAACAGAGACAGAATCGGCAGGTAAGGACGTAATCAGAAAACTGAGCAGAGGTCAAATCCGGGTCGGGCAGTGAGGTACAAAAACAGCAGCCAGAAGGGTAGTCAAAAACACGCAGAAGTCAGCACACAGGAATCACCAAACAGAATAGGACGTAACAGGAGCCAGGAAAATCAGAACTATCTCTGGCAGTGGTCATGTGACAGGAGGGGGAATAAGAAGGGTGTGGTGTCTTCCTATGGGCTGTAGCTGAACGCTGGCAACTTCAGCTGGAAGACACATGCCACCCACAGTCAGCCAGCGGTACTGCAGATTCCAAGCTAACCCAGCCCAGTGGATGATCGGAGACTGCGCCCACCGGAGCCGCTGCCATCGACTTCTCTCCCATCACCAGCACCATCCACGGCAGGAACACGGCGTCGCCTGCTGATTGGAGCAGAAGTCGCTGGAGCAGACTCCGGCGGTGACGTAACACTCCTACTGCCGGACTTCCACTGAAAGACTCCTACTGCTGGACTCCTACTGCTGGACTCCTACTGCTGGACTCCTACTGCTGGACTCCTACTGTGGGACTCCTACTGCCGGACTCCTACTGCCGAACTCCTACTGCCGGACTGCTACTGCCGGACTCCTACTGCCGGACTGCTACTGCCGGACTGCTACTGCCGGACTCCTACTGCTGGACTCCTACTGCCGGACTCTGACTGCTGTACTCCTATTGCTGAACTCCTACTGCCAGACTCCTACTGCCGGACTCCTACTGCCAGACTCTTCCTGCCGGACTCTTCCTGCCGGACTCTTCCTTCCGGACTCTTCCTGCCGGACTCTTCCTGCCGGACTCCTACTGCCGGACTCCTACTGCCGGACTCCTACTGCCGGACTCCTACTGCAGGACTCCTACTGCAGGACTCCTACTGCAGGACTCCTACTGCAGGACTCCTACTGCCGGACTCCTACTGCCGGACTCCTACTGCCGGACTCCTACTGCAGGACTCCTACTGCAGGACTCCTACTGCCGGACTCCTACTGCCGGACTCTTACTGCCGGACTCTTACTGCCGGACTCCTACTGCCGGACTCCTACTGCCGGACTCCTACTGCCGGACTCCTACTGCAGGACTCCTACTGCAGGACTCCTACTGCAGGACTCCTACTGCAGGACTCCTACTGCCGGACTCCTACTGCCGGACTCCTACTGCCGGACTCCTACTGCAGGACTCCTACTGCCGGACTCCTACTGCCGGACTCCTACTGCCGGACTCTTACTGCCGGACTCTTACTGCCGGACTCCTACTGCCGGACTCCTACTGCCGGACTCCTACTGCCGGACTCCTACTGCAGGACTCCTACTGCAGGACTCCTACTGCAGGACTCCTACTGCAGGACTCCTACTGCAGGACTCCTACTGCCGGACTCCTACTGCCGGACTCCTACTGCAGGACTCCTACTGCAGGACTCCTACTGCAGGACTCCTACTGCCGGACTCTTACTGCCGGACTCTTACTGCCGGACTCCTACTGCCGGACTCCTACTGCCGGACTCCTACTGCAGGACTCCTACTGCAGGACTCCTACTGCAGGACTCCTACTGCAGGACTCCTACTGCAGGACTCCTACTGCCGGACTCCTACTGCCGGACTCCTACTGCCGGACTCTTACTGCAGGACTCCTACTGCCGGACTCCTACTGCCGGACTCCTACTGCCGGACTCTTACTGCCGGACTCTTACTGCCGGACTCTTACTGCCGGACTCCTACTGCCGCACTCCCACTGCCGCACTCCTACTGCCGGATTCCTACTGCCAGACTCCTACTGCAGGACTCCTACTGCAGGACTCCTACTGCAGGACTCCTACTGCCGGACCCCTAATGCCAGACTCCTACTGCCGGACTCCTACTGCTGGACTCCTACTGCAGGACTCCTACTGCAGGACTCCTACTGCCGGACTCCTACTGCCGGACTCCTACTGCCGGACTCCTACTGCCGGACTCCTACTGCCGGACTCTTACTGCCGGACTCTTACTGCCGGACTCTTACTGCCGGACTCCTACTGCCGGACTCCTACTGCCGGATTCCTACTGCTGGACTCCTACTGCCGGACTCCTACTGCCGGACTCCTACTGCAGGACTCCTACTGCAGGACTCCTACTGCAGGACTCCTACTGCCGGACTCTTACTGCCGGACTCTTACTGCCGGACTCTTACTGCCGGACTCTTACTGCCGGACTCTTACTGCCGGACTCCTACTGCCGGACTCCTACTGCAGGACTCCTACTGCTGGACTCCTACTGCAGGACTCCTACTGCAGGACTCCTACTGCAGGACTCCTACTGCAGGACTCCTACTGCAGGACTCCTACTGCAGGACTCCTACTGCCGGACCCCTAATGCCGGACTCCTACTGCCGGACTCCTACTGCCGGACTCCTACTGCAGGACTCCTACTGCCGGACTCCTACTGCCGGACTCCTACTGCCGGACTCCTACTGCCGGACTCTTACTGCCGGACTCTTACTGCCGGACTCTTACTGCCGGACTCTTACTGCCGGACTCCTACTGCCGGACTCCTACTGCAGGACTCCTACTGCCGGACTCCTACTGCCGGACTCCTACTGCCAGACTCCTACTGCCGGACTCCTACTGCCGGACTCCTACTGCCAGACTCCTACTGCCGGACTCCTACTGCCGGACTCCTACTGCCGGACTCCTACTGCCAGACTCCTACTGCCAGACTCCTACTGCCGGACTCTTACTGCCGGACTCCTACTGCCGGACTCCTACTGCCGGACTCCTACTGCTGGACTCCTACTGCCGCACTCCTACTGCCAGACTCCTACTGCCAGACTCCTACTGCCGGACTCCTACTGCCGGACTCCTACTGCCAGACTCCTACTGCCAGACTCCTACTGCCAGACTCTTACTGCCGGACTCCTACTGCCGGACTCCTACTGCCGGACTCCTACTGCCGGACTCCTACTGCCGCACTCCTACTGCCAGACTCCTACTGCCAGACTCCTACTGCCGGACTCTTACTGCCGGACTCCTACTGCCGGACTCCTACTGCCAGACTCCTACTGCTGGACTCCTACTGCCGGACTCCTTCTCTGATGATGCTCCTGCTTGTAGTTGTCTGAGGAGTATTCCCATGACTTGCCCTCCCATGCACCAGGTGGATACTCTGCATTTCTACCCCGCCATACACTTCCACGTCTACGTATTACAGCCCTATAGGTCCAGGACTGACCGCTATAGATGCAGTCGGCAGAGCTGTCAGCGCCATCGTCCTTTGTTGCAGTGAATAACATCAAAGTTTTTTTTTTCCTTTTCTTCTTTTTTATATCTCAATTCTGACTTTTTAAAGCAAATCTAAACAGCTGCACAATGCGGTTATTTAGTAGCGTTAGTAGCGCGGCCCCTCACGGCGTCCTGTGATCACAGATGATGGAACGCGCTGAGGTTTCGCCTGTTTTCAGGATGAATCCTCTTCTGTCATTACAGTATGTTCCTGGCAGCAGCCGCTCGCTGAACATCTGCTCACACCAATATATCACCGCCATTCTCACGCTCACCCCGGCCGATGCCGCCATCACTGAGATACTGTCCTATATCAAGGATGTGATACATCCACAAGAGGAAGTCAACTGTGTGAACAGGGGCCGGGGTGAGAACCACAGCGCCAAGTCTAAAGGCCCTGTCACACACAGAGATAAATCTGCGGCAGATCTGTGGTTGCAGTGAAATTGTGGACAATCAGTGGCAGGTTTGTGGCTGTGTACAAATGGAACAATATGTCCATGATTTCACTGTAACCACAGATCTGCCAAAGATTTATCTCTGTGTGTGACAGGGCCTTAAGGGTCACACACCGCAGGTGACAGTCTGATAAATACCGCAATATAAATATTCCAGAAGCAGAATCACAGTGCCATACACTGAGCACAAAGTGCCATACAGTGAGCGGATAAAGCCATATAGTGAGTACATAGAGCCATACACTGAGCAGATCAGCCATATAGTGAGTACATAGTGCCATATAGCATAAATACATAGAGCCATACACTGAGCACATAGTGCCATATAGCATAAATACATAGAGCCATACACTGAGCACATAGTGCCATATAGTAAATACATAGTGCCATACACTGAACACATAGTGCCATATAGTAAATACATAGTGCCATACACTGAACACATAGTGCCATATAGTAAATGCATAGATGAGGTCTCCTCCAGGCAGGACCACGGATCTCGGCTTTCCAAACATTAACATGAAGTATTATATTGGAGTTTACCGCGGTCAGTATTGCATGGGTTCAGATTAGCAATGGTGACGGCTGCTGCTAATAAGGCTCAGGCCGAATCCTTATAGACAGTTGTATAATTACACTCTGATGGGCCAGAATGCAAAATTTTTGCCTGAGCCACCACCTGCATGTTGGTCAGATATATGTGCCTTTGTAGCATTGTAGACCCTATGAAGAAATATGTGTTCACCCGCCATGTAATAATGTCCTAGCTCTTTCTTGTAATTATCTCCCCCATTCTGGCCTCTTCCTGTAATAATGACCCCTCATCCTGGGCCCCTACCGGGTAAAATGGTACTATGCAGGTATGATATCCCCCATCTAGGTAAAATATCTCTCATCCAAATGTAATGTTCCCATCCAGGTATAATGTCCCCTATCCTGATATATATATCCCCCATCCTGGTATAATTTCCCCCATCCTGGTATAATGTCCCCATTGTGGTATATATGTCCCCCATCCTGGTACAATGTTCCACATCCTGGAATAATGTTCCCCAACCTGGTATATATGTACCACATTCGGGTATGTATGTCCCTCATCCTGGTATATATGTCCCCATCCTGGTATATATGCCCTCATCCTGGTATATATGTCCCCATCCTGGTATACAGTATATGCCCCCATCCTGATAAATATGTTCCCATGCTAGTATAATGTTCCCATCCTGGTATATATGTCCCCCACCCTGGTAAATATGTCCCCACCCTGGTAAATATGTCCCCACCCTGGCATACATGTTCCCATTCTGGTATATATCTACCACATCCTGGTATGATGTTCCCCATCCTGGTATATATATCCCCCATCCTGGTGTGTATTTCCCCATCCTGGTATAATGTTCCCCATCCTGGTATATATATCCCCCATCCTGGTGTGTATTTCCCCATCCTGGTATAATGTTCCCCATCCTGGAATAATATCCCCCATCTTGATAAATATGTCCCTATCCTGGTATAATGTTCCCATTCTGGTATATGTCCCCTTCCTGGTATGATGTTCCCTATCCTGGTGTATATATATATCCCCCATCCTGGTATAATGTCCCTACTCCCACAACGTGATGTGTCCTTCTCTATAGGCGGTGCAGAAGCTGGCATCTCATTTCTGCATCACGTCACAGCCATGCGCCATCCGTCACTGATTGGCCAATGTCTGCTGCTGGCCTCTGATTGGCCGATGATGGGTATTGCAGCATAGGGGGTCTGTGAGTAACTGCACTGCTATAAGTCCCCCATCCAGGGTAATTTGGCATTGGCTGGCCCCTTTACCCACAATCCCAATCGTTACGCTCCTGCTTATGGGCTATACTTTGCGCACAGCGCCTGCTTTCTTAGGTCATCTCCGGGCTGGCTATAAGCGCGCTCGCCGTGAATATCGCTTGTCTCTGATGAGCCGGTGGAGCAGCAGAAAACATTTGATTTGCAATATAAAAGTCCTCGCAGCTTTTATTACCGCGGCTGAAATTGCATTTCAAAATGGCTCCATAAAACAATATTGTCTTCCATTATTATTCCCGTCTTTCTCCCCTTTGTCTCCCCACAGGTCTATGATGTAGAATACAAATTCTTCATTGACGGGGAGAAGACGACGGTCCTGATGGAGATCGATCCACAGAAAAGGACGGAAACTTTCCGGACAGAGAACGGCACGGATAATGCGGTGGAGATTCACGACTTTAAACACGTGCGTTCTTCATTTTCTTACCATAGATTTTTTTTTACCTATAAAATACTAAAATAAATGCAGAAAAAAAAAGCAAAACTAGTGAAGCTCGAAAAATGTGCAGTCAATTCAACATGGCGTAAAAGCCGACTTCTGCGGACGCATGAATGATGCGCTCTGATTGAATGTCTCGTTCCAATTTCCTTGTTTTATTGATAATGAAGACATTTTACATTGATGAAGCGCAAAATCCCCAAACACCAAATATTTCACATCACCACGGACAGATCCGCAGAGACAGAGCCGCGGGTGAGAATCGACAGAGCCGCGGGTGAGAATCGACAGAGCCGCGGGTGAGAATGGACAGAGCCGCGGGTGAGAATGGACAGAGCCGCGGGCGAGAATCGACAGAGCCGCGGGTGAGAATGGACAGAGCCGCGGGTGAGAATGGACAGAGCCGCGGGTGAGAATGGACAGAGCCGCGGGTGAGAATGGACAGAGCCGCGGGTGAGAATGGACAGAGCCGCGGGTGAGAATGGACAGAGCCGCGGGTGAGAATGGACAGAGCCGCGGGCGAGAATGGACAGAGCCGCGGGTGAGAATCGCTGGGATGCGAGGTCTGATACTTTGTGGCAGGCGGATTGTAAACATCTAGAAAATAACTCTTTATTACTGCAAACTATTGCCAGAGGTTAACCCTTTGCATGTGGGCGTCCTTGCCATAGAGTAGATCCATTAGCTGAAGGGTCTGAGTTGTGAGGGGCACAGATAAAGGTTAAAGCGCTCCATACACAGGTAGCGCCCCCTACTGGCGGCACGAGACAGACTATAACCAGAAATCAGAGTCAGATAGAGGAAACACTGTCAACATCCATAGCACTGCAGGTTTGTTACAATGTGTCAGTGTTCCCAGCAGCTTAGATCTCTCTTCTGTCTTATTTATTTACCTAGAATGATACATTGTAACAAACTCAATATCTGTGCAACAAAGTTCCCGACTTTCCATTCCATTTAGTCCCGGCCTCCAGAATCTTCAGACATTTCAGGTCAGACCATATTTGTGCTCCATTCAGCGGCTCATTACCCTCTTCATTTTGTTTAATACCCAAATGTTACAGCCGGCGCTGACCCTCCGACGTAGTCTCCGCACCATCTGCTCACTACAAACATAGCCTGAAACCGGCTCCATAAACCCCGGCAGATCTTCATTTCCAAATTATAATAAGATCGTTAGACGTGTAAACCAGATAATAAGGGCATTACCTTTTATGATAGGACAGGAGGCACAATCACCTGTAACTGGCCAATTACAGAACAGTTTACATAAGATAGGAACATTCAATTTCTTCATCATATTCCTAACCTACTACTTCAGTGCCGTATTATAGCACTTATATTCTGATACATAGGGGCAGTATTATAGTAGTTATATTCTTGTACATAGGGGCAGTATTATAGTAGTTATATTCTTGTACATAGGGGGCAGTATTATAGTAGTTATATTCTTGTACATAGGGGGCAGTATTATAGTAGTTATATTCTTGTACATAGGAGCAGTATTATAGTAGTTATATTCTTGTATATAGGGGCCGTATTATAGTAGTTATATTCTTGTACATAGGGGGCAGTATTATAGTAGTTATATTCTTGTACATAGGGGCAGTATTATAGTAGTTATATTCTTGTACATAGGGGGCAGTATTATAGCAGTTATATTCTTGTACATAGGAGCAGTATTATAGCAGTTATATTCTTGTACATAGGGGCAGTATTAGTAGTTATATTCATGTACATAGGGGCAGTATTATAGCAGTTATATTCTGATACATAGGGGCAGTATTATAGTAGTTATATTCTTGTACATAGGAGCAGTATTATAGTAGTCATATTCTTGTATATAGGGGCCGTATTATAGTAGTTATATTCTTGTACATAGGGGGCAATATTATAGTAGTTATATTCTTGTACATAGGGGGCAGTATTATAGTAGTTATATTCTTGTACATAGGGGGCAGTATTATAGCAGTTATATTCTTGTACATAGGAGCAGTATTATAGTAGTTATATTCTTGTACATAGGGGCAGTATTATAGTAGTTATATTCTTGTACATAGGGGGCAGTATTATAGTAGTTATATTCTTGTATATAGGGGCCGTATTATAGTAGTTATTTTCTTGTACATAGGGGCCGTATTATAGTAGTTATATTCTTGTACATAGGGGCAGTATTATAGCAGTTATATTCTTGTATATAGGAGCAGTATTATAGTAGTTATTTTCTTGTACATAGGGGCAGTATTATAGTAGTAATATTCTTGTACATAGGAGCAGTATTATAGTAGTTATATTCTTGTACATAGAGGGCAGTATTATAGTAGTTATATTATTGTACATAGGGGCAGTATTATAGTAGTTATATTCTTGTACATAGGGGCAGTATTATAGTAGTTATATTCTTGTACATAGGGGCAGTATTATAGTAGTTATATTCTTGTACATAGGAGCAGTATTATAGTAGTTATATTCTTGTATATAGGGGCCGTATTATAGTAGTTATTTTCTTGTACATAGGGGCCGTATTATAGTAGTTATATTCTTGTACATAGGGGCAGTATTATAGCAGTTATATTCTTGTATATAGGAGCAGTATTATAGTAGTTATTTTCTTGTACATAGGGGCAGTATTATAGTAGTAATATTCTTGTACATAGGAGCAGTATTATAGTAGTTATATTCTTGTACATAGGGGCAGTATTATAGTAGTGATATTCTTGTACATAGGAGCAGTATTATAGTAATTATATTCTTGTATATAGGGGCAGTATTATAGTAGTTATATTCTTGTACATAGGAGCAGTATTATAGTAGTTATATTCTTGTACATAGAGGCAGTATTATAGTAGTTATATTCTTGTACATGGGGGCAGTATTATAGTAGTTATATTCTTGTACATAGGGGCAGTATTATAGTAGTTATATTCTTGTATATAGGGGCAGTATTATAGTAGTTATATTCTTGTGCATAGGGGGCAGTATTATAGTAGTTATATTCTTATACATAGGGGCAGTATTATAGTAGTTATATTCTTGTATATAGGGGGCAGTATTATAGTAGTTATATTCTTGTACATCGGGGCAGTATTATAGTAGTTATATTCTTGTGCATAGGGGGCAGTATTATAGTAGTTATATTCTTATACATAGGGGCAGTATTATAGTAGTTATATTCTTGTATATAGGGGCAGTATTATAGTAGTTATATTCTTGTGCATAGGGGCAGTATTATAGTAGTTATATTCTTGTATAAAGGGGCAGTATTATAGTAGTTATATTCTTGTACATAGGCACAGTATTATAGTAGTTACATTCTTGTACATAGGGGGCAGTATTATAGTAGTTATATTCTTGTACATAGGGGCAGTATTATAGTAGTTACATTCTTGTACATAGGGGCAGTATTATAGTAGTTATATTCTTGTACATAGGAGGCAGTATTATAGTAGTTATATTCTTGTACATAGGGGCAGTATTATAGTAGTTATATTCTTATACATAGGGGGCAGTATTATAGTAGTTATATTCTTGTACATAGGGGCAGTATTATAGTAGTTATATTCTTGTACATAGGGGCAGTATTATAGTATTTATATTCTTGTACATAGGGGCAGTATTATAGTAGTTATATTCTTGTACATAGGAGCAGTATTATAGTAGTTATATTCTTGTACATAGGGGCAGTATTATAGTAGTTATATTCTTGTACATAGGGGCAGTATTATAGTAGTTATATTCTTGTACATAGGGGCAGTATTATAGTAGTTATATTCTTGTACATAGGAGCAGTATTATAGTAGTTATATTCTTGTACATAGGAGCAGTATTATAGTAGTTATATTCTTGTACATAGGGGGCAGTATTATAGTAGTTATATTCTTGAACTTAGAGGGCAGTATTATAGTAGCTATATTCTTGTACATAGGGGGCAGTATTATAGTAGTTATATTCTTGTACATAGGAGCAGTATTATAGTAAATTTTATTGTACATAGGGGCAGTATTATAGTAAATTGTATTGTACATAGGGGCAGTATTATAGTAAATTTTATTGTTGTATATAGGGGCAGAATAGTAATTGTTATATTTTTTACATAGGACTTTTTTATAGAACATTTCATAATAGATTTTACATTACATTTAGTAATTTGTATTGAATTGCTGCATCACATTTTTATAAGATATGGTGCTTTGTACGAGACGTCTCACATTGTTCTGTCTTGGTCCTGACTCTCTCTCTCTCGTGTGGAGGAGACGTCTCACATTGTTCTGTCTTGGTCCTGACTCTCTCTCTCGTGTGGAGGAGACGTCATGCCTCGTCTAATTCATGATGGACTTTGGTGTTATTTATGCCAGAAATCCTACACCAATGCAGGACTGGAGTAAGATTTCTGGAGAGGTGCGCGCCGCTTGTCATACGCTCCCGATTCTCTTCACTAATCAGGAGCGTCTGACTCCATTATGCCCCATCACCTAGATGTGCAGGCAATGTGAGGGTCCGGCTGAGTCGGGGTCAGGGTCTCCTGATGTCCCCCCTGTGCTCAGGTGCACACACTGCCTTGCATTGCAGATATTAGTGATGGACCTGGATTTCCTCCTCGGTTGGTAAATTTCACTCCGTAACGTCTTGCTTTATTTCAGGGAATTACCGCCATATACTTTGCTGGACTTGAAAAATGTTTTATCAAAACTCAGAGCAAAGAAATCCCGGTGTTTGAAGAAGCGGAGCTGGAATTAGAGGTTTGTCTTCACGTTTCTTCCTTGTACTCGTTTCTTTTGTCCACAGGTGGATCCAGCGATGAGCGGCTCAGTATAAGTCTCGGCATTTGCTCGGTGGTGGGCTTCCTCGCCAATGAGGGGAGAACATGGACAACACCGAATATTCACGAGACCAGTGGGAACGTCACGCTGAGTGGGATCATTGGGAACTTTCTTGCTCCACATCCCATCATCTGTGTCCCAGCGTTTTATTTATTGGAGCAGACAGATGACATGAGAGGAATCTGCAGCGCCGGAGCCGCCTGTGCCTAGAAGTCATGGCCGGGCGGCGCTTTACCAACACTTTAGGCCCTTCCATTATGTTTTTTATACATTAGGGGCAGTTTCATAGGGAGACAATTTCCCTATGTGTAGGTGGTTTGAGTATGATGAGAATTCAGAGAACCTAGAGGCGTTCCACAAGAGAACAGAAGAACAAGTGATATAGTGCTGCCAGGCAACAGTATTAACCACTGAGCCATTGAGCAGGAATAGCCACTGAGCCACAATGCAGGAGTATTTACTGAGAATATGCTGACAGCTGCTAAGTCACCATGCTGGAATACTCACTGAGCCATTACAGCAGGGTAAGCACTGAGCCAATCTGCTGGTGGAAACAATGAGGCATTGTTTGGAAGTGAGCACTGTACTAAAGTAACCACATTGATATTGTGTACAGTAACCATTAAACCACAGTTCTGGGGAAACCTCCAAGTCACTGTGCTGGGGTAACTACAGCTACAGTCCTGTGACGACCACAGAGCCAAATTGCTATGACAACTAAGCCCATGTACGAGTGTAAACAGGTAGGAGTGTAAACAGGTAGGAGTGTAAACAGGTAGGAGTGTAAACAGGTAGGAGTGTAATCAGATAAAGTGTAAACAGGGACAAGGATGCACCAGCGCAGATAACGAGGAGACAGTGGTAATGGTAATGTAACAACAATACATTATTTGCTTCACACAAAGGAAAGATGCTTTCCGCACAGGATCAAGGAGTAATGAGAATAATGGCAAAGAAACAAAACATATAACAAGAAAATACAGTAATTTACACAAATAGCATATAAACGCAATGCAATATATACAGTATATCACAAAAGTGAGTACACCCCTTCCATTTTTCTTAATATTTTATGATATCTTTTCATATATATGCTGTAATAGTCCCTTTGTTGAGGTCATTAGTGAACCATTGTGCTGACCTGAACACTCCATTTTTCTGGAGTAGCCACTGGGCTCCTGTGCCGGGCCAGCCGCTCAGCCATTTTACACCAATATGCTGAGATCATCTTTGAGCCATTGTGAAAGGGAAAGCACTAAGCCTCTGTGCTGGGGTGTGAAGACTTGAGGTTTAGGTATATCCCTTAGTTCCCATTTCAGGGTATTGTTATAGAGTTATAGAATGATAGAGTTGGAAGGGACCTCAAGGGCCATTGGGTCCAACCCCCTGCAAGTGCAGGTTTTCCTAAATCATCCCAGCTATATGTTTCTCCAGCTTCCCCTTGAAGATGTTCATTGATGGAGAGCTCACTACCTCTCTTGGTCACCTGTCCCACTCTCTGACTGCCCTGACTGCCTCCCGTGGCTGCCTGTTCCACTCTCTGACTGCCCTCACTGCCTCCCATGGTAGCCTGTTCCACTCTCTGACTGCCCTCACTGCCTCACATGGCTTCCTGTTCCACTCTCTGACTGCCCTGACTGCCTCCCGTGGCTGCCTGTTCCACTCTCTGACTGCCCTCACTGCCTCCCATGGTAGCCTGTTCCACTCTCTGACTGCCCTCACTGCCTCACATGGCTTCCTGTTACACTCTCTGACTGCCCTCACTGCCTCCCGCGGTAACCTGCTTAACTCTATGGCTGCCCTCACTACCTCCTGTGGCCACCTGTTACACTCTCTTACTGTCGTCACTAAATCCCATGGCTGCCTGTTCCACTCTGTAACTGCCCTCACTGCCTCCTTTGGTAGCCTATTCCACTCTCTGACTGCCCTCACTGCCTTACGTGGCTGCCTGTTACACTCTCTGACTGCCCTCACTGCCTCCCGTGGCTTCCTGTTCCACTCTCTGACTGCCCTCACTGCCTCCCGTGGCTTCCTGTTCCACTCTCTGACTGCCCTGACTGCCTCCCGTGGTAGCCTGTTCCACTCTGACTGCCCTCACTGTCTCCCGTGGCTGCCTGCTACACTCTCTGACTGCCCTCACTGCCTCCCATGGTGGCCTGTTCCACTCTCTGACTGCCCTCACTGCCTCCCGCGGTAGCCTGCTTAACTCTTTGGCTGCCCTCACTGCCTCCTGTGGCCACCTGTTCCACTCTCTTACTGTCATCACTAAATCCCATGGCTGCCTGTTCCACTCTTTGGCTGCCCTCACTGCCTCCTGTGGCCGCCTGTGCCACTCTCTGATTGCCCTCACTGCCTCCCGCGGTAGCCTGCTTAACTCTTTGGCTGCCCTCACTGCCTCCTGTGGCCACCTGTTCCACTCTCTTACTGTCATCACTAAATCCCATGGCTGCCTGTTCCACTCTGTAACTGCCCTCACTGCCTCCTTTGGTAGCCTGTTCCACTCTCTGGCTGCCCTCACTGCCTCCTGTGGCCACCTGTTCCACTCTCTGACTGCCCTCACTGCCTCCTTTGGTAGCCTATTCCACTCTTTGGCTGCCCTCACTGCCTCCTGTGGCCGCCTGTTCCACTCTCTGATTGCCCTCACTAGTGTCTGATCTGAATCTCCTTCCTTTTAGTTTCTTCCCATTGCTTCTTGTACCTCCTTGGGCTAATGAGAATAGGGTGGTCCCTCTGCACTGTGACCTCTCAGATATTTGTAGACCGCTATTAAGTCTCCTCTCAGCCTTCTCTTTTGCAAACTAAACATCCCTAGTTCTTTTAGTCGGTCTTCATGTGACATGGTTTGCAGACCTTCTACCATCTTGGTTGCTCTTCTCTGGTCTTGCTTCAATATATCAATTTCTTTCTTTAAATGGGACCCAGAACTGTACCCAGTATTCCAGGTGGGGTGTGACCAGGGCAGAGTATAGGGGAATAATGACCTCTCTTGAGCTAGATTAAATGTTTGTCTTGATACATCTCTACATTTTATTACCCTTTTTAGCTGCACCTCGGCACTGTTGGGTCATGTTGAATCTGTGATCTACTATTATGCCCAAGTACTTTTCCCCTTGTGTCTTACAGGATTGGGGGGTGAGGGTGGGGCAATCCTGGCAGTCCTCTCATTGTTCACTAATTCAATTAGACTGTATTATTGTCATCCAAATGCAGAATAGGTAATGCAATCCATAATCAGCAGACATTCCACAAATTACCATACAAGAGGCACCAAACAGTCTGACATTAAACAATGGCTAAAATCTCATGATTTACTAAACAAAGGAACAATTCATATGGCATAATTAAAAATAATTCAACCCCACAAGTGACCAGATTGACAATGAGTCATCACATGGCGTACCCACCTAGCCGCTGTACTGGGGTACCAACTGAGCCACTGTGCTAGGGTACCTACTGAGCCACTGTGCTGGGGTACCTACTGAGCCATTGTGTTGGGGTACCTATTGAGCCACTGTGCTGGGGTACCTGCTGAGCCACTGTACTGGGGTACCTACTGAGCCACTGTGCTGGGGTGCCTGCTGAGCCACTGTGCTGGGGTGCCTACTGAGCCACTGTGCTGGGGTGCCTACTGAGCCACTGTGCTGGGGTACCTACTGAGCCACTGTGCTGGGGTGCCTACTGAGCCACTGTGCTGGGGTACCTACTGAGCCACTGTGCTGGTGTACCTGCTGAGCCACTGTGCTGGGGTGCCTACTGAGCCACTGTGCTGGGGTACCTGCTGAGCCACTGTGCTGGGGTACCTACTGAGCCACTGTGCTGGGGTACCTGCTGAGCCACTGTGCTGGTGTACCTGCTGAGCCACTGTGCTGGTGTACCTGCTGAGCCACTGTGCTGGTGTACCTGCTGAGCCACTGTGCTGGTGTACCTGCTGAGCCACTGTGCTGGTGTACCTGCTGAGCCACTGTGCTGGTGTACCTGCTGAGCCACTGTGCTGGGGCAACCACTGAGCCACTGTGCTGGGGTGCCCACTGAGCCACTGTGCTGGGGTGCCCACTGAGCCACTGTGCTGGGGTGCCCACTGAGCCACTGTGCTGGGGTACCTACTGAGCCACTGTGCTGGGGCAACCACTGAGCCACTGTTCTGGGGAAACCACTGAGCCACTGTTCTGGGGCAACCACTGAGCCACTGTTCTGGGGCAACCACTGAGCCACTGTTCTGGAGCAACCACTGAGCCACTGTGCTGAAATAAAAGTTTATTTAAAAACCAAAACTATTGCAGCAATTTCAATGCACTTTACACAGGGGTCTCCCGTTTACTGATGTGCCCCATCTCAATAATTAAAAGAAACTCCTTTGTTATACGGTGTTTTCCGTGAACAATAACAATAAATCAATTTCACAAACTTTCACCAACTAAAAATAAACAGAACTAAAGCCGGAGAACCATCCATCACTGGATGTCAGCGCGGTCCTCGCACATGTGGGGACAATTTCCTGCGCTGGATTTATGAGAAACTTTCCATTTCTTGATTATATTTTATTGTGAAACATTTTTGCTTCTGTACAAATTTCCCAGATGAATCCGTCCCAAAGTAAAGAGCTGCGTGGAGACGTCTGTGTTCTCTTCTCCGTAACAATGTAACACTTGAAGGACAAATCCAGTAAATGAGAAGACGCATTGTACAGAGACGCCGTCCGTGCGGTCACAATCCGTGCGGTCACAATCCGTGCGGTCACAATCCGTGCGGTCACAATCCGTGCGGTCACAATCCGTGCGGTCACAATCCGGACACTTCTTTCATTCTTGCCAAATTTTGGATTAATGAGCGCAAGGTTAAGCGACGCCCCCAATACAGGCCCCTCCTACTTCACAGACCACACCCCCTTTCTCTAATAGACTCAAGATTCTAGAGACCATAGATTTATATCATAAGGGTGGAGGGGCTTTGTCTCTGAGACCTATCAGCAAATGCTGTGATGTGGAGTGGGGTCCCCTGAGTGTGTGCGCAGGGGCTGAGCCTGATGAGGTAGGATCCCTCTGAAGAAACAGTCAGGTAACGCTTCAGAAAGAAAGAAAAAAAGGAAAGAAAGAGAAAAAGAAAGAGAAAACGAAAGAAAGAAAGAAATGAAAAAAGGAAGGAAAGAAAGAAATGAAAAAAGAAAAGAAGTGATGAAAGGAAAAATGGAGGGAAAAAGCAGGAAAGAAAGGGAGGAGGAATGGAAAAAAGAAAGGGAGGAAAATAGCACTGGAGGGAGGAATAAAGGAAAACAAAGGGAGAAAGGAAGGGAGGAAGGAAGAAAGGGAGGGAGGAAGCAAGGACTTATGGAAGGAAAAAGCGAAGGAGAAAAAGAAAGGAAATGAGGAAAGAAAGGGGAAGAAGGAAGAATGTGATGAAAGAAGGAAGGAAAAAACAAAGGGAGGAAGGAAGGGATGAAAGAAAGGAGGAAGAAAGAAAGGGAGGGAGGAAGGAAAGACGAAAGGGAGGGAGGAAGGGATAAAAGAAGGATGGATGGAAAAAAGGAAGGAAGGAAAAGGAATAAAAAATAAATTAGGATGGAATTAAATTCAGGAGAGAGGAGAGGAGGCGTGTACTGTACCTTGCTGTAAGATGGTTTTTAGCAGTTTCTTCTCGTTTTTAGCATTTCTCTCTCTGCTTAGGATGGGGACATCCCCACAATCTATGAACAGTCCCTGTTCTGGATCCCCTCTGAGAACCCTGTAGAGGACACAGATTTCCTGAAGAATTCCAGGATCCTGGAGCTTTGTCACAATAAGTCTGTGCACTGGATCTTTCCCGCTGCTCCAACAGGTAACAGAATGTGTCTTTTTTGGAACAATGTGATTGGTGGATTTACTAATGTGAGAAGACTTTCAAATTGGCAAAATATTGCTGAAAAGTGGCTTAATGGATGCCGGTGTGTGGCAAACTGAAATATGGAGTTTATCTGAAAAAAAGCTATTGACCGCAGACCGATCCGCGGTGTTATGGGATGTCTGGTGATTACCAATATGCTCCATTACGAGTCAATACCGCAGATCTGTCATTTACGGTTCTGACTCTTTTCGCCATCTCACTTTGCTCCCATATTTAGTTTGATCTCACACTTTGGAGTGAGGAGTGGGTGGTTTATTCCGCGATATTGGGGGCGGCCGCGCTGGACGCAATGGTTGTCACTCAGCTTTCTCATAGATAAATCTAGACCCAATTTCTAACAGATTTAAATTGTGTCGACAGGACGGGGTCAGGGCAGATTTTCAAGAACATCTCTATTTCCTGACATGAGATATATGGAAAGTGCGAGAAAGCTTTTCCCAACAAATACTATGAAGTCACAGAAGTTTCTATTATAATATCAATATAAAACATAAATGCCCAATTCATCAATTGCGTTTTATTCTTTAAACCCTTTTTAGTTTGTGATATTTGTTGACGTTTCTTGGGCTAAATTCGTCACAATGGTGAACGTGCTTCATGAATTTTGTGCAAAATGAGAAATGCTAGTGTTTGTCTTTTACCTTTTTGCTCCTTGTTATAGCAGAAAGCCGCATGTTCCAATAAAACATCGCACACAACAATAACATTATACTGTATAAAGAAATCGCTCCAGACACTAGACGACATTTGCTCCAAAATGTAGCAACTTTTTAAATGTCACAATTAATAAATTGGCTGCAAAAGTTTAGAAAATAAAAGCCATAACCACAATGGTAAATTGAGAAATAGATGAACAGATAAAATAGAATTAAAAAAAAAGACACAAATTAAAAGAGCAAATTGTATCAAATAAAAAAGAAGCTAAAACCATAAAAAAATAGACAAAAAACAGTCAGAAATATAATAATGAGTGGGGTCATTAAGTTATATAAAATCAGATGAATATTGAAAGTGTCTCCAGATTAAAGCTAAGCCCTGACCTGGAAGACGGAGATGGATTCTGGTCTCCATTGCTCTTGTTTTGACATAAACGCTGATTGTATCCATTACACGGACTGGATATAATGGCTGGAAACATTCATCAGAGCGGCGGCGTCACTTATTAATCGCAGACATGAAGCGACTCTCCACCGGATACTAATTGTAGATAATTATTACAATCCTCAAAGACGCCCGTTCTGCTGATGTAGGAAATCCACTTACATGTCCTTTATAGAACATACTATCTATTGTTTATTAGATCTGGTGACTAATTTCCTAATTATCACATCACAGGAGTCAGGGTGCGATGTAATTAGGCAAATGATTGGAGATGGAGGCCTCCATACAGGTGATGTTCATGGTGAGACACAGTGCAACCTACAGGTCAAATCCCCACAAATAGATGGGCCCCTTCCACACCGGGCCCCGCACAGCTGCCCGCTCCGGCATGTACAGCCTCCGCGGAGTCGTCACTTTGCCTGGCTGGTAGCTCGATGGTGCCGTAGTCTTAGGCGGGCTTTGCACACTACGACATTGCAGGTGCGATGTCGGTGGGGTCAAATTGAAAATGACGCACTTCCGGCATCGCATGCGACATCGCAGTGTGTAAAGCCTAGATGATACGATTAACGAGCGCAAAATCGTCGTTATCGTATCATCGGTGCAGCGTCGGCGTAATCCATGATTACGCTGACGCGACGGTCCGATGTTGTTCCTCGCTCCTGCGGCAGCACACATCGCTGTGTGTGAAGCCGCAGGAGAGAGGAACATCTCCTACCGGCCTCACTGCGGCTTCCGTAGGATATGCGGAAGGAAAGAGATGGGCAGGATGTTTACATACTGCTCATCTCCGCCCCTCCGCTCCGATTGGCCGCCTGCCGTGTGACGTCACAGTGACGCCGCACGACCCGCCCCCTTAACAAGGAGGCGGGCCGCCGGCCACAGGGACGTCGCACGGCAGGTGAGTGTGTGTGTGAAGCTGGCGTAGCGATAATTTTCGCTACGCCAGCTATCACCACATATCGCTGCTGCGACGGGGGCGGGCACTATCGCACTCGGCATCGCAGCATCGGGCTGCGATGTCGCAGTGTGCAAAGCCCGCCTTAGGCTACTTTCACACATCCGGTTTGAGCCGTGCGGCTCAATCCGGCTGTGAAACCTATGCAACGGATGCGGTGAAAACACCGCATCCTTTGCATAAGTTTTTACATGCGGCCAGTCCGTTTTTTTCCGGTTGCGGCACGCTACTGAGCATGCGCAGTGGAAAAAACCGCATGCGGCGGCCAGATGAGATTTTTTTTTCCGCATTGCGCCGCATCCGGCATCCATAGGCATGCATTGAAAATGCGCCGCAGAGGCCGGATGCGGCGCGATGCGTTTTTTTTTTGCCGGAGCAAAAAACGTTGCAGGGAACGTTCTATCCGGCCGCGGCATCGGCTAAATCTGCCGCATGCGGCAAAAACCGGACCGAACGCAAGCCCATGCGGCACAATACGGCACTAATGTAAGTCTATGCAAAAAAAAAACGCAACCGGCGGCAAAAAAAACGGTTGCGGTTCCTCTGCAGAGTGCCGTATTGTGCCGCATTGCAGAAACCGGAGGTGTGAAAGTAGCCTTGCCGGCTGTCACTGAGCTTTCACAGAGGCAGACGTGGGTGCAGAGCATTGTAGGAAATTGTGGGGATGATTTTTATCAATAATGTTTCATTCTCTGTAAATTGAGCTTTTATTTTACGTTAAAGCTCCTGAATTTGAAGATTTTGATGATGGAGAAGACGAGGATTCAGCAGCAGAACAAAGAGCACATCTACCTAAAGGGCAAAGAGAAGACAAGCAGAGCGGCAAGCGTCAGTCCAGATCTCTGACCGAAGAGGATCAACCCATCAATGACTATGTAAGTGCCATTACCGTAATGTGCGTAATCTACATAGTGATGTAACGGGGAGCAGAGGATGGATATACATCAGGTGTCCAACAAAGGCAGCTCCCAGGATCCCCACCAGATCCTCAAAGACAAAGCTTATATGGCCGGTCTCTTCCCGACCACTCCACACTCAAAATCTCATCACTTGGCTGAGCACTCCTGTGTTCTCTATAAATGATCCACTGCCAGACTCTTCTGTGCTCTCCTAACTCCTCTATCCTCCTCCTCCAGACTCCTCTGTCCTCCGCCCTCCAGACTCCTCTGTCCTCCTCCCCCCAGACTCCTCGGTCCTCCTCCCTCCAGACTCCTCTGTACTCCTCCTCCAGACTCCTCTTGTCCTCCGCCCTTCAGACTCCTCTGTCCTCCTCCCTCCAGACTCCTCGTGCTCTTCCTCCAGACTCCTCTGTCCTCCGCCCTCCAGACTCCTCTGTCCTCCTCCCTCCAGACTCCTCGGTCCTCCTCCCTCCAGACTCCTCTGTACTCCTCCTCCAGACTCCTCTGTCCTCCGCCCTTCAGACTCCTCTGCCCTCCGCCCTCCAGACTCCTCTGCCCTCCGCCCTCCAGACTCCTCTGCCCTCCTCCCTCCAGACTCCTCTGTCCTCCGCCCTCCAGACTCCTCGTGCTCCTCCCTCCAGACTCCTCTGTCCTCCTCCCTCCAGACTCCTCTGTCCTCCGCCCTTCAGACTCCTCTGTCCTCCTCCCTCCAGACTCCTCGTGCTCCTCCATCCAGACTCCTCTGTCCTCCTCCCTCCAGACTCCTCTGTCCTCCTCCCTCCAGACTCCTCGTGCTCCTCCTCCAGACTCCTCTGTCCTCCTCCCTCCAGACTCCTCGTGCTCCTCCTCCAGACTCCTCTGTCCTCCTCCCTCCAGACCCCTCTGTCCTCCTCCCTCCAGACCCCTCTGTCCTCCTCCCTCCAGACTCCTCTGTGCTCCTCCTCCAGACTCCTCTGTCCTCCGCCCTCCAGACTCCTCTGTCCTCCTCCCTCCAGACTCCTCTGTGCTCCTCATCCAGACTCCTCTGTCCTCCTTCCTCTGACTCCACTGCTCCCCTTATCCATACTCCTCTGTCCTCCTTCTTCCAGACTCCTCTGTCCTGATCCTCCTCCAGTCTCCTCTGTCGTCGTCCCTCTGACTCCACTGCTCCCCTTATCCAGACTCTTCTGTCCTCCTTCTTTGTCCCTCTTGTCGAGATTCCTCCTCTAGAACCCTCTGTCCTCCTCATCCAGACTCCCCTCTCATTCTCCTCCTCAACAGGCTTCTGTCCTCATCCAGATCCCTCTCTTATTCTCCTCCAGACTTCTCTGTCCACCACTCCAAATACCTCAATCCTCCCCCTTAAAGGGGTGGTTCACTACTTAGCTTTACTATCCACATCAATATAACATTCATAAACAAAGCTTCTCTCAAATACCTTGTGTAGGCAATTCAGTCTTTGAGCAGCGCTACTGCGGTCCGCTCATCCCCATCGAGTGTCCCCCGGGCTTTTTGACCTCTCATCAACTTCCAGTTGCACCGACATCACCGCAGCCGGCCCCAGTCTTTGTGAGTGATGGGGCTATGGGCGGAGTTTCCCCGCACACCACAGCCCAGCATTGCTCCTGCTTGCGATGCTCTGCCGCGAAGGAGAGAGAGCGCGAGACGCTGGGCTGTGACGAGTGGTGAAACTCCACCCACAGCCCATCACTCCCAAAGACTGGGGCCGGCCGCAGTGATGTCGGGTCAACTGGAAGTTGACGTGACATCACCGGATCTGAATGTTATATCGATGTGGCTAGTAAAGCTAAGTAGTGAACCAACCCTTTAAGACTCCTCTCTTCTAATACTGCAGACTCCTCTGTTCACTTTCTCCAGACTCTTCTGTCTTCCTCCTTCAGACTCCTCTATCCCTATTCTACTGTCAGCTCTGTCTCCTCCGGAGTCCTCTGTGTCCACCAGATTTCTGATTCCTCCTCCTTCAGACTCGTCTGTCCTTCTCCAGCAGATTCCCCTGTCCACTTCCTCAAGACTCCTCCATCCCCTTCAGAGTTTTCTGTGTCCACCAGATTCCTCTCTCCTCCAGCATTCAGACTCCTCTGTCCTCCTCCAGCAGATTCCTCTCTCCTCCAGCATTCAGACTCCTCTGTCCACCTCCAGCAGATTACTCTCTCCTCCAGCATTCAGACTCCTCTGTCCACCTCCAGCAGACTCCTCTCTCCTCCAGCATTCAGACTCCTCTGTCCACCTCCAGCAGATTCCTCTCTCCTCCAGCATTCAGACTCCTCTGTCCACCTCCAGCAGATTCCTCTCTCCTCCAGCATTCAGACTCCTCTGTCCACCTCTAGCAGATTCCTCTCTCCTCCAGCATTCAGACTCCTCTGTCCACCTCCAGCAGATTCCTCTCTCCTCCAGCATTCAGACTCCTCTGTCCACCTCCAGCAGATTCCTCTCTCCTCCAGCATTCAGACCCCTCTGTCCACCTCCAGCAGACTCCTCTCTCCTCCAGCATTCAGACTCCTCTGTCCTCCTCCAGCAGATTCCTCTCTCCTCCTTCTTCAGACTCCTCTGTCCTCCTCCAGCAGATTCCTCTCTCCTCCAGCATTCAGACTCCTCTGTCCACCTCCAGCAGATTCCTCTCTCCTCCAGCATTCAGACTCCTCTGTCCACCTCCAGCAGATTTCTCTCTCCTCCAGCATTCAGACTCCTCTGTCCACCTCCAGCAGATTCCTCTCTCCTCCTTCTTCAGACTCCTCTGTCCACCTCCAGCAGATTACTCTCTCCTCCAGCATTCAGACTCCTCTGTCCACCTCCAGCAGATTACTCTCTCCTCCAGCATTCAGACTCCTCTGTCCACCTCCAGCAGATTCCTCTCTCCTCCAGCATTCAGACTCCTCTGTCCACCTCCAGCAGATTCCTCTCTCCTCCAGCATTCAGACTCCTCTGTCATCCTCCAGCAGATTCCTCTCTCCTCCAGCATTCAGACTCCTCTGTCCACCTCCAGCAGATTCCTCTCTCCTCCAGCATTCAGACTCCTCTGTCATCCTCCAGCAGATTCCTCTCTCCTCCAGCATTCAGACTCCTCTGTCCACCTCCAGCAGATTCCTCTCTCCTCCAGCATTCAGACTCCTCTGTCCACCTCCAGCAGATTCCTCTCTCCTCCAGCATTCAGACTCCTCTGTCCACCTCCAGCAAATTCCTCTCTCCTCCAGCATTCAGACTCCTCTGTCCACCTCCAGCAAATTCCTCTCTCCTCCAGCATTCAGACTCCTCTGTCCACCTCCAGCAGATTCCTCTCTCCTCCAGCATTCAGACTCCTCTGTCCACCTCCATCAGATTCCTCTCTCCTCCAGCATTCAGACTCCTCTGTCCACCTCCAGCAAATTCCTCTCTCCTCCAGCATTCAGACTCCTCTGTCCACCTCCAGCAGATTCCTCTCTCCTCCTCCTTCAGACTCCTCTGTCCACCTCCAGCAGATTCCTCTCTCCTCCAGCATTCAGACTCCTCTGTCCTCCTCCAGCAGATTCCTCTCTCCTCCAGCATTTAGACTCCTCTGTCCTCCTCCAGCAGATTCCTCTCTCCTCCTACTTCAGACTCCTCTGTCCACCTCTAGCAGATTCCTCTCTCCTCCAGCATTCAGACTCCTCTGTCCTCCTCCAGCAGATTCCTCTCTCCTCCTCCTTCAGACTCCTCTGTCCACCTCCAGCAGATTCCTCTCTCCTCCAGCATTCAGACTCCTCTGTCCACCTCCAGCAGATTCCTCTCTCCTCCTTCTTCAGACTCCTCTGTCCACCTCCAGCAGATTCCTCTCTCCTCCAGCATTCAGACTCCTCTGTCCACCTCCAGCAGATTCCTCTCTCCTCCAGCATTCAGACTCCTCTGTCCACCTCCAGCAGATTCCTCTCTCCTCCAGCATTCAGACTCCTCTGTCCACCTCCAGCAGATTCCTCTCTCCTCCAGAATTCAGACTCCTCTGTCCACCTCCAGCAGATTCCTCTCTCCTCCAGCATTCAGACTCCTCTGTCCACCTCTAGCAGATTCCTCTCTCCTCCAGCATTCAGACTCCTCTATCCACCTCCAGCAGATTCCTCTCTCCTCCAGCATTCAGACTCCTCTATCCACCTCCAGCAGATTCCTCTCTCCTCCAGCATTCAGACTCCTCTGTCCACCTCCACCAGATTCCTCTCTCCTCCAGCATTCAGACTCCTCTGTCCACCTCCACCAGATTCCTCTCTCCTCCAGCATTCAGACTCCTCTGTCCACCTCCAGCACATTCCTCTCTCCTCCTCCTTCAGACTCCTCTGTCCACCTCCAGCAAATTCCTCTCTCCTCCAGCATTCAGACTCCTCCGTCCTCCTCCAGCAGATTCCTCTCTCCTCCAGCATTCAGACTCCTCTGTCCACCTCCAGCAGATTCCTCTCTCCTCCAGCATTCAGACTCCTCTGTCCACCTCCAGCAGATTCCTCTCTCCTCCAGCATTCAGACTCCTCTGTCCACCTCCAGCAGATTCCTCTCTCCTCCAGCATTCAGACTCCTCTGTCCTCCTCCAGCAGATTCCTCTCTCCTCCAGCATTCAGACTCCTCTGTCCACCTCCAGCAGATTCCTCTCTCCTCCAGCATTCAGACTCCTCTGTCCACCTCCAGCAGATTCCTCTCTCCTCCAGCATTCAGACTCCTCTGTCCACCTCCAGCAGATTCCTCTCTCCTCCAGCATTCAGACTCCTCTGTCCACCTCCAGCAGATTCCTCTCTCCTCCTTCTTCAGACTCCTCTGTCCACCTCCAGCAGATTCCTCTCTCCTCCAGCATTCAGACTCCTCTGTCCACCTCCAGCAGATTCCTCTCTCCTCCAGCATTCAGACTCCTCTGTCCACCTCCAGCAGATTCCTCTCTCCTCCAGCATTCAGACTCCTCTGTCCACCTCCAGCAGATTCCTCTCTCCTCCTTCTTCAGACTCCTCTGTCCACCTCCAGCAGATTCCTCTCTCCTCCAGCATTCAGACTCCTCTGTCCACCTCCAGCAGATTCCTCTCTCCTCCAGCATTCAGACCCCTCTGTCCACCTCCAGCAGATTGCTCTCTCCTCCAGCATTCAGACTCCTCTGTCCTCCTCCAGCAGATTCCTCTCTCCTCCTTCTTCAGACTCCTCTGTCCTCCTCCAGCAGATTCCTCTCTCCTCCAGCATTCAGACTCCTCTGTCCACCTCCAGCAGATTCCTCTCTCCTCCAGCATTCAGACTCCTCTGTCCACCTCCAGCAGATTCCTCTCTCCTCCAGCATTCAGACTCCTCTGTCCACCTCCAGCAGATTCCTCTCTCCTCCTTCTTCAGACTCCTCTGTCCACCTCCAGCAGATTACTCTCTCCTCCAGCATTCAGACTCCTCTGTCCACCTCCATCAGATTCCTCTCTCCTCCAGCATTCAGACTCCTCTGTCCACCTCCAGCAGATTCCTCTCTCCTCCAGCATTCAGACTCCTCTGTCCACCTCCAGCAGATTCCTCTCTCCTCCAGCATTCAGACTCCTCTGTCATCCTCCAGCAGATTCCTCTCTCCTCCAGCATTCAGACTCCTCTGTCCACCTCCAGCAAATTCCTCTCTCCTCCAGCATTCAGACTCCTCTGTCCACCTCCAGCAGATTCCTCTCTCCTCCAGCATTCAGACTCCTCTGTCATCCTCCAGCAGATTCCTCTCTCCTCCAGCATTCAGACTCCTCTGTCCACCTCCAGCAGATTCCTCTCTCCTCCAGCATTCAGACTCCTCTGTCCACCTCCAGCAGATTCCTCTCTCCTCCAGCATTCAGACTCCTCTGTCCACCTCCAGCAAATTCCTCTCTCCTCCAGCATTCAGACTCCTCTGTCCACCTCCAGCAAATTCCTCTCTCCTCCAGCATTCAGACTCCTCTGTCCACCTCCAGCAGATTCCTCTCTCCTCCAGCATTCAGACTCCTCTGTCCACCTCCATCAGATTCCTCTCTCCTCCAGCATTCAGACTCCTCTGTCCACCTCCAGCAGATTCCTCTCTCCTCCAGCATTCAGACTCCTCTGTCCACCTCCAGCAGATTCCTCTCTCCTCCTCCTTCAGACTCCTCTGTCCATCTCCAGCAGATTCCTCTCTCCTCCAGCATTCAGACTCCTCTGTCCTCCTCCAGCAGATTCCTCTCTCCTCCAGCATTTAGACTCCTCTGTCCTCCTCCAGCAGATTCCTCTCTCCTCCTACTTCAGACTCCTCTGTCCACCTCTAGCAGATTCCTCTCTCCTCCAGCATTCAGACTCCTCTGTCCTCCTCCAGCAGATTCCTCTCTCCTCCTCCTTCAGACTCCTCTGTCCACCTCCAGCAGATTCCTCTCTCCTCCAGCATTCAGACTCCTCTGTCCACCTCCAGCAGATTCCTCTCTCCTCCAGCATTCAGACTCCTCTGTCCACCTCCAGCAGATTCCTCTCTCCTCCAGCATTCAGACTCCTCTGTCCACCTCCAGCAGATTCCTCTCTCCTCCAGAATTCAGACTCCTCTGTCCACCTCCAGCAGATTCCTCTCTCCTCCAGCATTCAGACTCCTCTGTCCACCTCTAGCAGATTCCTCTCTCCTCCAGCATTCAGACTCCTCTATCCACCTCCAGCAGATTCCTCTCTCCTCCAGCATTCAGACTCCTCTGTCCACCTCCACCAGATTCCTCTCTCCTCCAGCATTCAGACCCCTCTGTCCACCTCCACCAGATTCCTCTCTCCTCCAGCATTCAGACTCCTCTGTCCACCTCCAGCACATTCCTCTCTCCTCCTCCTTCAGACTCCTCTGTCCACCTCCAGCAAATTCCTCTCTCCTCCAGCATTCAGACTCCTCTGTCCACCTCCACCAGATTCCTCTCTCCTCCAGCATTCAGACTCCTCTGTCCACCTCCAGCAGATTCCTCTCTCCTCCAGCATTCAGACCCCTCTGTCCACCTCCACCAGATTCCTCTCTCCTCCAGCATTCAGACTCCTCTGTCCACCTCCAGCACATTCCTCTCTCCTCCTCCTTCAGACTCCTCTGTCCACCTCCAGCAAATTCCTCTCTCCTCCAGCATTCAGACTCCTCCGTCCTCCTCCAGCAGATTCCTCTCTCCTCCAGCATTCAGACTCCTCTGTCCACCTCCAGCAGATTCCTCTCTCCTCCAGCATTCAGACTCCTCTGTCCACCTCCAGCAGATTCCTCTCTCCTCCAGCATTCAGACTCCTCTGTCCACCTCCAGCAGATTCCTCTCTCCTCCAGCATTCAGACTCCTCTGTCCTCCTCCAGCAGATTCCTCTCTCCTCCAGCATTCAGACTCCTCTGTCCACCTCCAGCAGATTCCTCTCTCCTCCAGCATTCAGACTCCTCTGTCCACCTCCAGTAGATTCCTCTCTCCTCCAGCATTCAGACTCCTCTGTCCTCCTCCAGCAGATTCCTCTCTCCTCCTCCTTCAGACTCCTCTGTCCTCCTCCAGCAGATTCCTCTCTCCTCTTTCTTCAGACTCCTCTGTCCTCCAGCAGATTCCTCTTTCGTCATTCTTCAGACTCCTCTGTCCACCTCCAGCAGATTCCTCTCTCCTCCAGCATTCAGACTCCTCTTTCTTCCTCTAGCAGATTCCTCTCTCCTCCTTCTTCAGACTCCTCTGTCCTCCATCAGACTCTTCTCTCCTTCTTCTTCAGACTTCTCTGGCCTTCCCCATCAGATTCCTCTTTCGTCCTTCTTCAGACTCCTCTGTCCTCCAGCAGATTCCTCTCTCGTTGTTCTTCAGACTCCTCTGTCCTCCTCCAGCAGATTCCTCTCTCCTCCAGCATTTAGACTCCTCTGTCCTCCTCCAGCAGATTCCTCTCTCCTCCTACTTCAGACTCCTCTGTCCTCCTCCAGCAGATTCCTCTCTCCTCTTTCTTCAGACTCCTCTGTCCTCCTCCAGCAGATTCTTCCCTCCTCCTTCTTCAGACTCCTCTGTCCTCCAGCAGATTCCTCTCTTCTCCTTCTTCAGACTCCTCTGTCCTCCTCCAGCAGATTCCTCTCTCCTCTTTCTTCAGACTCCTCTGTCCTCCAGCAGATTCCTCTTTCGTCATTCTTCAGACTCCTCTGTCCACCTCCAGCAGATTCCTCTCTCCTCCAGCATTCAGACTCCTCTGTCTTCCTCTAGCAGATTCCTCTCTCTTCCTTCTTCAGACTCCTCTGTCCTCCTCCAGCAGATTCCTCTCTCCTCTTTCTTCAGACTCCTCTGTCCTCCAGCAGATTCCTCTTTCGTTATTCTTCAGATTCCTCTGTCCTCCTCCAGCAGATTCCTCTCTCCTTTTTCTTCAGACTCCTTTGTCCTCCACCAGCAGATTCCTCTCTCCTCTTTCTTCAGACTCCTCTGTCCTCCACCAGCAGATTCCTCTCTCCTCTTTCTTCAGACTCCTCTGTCCTCCAGCAGATTCCTCTCTCCTCTTTCTTCAGACTCCTCTGTCCTCCACCAGCAGATTCCTCTCTCGTCGTTCTTCAGACTCCTCTGTCCTCCTCCAGCAGATTTCTTTCTCCTCTTTCTTCAGACTCCTCTGTCCTCCACCAGCAGATTCCTCTCTCCTCCACCAGCAGATTCCTCTCTCCTCCTTCTTCAGACTCCTCTGTCCTCCTCCAGCAGACTCCTCTGTCCTCCTCCAGCAGACTCCTCTGTCCTCCTCCAGCAGACTCCTCTGTCCTCCTTCTTTAGACTCCTCTGTCCTCCTTTAGCAGATTCCGCTCTCCTGTTTCTTTAGACTCCTCTGTCCTCCTCCAGCAGATTCCTCTCTCCTCCTTCTTCAGACTCCTCTGTCCACCTCCAGCAGATTCCTCTCTCCTCCAGCATTCAGACCCCTCTGTCCACCTCCAGCAGATTGCTCTCTCCTCCAGCATTCAGACTCCTCTGTCCTCCTCCAGCAGATTCCTCTCTCCTCCTTCTTCAGACTCCTCTGTCCTCCTCCAGCAGATTCCTCTCTCCTCCAGCATTCAGACTCCTCTGTCCACCTCCAGCAGATTCCTCTCTCCTCCAGCATTCAGACTCCTCTGTCCACCTCCAGCAGATTCCTCTCTCCTCCAGCATTCAGACTCCTCTGTCCACCTCCAGCAGATTCCTCTCTCCTCCTTCTTCAGACTCCTCTGTCCACCTCCAGCAGATTACTCTCTCCTCCAGCATTCAGACTCCTCTGTCCACCTCCATCAGATTCCTCTCTCCTCCAGCATTCAGACTCCTCTGTCCACCTCCAGCAGATTCCTCTCTCCTCCAGCATTCAGACTCCTCTGTCCACCTCCAGCAGATTCCTCTCTCCTCCAGCATTCAGACTCCTCTGTCATCCTCCAGCAGATTCCTCTCTCCTCCAGCATTCAGACTCCTCTGTCCACCTCCAGCAAATTCCTCTCTCCTCCAGCATTCAGACTCCTCTGTCCACCTCCAGCAGATTCCTCTCTCCTCCAGCATTCAGACTCCTCTGTCATCCTCCAGCAGATTCCTCTCTCCTCCAGCATTCAGACTCCTCTGTCCACCTCCAGCAGATTCCTCTCTCCTCCAGCATTCAGACTCCTCTGTCCACCTCCAGCAGATTCCTCTCTCCTCCAGCATTCAGACTCCTCTGTCCACCTCCAGCAAATTCCTCTCTCCTCCAGCATTCAGACTCCTCTGTCCACCTCCAGCAAATTCCTCTCTCCTCCAGCATTCAGACTCCTCTGTCCACCTCCAGCAGATTCCTCTCTCCTCCAGCATTCAGACTCCTCTGTCCACCTCCATCAGATTCCTCTCTCCTCCAGCATTCAGACTCCTCTGTCCACCTCCAGCAGATTCCTCTCTCCTCCAGCATTCAGACTCCTCTGTCCACCTCCAGCAGATTCCTCTCTCCTCCTCCTTCAGACTCCTCTGTCCATCTCCAGCAGATTCCTCTCTCCTCCAGCATTCAGACTCCTCTGTCCTCCTCCAGCAGATTCCTCTCTCCTCCAGCATTTAGACTCCTCTGTCCTCCTCCAGCAGATTCCTCTCTCCTCCTACTTCAGACTCCTCTGTCCACCTCTAGCAGATTCCTCTCTCCTCCAGCATTCAGACTCCTCTGTCCTCCTCCAGCAGATTCCTCTCTCCTCCTCCTTCAGACTCCTCTGTCCACCTCCAGCAGATTCCTCTCTCCTCCAGCATTCAGACTCCTCTGTCCACCTCCAGCAGATTCCTCTCTCCTCCAGCATTCAGACTCCTCTGTCCACCTCCAGCAGATTCCTCTCTCCTCCAGCATTCAGACTCCTCTGTCCACCTCCAGCAGATTCCTCTCTCCTCCAGAATTCAGACTCCTCTGTCCACCTCCAGCAGATTCCTCTCTCCTCCAGCATTCAGACTCCTCTGTCCACCTCTAGCAGATTCCTCTCTCCTCCAGCATTCAGACTCCTCTATCCACCTCCAGCAGATTCCTCTCTCCTCCAGCATTCAGACTCCTCTGTCCACCTCCACCAGATTCCTCTCTCCTCCAGCATTCAGACCCCTCTGTCCACCTCCACCAGATTCCTCTCTCCTCCAGCATTCAGACTCCTCTGTCCACCTCCAGCACATTCCTCTCTCCTCCTCCTTCAGACTCCTCTGTCCACCTCCAGCAAATTCCTCTCTCCTCCAGCATTCAGACTCCTCTGTCCACCTCCACCAGATTCCTCTCTCCTCCAGCATTCAGACTCCTCTGTCCACCTCCAGCAGATTCCTCTCTCCTCCAGCATTCAGACCCCTCTGTCCACCTCCACCAGATTCCTCTCTCCTCCAGCATTCAGACTCCTCTGTCCACCTCCAGCACATTCCTCTCTCCTCCTCCTTCAGACTCCTCTGTCCACCTCCAGCAAATTCCTCTCTCCTCCAGCATTCAGACTCCTCCGTCCTCCTCCAGCAGATTCCTCTCTCCTCCAGCATTCAGACTCCTCTGTCCACCTCCAGCAGATTCCTCTCTCCTCCAGCATTCAGACTCCTCTGTCCACCTCCAGCAGATTCCTCTCTCCTCCAGCATTCAGACTCCTCTGTCCACCTCCAGCAGATTCCTCTCTCCTCCAGCATTCAGACTCCTCTGTCCTCCTCCAGCAGATTCCTCTCTCCTCCAGCATTCAGACTCCTCTGTCCACCTCCAGCAGATTCCTCTCTCCTCCAGCATTCAGACTCCTCTGTCCACCTCCAGTAGATTCCTCTCTCCTCCAGCATTCAGACTCCTCTGTCCTCCTCCAGCAGATTCCTCTCTCCTCCTCCTTCAGACTCCTCTGTCCTCCTCCAGCAGATTCCTCTCTCCTCTTTCTTCAGACTCCTCTGTCCTCCAGCAGATTCCTCTTTCGTCATTCTTCAGACTCCTCTGTCCACCTCCAGCAGATTCCTCTCTCCTCCAGCATTCAGACTCCTCTTTCTTCCTCTAGCAGATTCCTCTCTCCTCCTTCTTCAGACTCCTCTGTCCTCCATCAGACTCTTCTCTCCTTCTTCTTCAGACTTCTCTGGCCTTCCCCATCAGATTCCTCTTTCGTCCTTCTTCAGACTCCTCTGTCCTCCAGCAGATTCCTCTCTCGTTGTTCTTCAGACTCCTCTGTCCTCCTCCAGCAGATTCCTCTCTCCTCCAGCATTTAGACTCCTCTGTCCTCCTCCAGCAGATTCCTCTCTCCTCCTACTTCAGACTCCTCTGTCCTCCTCCAGCAGATTCCTCTCTCCTCTTTCTTCAGACTCCTCTGTCCTCCTCCAGCAGATTCTTCCCTCCTCCTTCTTCAGACTCCTCTGTCCTCCAGCAGATTCCTCTCTTCTCCTTCTTCAGACTCCTCTGTCCTCCTCCAGCAGATTCCTCTCTCCTCTTTCTTCAGACTCCTCTGTCCTCCAGCAGATTCCTCTTTCGTCATTCTTCAGACTCCTCTGTCCACCTCCAGCAGATTCCTCTCTCCTCCAGCATTCAGACTCCTCTGTCTTCCTCTAGCAGATTCCTCTCTCTTCCTTCTTCAGACTCCTCTGTCCTCCTCCAGCAGATTCCTCTCTCCTCTTTCTTCAGACTCCTCTGTCCTCCAGCAGATTCCTCTTTCGTTATTCTTCAGATTCCTCTGTCCTCCTCCAGCAGATTCCTCTCTCCTTTTTCTTCAGACTCCTTTGTCCTCCACCAGCAGATTCCTCTCTCCTCTTTCTTCAGACTCCTCTGTCCTCCACCAGCAGATTCCTCTCTCCTCTTTCTTCAGACTCCTCTGTCCTCCAGCAGATTCCTCTCTCCTCTTTCTTCAGACTCCTCTGTCCTCCACCAGCAGATTCCTCTCTCGTCGTTCTTCAGACTCCTCTGTCCTCCTCCAGCAGATTTCTTTCTCCTCTTTCTTCAGACTCCTCTGTCCTCCACCAGCAGATTCCTCTCTCCTCCACCAGCAGATTCCTCTCTCCTCCTTCTTCAGACTCCTCTGTCCTCCTCCAGCAGACTCCTCTGTCCTCCTCCAGCAGACTCCTCTGTCCTCCTCCAGCAGACTCCTCTGTCCTCCTTCTTTAGACTCCTCTGTCCTCCTTTAGCAGATTCCGCTCTCCTGTTTCTTTAGACTCCTCTGTCCTCCTCCAGCAGATTCCTCTCTCCTCCTTCTTCAGACTCCTCTGTCCTCCTCTAGCAGATTCCTCTGTCCTCCTCCTCCAGTCGGCTGATTGTAATCTATTGTATATTGGGGCCTTTAGTAGATGTAACAGAATAGTGACCCTCCGATATCCAGGTAAAGAGTGAAGATTGCTTTATTAACCCCTGACTTCCATCCTCTCTTTTTCACGCTGGAAGCTCCCGGGTTAATAGAGAGATCTTCACTATTTTTCTTGGACACATGAATGTTGTGATTCTTACGGGGCAGAAAGCTCAACACAACTAAAATAGCAAATCCCTTCCACAAATTCCACACAAAATGTCAATTTTACTGACAACTGCAGAGGAAAGGAGAAGGAAAGGAAGTGAGATCACGGAGATCAGCGATTGGCTGCAGCGGTGAAGTATGTGATGTCACCGCTGCAGCCAAAACACCGAGACTTCAGCAATGGAGGGACGAGAGATGGATCCGGGGGGGCGAGTGCCTGTCGTGCTTGATATTTTAGGCATTTTGGAGCGTTTGGGGTCCACTTTCCTGAAAGTGGAAAATCCTTTTAACCCTGCACCTCCCTGCAGACAGTGTGATACATTACTGCGGTTCTGGGAATGTCAGGTATAGAATGTAAATGTCACTTATGTTGCGCTGCGTTTCGGGCCGGACCCTGCGCGGTTCTGTGCAGCTCCTCAGAGCCGCACACAGCTGTGAGCAGCAGACGTTCCTCTGAACATCAATGTAAATAATGAATGCCGTCTCCCCTAATAGTCTTATGGAGGAGATCTGACGCCTTTGGAGTCGGAACATCTAGGAAAAATGCTAACAGCACTGATTTACAACCTGGATAATTAGGGAACAGTAGCGGCCGGTAAATGGATTAAAAAGGGAGAATGTGAATAATGAACTGATGCATCCAGACTGTAACTGATCCGTGACAAAGGAAGCCGCCTTTAATGTGGCGATAAGTAACTGTCAGCGCCGCGCTTTCATCAGCCCTTCATGTCTTTACTTGATAAAACACAAGGTGTTAAAAGAGAAAGTTACAGATAAAAGAGAGCGCTGATAATAAAGTCCTGCGCTTCATTCTCCGCTCCGCGCCGCACATCAACAGCGCGACAGATGGGTCATCAATATTCATCTATATGTGACACCGCCGTCATATACCTCATCCTGGAAGACGTCTCAGATAGCGGAGTATACAAGTCATCCCACGTCTTAGGGACACGACCACCTCCATGTGGACTCGTAAGGTCACAGTGTAAAAATACGGATCATTAATGGCGCAAGGTAAAGGAAGCGGCTAAAATTCACCCAAAGACTTCATCACCAACATCACAATATTCACCGGCCCCAATATTCTATAATCTGCAAACCCATTCCCCCCGAATATGGCAGAAGACCACCAGGAATGGGACACGATGTATCCGTTTTTTTCTCCGAAATGCCCAGGTTATACCGGCTGTACATATATAATTATAGACAGGAAATACCCAGGTTATACCAGCTGTACATATATAATTATATACAGGAGATGTCCAGGTTATACCAGCTGTACATATATAATTATATACAGGAGATGTCCAGGTTATACCAGCTGTACATATATAATTATATACAGGAGATGTCCAGGTTATACCAGCTGTACATATATAATTATATACAGGAGATGTCCAGGTTATACCGGCTGTACATATATAATTATATACAGGAGATGCCCGGGTTATACCGGCTGTACATATATAATTATATACAGGAGATGCCCAGGTTATACCGGCTGTACATATATAATTATATACAGGAGATGCCCGGGTTATACCAGCTGTACATATATAATTATATACAGGAGATGTCCAGGTTATACCGGCTGTACATATATAATTATATACAGGAGATGCCCAGGTTATACCGGCTGTACATATATAATTATATACAGGAGATGTCCAGGTTATACCAGCTGTACATATATAATTATATACAGGAGATGCCCAGGTTATACTGGCTGTACATATATAATTATATACAGGAGATGCCCAGGTTATACCGGCTGTACATATATAATTATATACAGGAGATGCCCGGGTTATACCGGCTGTACATATATAATTATATACAGGAGATACCCAGGTTATACCAGCTGTACATATATAATTATATACAGGAGATGCCCGGGTTATACCGGCTGTACATATATAATTATATACAGGAGATACCCAGGTTATACCAGCTGTACATATATAATTATATACAGGAGATGTCCAGGTTCTACCAGCTGTACATATATAATTATATACAGGAGATGCCCAGGTTATACCAGCTGTACATATATAATTATATACAGGAGATGCCCAGGTTATACCAGCTGTACATATATAATTATATACAGGAGATGCCCGGGTTATACCGGCTGTACATATATAATTATATACAGGAGATGCCCAGGTTATACCGGCTGTACATATATAATTATATACAGGAGATGCCCAGGTTATACCGGCTGTACATATATAATTATATACAGGAGATGCCCGGGTTATACCGGCTGTACATATATAATTATATACAGGAGATGTCCAGGTTATACCGGCTGTACATATATAATTATATACAGGAGATGCCCAGGTTATACTGGCTGTACATATATAATTATATACAGGAGATGCCCAGGTTATACCGGCTGTACATATATAATTATATACAGGAGATGTCCAGGTTATACCGGCTGTACATATATAATTATATACAGGAGATGCCCAGGTTATATCGGTTGTACATATATAATTATATACAGGAGATGCCCAGGTTATATCGGTTGTACATATATAATTATATACAGGAGATGTCCAGGTTATACCAGCTGTACATATATAATTATATACAGGAGATGCCCGGGTTATACCAGCTGTACATATATAATTATATACAGGAGATGCCCAGGTTATACCGGCTGTACATATATAATTATATACAGGAGATGTCCAGGATATACCGGCTGTACATATATAATTATATACAGGAGATGCCCAGGTTATACCGGCTGTACATATATAATTATATACAGGAGATACCAGGGTTATACCAGCTGTACATATTTAATTATATACAGGAGATGCCCGGGTTATACCAGCTGTACATATATAATTATATACAGGAGATGCCCAGGTTATACCAGCTGTACATATTTAATTATATACAGGAGATGCCCAGGTTATACCAGCTGTACATATATAATTATATACAGGAGATGCCCAGGTTATACCAGCTGTACATATATAATTATATACAGGAAATACCCAGGTTATACCGGCTGTACATATATAATTATATACAGGAGATACCCGGGTTATACCGGCTGTACATATATAATTATATACAGGAGATGCCCGGGTTATACCGGCTGTACATATATAATTATATACAGGAGATGCCCGGGTTATACCGGCTGTACATATATAATTATATACAGGAGATGCCCGGGTTATACCGGCTGTACATATATAATTATATACAGGAGATGCCCGGGTTATACCGGCTGTACATATATAATTATATACAGGAGATGCCCAGGTTATACTAGCTGTACATATATAATTATATACAGGAAATACCCAGGTTATACCGGCTGTACATATATAATTATATACAGGAGATACCCGGGTTATACCGGCTGTACATATATAATTATATACAGGAGATACCCGGGTTATACCGGCTGTACATATATAATTATATACAGGAGATGCCCAGGTTATACCGGCTGTACATATAACCTGGGCACCTCCTGTATGTAATTATATATGTACAGCTGGTATAACCTGGGCATCTCCTGTATATAATTATATATGTACAGCCGATATAACCTGGGCACCTCCTGTATAGAATTATATATCGGCTGTACATATATAATTATGTACAGGAGATGCCCAGGTTATACCTGCTGTACATATATAATTATATACAGGAGATGCCCGGGTTATACCGGCTGTACATATATAATTATATACAGGAGATGCCCAGGTTATACCGGCTGTACATATATAATTATATACAGAAGATGCCCGGGTTATACCGGCTGTACATATACAATTATATACAGGAGATGCCCAGGTTATACCGGCTGTACATATATAATTATATACAGGAGATGCCCAGGTTATATGTACAGCCGGTATAACCTGGGCATCTCCTGTATATAATTATATATCGGCTGTACATATATAATTATATACAGGAGATGCCCAGGTTATTCCAGCTGTACATATATAATTATATACAGGAGATTCCCGGGTTATACCGGCTGTACATATATAATTATATACAGGAGATGCCCGGGTTATACCGGCTGTACATATATAATTATATACAGGAGATGCCCAGGTTATACCGGCTGTACATATATAATTATATACAGGAGATGCCCGGGTTATACCGGCTGTACATATATAATTATATACAGGAGATGCCCAGGTTATACCGGCTGTACATATATAATTATATACAGGAGATGCCCAGGTTATACCGGCTGTACATATATAATTATATACAGGAGATGCCCAGGTTATACTGGCTGTACATATATAATTATATACAGGAGATGCCCAGGTTATACCGGCTGTACATATATAATTATATACAGGAGATGCCCGGGTTATACCGGCTGTACATATATAATTATATACAGGAGATGCCCAGGTTATACCGGCTGTACATATATAATTATATACAGGAGATGCCCGGGTTATACCGGCTGTACATATATAATTATATACAGGAGATGCCCAGGTTATACCGGCTGTACATATATAATTATATACAGGAGATGCCCAGGTTATACCGGCTGTACATATATAAATTATATACAGGAGATGCCCCAGGTTATACTGGCTGTACATATATAATTATATACAGGAGATGCCCAGGTTATACCGGCTGTACGTATATAATTATATACAGGAGATGCCCAGGTTATAGCGGCTGTACATATATAATTATATACAGGAGATGCCCGGGTTACACCGGCTGTACATATATAATTATATACAGGAGATGCCCAGGTTATACCAGCTGCACATATATAATTATATACAGGAGATACCCAGGTTATACCGGCTGTACATATATAATTATATACAGGAGATGTCCAGGTTATACCGGCTGTACATATATACGGTAATTATATACAGGAGATGCCCGGGTTATATCATGCCCTTAGTATTTCCGCGTATTAGACACTTGTGTGATGATTACACGGCTTGCGGTGCTCTCGTTTTCCTCGGTGGCGGCTCAGTTGCTTTATGGATGTAACAGAGAGGACTTTGATGTTTTATTTTACATCTCAGCCTCCAGAAACACAACAAAGAGGATGAAACGCGCTTCGTTTGTTCATTTCACTTTGTCGTGTAAAGTGTTAATTTAATTAAAACACTGTTAGCTCACAACAAAGCCAACAAAGCCGTAGCCGCCACCACCGCCACCGCCGCAGCCACCGCCGCAGCCACCACCACCGCCGCAGCCATCGCCAACAAAGCCGCAGCCACCGCCAGCACCACAGCCACCGCCGCAGCCACCGCCAACAAAGCCGCAGCCACCGCCACCACCACAGCCACCGCCGCAGCCACCGCCACCACCGCAGCCACCGCCGCAGCCACTGCAGCCACCGCCACAGCCACCGCCACCACCACCACCGCAGCCACCGCCACCGCTAACAAAGCCGCAGCTACCGCCAGCACCACAGCCACCGCCACAGCCACCGCCAACAAAGCCGCAGCCACCGCCACCACCACAGCCACCGCCGCCACCACCGCAGCCACTGCAGCCACCGCCGCAGCCACCGCCACCACCGCCGCAGCCACCACCGCAGCCACCGCCGCAGCCACCGCAGCACTGAGGATGATTTCAGATAGTTTAGGGAGGAAAATAATACGATGTATGAGTGCAGTGAAGGCAGGTGAAGGACACGCCCACTGCACGGACGGGGGCACTTACTTTCTCACTCCTTGCTTTTCGGGGATAGTCAGATTTTATGTAAATGACCCTTAATGGTTGTTACAATTAGGCCGGGAGTTTCCATATATATTCAGTATTTGTAAGATCTTTGCTTGCTGTCGGTAAATAGAACAATTCATGTTCACATCCAGCCCTCTCCTAGTTCTGATTTGTTACAGTGTGTCAGTAGAGGACGGCCGTGCAGTGTACTCAGTATTGCGACACTAGAAAGCCTAGAACATCCTCTTTACAGGTCCTGCAGGGAAGAGTATTCGGGGGGGGGGGGGGGAGAGGGAGTTTTTTCTGCCAGGGGCCATTTGGTTATTTCTAACATATCATTCGGAGGCCCCTCAAAATTATCAACATGGAATTTATCCTGCGATATTTGGTCAAAAATGTAATGTACTCACTCCTAACCTGGCGGCTGGGGCGGCTTCTCTTTGGTGAGGGCTGATGTCAGGTGGCAATGGGGAAGTTGCTTTTCCACATTATGACTCTTCATAATTAAGTTTGGAAAGATTCTGCAGCAGAAGTCCTAAACCCAGATATAGATCACACTGCAGGTCCCCCCCCAGCGGGGAATTCAGCTCTGCTCACATCACATTTATACAACTCGAGCAGTGGAAGGTTTGCTGTATACATTACATGGGGCACACTGAGACTGCTGTACATACATCGCAAAGGATACACTAAGACTGCTGTATATACATCACAGAGGATACACTGAGACTGCTCTATACAAAACATAGGAAACACTGATACTGCTGTGTATACATGACCTAGGAGACACTGGGACTGCTGTATATATCACATAGGAGACACTGAGACTGCTGTGTATACATCACCTAGGATACACTAAGACTGCTGTATACATAACATAGGAGACATCAGGACTGCTGTATATACATCCCACATAAGACTCTGAGACTGCTCCGTACATCCCATAGGAGACACAGGCTGTTCCATACATCTCATAGAAGAGACTTAGACTGCTGTATATATATCCCATAGGAGACACTGAGACTGATGTATATACAGTATATAGAATATGCTGAGACTGATGTATACATCACATAGGAGACATAAACTGCTGTAAACATGACATAGGAGACACAAAGACTGTTGTATATGCAACACATAAGAGACACTGTCTGCTGTATACATCATATAGGAAAAACTGGGACTGCTGTATATACATCACATATGAGACACTCACAGTGCTGTATATACATCATATAAGAGACACGGACTGCTGTATATACATCACAGGAGATGCTTGAGGCATACACATTACAGGAAATGCTGAGGAATACACAGTAAATAACAGGAGACGCTGGAGCATATACAACGCTGGAGGGTCTGGGGGAATATACTGTACATCACAGGAGACGCTGGAGCATATACAATGCTGGAGGGTCTGGGGGGAATATACTGTACATCACAGGAAATGCTGGAGCATATACAACGCTGGAGCGGCTGGGGGAATATACATCACAGGAGACGCTGGAGCATATACAACGCTGGAGGGGCTGGGGGAATATACATCCCAGGAGACGCTGGAGCATATACAACGCTGGAGGGGCTGGGGGAATATACATCACAGGAGATGCTGGAGCATATACAACGCTGGAGAAGCTGGGGGAATATACATCACAGGAGACGCTGGAGCATATACAACGCTGGAGGGGCTGGGGGAATATACTGTACATCACAGGAGACGCTGGAGCATATACAACGCTGGAGGGGCTGGGGGAATATACTGTACATCACAGGAGACGCTGGAGCATATACAACGCTGGAGGGGCTGGGGGAATATACATCACAGGAGACGCTGGAGCATATACAACGCTGGAGGGGCTGGGGGAATATACTGTACATCACAGGAGACGCTGGAGCATATACAACGCTGGGGGGGGCTGGGGGAATATACTGTACATCACAGGAGATGCTGGAGCATATACAACGCTGGGGGGGCTGGGGGAATATACTGTACATCACAGGAGATGCTGGAGCATATACAACGCTGCAGGGGCTGGGGGAATATACATCACAGGAGACGCTGGAGCATATACAACGCTGGAGGGGCTGGGGGAATATACTGTACATCACAGGAGATGCTGGAGCATATACAACGCTGGAGGGGCTCGGGGAATATACTGTACATCACAGGAGATGCTGGAGCATATACAATGCTGGAGGGTCTGGGGGAATATACTGTACATCACAGGAGATGCTGGAGCATATACAACGCTGGAGGGGCTGGGGGAATATACTGTACATCACAGGAGACGCTGGAGCATATACAACGCTGGAGGGGCTGGGGGTAATATACTGTACATCACAGGAGACGCTGGAGCATATACAACGCTGGAGAGGCTGGGGGAATATACATCACAGGAGACGCTGGAGCATATACAACGCTGGAGGGGCTGGGGGAATATACATCACAGGAGACGCTGGAGCATATGATACAAATAATAATAATGGAGGAATGCAGACCTCCATATATACCGGCTCCAGTCACAATGCCGCTCTGGAGGGACACACAGTATTTCGGGTTTCTCTATTTTTCCTGACAGCTGATTTTAATCTAATAAACATCTACTGGGGCAGATCGGCCTGAAATTAACTTCTGAGCTCACAGCATCATTGCATTTTTCCAATAATTAATGTATTAACTCAGCCGCAGTGAGTTCATTCACTCCATCAGCGTCTTCAGCGGAGGAGCTTCTCTCCGGAAAGACGAGGCTTTAAAGGGGCAGAATCCGTCACATCAGCAGTTGTCACAATGTCACCAGCCGCGTCTGTAGCAGAGCTCAGTCCTATAGAGAAGGTCCAGATCCTTCATGGGTGTAAGATCTCTGCTGCTGGCAGTGAATGAACACAGTCAGGTTTAAATCCCGAATCTCAGAGCGTCCAGGCCTGAAGGTTCACAAGGCGGAGGGATCCTGGAATCCAGTGTAGACTGTGTGAAAGCCTCTCTCCTGCGTTACAGTGTGTCAGTGCAGATAAAGTGTCTGGAGTTCAAGCAGCTAATGGAACAGAAAACTATCTAGAAGTGATTCTCCAGGACTGACATATTAATGGCCTACACATAAAATATATCAGTGTGGGTCCGACTACAGGCAACCGCACAGATCAGCCGGTATCAGGTCCAGTACAATCAAATGTAAATGGTGCGAAGCTAGAAGAGCGCTGCTCCATACACCATGTAGTGGCCATGTTCAGTACTCCAGAGCTCACCTCCTATTCAAGTACATATAATCTGAGTTGCATTATTGCAAATTACCACTACACGTTGTATGGAGCTGTGAGGAGCTGCAGCACTGAGAACGGCCACTACACGGTGTATGGAGCAGTGAGGAGCTGCAGTACTGAGAACGGCCACTACACGGTGTATGGAGCTGTGAGGAGCTGCAGTACTGAGAATGGCCACTACACGGTGTATGGATCTGTGAGGAGCTGCAGTACTGAGAACGGCCACTACACGGTGTATGGAGCAGTGAGGAGCTGCAGTACTGAGAACGGCCACTACACGGTGTATGGAGCAGTGAGGAGCTGCAGTACTGAGAACGGCCACTACACGGTGTACAGAGCTGTGGGGAGCTGCAGTACTGAGAACGGCCACTACACGGTGTATGGAGCTGTGAGGAGCTGCAGTACTGAGAGCGGCCACTACACGGTGTATGGAGCTGTGAGGAGCTGCAGTACTGAGAACGGCCACTGCACGGTGTATGGAGCTGTGATGGGCTGCAGTACTGAGAATGGCCACTACATGGTGTATGGAGCTGTGAGGAGCTGCAGTACTGAGAGCGGCCACTACACGGTGTATGGAGCTGACTGCAGTACTGAGAATGGCCACTACATGGTGTATGGAGCTGTGATGGGCTGCAGTACTGAGAATGGCCACTACACGGTGTATGGAGCTGTGAGGAGCTGCAGTACTGAGAACGGCCACTACACGGTGTATGGAGCTGTGATGGGCTGCAGTACTGAGAATGGCCACTACATGGTGTATGGAGCTGTGAGGAGCTGCAGTACTGAGAGCGGCCACTACACGGTGTATGGAGCTGACTGCAGTACTGAGAATGGCCACTACATGGTGTATGGAGCTGTGAGGAGCTGCAGTACTGAGAGCGGCCACTACACGGTGTATGGAGCTGTGAGGAGCTGCAGTACTGAGAGCGGCCACTACACGGTGTATGGAGCTGTGAGGAGCTGCAGTACTGAGAGCGGCCACTACACGGTGTATGGAGCTGTGGGGAGCTGCAGTACTGAGAACGGCCACTACACGGTGTATGGAGCTGTGAGGAGCTGCAGTACTGAGAACTGCCACTACACGGTGTATGGAGCTGTGAGGAGCTGCAGTACTGAGAACGGCCACTACACGGTGTATGGAGCTGTGAGGAGCTGCAGTACTGAGAATGGCCACTACACGATGTACAGAGCTGTGAGGAGCTGCAGTACTGAGAATGGCCACTATATGGTGTATGGAGCTGTGAGGAGCTGCAGTACTGAGAACGGCCACTACACGGTGTATGGAGCTGTGAGGAGCTGCAGTACTGAGAACGGCCACTACACGGTGTATGGAGCTGTGAGAAGCTGCAGTACTGAGAGCGGCCACTACACGATGTACAGAGCTGTGAGGAGCTGCAGTACTGAGAACGGCCACTACACGGTGTATGGAGCTGTGAGGAGCTGCAGTACTGAGAACGGCCACTACACGGTGTATGGAGCTGTGAGGAGCTGCAGTACTGAGAACGGCCACTACACGGTGTATGGAGCTGTGAGGAGCTGCAGTACTGAGAATGGCCACTACACGGTGTATGGAGCTGTGAGGAGCTGCAGTACTGAGAACGGCCACTACACGGTGTATGGAGCTGTGAGGAGCTGCAGTACTGAGAACGGCCACTACACGGTGTATGGAGCTGTGAGGAGCTGCAGTACTGAGAATGGCCACTACACGGTGTATGGACCTGTGAGGAGCTGCAGTACTGAGAACGGCCACTACACGGTGTATGGAGCTGTGAGGAGCTGCAGTACTGAGAACAGCCACTACACGGTGTATGGAGCTGTGAGGAGCTGCAGTATGGAGAACGGCCACTACACGGTGTATGGAGCTGTGAGGAGCTGCTGTACTGAGAACGGCCACTACACGGTGTATAGAGCTGTGAGGAGCTGCAGTACTGAGAACGGCCACTACACGGTGTATGGAGCTGTGAGGAGCTGCAGTACTGAGAACGGCCACTACACGGTGTATGGAGCTGTGAGGAGCTGCAGTACTGAGAGCGGCCACTACACGGTGTATGGAGCTGTGAGGAGCTGCAGTACTGAGAACGGCCACTACACGGTGTATGGAGCTGTGAGGAGCTGCAGTACTGAGAACGGCCACTACACGGTGTATGGAGCTGTGAGGAGCTGCAGTACTGAGAACGGCCACTACACGGTGTATGGAGCTGTGAGGAGCTGCAGTACTGAGAACGGCCACTACACGGTGTATGGAGCTGTGAGGAGCTGCAGTACTGAGAACAGCCACTACACGGTGTATGGAGCTGTGAGGAGCTGCAGTACTGAGAACGGCCACTACACGGTGTATGGAGCTGTGAGGAGCTGCAGTACTGAGAACGGCCACTACACGGTGTATGGAGCTGTGAGGAGCTGCAGTACTGAGAACGGCCACTACACGGTGTATGGAGCTGTGAGGAGCTGCAGTACTGAGAACGGCCACTACATGGTGTATGGAGCTGTGAGGAGCTGCAGTACTGAGAACGGCCACTACACGGTGTATGGAGCTGTGAGGAGCTGCAGTACTGAGAACGGCCACTGCACGGTGTATGGAGCTGTGAGGAGCTGCAGTACTGAGAATGGCCACTACACGGTGTATGGAGCTGTGAGGAGCTGCAGTACTGAGAACGGCCACTACACGGTGTATGGAGCTGTGAGGAGCTGCAGTACTGAGAACGACCACTACATGGTGTATGGAGCTGTGAGGAGCTGCAGTACTGAGAATGGCCACTACACGGTGTATGGAGCTGTGAGGAGCTGCAGTACTGAGAACGGCCACTACACGGTGTATGGAGCTGTGAGGAGCTGCAGTACTGAGAATGGCCACTACACGGTGTATGGAGCTGTGAGGAGCTGCAGTACTGAGAACGGCCACTACACGGTGTATGAAGCTGTGAGGAGCTGCAGCACTGAGAATGGCCACTACACGGTGTATGGAGCTGTGAGGAGCTGCAGTACTGAGAACGGCCACTACACGGTGTATGGAGCTGTGAGGAACTGCAGTACTGAGAACGGCCACTACACGGTGTATGGAGCTGTGAGGAGCTGCATTACTGAGAACGGCCACTACACGGTGTATGGAGCTGTGAGGAGCTGCATTACTGAGAACGGCCACTTGTACACCCTCTGCTAATGCCCCTATATATTTGGAGTAGGAGACACAATCACACATAATAATTTTAGGTACAGCTCAGCAAACAGTATCACGTATGATAGGCTTAGATATATGGTTCAGCAGACAGTATCATATGTGATAGGCTTAGATACATGGTCCAGCAGACAGTATCACGTATAATAGGCTTAGATACACGGTCCAGCATACAGTATCACGTATAATAGGCTTAGATACACGGTCCAGCAGACAGTATCACGTATAATAGGCTTAGATACATGGTTCAGCAGACAGTATCATATGTGATAGGCTTAGATACATGGTCCAGCAGACAGTATCACGTATAATAGGCTTAGATACATGGTCCAGCAGACAGTATCACATATTATGAGCTTAGATACACGGTCCAGCATACAGTATCGGATACTTCTGTACAGATGGGGTGTTTGGGGAAGTTTATGGACACGTCTGGATGTAAGCGGAATGAGCCCCCGCGGTTGGCGGCACAGTGTGGGGCGCGCGGTGTTTTGGAGGAGACGTTGCAGTCGGGTTGTGTAAACCTCATTAAACATTGCAGGAGACACGTGTCATCGGCTGATTCTTATTTATGGGGCAGGAGCCGTGTGATACAGTTTCTGTTGCAGACTTTAGATGGCGGCACAAAGGCTGACGCTCCGGCGTGATCCGCTCGCGCGCCGCCGTCCCGCTGTCGAGTCTTCTGTTCTCGGCGCTCCCTCTCTGTGTTTCTAATGAGGCATTAATGGGCTGCCAATTACACATGCAAATGAGAAATTTTACTGAGACGATTGTAACTGTACCTGAAGGCATAAAACGCCACATTAACAACGTCCAATATCAATCATTTTTATTTAAATAATTGTCTTTCTGCCGTTCACAGCAATCACCGATCCACAAGAATTCAGCAAAAAACAATCCGATAAAGATGAAGCTTCGGATGGGAATGAATATTCCCAGACAATTCATTACGGGCTCGGATACATTACATATATTATCCTGGTTATGATAAATGGGCCGAGCCCCCGAGCAGCACAGATGGTATTTACTATATGGCCGGGAAGGTTAATGATCGCAGGACGAGCGAGAACCAAGACAATTCCCACAATGGCCCTGACCCACATTACAGTCCCATCCACACCAATAAGAAGCGCTGCTACCCCAGATCTCACTGCGGAGGCATCAACGGCATTAATTACCAACATTTCATAAGAAAAAAGACACTGCTACAAAAATATAAACCTGTATACAGAAATAAGTACTATAATACTGCCCCTATGTACAAGAATATAACTACTATAATACTGCCCCTATGTACAAGAATATAACTACTATAATACTGCCTCTATATACAAGAATATAACTACTATAATACTGCCCCTTATATCCAAGAATATAACTACTATAATACTGCCCCTATGTACAAGAATATAAATACTATAATACTGCCCCCTATATACAAGAATATAACTACTATAATACTGCCCCTATGTACAAGAATATAACTACTATAATACTGCCCCCTATGTACAAGAATATAACTACTATAATACTGCCCCTATGTACAAGATTATAACTACTATAATACTGCCCCTATGTACAAGAATATAACTACTATAATACTGCCCCCTATGTACAAGAAAATAACTACTATAATACTGCCCCTATGTACAAGAATATAACTACTATAATACTGCCCCCTATGTACAAGAATATAACTACTATAATACTGCCCCCTATATACAAGAATATAACTACTATAATACTGCCCCTATGTACAAGAATATAACTACTGTAATACTGCTCCTATGTACAAGAATATAACTACTATAATACTGCCCCTATGTACAAGAATATAACTACTATAATACTGCTCCTATATACAAGAATATAACTACTATAATACTGCCCCTATGTACAAGAATATAACTACTATAATACTGCCCCTATATACAAGAATATAACTACTATAATACTGCCCCCTATATACAAGAATATAACTACTATAATACTGCCCCCTATATACAAGAAAATAACTACTATAATACTGCCCCTATGTACAAGAATATAACTACTATAATACTGCCCCCTATGTACAAGAATATAACTACTATAATACTGCCCCCTATATACAAGAATATAACTACTATAATACTGCCCCTATGTACAAGAATATAACTACTGTAATACTGCTCCTATGTACAAGAATATAACTACTATAATACTGCCCCTATGTACAAGAATATAACTACTATAATACTGCTCCTATGTACAAGAATATAACTACTATAATACTGCCCCTATGTACAAGAATATAACTACTATAATACTGCCCCTATATACAAGAATATAAATACTATAATACTGCCCCTATGTACAAGAATATAACTACTATAATACTGTCCCTATGTACAAGAATATAACTACTATACTACTGCCCCTATGTACAAGACTATAACTACTATAATACTGCCCCTATGTACAAGAATATAACTACTATAATACTGTCCCCTATATACAAGAATATAACTACTATAATACTGCCCCTATGTACAAGAATATAACTACTGTAATACTGACCCCTATGTACAAGAATATAACTACTATAATACTGCTCCTATGTACAAGAATATAACTACTATAATACTGCCCCTATATACAAGAATATAAATACTATAATACTGCCCCTATGTACAAGAATATAACTACTATAATACTGCCCCTATATACAAGAATATAACTACTATAATACTGCCCCTATGTACAAGAATATAACTACTGTAATACTGACCCCTATGTACAAGAATATAACTACTATAATACTGCTCCTATGTACAAGAATATAACTACTATAATACTGCCCCTATATACAAGAATATAAATACTATAATACTGCCCCTATGTACAAGAATATAACTACTATAATACTGCCCCTATATACAAGAATATAACTACTATAATACTGCCCCTATGTACAAGAATATAACTACTGTAATACTGACCCCTATGTACAAGAATATAACTACTATAATACTGCTCCTATGTACAAGAATATAACTACTATAATACTGCCCCTATATACAAGAATATAAATACTATAATACTGCCCCTATGTACAAGAATATAACTACTATAATACTGCCCCTATATACAAGAATATAACTACTATAATACTGCCCCTATGTACAAGAATATAACTACTGTAATACTGACCCCTATGTACAAGAATATAACTACTATAATACTGCTCCTATGTACAAGAATATAACTACTATAATACTGCCCCTATATACAAGAATATAACTACTATAATTCTGCCCCCTATGTACAAGAATATAACTACTATAATACTGCCCCTATGTACAAGACTATAACTACTATAATACTGCCCCTATGTACAAGAATATAACTACTATAATACTGCCCCTATGTACAAGAATATAACTACTATAATACTGCCCCTATGTACAAGAATATAACTACTATAATACTGCCCCCAATGTACAAGAATATAACTACTATAATACTGCCCCTATGTACAAGAATATAACTACTATAATACTGCCCCCAATGTACAAGAATATAACTACTATAATACTGCCCGTATGTACAGGAATATAACTACTATAATACTGCTCCTATGTACAAGACTATAACTACTATAATACTGCCCCTATGTACAAGAATATAACTACTATAATACTGCCCCTATATACAAGAATGTAACTACTATAATACTGCCCCTATATACAAGAATATAACTACTATAATACTGCCCCCTATGTACAAGAATATAACTACTATAATACTGCCCGTATGTACAGGAATATAACTACTATAATACTGCCCCCTATGTACAAGAATATAACTACTATAATACTGCCCCTATGTACAAGAATATAACTACTATAATACTGCCCCCTATGTACAAGAATATAACTACTATAATACTGCCCCCTATGTACAGGAATATAACTACTATAATACTGCCCCCTATGTACAAGAATATAACTACTATAATACTGCCTCTATGTACAAGAATATAACTACTATAATACTGCCCCTATGTACAAGAATATAACTACTATAATACTGCTCCTATATACAAGAATATAACTACTATAATACTGCCCCTATATACAAGAATGTAACTACTATAATACTGCCCCTATATACAAGAATATAACTACTATAATACTGCCCCCTATGTACAAGAATATAACTACTATAATACTGCCCGTATGTACAGGAATATAACTACTATAATACTGCCCCCTATGTACAAGAATATAACTACTATAATACTGCCCCTATGTACAAGAATATAACTACTATAATACTGCCCCCTATGTACAAGAATATAACTACTATAATACTGCCCCCTATGTACAGGAATATAACTACTATAATACTGCCCCCTATGTACAAGAATATAACTACTATAATACTGCCTCTATGTACAAGAATATAACTACTATAATACTGCCCCTATGTACAAGAATATAACTACTATAATACTGCTCCTATATACAAGAATATAACTACTATAATACTGCCCCTATGTACAAGACTATAACTACTATAATACTGCTGCCAATGTCAGGGTCACATGAGCTGCTGATGTCGGGGGACACATGAGCTCCTGGTGTCCGGGGGGTACATGAGCTGCTGGTGTTGGGGGCACATGAGCTGCTGGTGTCGGGGGACACATGAGCTCCTGGTGTCCGGGGGGTACATGAGCTGCTGGTGTTGGGGGCACATGAGCTGCTGGTGTTGGGGGCACATGAGCTGCTGATGTCGGGGGCACATGAGCGGCTGATGTTGGGGGCACATGAGCTGCTGGTGTCGGGGGGCACATGAGCTGCTGGTGTCGAGGGCACATGAGCTGCCGGTGTCTGGGGGCACATGAGCTGCTGGTGTTGGGGGGCACATGAGCTGCTGGTGTCGAGGGCACATGAGCTGCTGGTGTCGGGGGCACATGAACTGCTGGTGTCGAGGGCACATGAGCTGCTGGTGTCGAGGGCACATGAGCTGCTGGTGTCGAGGGCACATGAGCTGCCGGTGTCTGGGGGCACATGAGCTGCTGGTGTCGGGGGCACATGAGCTGCTGGTGTCGGGGGCACATGAGCTGCTGGTGTCGGGGGCACATGAGCTGCTGGTGTTGGGGGGCCCATGAGCTGCTGGTGTTGGGGGCACATGAGCTGCTGGTGTCGGGGGCACATTTCACTGATGGGTTCATGAAGTCACAGATGTGCTGCTCTATAGTGACAGAGAAGATGCCGCCATCACTCCGGTCCTCAGTAGATGAGCTCTTTTACAGGACAATGATACAGAACTTACATCTGAGAAGAAGAACAGGTGACAGAGATTCAGGGGCCGAGCGTCTCCGGATCTGACAACCGAGCCCCTATGGCGAGTTCTGAGGAGACGAGTTGTCAGCGCTCTCCATCCAGCGTCCGGGCTCTACAAGAGCTCATTCTGGAGATGGAGGTTGTAATGTGTCACCGATTCGTCCATTCCAGGCCTAGAAGCCTCGGTGCCGTCCGCACACAGCATGGCGGATGCACACAGCATGGCGGTTGCACACAGCATGGCGGCTGCACGTCGCGGGCGGGGAGGACACCGCCGCTGCGCTCGCTAACGCTCGGGTCCGGCGCTGCTGCGGCTGCTGCTCGGTGGCTCGAGCGGTGGGCCGGATCCGGGGACTCGAGCGGCGCTCCTCGCCCGTGAGTGAAAGGGGTGGTTGGTTTGGGGGATTTAGTCCGTGACGCCACCCACGGGTTGTGGTGAAGCGGGGGCACCACCGCTGCTGGTGACGGGGATCCCGGGAGCGATGGTAGGGAGCAGCTTGTTTTCCCCCTCCATGGGTAGGGGTCGGTGGTCCCGGGGCCCGGTGGTATGACGGGGAGGCAGGGTTGGTGAGGTGCAGGGTTGCAGGGACAGCGCGGCGCGGTGCCGAATGGCACGGGTGTACTCACTCAGTAAGAGATGCACAAAGTCCTCGGTAAACCAAACGGCTGGATGGACGGGTCCCGCAGCCGGCTGCAGTGTCTCTCCCCGGACAGGTGATGGCGGCTGTCTTTCCCTGCACCTTTGTGTACTGTTTGACTACGATGGATCCCCAACGGTAGTCCGCTCCCCGGTGTATGGATGCCGGAGGAGCCCGTTTGCCCGCAGGCGCTGGTCCTTGGGTCTCTAGCCTTAGGCGGTAGCTGTATACCCTCACGGTGTGGGCGGTTGCCTTCTAACGGGTCTTTAGCTGTTAGGAAACCCCTGGGGTTCCGGTCACACTCGGATTTGACTGTTGACGGCGACTCCAAGCCTAGACGGGGTCCAATGGCCCTGCCTGTGTGTGCTGGCTTCACTTCGCTCCCTGGTCGGTACCGGTGGGCCAACGCCCGACCCCGGTCCTACGGTTCCTCGTTGATTCACCACTCCTGCAGACGGCCACTACCGTCTGCCAACCTTGTTGTCAGTGCCTGGGCCACACACCCAGACACTCTCCACTTCACTCCTCTCACTTCCACCTCCTGGACTAAAACTGCTCCTTTTCCCGCCTCCAGGCCTGTGAACTCCTCGGTGGGTGGGGCCAACCGCCTGGCTCCGCCCCCCTGGTGTGGCCATTAGACCCTGGAGGGAGGCAACAAGGGTTTTGTGTTTGGCTAATGTCACTGTCTAATGGGGGTGGGGGTGTGAGTGTTACCTGTGACGACCCGGCTAGTCCAGAGCGCCACACACACAATACGTATTTATTTTTCATCAACTAATTAGAGGAAAGCTGAAGATTTTAGCGGAAAGATCCTGAGATCAAGTTCAGTATAAAATGCGGCTTTATTCTTCAGGATAAGAAGTGACAAGACGACATGAACCTATCTCCTCTGGGGTCTCAGCTCCATCATTAGAGACCCTCAGACACTGGATACATTCAGTCATTGGAGACCCTCAGACGCTGGATACATTCAGTCATTAGAGACCCTCAGACGCTGGATACATTCAGTCATTAGAGACCCTCAGACGCTGGATACATTCAGTCATTAGAGACCCTCAGACGCTGGATACATTCAGCCATTAGAGACCCTCAGACGCTGGATACATTCAGTCATTAGAGACCCTCAGACGCTGGATACATTCAGTCATTAGAGACCCTCAGACGCTGGATACATTCAGTCATTAGAGACCCTCAGACGCTGGATACATTCAGTCATTAGAGACCCTCAGACGCTGGATACATTCAGTCATTAGAGACCCTCAGACGCTGGATACATTCAGTCATTAGAGACCCTCAGACGCTGGATATATTCAGTCATTAGAGACCCTCAGACGCTGGACACATTCAGTCATTAGAGACCCTCAGACGCTGGATACATTCAGTCATTAGAGACCCTCAGACGCTGGATACATTCAGCCATTAGAGACCCTCAGACGCTGGATACATTCAGTCATTAGAGACCCTCAGACGCTGGATATATTCAGTCATTAGAGACCCTCAGAGGCTGGATACATTCAGTCATTATGTCTCTATGACTGAATGTATCCAGCGTCTGAGGGTCTCTAATGACTGAATGTATAGAGAGGGGAGCCAGCACGATCTGAAAATGGCATGCATCATATAAAAAGTGCAAATTCACAGATTTATTCCAACTGTACTGTAATATAAATGAGATTTTTAGCAAATAATTGATCAATTCTTTGAGCCACCCCTGCCAACGTCACGGCAAATCTCAATAGGGGGGTCCTACTCTATATTCTGTATTTCATGTGCCATGCGGCCTCCTAGATAAAGTTAAAAGCAGAACCATAATGGAGCACACATACCTGTAACCTGTATATATAACCGCTTCTATGTTGCAAAAGAGGCAATTGTGGATAGAGGCCAGCCCAGGTCCCAGCATGTGGAGCAAGCTCTACACATACCAGGACTATATCAGAACTGACCCTCCCAGTGCCAGACAGCAACCATTGATAAAGGCGGACCAGATCCAAGAATGGTGCTTAATTAGCATTGCCTGTGGAAAGGGGTGAGGTAACTGAATCTGAACAGCTACCAACAGGAGGAATACATTGCAAACCAAAATCAGGCGTGCATGGTATGGTGATGGTCAGTCACCAGAAATTGGTTCTGCTTTTAACTTTATCTAGGAGGCCGCATGGCACATGAAATACAGAATATAGAGTAGGACCCCCCTATTGAGATTTGCCGTGACGTTGGCAGGGGTGGCTCAAAGAATTGATCAATTATTTGCTAAAAATCTCATTTATATTACAGTACAGTTGGAATAAATCTGTGAATTTGCACTTTTTATATGATGCATGCCATTTTCAGATCGTGCTGGCTCCCCTCTCTATACATTCAGTCATTACAGACCCCCAGACGCTGGATACATTCAGTCATTAGAGACCCTCAGACGCTGGACACATTCAGTCATTAGAGACCCTCAGACGCTGGATACATTCAGTCATTAGAGACCCTCAGACGCTGGATACATTCAGTCATTAGAGACCCTCAGACGCTGGATACATTCAGTCATAGAGACCCTCAGACGCTGGACACATTCGGCCATTAGAGACCCTCAGACGCTGGATACATTCAGTCATAGAGACCCTCAGACGCTGGACACATTCGGCCATTAGAGACCCTCAGACGCTGGATACATTCAGTCATTAGAGACCCTCAGACGCTGGATACATTCAGTCATTAGAGACCCTCAGACGCTGGATACATTCAGTCATTAGAGACCCTCAGACGCTGGATACATTCAGTCATTAGAGACGCTCAGACGCTGGATACATTCAGTCATTAGAGACCCTCAGACGCTGGATACATTCAGTCATTAGAGACCCTCAGACGCTGGATACATTCAGTCATTAGAGACCCTCAGACGCTGGACACATTCAGTCATTAGAGACCCTCAGACGCTGGATACATTCAGTCATTAGAGACCCTCAGACGCTGGATACATTCAGTCATTAGAGACCCTCAGACGCTGGATACATTCAGTCATAGAGACCCTCAGACGCTGGATACATTCAGTCATAGAGACCCTCAGACGCTGGATACATTCAGTCATTAGAGACCCTCAGACGCTGGATACATTCAGTCATTAGAGACCCTCAGACGCTGGATACATTCAGTCATTAGAGACCCTCAGACGCTGGACACATTCGGCCATTAGAGACCCTCAGACGCTGGATACATTCAGTCATAGAGACCCTCAGACGCTGGACACATTCGGCCATTAGAGACCCTCAGACGCTGGATACATTCAGTCATTAGAGACCCTCAGACGCTGGATACATTCAGTCATTAGAGACCCTCAGACGCTGGATACATTCAGCCATTAGAGACCCTCAGACGCTGGATACATTCAGTCATTAGAGACCCTCAGACGCTGGATACATTCAGTCATTAGAGACCCTCAGACGCTGGATACATTCAGTCATTAGAGACCCTCAGACGCTGGATACATTCAGTCATTAGAGACCCTCAGACGCTGGATACATTCAGTCATTAGAGACCCTCAGACGCTGGATACGTTCAGTCATTAGAGACCCTCAGACGCTGGATACATTCAGTCATTAGAGACCCTCAGACGCTGGATACATTCAGTCATTAGAGACCCTCAGACGCTGGATACATTCAGTCATTAGAGACCCTCAGACGCTGGACACATTCAGTCATTAGAGACCCTCAGACGCTGGATACATTCAGTCATTAGAGACCCTCAGATGCTGGATACATTCAGTCATTAGAGACCCTCAGATGCTGGATACATTCAGTCATTAGAGACCCTCAGACGCTGGATACATTCAGTCATTAGAGACCCTCAGACGCTGGATACATTCAGTCATTAGAGACCCTCAGACGCTGGATACATTCAGTCATAGAGACCCTCAGACGCTGGATACATTCAGTCATTAGAGACCCTCAGACGCTGGATACATTCAGTCATTAGAGACCCTCAGACACTGGATACATTCAGTCATAGAGACCCTCAGACGCTGGATACATTCAGTCATTAGAGACCCTCAGACACTGGATACATTCAGTCATAGAGACCCTCAGACGCTGGACACATTCAGTCATTAGAGACCCTCAGACGCTGGATACATTCAGTCATTAGAGACCCTCAGACGCTGGATACATTCAGTCATTAGAGACCCTCAGACGCTGGATACATTCAGTCATTAGAGACCCTCAGACGCTGGATACATTCAGTCATTAGAGACCCTCAGACGCTGGATACAATCAGTCATTAGAGACCCTCAGACGCTGGATACATTCAGTCATTAGAGACCCTCAGACGCTGGATACATTCAGTCATGAGAGACCCTCAGACGCTGGATACATTCAGTCATTAGAGACCCTCAGACGCTGGACACATTCGGCCATTACAGACCCTCAGACGCTGGATACATTCAGTCATTAGAGACCCTCAGACGCTGGATACATTCAGTCATTAGAGACCCTCAGACGCTGGATACATTCAGTCATTAGAGACCCTCAGACGCTGGATACATTCAGTCATTAGAGACCCTCAGACGCTGGATACATTCAGTCATGAGAGACCCTCAGACGCTGGATACAATCAGTCATTAGAGACCCTCAGACGCTGGATACATTCAGTCATTAGAGACCCTCAGACGCTGGATACATTCAGTCATGAGAGACCCTCAGACGCTGGATACATTCAGTCATTAGAGACCCTCAGACGCTGGACACATTCGGCCATTACAGACCCTCAGACGCTGGATACATTCAGTCATTAGAGACCCTCAGACGCTGGATACATTCAGTCATTAGAGACCCTCAGACGCTGGATACATTCAGTCATTAGAGACCCTCAGACGCTGGATACATTCAGCCATTAGAGACCCTCAGATGCTGGATACATTCAGTCATTAGAGACCCTCAGACGCTGGATACATTCAGTCATTAGAGACCCTCAGACGCTGGATACATTCAGTCATTAGAGACCCTCAGACGCTGGATACATTCAGTCATTAGAGACCTTCAGACGCTGGATACATTCAGTCATTAGAGACCCTCAGACGCTGGATACATTCAGCCATTAGAGACCCTCAGACGCTGGATACATTCAGTCATTAGAGACCCTCAGACGCTGGACACATTCAGTCATTAGAGACCCTCAGACGCTGGATACATTCAGTCATTAGAGACCCTCAGACGCTGGATACATTCAGTCATTAGGGACCCTCAGACGCTGGATACATTCAGTCATTAGAGACCCTCAGACGCTGGACACATTCAGTCATGAGAGACCCTCAGACGCTGGATACATTCAGTCATTAGAGACCCTCAGACGCTGGACACATTCGGCCATTAGAGACCCTCAGACGCTGGATACATTCAGTCATTAGAGACCCTCAGACGCTGGATACATTCAGTCATTAGAGACCCTCAGACGCTGGATACATTCAGTCATTAGAGACCCTCAGACGCTGGATACATTCAGTCATTAGAGACCCTCAGACGCTGGATACATTCAGTCATTAGAGACCTTCAGACGCTGGATACATTCAGTCATTAGAGACCCTCAGACGCTGGATACATTCAGCCATTAGAGACCCTCAGACGCTGGATACATTCAGTCATTAGAGACCCTCAGACGCTGGACACATTCAGTCATTAGAGACCCTCAGACGCTGGATACATTCAGTCATTAGAGACCCTCAGACGCTGGATACATTCAGTCATTAGGGACCCTCAGACGCTGGATACATTCAGTCATTAGAGACCCTCAGACGCTGGACACATTCAGTCATGAGAGACCCTCAGACGCTGGATACATTCAGTCATTAGAGACCCTCAGACGCTGGACACATTCGGCCATTAGAGACCCTCAGACGCTGGATACATTCAGTCATTAGAGACCCTCAGACGCTGGATACATTCAGTCATTAGAGACCCTCAGACGCTGGATACATTCAGTCATTAGAGACCCTCAGACGCTGGATACATTCAGCCATTAGAGACCCTCAGACGCTGGATACATTCAGCCATTAGAGACCCTCAGACGCTGGATACATTCAGTCATTAGAGACCCTCAGACGCTGGATACGTTCAGTCATAGAGACCCTCAGACGCTGGATACATTCAGTCATTAGAGACCCTCAGACGCTGGACACATTCAGTCATGAGAGACCCTCAGACGCTGGATACATTCAGTCATTAGAGACCCTCAGACGCTGGACACATTCGGCCATTAGAGACCCTCAGACGCTGGATACATTCAGTCATTAGAGACCCTCAGACGCTGGATACATTCAGTCATTAGAGACCCTCAGACGCTGGATACATTCAGTCATTAGAGACCCTCAGACGCTGGATACATTCAGCCATTAGAGACCCTCAGACGCTGGATACATTCAGTCATTAGAGACCCTCAGACGCTGGATACATTCAGCCATTAGAGACCCTCAGACGCTGGATACATTCAGTCATTAGAGACCCTCAGACGCTGGATACATTCAGTCATAGAGACCCTCAGACGCTTGATACATTCAGTCATTAGAGACCCTCAGACGCTGGATACATTCAGTCATTAGAGACCCTCAGACGCTGGATACATTCAGTCATTAGAGACCCTCAGACGCTGGATACATTCAGTCATAGAGACCCTCAGACGCTGGATACATTCAGTCATTAGAGACCCTCAGACACTGGATACATTCAGTCATAGAGACCCTCAGACGCTGGATACATTCAGTCATTAGAGACCCTCAGACGCTGGATACATTCAGTCATTAGAGACCCTCAGACGCTGGATACATTCAGTCATTAGAGACCCTCAGACGCTGGATACATTCAGTCATTAGAGACCCTCAGACGCTGGATACATTCAGTCATAGAGACCCTCAGACGCTGGATACATTCAGTCATTAGAGACCCTCAGACGCTGGATACATTCAGTCATTAGAGACCCTCAGACGCTGGATACATTCAGCCATTAGAGACCCTCAGACGCTGGATACATTCAGTCATTAGAGACCCTCAGACGCTGGATACATTCAATCATAGAGACCCTCAGAAGCTGGATACATTCAGTCATTAGAGACCCTCAGACGCTGGATACATTCAGTCATTAGAGACCCTCAGACGCTGGATACATTCAGTCATTAGAGACCCTCAGACGCTGGATACATTCAGTCATTAGAGACCCTCAGACGCTGGATACATTCAGTCATAGAGACCCTCAGAAGCTGGATACATTCAGTCATAGAGACCCTCAGACACTGGATACATTCAGTCATTAGAGACCCTCAGAAGCTGGATACATTCAGTCATTAGAGACCCTCAGACGCTGGATACATTCAGTCATTAGAGACCCTCAGACGCTGGATACATTCAGTCATTAGAGACCCTCAGACGCTGGATACATTCAGCCATTAGAGACCCTCAGACGCTGGATACATTCAGTCATTAGAGACCCTCAGACGCTGGATACATTCAGTCATTAGAGACCCTCAGACGCTGGATACATTCAGCCATTAGAGACCCTCAGACGCTGGATACATTCAGTCATTAGAGACCCTCAGACGCTGGATACATTCAATCATAGAGACCCTCAGAAGCTGGATACATTCAGTCATAGAGACCCTCAGACGCTGGATACATTCAGTCATTAGAGACCCCCAGAGGCTGGTTACATTCAGTCATTAGAGACCCTCAGACGCTGGATACATTCAGTCATTAGAGACCCTCAGACGCTGGATACATTCAGTCATTACAGACCCTCAGACGCTGGATACATTCAGTCATTAGAGACCCTCAGACGCTGGATACATTCAGTCATTAGAGACCCTCAGACGCTGGATACATTCAGTCATTAGAGACCCTCAGACGCTGGATACATTCAGTCATAGAGACCCTCAGACGCTGGATACATTCAGTCATTAGAGACCCTCAGACGCTGGATACATTCAGTCATTAGAGACCCTCAGACGCTGGATACATTCAGCCATTAGAGACCCTCAGACGCTGGATACATTCAGTCATTAGAGACCCTCAGATGCTGGATACATTCAATCATAGAGACCCTCAGAAGCTGGATACATTCAGTCATAGAGACCCTCAGACGCTGGATACATTCAGTCATTAGAGACCCTCAGAGGCTGGTTACATTCAGTCATTAGAGACCCTCAGACGCTGGATACATTCAGTCATTAGAGACCCTCAGACGCTGGATACATTCAGTCATTAGAGACCCTCAGAAGCTGGATACATTCAGTCATTAGAGACCCTCAGACGCTGGATACATTCAGTCATTAGAGACCCTCAGAGGCTGGATACATTCAGTCATTAGAGACCCTCAGACGCTGGATACATTCAGTCATTAGAGACCCTCAGACGCTGGATACATTCAGTCATTAGAGACCCTCAGACGCTGGATACATTCAGTCATTAGAGACCCTCAGACGCTGGATACGTTCAGTCATTAGAGACCCTCAGACGCTGGATACGTTCAGTCATTAGAGACCCTCAGACGCTGGATACATTCAGTCATTAGAGACCCTCAGACGCTGGATACGTTCAGTCATTAGAGACCCTCAGACGCTGGATACGTTCAGTCATTAGAGACCCTCAGACGCTGGATACATTCAGTCATTAGAGACCCTCAGACGCTGGATACATTCAGTCATTAGAGACCCTCAGACGCTGGATACATTCAGTCATTAGAGACCCTCAGACGCTGGATACATTCAGTCATTAGAGACCCTCAGACGCTGGATACATTCAGCCATTAGAGACCCTCAGACGCTGGATACATTCAGTCATTAGAGACCCTCAGACGCTGGATACATTCAGTCATTAGAGACCCTCAGACGCTGGATACATTCAGTCATTAGAGACCCTCAGACGCTGGATACATTCAGTCATTAGAGACCCTCAGACGCTGGATACATTCAGTCATTAGAGACCCTCAGACGCTGGATACATTCAATCATAGAGACCCTCAGAAGCTGGATACATTCAGTCATAGAGACCCTCAGACGCTGGATACATTCAGTCATTAGAGACCCTCAGAGGCTGGATACATTCAGTCATTAGAGACCCTCAGACGCTGGACACATTCAGTCATTAGAGACCCTCAGACGCTGGATACATTCAGTCATTAGAGACCCTCAGACGCTGGATACATTCAGTCATTAGAGACCCTCAGACGCTGGATACATTCAGTCATTAGAGACCCTCAGACGCTGGATACATTCAGTCATAGAGACCCTCAGACGCTGGATACATTCAGTCATAGAGACCCTCAGACGCTGGATACATTCAGTCATAGAGACCCTCAGACACTGGATACATTCAGTCATAGAGACCCTCAGACCCTGGATACATTCAGTCATAGAGACCCTCAGACCCTGGATACATTCAGTCATAGAGACCCTCAGACGCTGGATACATTCAGTCATAGAGACCCTCAGACGCTGGATACATTCAGTCATTAGAGACCCTCAGACGCTGGATACATTCAGTCATTAGAGACCCTCAGACGCTGGATACATTCAGTCATTAGAGACCCTCAGACGCTGGATACATTCAGTCATTAGAGACCCTCAGACACTGGATATATTCAGTCATTAGAGACCCTCAGACGCTGGATACATTCAGTCATTAGAGACCCTCAGACGCTGGATACATTCAGCCATTAGAGACCCTCAGACGCTGGATACATTCAGTCATTAGAGACCCTCAGACGCTGGATACATTCAGCCATTAGAGACCCTCAGACGCTGGATACATTCAGTCATTACAGACCCTCAGACGCTGGATATATTCAGTCATTAGAGACCCTCAGACGCTGGATACATTCAGTCATTAGAGACCCTCAGACGCTGGATACATTCAGTCATTAGAGACCCTCAGACGCTGGATACATTCAGTCATAGAGACCCTCAGACGCTGGATACATTCAGTCATTAGAGACCCTCAGACGCTGGATACATTCAGTCATTAGAGACCCTCAGACGCTGGACACATTCAGTCATTAGAGACCCTCAGACGCTGGATACATTCAGTCATTAGAGACCCTCAGACGCTGGACACATTCAGTCATTAGAGACCCTCAGACGCTGGATACATTCAGTCATTAGAGACCCTCAGACGCTGGATACATTCAGTCATTAGAGACCCTCAGACGCTGGATACATTCAGTCATTAGAGACCCTCAGACGCTGGATATATTCAGTCATTAGAGACCCTCAGACGCTGGATATATTCAGTCATTAGAGACCCTCAGACGCTGGATACATTCAGTCATTAGAGACCCTCAGACGCTGGATACATTCAGTCATTAGAGACCCTCAGACGCTGGATACATTCAGTCATTAGAGACCCTCAGACGCTGGATATATTCAGTCATTAGAGACCCTCAGACGCTGGATACATTCAGTCATTAGAGACCCTCAGACGCTGGATACATTCAGTCATTAGAGACCCTCAGACGCTGGATACATTCAGTCATTAGAGACCCTCAGACGCTGGATATATTCAGTCATTAGAGACCCTCAGACGCTGGATACATTCAGTCATTAGAGACCCTCAGACGCTGGATATATTCAGTCATAGAGACCCTCAGACGCTGGATACATTCAGTCATTAGAGACCCTCAGACGCTGGATACATTCAGTCATTAGAGACCCTCAGACGCTGGATACATTCAGTCATTAGAGACCCTCAGACGCTGGATACATTCAGTCATTAGAGACCCTCAGACGCTGGATATATTCAGTCATTAGAGACCCTCAGACGCTGGATACATTCAGTCATTAGAGACCCTCAGACGCTGGATACATTCAGTCATTAGAGACCCTCAGACGCTGGATACATTCAGTCATTAGAGACCCTCAGACGCTGGATACATTCAGTCATTAGAGACCCTCAGACGCTGGATACATTCAGTCATTAGAGACCCTCAGACGCTGGATACATTCAGTCATTAGAGACCCTCAGACGCTGGACACATTCAGTCATTAGAGACCCTCAGACGCTGGATACATTCAGTCATTAGAGACCCTCAGACGCTGGATACATTCAGTCATTATAGACCCTCAGACGCTGGATACATTCAGTCATTAGAGACCCTCAGACGCTGGATACATTCAGTCATTATAGACCCTCAGACGCTGGATACATTCAGTCATTAGAGACCCTCAGACGCTGGATACATTCAGTCATTATAGACCCTCAGACGCTGGATACATTCAGTCATTAGAGACCCTCAGACGCTGGATACATTCAGTCATTAGAGACCCTCAGACGCTGGATACATTCAGTCATTAGAGACCCTCAGACGCTGGATACATTCAGTCATTAGAGACCCTCAGACGCTGGATACATTCAGTCATTAGAGACCCTCAGACGCTGGATATATTGAGTCATTAGAGTCCCTCAGAGGCTGGATACATTCAGTCATTATGTCTCTATGACTGAATGTATCCAGCGTCTGAGGGTCTCTAATGACTGAATGTATAGAGAGGGGAGCCAGCACGATCTGAAAATGGCATGCATCATATAAAAAGTGTAAATTCACAGATTTATTCCAACTGTACTGTAATATAAATGAGATTTTTAGCAAATAATTGATCAATTCTTTGAGCCACCCCTGCCAACGTCACGGCAAATCTCAATAGGGGGGTCCTACTCTATATTCTGTATTTCATGTGCCATGCGGCCTCCTAGATAAAGTTAAAAGCAGAACCATAATGGAGCACACATACCTGTAACCTGTATATATAACCGCTTCTATGTTGCAAAAAAGGCAATTGTGGATAGAGGCCAGCCCAGGTCCCAGCATGTGGAGCAAGCTCTACACATACCAGGACTATATCAGAACTGACCCTCCCAGTGCCAGACAGCAACCATTGATAAAGGCGGACCAGATCCAAGAATGGTGCTTAATTAGCATTGCCTGTGGAAAGGGGTGAGGTAACTGAATCTGAACAGCTACCAACAGGAGGAATACATTGCAAACCAAAATCAGGCGTGCATGGTATGGTGATGGTCAGTCACCAGAAATTGGTTCTGCTTTTAACTTTATCTAGGAGGCCGCATGGCACATGAAATACAGAATATAGAGTAGGACCCCCCTATTGAGATTTGCCGTGACGTTGGCAGGGGTGGCTCAAAGAATTGATCAATTATTTGCTAAAAATCTCATTTATATTACAGTACAGTTGGAATAAATCTGTGAATTTGCACTTTTTATATGATGCATGCCATTTTCAGATCGTGCTGGCTCCCCTCTCTATACATTCAGTCATTACAGACCCCCAGACGCTGGATACATTCAGTCATTAGAGACCCTCAGACGCTGGACACATTCGGCCATTAGAGACCCTCAGACGCTGGATACATTCAGTCATTAGAGACCCTCAGACGCTGGATACATTCAGTCATTAGAGACCCTCAGACGCTGGATACATTCAGTCATTAGAGACCCTCAGACGCTGGATACATTCAGTCATTAGAGACCCTCAGACGCTGGATACATTCAGTCATAGAGACCCTCAGACGCTGGATACATTCAGTCATAGAGACCCTCAGACGCTGGATACATTCAGTCATAGAGACCCTCAGACGCTGGATACATTCAGTCATTAGAGACCCTCAGACGCTGGACACATTCGGCCATTAGAGACCCTCAGACGCTGGATACATTCAGTCATTAGAGACCCTCAGACGCTGGATACATTCAGTCATTAGAGACCCTCAGACGCTGGATACATTCAGTCATTAGAGACCCTCAGACGCTGGATACATTCAGTCATTAGAGACCCTCAGACGCTGGACACATTCAGTCATTAGAGACCCTCAGACGCTGGATATATTCAGTCATTAGAGACCCTCAGACGCTGGATACATTCAGTCATTAGAGACCCTCAGACGCTGGATATATTCAGTCATTAGAGACCCTCAGACGCTGGACACATTCAGTCATAGAGACCCTCAGACGCTGGATACATTCAGTCATTAGAGACCCTCAGACGCTGGATACATTCAGTCATTAGAGACCCTCAGACACTGGATACATTCAGTCATTAGAGACCCTCAGACGCTGGACACATTCAGTCATTAGAGACCCTCAGACGCTGGATACATTCAGTCATTAGAGACCCTCAGACGCTGGATACATTCAGTCATTAGAGACCCTCAGACGCTGGATACATTCAGTCATAGAGACCCTCAGACGCTGGATACATTCAGTCATTAGAGACCCTCAGACGCTGGATACATTCAGTCATAGAGACCCTCAGACGCTGGATACATTCAGTCATTAGAGACCCTCAGACGCTGGATACAGTCAGTCATTAGAGACCCTCAGACGCTGGATACATTCAGTCATTAGAGACCCTCAGACGCTGGATACATTGGGGGAATATTTGTTATATGGTGTTCATCGCATCGTTCTGCTCGTGGAGAAGCGACGTCTGCGTCTTCAGTATTTCACCACATTGTTACTCTGCTGAGTTCTGATACATTGATATGTTTTCCTCGCTCTGGAATCTCACGTTACTTTTTTATGCTCAGAAGCAGACAGGCCGCGTTTTCCGGCTCAGAGAAGGTTATTTCTCCTTTGCTTTGTATCCCACTCTGAGCTTCTTACTTGCAGAGTAAGGGGTACTTTGCACACTACGACATCGCTAGCCGATGCTTGCGATGCCGAGCGCGATAGTCCTCGCCCCCGTCGCAGCTGCGATATCTTGTGATAGCTGGCGTAGCAAACATTATCACTACGGCAGCTTCACACGCACTTACCTTCCCTGCGACGCCGCTCTGGCCGGCGACCCGCCTCCTTCCTAAGGGGGTGGGTCGTGCGACGTCACACGGCAGGCGGCCAATAGAAGCGGAGGGGCGGAGATGAGCGGGACGTAAACATCCCGCCCACCTCCGTCCTTCCACATAGCCGGTGTGAGCCGCGGTGACGCATGTAGGATATGTTCCTCGCTCCTGCGGCTTCATACATACGATGTGTGCTGCCGCAGGAATGAGGAACTACATCGTACCGTCAGTGCAGCGAAATTATGAAAATGTCGGACCCTACACCGATGATACGATTACGACGCTTTTGCACTTGTTAATCATATCAAAAAGGATTCACATACTCCGATGTCGACAGCGACGCCGGATGTGCGTCACTTTCGATTTGACCCCACCGACATCGCAGCTGCAATATCGTAGTGTGCAAAGTACCCCTAAGGCTATGTGCACACGTTGTGTATCTGCATGCATTTATTCTGCGTATTGCACTGCAGTGTAACTTCATGCGTCCTGCGTCCCCAGCACAATCTAAAAAAGTTTGTTTAAAAGAACTGAGAATCCTCAGTAGTTGATACCTTTTAATGGCTAACTGAAAAGATGGTGATAATAGCAGCTCCAGACTCCTCAGGTCTCTTCATCAGGCTCAATATAACACAAAATCTGAAGAGTCACATATTTATACACAACAGGACATAGAATAATGCAGTAACAAAAAACAAAAATCAAGTTATGTGAAGCAGAACTATCACTATGGCTGGGGGGCAAACTGTTGTGGCCATAAATATTGCAGCAGTTCATAGATAAGCAGTGTGAAAGTTTTATTGTCCTCTGATTGGGGTCTGGTCCGGGCTGTGACGCCCCCGGATGGTCAGAGGAGCACATTTCTTAATTGATGTAAAAAGACATGAATCCATGTGACACATTCATTCCTGCTCTGAATGTGTCACCGGTCATCATACGTTAGTACTCCCAGACTCTCCTGTCAATTTGGGTCTTGAAATTCCCTTTGAATACCAGCAATTTCATGTCCATGATGCTGGGGTCGGGGTTACAAAAATGTTTGGCCACAGGTAGATCCATCCTTTTTTCTCTAATTCTCATCCTTGTCCTGAGCTGTCGTCCGGTATTCTCTACATACAGACCCCCAGTTGGACATTTGGTACATATAATTAAGTACACCCCATTGGTTGTGGTGCAGCTGAAGGTGCCTGGGATCTTGTAGTCCTGATGTGATCTGGGGATCTATCTTGTCCATTGTCAGTATAAATGGACAGGTCTTACATGTTTTCTGGTTGTAGGGAATGTTCCTGTTGTTGGAGAGGACAGGGCGCTTCTGACAATGATGCTTCTTAGATTTGGGGGCTCCTAAAACACAGAAGTGGGGGGTCTGGAACAATAGATTTTAACCGGGCATCTTTTTGCAGTAATGGTTGTAGTTTCCGTGCAGCTCCTCTAAACACCTCCAGATGTGGATTGTAGGTGACTACAAGAGGGACCCGGGTGTTTTCTTCTTTAGTTTTATAATGTAGGAGATGGTTTCTTGATATTCTGGTGGCTCTTGTCATCTGGTTTTCAATTGTTCTTGGGCGGTAGCCTTGATTCAGAAAGGTCTTTCTGAGGCCCTCAAGGTGATTGTCTCTATCTGTAGTGTTGGAACATATCCGATTGCACCTGATGGCCTGGCTGTATACTGTAGAGTTTTTTATGTGTTTTGGATGGAAACTAATTAAATGCTTGCAAAGTTTTCCTGGAAAATACAGGAATTGATGCCGATTCTGTAGTGAAGCTTACAAAATTCATCCTCACCCATAATTACTTTGCATTTGACAGTAACATATATCTACAGGAGACTGGGACTGCAATGGGAAGCAAAATGGCACCACAATATGCAAATCTTTTCACAAGCTTGAGAGTGACTTTTTATCCTCTTGTCCTATCCGGCCTCTGGCTACTACCATTACATTGACGATATTTTAATCATCAGGACAGAGCCTGAGCAGCAGCTCAAGATCTTCCATGAACACCTTTAACCAGTTTCATCCCACCATCAGCCTAACACTCAACCACTCCTGCACGGAAATCAACTTCTTGGACACCATCATTAAACTACGGAACAATGAAATAGAGACATCCTTGTACAAGAAGCCAATTGACCGTCCAACATACCTGAAATGGGACAGTTTTCATCCAATACACATAAAAACACTATTGTATACAGTCCGGCCATCAGGTACAATCGGATATGTTCCAACACTACAGATAGACAATCACCTTGAGGGCCTCAGAAAGACCTTTCTGAATCAAGGCTACCACCCAAGAACAATTGAAAACCAGATCACAAGAGCCACCAGAATATCAAGAAACCATCTCCTACATTATAAAACCAAAGAAGAGAACACCCGGGTCCCTCTTGTAGTCACCTACAATCCACATCTGGAGGTGTTTAGAGGAGCTGCACGGAAACTACAACCATTACTGCAAAAAGATGCCCGGTTACAATCTATTTTTCCAGACCCCCCACTTCTGTGTTTTAGACAGCCCCCAAATCTAAGAAGCATCGTTGTCAGAAGCGCCCTGTCCTCTCCAACAACAGGAACATTTCCCTGCAACCAGAAAACATGTAAGACCTGTCCATTTATACTGACAACGGACAAGATAAAGATCCCCAGATCACATCAGGACTACAAGATCCCAGGTACCTTCAGCTGCACCACAACCAATGGATCTACCTGTGGCCAAACATTTTTGTAACCCTGATCACAGCATCATGGACATGAAATTGATGGTATTGAAAGGAAATTTCAAGTCACAGAGAGACAGGAGACTATGGGTGTACTAACTTATGATGACTGGTGACACATTCAGAGCAGGAATGAATGTGTCACATGGATTTATGTCTTTTTACATCAATTAAGAAATGTCTTCCTCAGAGCATCTGGGGGCGTCACAGCCCGGACCAGACCTCAATCAGAGGACAATAAAACTTTCACACTGCTTATCTATGAACTGCAGCAATATTTATGGCCACAAATGTTTGCCCCCCAGCCATAGTGATAGTTCTGCTTCACATAACTTGTCTTATTTACTGCACTATTCTACAGTGCCTACAAGTAGTATTCACCCCCCTGCAGATTTAGCAGGTTTACACATTCGGAATAACTTGGCATTGTGACATTTGGACTGTAGATCAGCCTGGAAGTGTGAAATGCAGCAAAAAAGAATGTTATTTCTTTTTTTATTTTTTTTTTTTTAAATTGTGAAAGGTTTATTCAGAGGGTCATTTATTATTCAACCCCTCAAACCACCAGAATTCTGTTTGGTTCCCCTAAAGTATTAAGAAGTATTTCAGGCACAAAGAACAATGAGCTTCACATGTTTGGATTAATTATCTCTTTTTCCAGCCTTTTCTGACTAATTAAGACCCTCCCCAAACTTGTGAACAGCACTCATACTTGGTCAACATGGGAAAGACAAAGGAGCATTCCAAGGCCATCAGAGACAAGATCGTGGAGGGTCACAAGGCTGGCAAGGGGTACAAAACCCTTTCCAAGGAGTTGGGCCTACCTGTCTCCACTGTTGGGAGCATCATCCGGAAGTGGAAGGCTTATGGAACTACTGTTAGCCTTCCACGGCCTGGACAGCCTTTGAAAGTTTCCACCCGTGCCGAGGCCAGGCCTGTCCGAAGAGTCAAGGCTAACCCAAGGACAACAAGGAAGGAGCTCCGGGAAGATCTCATGGCAGTGGGGACATTGGTTTCAGTCAATACCATGTCATGTACTCCACCACAATGGTCTCCGTTCCAGACGAGCCCGTAAGGTACCTTTACCTTCAAAGCGTCATGTCAAGGCTCGTCTACAGTTTGCTCATGATCACTTGGAGGACTCTGAGACAGACTGGTTCAAGGTTCTCTGGTCTGATGAGACCAAGATCGAGATCTTTGGTGCCAACCACACACGTGACGTTTGGAGACTGAATGGCACTGCATACGACCCCAAGAATACCATCCCAACAGTCAAGCATGGTAGTGGCAGCATCATGCTGTGGGGCTGTTTCTCCGCCAAGGGGCCTGGCCATCTGGTCCGCATCTATGGGAAGATGGATAGCACGGCCTACCTGGAGATTTTGGCCAAGAACCTCCGCTCCTCCATCAAGGATCTTAAGATGGGTCGTCATTTCATCTTCCAACAAGACAACGACCCAAACCACACAGCCAAGAAAACCAAGGCCTTGTTCAAGAGGGAAAAAATCAAGGTGTTGCAGTGGCCTAGTCAGTCTCCTGACCTTAACCCAATTGAAAACTTGTGGAAGGAGCTCAAGATTAAAGTCCACATCAGACACCCAAAGAACCTAGATAACTTGGAGAAGATCTGCATGGAGGAGTGGGCCAAGATAACTCCAGAGACCTGTGCCGGCCTGATCAGGTCTTATAAAAGACGATTATTAGCTGTAATTGCAAACAAGGGTTATTCCACAAAATATTAAACCTAGGGGTTGAATAATAATTGACCCACACTTTTATGTTGAAAATTTATTAAAATTTAACTGAGCAACATAACTTGTTGGTTTGTAAGATTTATGCATCTGTTAATAAATCCTGCTCTTGTTTGAAGTTTGCATCTTATCAAACCTGCTAAATATGCAGGGGGTTGAAGACTACTTGTAGGCACTGTATGTCCTGTTGTGTATAAATATGTGACTCTTCAGATTTTGTGTTATATTGAGCCTGAAGAAGAGACCTGAGTAGTCTTGGAAGCTTGCAATTAGTACCATCTTTTCAGTTAGCCATTAAAAGGTATCAACCACTGAGGACTTCAGTTCTTTTAAACAAACTTTTTTTATCTCACGGTACAAAGATATATTTTACCTGCAGCACAATCTATGAAGATTGTGCATAATCCATGCGCACGTTGCGTTCTAGAACGTAGCGATTTTCATGCTGCCAAATCGCTGTGTTCTAAAAAGCAACGTGTCACTTCTTTCGTGCGCTTTGGATGCAGCCCCCGCTCTGTCTATGGTGGGGGCTGCATCCAGAGCGCATGAAATCGGCTTCTCACTGCATTCATTACGCAGTGTTTCTGCAGCAATTTGAAGCGCACGTGTGCTGTTCAAATCGCTGCAGAAATTTCTGCAGGGACAGGACGCAATGTGGGCACAGAGCCTAATCCATCTCTTCTTCCTGCAGTTGGAGCCGGGATTTTCACCTTCTCTTATTGTAAGGCTATGTGCGCACGTTGCGTAATTCATGCAGTTACGCTGCGCTTTGTAGCGCAGCGTAACTGCATGCGTCCTGCGTCCCCTGCACAGTCTATGGAGATTGTGCAGGGGCCGTGCGCATGTGGCGTATTAGAGTGTAGCGATTCGGCTGCTGCCCGAAGCGCGCGTTCTAAGAAGTGACATGTCACTTCTTTCCTGCGCTTTGCCGGCAGCTCCTGCTCTGTCTATGGCAGGAGCTGCAGGCAGAGCGCATGGAATCGGCTTTTTTTTTTTTTTCTACGGACATTTCTGCAGCGATTTGAAGCGCACGTGTGCTCTTCAGATCGCTGCAGAAATTTCTGCAGGGCTAGTACGCAACGTGCGCACATAGCCTAACTCTATGTGCGAGACTTTGGTTACTTTGTGTAGATTTATTCTTTGCAGTAACAATTGTGATTTTCTCGTCTAGAGAGAAGCGGGTCTGGAGTTCCATCCGATGTGGGATCACCGCGGCTTCTGCTGCAATCACTGCCGGCGCGGCCAGAGATACTGCCGGCGAGTGTGCGAGCCCCTGCTGGGCTACTACCCCTACCCCTACTGCTACGGCTCAGGGCGCGTGATCTGCAGGGTGATCATGCCCTGTGATTGGTGGGTTGCCCGCATGCTGGGCAGGGTATAAATATACTGCGGACGTCCTATATTATATTATGCATTGGATGTGAAGTAAGAACTGTCCTCCAGAGGTCTTGTCATGTCCCAGAACTACAACTCCCATCAGCCACAGTGCTCAGCACTCTTTTTTTCAGTATATGTGCCTATTGTATTGTGCCCATTGTACAAAACGAATCCGTACAAAAATTATTTGATAGTGAGAAAAAAAGTTGTCATAGAGCCATGATGCAGAAGACACTATAGTGAACCGTCAGCAGTGGAGCACGCAGCCGTCCCTACGCGCAGCTTTACGTGCACGTCCCCTTTAAGGGTACCTATGGGGGCTGCGCTGAGGACACAAGACGCCGGGTTGATCTTTCTTATTCTTGTCCGTGTCACTTTGTAACTTGTCACCTAATATTCCTCTATTGTGTATTGCCAGTAACCACTTGATACATTTGATATTTTTCTTTTCTGATTTTTCCCGGGAGACATCACGCTGTTATTTTTGTATTGTCAATAAATCAATATTCCTCGTGGTGTTTTTCTAGAAGAGTCTCAGTGTCCGGAATCCTCGTCATGGTGCGGCCTGTAAATCACCGAGTCCTCACTGACATTAACTAGAAATGTGCTGCTGCCTCAATGTCACCGAGAAGAAACAGCAAGAACCCGAGAGAAATGCAGAGAAGGGATCACATCCAGCCGCTGATTACTGGAGGCTGAGGCTGAGGAGCTGCTGTAAGTCACAGCTTCCATAACTCTGCATAAATCACAGCTGCACCGAGACTCCTTATTGTAAGAGGCCGGGATCATCTACGTAAGAGGTTTCACCTCCCAACACAAGAGTGACGAGGAAAGAGTGCAGCTCTGGAGTATAATACAGGAGGTAACACAGGATCAGTAATGTATGTACACAGTGACTGCACCAGCAGAATAGTGAGTGCAGCTCTGGAGTATAATACAGGAGGTAACACAGGATCAGTAATGTATGTACACAGTGACTGCACCAGCAGAATAGTGAGTGCAGCTCTGGAGTATAATACAGGAGGTAACACAGGATCAGTAATGTATGTACACAGTGACTGCACCAGCAGAATAGTGAGTGCAGCTCTGGAGTATAATACAGGAGGTAACACAGGATCAGTAATGTATGTACACAGTGACTGCACCAGCAGAATAGTGAGTGCAGCTCTGGAGTATAATACAGGAGGTAACACAGGATCAGTAATGTATGTACACAGTGACTGCACCAGCAGAATAGTGAGTGCAGCTCTGGAGTATAATACAGGAGGTAACACAGGATCAGTAATGTATGTACACAGTGACTGCACCAGCAGAATAGTGAGTGCAGCTCTGGAGTATAATACAGGAGGTAACTCAGGATCAGTAATGTAATGTATGTACACAGTGACTGCACCAGCAGAATAGTGAGTGCAGCTCTGGAGTATAATACAGGAGGTAACTCAGGATCAGCAATGTATGTACACAGTGACTGCACCAGCAGAATAGTGAGTGCAGCTCTGCAGTATAATACAGGAGGTAACTCAGGATCAATAATGTATGTACACAGTGACTGCACCAGCAGAATAGTGAGTGCAGCTCTGGAGTATAATACAGGAGGTAACTCAGGATCAGCAATGTATGTACACAGTGACTGCACCAGCAGAATAGTGAGTGCAGCTCTGGAGTATAATACAGGAGGTAACTCAGGATCAATAATGTATGTACACAGTGACTGCACCAGCAGAATAGTGAGTGCAGCTCTGGAGTATAATACAGGAGGTAACTCAGGATCAATAATGTATGTACACAGTGACTGCACCAGCAGAATAGTGAGTGCAGCTCTGGAGTATAATACAGGAGGTAACTCAGGATCAGTAATGTATGTACACAGTCACTGCACCAGCAGAATAGTGAGTGCAGCTCTGGTGTATAATACAGGAGGTAACTCAGGATCAGTAATGTATGTACACAGTCACTGCACCAGCAGAATAGTGAGTGCAGCTCTGGAGAATAATTCAGGAGATAACTCAGGATCAGTAATGTATTTAAGCAGTGACTGCACCAGCAGAATAGTGAGTGCAGCTCTGGAGTATAATACAGGAGGTAACTCAGGATCAGTAATGTATGTACACAGTGACTGCACCAGCAGAATAGTGAGTGCAGCTCTGGAGTATAATACATGATGTAACTCAGGATTAGTGATGAGTGAACACTACCGTGCTCAGGTGCTCGGTACTCGTAATGTGCTGTTGGATGCTCGGATAGGGGCGACTCGAGTACCTGAGTATAATGGAAGTCAATGCATTTCTTTACCCCGATGCTGGATGGAGGGGCGTGCTGCTCCCGCTCGCTCATCACTAGTTAGGGCATCTGGTAATGCAATTGTCCTGTTGTAAAATAAAATTTTGAAGTGAAATAATTGCAGATTTTGCATTCAGGAATCTGAGAAAGTTGTGTGACAAGCGCACACATCCGAGACATCGCTGCTAGAACATGGACGATCCTGGAAGACAGAGGGAACCTGCTGGACTCCCAGATTGCACCCACAAACCTCCTGGACACCAGGGCTTCTGGAAGGTTTTCTTCGCCTGATGACAAGATGCCCCATAATGAGAATGAGCCCTGGCATCCAATTGTGCTTTCTATGCGGTGTGAAATGGAACTTTGTGGGTGTATGGCCTCAAAAAGGGGAATAGCTAACAGTGCACCCCAAACGTTGGTAATCACACCCCTATAAGAGCTGTCATGCTGCTCATAAGGGCTAGTGTCACCCAGCTTTTCCAGTCCCTCTTGCTGGATGAAGATGTGGCGCCCCTGAGGCTTCAGTCGCCACAGGGTACTGCACCTCACTTAAAGTGCGGTACTTATCCTGGATTCAGAGGAGTTCGGTACCGGTTCCACTACACACAAACTCATTCACACAAACAGGTTGCCCTCCCCACTGGGTACCAGGCTAGGGTCTGGTCTTAAGGTAGTCACCAAACATGGGGGGCGGCCACCCACTAGTGACAGGGAACCGGGGGAGGAGCAGCCACCAAGGGGAGTTAGGAACTGACACAAGAGTAAAGAGTTCTCCAGCACGAGAGGACAGGAGCAGACGGTTTTACCAGTGTCTCTGGTAAGATGCAGGAGTCTATACGGTCGCCGAGAGGAGAGCTTCATTGCTCCCTGGGGACCGGCGCAGCTCAGGGTGCAGAGCCCTAGGGTGTAACAGACTTCACGTTGTGTCACCAGAATCTACAGGACCGGGGGATTGTATGTCCCTCTGCCCAACACAGTTCCCAGAGCACAGTGCCACACAGGGTCCGGAGTCGTGATCAAAGTCAGGCCCCACAGCGGACCCGCAGCACCTGCTTATGGGACGGGAGCTAACACTACAAGAACCGGGGCCCCCCAGCAGCTTCAGGCCACGGGGATCAATCTTTAAAGGTGCAAATGTGACGCCCTGGGCAAGCCAGGGGTCACAGGTCACAACACCACCACACCCTACACCCCAGTTAGGAACATCTAAGCTAACCCAAAATCCTTGTTGCCTTCCTCCAGGGGCTGATGTTCACACCAGGGGGTGGGCCAGGCGGTTGGCTCCGCCCACCGAGGAGTACACAGCCCTGGAGGCGGGAGAACCAGGCAGAACAGTGAGGGAAGTGAAAGTAGAAGGAAGTGAAGTGCTAAAGGAGGACAGTAAGAGTGGCGACAGAAAGTGACAGTTAAGCAAGCCTGAAGTTGGTCTGGGTGTGTGCCACGGACAGTGACAGCAAGGTCAGCAGACGGCGGTGATAGTCTGCAGGGGGACTGCTCGGAGGTTGCTGGAAGGACCGCGGACGGGTGGTGACCCGGCGGTCTGGAGCAGTATACGAAGAACAGTCAGCACCAGGGCAGGGGCCTTTCGGATCCTGGCAAGGCTAGGAGTCGCCACAATTTGCCAAATCCGTCAGTGAAGGGGACGTCTGTCTCCAAACAACCAAGTCCCGATTAAAGGCAACAGTCCAACCGCAACGGAGAGACACCGCCACCGCCAGGGCACCAGTTTCTCAGGGCCAGCGCCTGCGGGCAAAGTAGGGCTCCTCCGGCCCATATCCAAGGCGGGGAGCGGGTTACCGGTGGGAACCCATCGCAACCATTATCATCATAGGTGCAGGACAGAGGGACCGTCACTGGGGAAAGCAAGTGCAGCCGTCTGTGGGAACCGTCCTTCCAGCCGTGTGTTTTACCGAGAACTGTGTCATCGTCTCAGGCTGAGTGAGTACCACAGTGCCGCAAGGCACAGCGCTGCCCCCACGTCCCTGCGCCCACCAAGCCCTGCACCACCCACCTCATCACTGGGCCCCGGGATCACCAACCCCTACCCACTGCGGGGCAACACAACAACTGGCTGCTCCATACCATCCTTCCCGGGACCCCCATACAGAGCAGCGGTGGTGTCAACAAATCACCACAACCGTGGGTGGCGTCACGAACAATAAACAATCCCCACACCCAAAAACCCCCTTTCACTCACGGGCGAGGAGCGCCGCTCGAGTCCCCGGGATCCGGCCCATCGCTCGAGCCACCGAGCAGCGGCAGCAGCAGGCCGCAGTGCCCGCCGGACCCGAGCAGTAGGGAGAGCGCGGCGTCCCCTCCTCCGCCCGTGACACAAGAAGGAAGGGCCCACTGACCACCGTACCGGTTCTGACTGCCAATGGATCCGGAATCGACTGGGTCTCTTCATGGCGGTGACCGGTACTCTGAGGGCAGCACTGGAACTGTGAGTAAAGAGAGACCTGGAAGCACAGCACCTGACTCAGCCTCTTATTGCCGGCGTCATCACACCGCGCTTCGGCGCCAACGTCCTCTACAGCTCCCATCTTCATCCTCCCCGGGGCCCGCTCCACCTGTGGAGAGCAGAACCATCCTTGCTGCGACACCATCCGCCCCGGAGGACAGCGACAGCAGCGGCGGCTAATCCCTGGCCGCGTACCGCAGGTGGCGTCACGAGACAATCATCCTCATCAACTACTACCCCCATTATCCCATCGATCAGCTTCCGTGAACACCACTGGTCACGAAACCGGGCAGGGCCACCCGTGACATCCCCCTTACCCCGGCGACGAGTATCCCCCAAGGCCCCGTGGGGTGCTTCACAGAGACTTCAGGAATATGGATTCTTCGGTTCCTGGACACCGGGGGCACAATATGGAGACTATTACAGCTGAATGGCCGCTTTACCGCGCTGAGACTCCTCCATTTCTCGGCTAGTGCAGCTTCTCCGTTCAGGAGTCAGGAAAAGCCATCTGACAACCTGTGCGGTCTGCTAGTAGGGGCACTGTGGTTGTCAGTGTCACTCGGGTTTCCGCAGACATCGTCTCCTACAGGGCCGAGCTGTGTAATAAGGAGGACGATCCCCGTGTCTCCACCAGACGCTGCCGCCTCCTCCCTCGCCTCTTACAGCCGGCGGTCACATCCAGGTAGGAAGAAGGATTTAATTATCGCAGAATGTGGCGTCTTCTTCGCTGCTCAAGTCATTAGCTTCTTTCCAGCCACATCGCAGCCGCCGGTCTCCATGTGATTGGACACGCTCAGCGGAGGCTCCTCGGGGCTTATCTTCACGAGCAGCGGCGCCTCCAGTAGCCTCGCACCGCTTTCCTCCTATGCACAGCGCCATCCGCTCCTAATCTAATGGTGTTTACCACATAAAAATTAATGGCATCTCTAAGCGCGTAGAGTAGTGGTCCATGATAATGGCGAAGGAGATGAAATGTTTTCTTGGCAGCGGCGCCCAATAAACGCCGCCACTTTATTTCAATTAGCTACTCGGGAATATAAAGACCTTCATGTGGAAGATGGAAATTTCATCCTCAGACGATTGACTTGTGTCTCCTCAGGCAGCGAGAGCAAATTCTGGTGAGACTACCACCCCCATCATGTACGTCCCATCCAAAACAAAGCCGCAATGGAAGAGGAAGGGTTAACAAGACGCAATGGAAGATGAAGAGTTAACAAGGCCGCGACAAAGAAGAGATGATTCCATTTACCATGATCCCGACGGTCTTCATTCCCTTCTTGGTAGTGGTCACATTCCGTCTACACATGTGACCGCTGCAGCCAATCTCTCACCGACCTCTTACGATCGCCCCAGCGTCAGTCACATACAGAGACTTTGTCACCTGCGGGAATGTAACCCATTCCTTTACAGCAGAGATCGGTTTTAATTTTATTTTTAGTCTCTACAGAAGATTTAAACATGCGACTGCTTAAAGGGGCTGTCCAGTATAAATCCCCCAGTCTGCAGTCGCTCTGTGCCAGTCCATGTGACTGCAGACTGGTGGATCCTCACATTGTGCGCGCTCAGCACAGCGAGGATTATCCGGTGTCACAGCCGGGAATGGCGGGTATGCAGTATGGACACTCCTGAGTATAAGCCCACTAGATGGGCGCTGCCTCACAGAATGCGAGTGTACTAAGCTACGCAGCGCCCATGTAGTCGGATGCTGCCTAGGTGTCTGCATACCACATTCCCACGGCCACGTGACACCATTCCCGGCTCTGGTACCGGAGAATCCTCACAGTGCTCAATGCACTCAATGTGAAGATCCACCAGTCTGCAGTCACATAGAGCAACACAGAGCGACTGCAGACTGGTGGGTTTATACTGGACATCCCCTTTAATCATTGGCCCTATATACTGCAATACACCAGTTGGGAAATTAACGCTCTCCTATTAAACCCAGCTGCATGGTGGAGTGACATTGGGGTACTGAGATATCAGCGACAGGGGTCTTCAGTATGCACCTGTGTAACACTCACCGCTGGTGAAGACAGTGAGAGGGAATGGACCTACTGGACCACAGGGGAGACCCAGACTTACACTTTACTGGGAGGGGCTTAACTAAGCGCCTGCTGCGAAGCGGAACGTCAGGTGCCACTCACAGGGCAGTAATCGGGGCTGTGACAGCTGATCGGTACAGGGAGACAGCAGGACAAGTGGACACAGACAGGACGGACACTGGCAGGGCAAACTGCAGAACACTAGGCACAGTCCGAATGGGGAACAGCTGGAAAGGCAGAGGAAGGCAAGGAACGTCCAGCACAGGACATCAGACACAGGACATCAGACACTGGACATCAGGCACAGGACATCAGACACTGGACATCAGACACAGGACATCAGACACAGGACATCAGACACTGGACATCAGGCACGGGAGCAGCCGGGACAGGACACCTGGAGGAACTCCGGTCATCAGGATCCAGGTCATCAGGCACAGGACATCGGACACAGAAGCAGCCGGGACAGGACACCTGGAGGAACTCCGGTCATCAGGATCCAGGTCATCAGACACAGGACATCGGACACAGGAGCAGCCGGGACAGGAAACCTGGAGGAATTCCAGTCATCAGGATCCAGGTCATCAGGCACAGAACATCGGACACAGAAGCAGCCGGGACAGGACACCTGGAGGAACTCCGGTCATCAGGATCCAGGACATCAGGCACAGAACATCGGACACCGGAGCAGCCGGGACAGGACACCTGGAGGAACTCCGGTCATCAGGATCCAGGACATCAGGCACAGAACATCGGACACAGGAGAAGCCGGGACAGGACACCTGGAGGAACTCCGGTCATCAGGATCCAGGACATCAGGCACAGAACATCGGACACAGGAGCAGCCGGGACAGGACACCTGGAGGAACTCCGGTCATCAGGATCCAGGTCATCAGACACAGGACATCGGACACAGAAGCAGCCGGGACAGGACACCTGGAGGAACTCCGGTCATCAGGATCCAGGTCATCAGGCACAGGACATCGGACACAGGAGCAGCCGGGACAGGACACCTGGAGGAACTCCGGTCATCAGGATCCAGGTCATCAAACACAGGACATCGGACACAGAAGCAGCCGGGACAGGACACCTGGAGGAACTCCGGTCATCAGGATCCAGGACATCAGGCACAGAACATCGGACACAGGAGCAGCCGGGACAGGACACCTGGAGGAACTCCGGTCATCAGGATCCAGGTCATCAGACACAGGACATCGTACACAGGAGCAGCCGGGACAGGACACCTGGAGGAACTCCGGTCATCAGGATCCAGGTCATCAGACACAGGATATTGGACACAGGAGAAGCTGGGACAGGACACCTGGAGGAACTCCGGTCATCAGGATCGAGGACATCAGGCACAGAACATCGGACACAGGTGCAGCAGAGACAGGACACCTGGAGGAACTGCGGTCATCAGGATCCAGGTCATCAGACACAGGACATCGGACACAGGAGCAGCCGGGACAGGACACCTGGAGGAACTCCGGTCATCAGGATCCAGGTCATCAGACACAGGACATCGGACACCGGAGCAGCCGGTAGAGGACACCTGGAGGAACTCCGGTCATCAGGATCCAGGACATCAGGCACAGAACATCGGACACAGGTGCAGCCGGGACAGGACACCTGGAGGAACTCCGGTCATCAGGATCCAGGTCATCAGGCACAGGACATCGGACACAGGAGTAGCCGGTAGAGGACACCTGGAGGAACTCCGGTCATCAGGATCGAGGACATCAGGCACAGGACATCGTACACAGGAGCAGCCGGGACAGGACGACACCTGGAGGAACTCCAGTCATCAGGATCCAGGTCATCAGGCACAGAACATCGGACACAGGAGCAGCCGGGACAGGACACCTGGAGGAACTCCGGTCATCAGGATCCAGGTCATCAGGCACAGAACATCGGACACAGGAGCAGCCGGGACAGGACGACACCTGGAGGAACTCCAGTCATCAGGATCCAGGTCATCAGGCACAGAACATCGGACACAGGAGCAGCCGGGACAGGACACCTGGAGGAACTCCGGTCATCAGGATCCAGGTCATCAGGCACAGGACATCGTACACAGGAGCAGCCGGGACAGGACGACACCTGGAGGAACTCCAGTCATCAGGATCCAGGTCATCAGGCACAGGACATCGGACACAGGAGCAGCCGGGACAGGACGACACCTGGAGGAACTCCAGTCATCAGGATCCAGGTCATCAGGCACAGAACATCGGACACAGGAGCAGCCGGGACAGGACACCTGGAGGAACTGCGGTCATCAGGATCCAGGACATCAGGCACAGGTGCAGCCGGGGCGGCTGTGGTAGACAGGACGACAAGTGCAGGCGTGTATGGACAGTGGTGCAAGATAAAGGCTGGTACCAGGGAACAGACAGGACAGGTACAAGAAAACCGACAGGACAAACACAACCGAGCAGGACTGGTGCTGGAGACTTGGAGACAAGGGCAGACAGGACCAACACACAGCTAGGATCTGAATCTAATGCATTGCTCTGACCCCTCTCCTAAGGGGGAGGAGCCTTAAATACCTGGCGCCTCCCAGAGGACTAGCGACACGTGGGTGACCAACACTAATTACTTGTTTTTGGTTTTCACAATCTGAAAAACAACAGTATAAATTAAGCCCATGGTCTTGCAGGGGCAATCACTCTGAAAAATCGCATCCTAAATCTAAAGGCTGCCTCGATAGTATAGAAGCTGAAGAATGATACATAATAGTTAGGGGCTCGGTGCACGCGGGGTCCGCCCACTGGCAGTGCCTGCTTCTCCTCCCCACTAGTGATTGACAGCACTGGCTTATCTGTAGTGAACATGTCGCGGGCGGAGGGGGTCGGGAACGCCGCTCGTCTGGACTCGCTGGCGCTCGGGTCCGGTGCTTCTGCTCCTCGGTGGCTCGAGCACGGGGTCGGACTCGGGGGCTCGAGCAGCGCCTCCTCGCCCACGAGTGAAAGGGGTTGGTTGGTGATGGGATGTTGGTTGTGACACCACCCATGGGGTTGTGGTGATGGTGGGCATCACCGCTGCTGGTGACGGGGAATCCCGGGAGCGATGGCGGAGCGCAGCGAAGGTGTTGACTCCTCCGTGGGTAGGGGATGTTGGTCCCGGGGCCCCGGTTGGGGAGCAGTGAGAAGGGGATAGGTGCAGGTGCCGATGCGGGGAGGCAGCGTGGACGCGGGAGTAGCGTTACGGTGCAGCGCGGCGCCGGATGGCACTGGTGTACTCACTCAGACAAGAACAGAGTCTCTGGTAAACCAAACGGCTGGATGGACGGGGCCCGCAGCCGGCTGCGGTGTCTTCACTCTCCCCGGACGGGTTGATGGCGGCTGGTTTTCCCTGCACCTATATGTAAGTGTTTGACCCCTATGGATTCCCATGGGTAGTCCGCTCCCCGGCTTGTACGTGTCGGGAGAGCCCATTTTGCCCGCAGGCGCTGGCCCTTGGATCTCTGGCCATTGGCGGTGGCTCTTATCCGGACGGGTTGGGCTGTTGCCTTCTGACGGGACTTGGTTGGGAATGAACCGCTGAGGTCCAGACCGCAATCAGAGAATTCGACCTTTACGGCGGCTTCCGAGCCTAGTCGGGGTCTGAGTACCCTGCCTTGGTGCTTGGCTTCAATCCGTTCCCCGGTTCGGTACCGGCGGGCCACCACCCGACCCCGGTCCTACGGTTCCGCAGACGTCCACCAACTCCTGCAGACGGCCACCACCGTCTGTCGACCGATAGTGCCTGGGGTCCGACCCAGACACACAGACTTTTCTCCTCTCACTTCCACCTCTCCACTTCAACTCCAAAACTAAACTGACTACTTTTCCCGCCTCCAGGACTGTGAACTCCTCGGTGGGTGGGGCCAACCGCCTGGCTCCGCCCCACCTGGTGTGGACATCAGACCCTGGAGGGAGGAAACAAGGGTTTTCTGTGATGGGTGTTCCTGACCAGGGGAGGGTGTGTGTATGTGGTGTTATTCTGTGACCCCTGGGGTCCAGGGCGTCACAAACACTGCAGAGAAATCGCAGGCAGACCAGTGCTGTCAATCACCTTGAAGGAGGCGGGGCAAGTAAAGATGAGGGCAGAGCACTGACCACTCTACGTAGTATTTCGAATTAAAATATAGGGGGCGATTCATTAAGACTGGTGCTCTCTGGACTGCACTGACCTGATTCACTAAGTGCAGTTTATTGGCTCCTAGCGTGCAGCATTGCTGGTAATGGGCGACGTACATTTGTGGAGTGAGTTGCGTTATTATTACGCCCGGCCTGCACACAACACAGCCATATTGCCCGGGACTGACAATGAAAGACAATTTTACACACACTACAGAATTGCAGAAATATATTACAACTTAAGTGTCTATAGCAGATCTGTGGCCCTCAGTCCTTGCATTAGAGATGGAGCAATTGTGGGCAGAGTCTCCTATTAACAATCACTGATCTCATAGCACTAATAATGTAATATCTGGCGGGTTCTTACTCTCTCTGGGTGGAGTCTCCCTTTAATTTCTGTATATTATCTGGCGGGTTCTTACTCTCTCTGGGTGGAGTCTCCCTTTAATTTCTGTATATTATCTGGCGGGTTCTTACTCTCTCTGGGTGGAGTCTCCCTTTAATTTTTGTATATTATCTGGCGGGTTCTTACTCTCTCTGGGTGGAGTCTCCCTTTAATTTCTGTATATTATCTGGCGGGTTCTTACTCTCTCTGGGTGGAGTCTCCCTTTAATTTCTGTATATTATCTGGCGGGTTCTTACTCTCTCTGGGTGGAGTCTCCCTTTAATTTCTGTATATTATCTGGCGGGTTCTTACTCTCTCTGGGTGGAGTCTCCCTTTAATTTTTGTATATTATCTGGCGGGTTCTTACTCTCTCTGGATGGAGTCTGCCTTTAATTTCTGTATATTATCTGGCGGGTTCTTACTCTGTCTGGGTGGAGTCTCCCTTTAATTTCTGTATATTATCTGGCGGGTTCTTACTCTCTCTGGGTGGAGTCTCCCTTTAATTTCTGTGTATTATCTGGCGGGTTCTTACTCTCTCTGGGTGGAGTCTCCCTTTAATTTTTGTATATTATCTGGCGGGTTCTTACTCTCTGGGTGGAGTCTCCTTTTAATTTCTGTATATTATCTGGCGGGTTCTTACTCTCTCTGGGTGGAGTCTCCCTTTAATTTTTGTATATTATCTGGCGGGTTCTTACTCTCTCTGGGTGGAGTCTCCCTTTAATTTCTGTATATTATCTGGCGGGTTCTTACTCTCTCTGGGTGGAGTCTCCCTTTAATTTTTGTATATTATCTGGCGGGTTCTTACTCTCTCTGGGTAGAGTCTCCCTTTAATTTCTGTATATTATCTGGCGGGTTCTTACTCTCTCTGGGTGGAGTCTCCCTTTAATTTCTGTGTATTATCTGGCGGGTTCTTACTCTCTCTGGGTGGAGTCTCCCTTTAATTTCTGTATATTATCTGGCGGGTTCTTACTCTCTCTGGGTGGAGTCTCCCTTTAATTTCTGTATATTATCTGGCGGGTTCTTACTCTCTCTGGGTGGAATCTCCCTTTAATTTCTGTATATTATCTGGCGGGTTCTTACTCTCTCTGGGTTGAATCTCCCTTTAATTTCTGTATATTATCTGGCGGGTTCTTACTCTCTCTGGGTGGAATCTCCCTTTAATTTTTGTATATTATCTGGCGGGTTCTTACTCTCTCTGGGTGGAGTCTCCCTTTAATTTCTGTATATTATCTGGCGGGTTCTTACTCTCTCTGGGTGGAGTCTCCCTTTAATTTCTGTATATTATCTGGCGGGTTCTTACTCTCTCTGGGTGGAGTCTCCCTTTAATTTCTGTATATTATCTGGCGGGTTCTTACTCTCTCTGGGTGGAGTCTCCCTTTAATTTCTGTATATTATCTGGCGGGATCTTACTCTCTCTGGGTGGAGTCTCCCTTTAATTTCTGTATATTATCTGGCGGGTTCTTACTCTCTCTGGGTGGAGTCTCCCTTTAATTTCTGCGTATTTCGGTCTCTGTGCCTGTAATAAGCTGAAGAAGCCAATCTCACAGTAAGTGCAGATATAGAGAATAAGAGCCGTGCTGCGGCGTGCGGGCTCTTATCTTGTACCTTGCAGCTTGCACCCCCCCAAAAGTCAATGGGAGACGTCCCAGGAATCAGCGCCTGTAAATCTACGTATGGGAACGATTGGCTGATTCAGCCATGAATAAACGGCGTCTTGTCAAAGTGCTGAAGTCACAGTTTACAGAGGAGCGTGGACACCGGGAAGGGAAGAGATCAGAACAATACGGTGAAATAACGGCGCACCTCGGCAATCACCGCGCCCAAATCTAGCCGCTGCCCCGGTGTCGTTCTGTGGATTAAAACATTAAAAAAGAACTAAGGTTTTTATTAAATTCCTTCATCGGTCACAGCGGGAGCCTAATTTTAACAACAGACGGGAAGAATAGACGCAATTCTGCAGATTCGCACCTCGCGTTCTGCAGACGTCACATTCTAACAGGGGGAGAAATCACAGAAGACACAGATCACAGCCCACCAAATGCTTCAGAATAAAAAGTATTCACACCCGGGGGGAAAATCTGTGATGACATTATGGCTAAAGTTACTATAAAAATGGAAGGTACTGGAAGGATTCACAAGTTCTTATGACTTAAAGGGCCAGTGCACCTTAAAATGAGTAAGAATTAAAGTGAAGAAATGACTGCACCCATGCGTCAGGCCTACAAAACGTTCACTTGTGTTTCTCTCACATATATTAAGCTCCAGCTCTTTCCAGCCCCTTCCATCTTCAGCGGGAGGCTCCTCAGGGGCGGAGCTTATCTTACAAGATCACATTGCTGACAGGACAGTGGACGAGCCTTAGCCCCACCCCCTTACAGTTAACTTCCTGCCTCTTCTGCTGTATTTCAAATGAAAATGGCGGCCTCAAGGGGTCATCATTTGGATTGTGATTCTCCTGATTAACTTTATTATAACGGCTTCAAAGCATTAGGAAAACATTTCTGCTGGGGGCGAATTAGCTTACGTGTGTTTCTGTTCATTTTTAAGGGGACTTACATTTATATTTGTTTAGAGGGTCTGGTTTGGGGTCTGTATTTATTTTCAGGGTCTGGTCTGCACTTTTCTGCTTGTTCAGTGGTGTTGGATCTGTAGGAATTGCCGTTAGAGTTGGTCTGTAGCTGCTTTAGAGCTTTGGTTTGGGCTCTGTAGGGGTCCGGTCTGGGGCCTGTATTTGTTTAGGAGCTCTTGCCTGATGTGTTGGGTTTGTTTGTGTCAGTAATAGTTTGAGGGTCTGTGCTTATTTTAGGGGATCTGGTATAGGCCTGTATTTGTTTAGGGGGTCTATACTAGTTCAGATGTTGTGGTGGGAGATCTGTATTCATTTACAGGATCTAGTCTGAATTAGTTTAGGGTCCGGTCTGGGGTCTATATCAGTTTAGGAGGAGTGGTCTGGGGTCTATATTAGTTTAGGAGGGGTGGTCTGGGGTCTATATCAGTTTAGGAGGAGTGGTCTGGGGTCTATATTAGTTTAGGAGGGGTGGTCTGGGGTCTATATCAGTTTAGGAGGAGTGGTCTGGGGTCTATATTAGTTTAGGAGGGGTGGTCTGGGGTCTATATCAGTTTAGGAGGAGTGGTCTGGGGTCTATATTAGTTTAGGAGGGGTGGTCTGGGGTCTATATCAGTTTAGGAGGAGTGGTCTGGGGTCTATATCAGTTTAGGAGGAGTGGTCTGGGGTCTATATTAGTTTAGAGGTCTGGTCTGGGGTCTGTATGTTTAGGGGTCCGGTCTGGGGTCTGTAGTTTAGGGGTCCGGTCTGGGGTCTGTTGTTTAGGGGTCCGGTCTGGGGTCTGTATTAGTTTAGGTGGTGTCTGCATTATTTTAAGCTGTTGGGACATGTTTAGTCATTGTAGTTTGAGGGTCTACTTTTTGCTTAGTGGATCTTGTATTAGTTAATGGAGGCTGGTCTGGGGTCTGTATATATTTAGGGGTCCGGTCTGGGGTCTATATTAGTTTAGAAGTCTGGTCTGGGGTCTGTATGTTTAGGGGTCCGGTCTGGGGTCTGTAGTTTAGGGGTCCGGTCTAGGGTCTGTTGTTTAGGGGTCCGGTCTGGGGTCTGTATTAGTTTAGGTGGTGTCAATTATTTTAAGCTGTTGGGACATGTTTAGTCATTGTAGTTTGAGGGTCTATTTTTTGGTTAGTGGATCTTGTCTTAGTTAATGGAGGCTGGTCTGGTCTGTATTTGTTTTGGAGTTCCCACCTGGGGTGTGTTTTTGTGTAGGGGGGGTCTCATCTGGGGTCTGCATTTATTCAAAGGTCTGTATTCACTTTGGGGTGCACTAGAGGGCTCATATCCGCTCCTTCTGATTTCAGGTTGGGGGGTCTGTGTGAGATCATTGGGGGGGTTCACGTTACACACAATCATGCACTTCATACATTGTCATACGAGATGTATCCAGCCATTCTCCAGACAAATATCACAGTGGAGCGTCCAGTTCCCGAACACGACTGCAGGGCAGGAAAGACAGTTTCCTAATACTTTCCCCATCGTCCCCGGGGCTCACCCCCCATAAGCGCTCATCAGTGAAGCTGCTCCTGGAATTGTAAAAGTTAAATATGAAGGCTGGTAATCATTTCTGGATATCTCATTATGTGGGATGTAATTAGAGAAGGTTCTACCGCTGTTCTATATGATTGGATCCAGCGGTGCATGTGGAACAAGACTCCGAGGAAGCATAAACAGGAGCGAGCGCATCACAACAGGGGGAGCATCACTAGCGGTGGTCCGCACGGCCCCTCTGATGTGGTGGAAGGAGAAAAAGGAAATGATCTGTCGTTTATGACCATAAAACACCTTCCACCGATCACATGGGCAGAGTGGCCTGGGAAAGCTGGGTGGCCAGTAACGTGGCCAGCGACACGGCTGCCACAGGTCACGTCACTCGGGTCTATGATGACGTCACAGTTGTGCAGTGATCATTACCCCACTTTATGACGAATCCAGGAAAGCAGAGTGACAACCAGTATACAGAAAGTTACAGCACAGAGGTTGTCAGCCAGTGTCACAATGTGAAATGATCCACTTATCTGTGCAGAGATACAATATATCCAGATCGGAGAGTCAGAAATAAGGAACGCCGAGTAATAAATGTAACAAATCAGGGGCAGACATAGGACTAGTGCAACCAGTGCAGCCGCCCAGGGGCCCAGCAGATAGGGCCCCATAACCACCTCCAGAGCAGGTGACATGGTGCAACATAATCAGCTCTTGGGCTGTAAAGGGCCAGTATTTCGTTCTTGCACAAGGGCCCTTTTCTGTCTGTGTCCGCCAGTGTAACAAATGTGACCATCATCTACCACAAGTGCAGGACTGCTAGTATCGGCAGCAGGAGCAGTGGAGGAGCTGCCTCCTCCCAGACATAAAGGTCCCTTATGACAAGGCGTTTGCACCAATTCTTTGTCATATGGCAGATAGGAAAAGTCAGCTCACAAAAAACACAGGTCAAAGTGCACGGAAACCTTGTAGAACCTCAAGTTCCAGAAGAGAAAAGACCATAAATCCAGCATCAGGGTCCACTTCATATAAAAGTACTCCCATTGTCATATACATATATCATCACGGCCATGGTTTCTAACTCTGACAATAAAGTCGTTTTATATGAAGAGCACCATCATGATGGATTTATATGCTTTTCTATTTCTATGTCAGGTTCATGTGGGCACAATGAAAAAACAGTACTCATATATGAAAATAATGTATCTGGTTTTGTAAGAATGTGAGCTCTTAGGTCAAGGAGTATAAAACGATACATAATAACATTTCCATATCAACGACAAGCTGCAATAAATTAATGTGCAAATACAAGGTCTTTACAAGCATTAAATATTCTCATAAATAAGATTAAAAAATGTTTATCTTATAATATCCCCCCACGCACACTGCCCCTATGTATAATATCCCCCCACGCACACTGCCCCTCTGTATAATATCCCCCCTGACACAGACAACCAAGTATAATATCCCCCACACACACTGCCTCTCTTTATATTCCCCCCACACACACTGCCCCTATGGATAATATCCCCCCCACGCACACTGCCCCTATGTATAATATCCCACACACACTGCCTCTCTGTATATTCCCCACACACACACACACACACACACACACACACACACACACACACTGCCCCTATGTATAATATCCCCCCCACGCACACTGCCCCTATGTATAATATCCCCCCACACACACACCCATGTATAATATCACACACACTGCCTCTCTGTATATTCCCCCCTACACACACACACTGCCCCTATGTATCATATCCCCCACACACCCTGTCTCTCTGTATAATATCCACACACACACACACACACACACACTACCTCTCTGTATATCTTCCACACACATTGCCCCTATGTATATTCCCACAAACACACTGCCTCTCTGTATAATATCACACACACACACACACACACACTGCCCCTCTGTATATCACACACACACACACACTGCCCCTCTGTATAATATCACACACACATACACTGCCCCATGTATAATATCGGCAACACACACACACTGCCTCTCTTTATAATATCTTAGAGAGCCTCACCTTAAAGGTAATGTAGCAAGGAGGACGTTCAGCATCTAATGGCACAGAGCTCGGCGGTCAATGAGGAGGAAGTTCAGCATCTAATGGTTACGGTTCACACCAGGCACAGAGCTCGGCGGTCAATGAGGAGGAAGTTCAGCATCTAATGGTTACGGCTCACACCAGGCACAGAGCTCGGCGGTCAATGAGGAGGAAGTTCAGCATCTAATGGTTACGGCTCATACCAGGCACAGAGCTCGGCGGTCAATGAGGAGGAAGTTCAGCATCTAATGGTTACGGCTCACACCAGGCACAGAGCTCGGCGGTCAATGAGGAGGAAGTTCAGCATCTAATGGTTACGGCTCACACCAGGCACAGAGCTCAGTGGTCAATGAGGAGGAAGTTCAGCATCTAATGGTTACGGCTCACACCAGGCACAGAGCTCGGTGGTCAATGAGGAGGAAGTTCAGCATCTAATCGTTACGGCTCACACCAGGCAGAGAGCTCGGTGGTCAATGAGGAGGAAGTTCGGCATCTAATGGCTACAGCTCACACCAGGCACAGGGCTCGGCGGTCAATGAGGAGGAAGTTCAGCATCTAATGGTTACGGCTCACACCAGGCACAGAGCTCAGAGGTCAATGAGGAGGAAGTTCGGCATCTAATGGCTACGGCTCACAACAGGCACAGAGCTCGGTGGTCAATGAGAAGGAAGTACGGCATATAATGACTACGGCTCACACCAGGCACAGAGCTCGGCGGTCAATGAGGAGGAAGTTCGGTATCTAATGGTTACGGCTCACAACAGGCACAGAGCTCAGAGGTCAATGAGGAGGAAGTTCGGCATCTAATGGCTACGGCTCACAACAGGCACAGAGCTCGGCGGTCAATGAGGAGGAAGTTCAGCATCTAATGGTTACGGCTCACACCAGGCACAGAGCTCGGCGGTCAATGAGGAGGAAGTATGGCATTTAATGGCTACAGCTCACACCAGGCACAGGGCTCGGCGGTCAATGAGGAGGAAGTTCAGCATCTAATGGTTACGGCTCACACCAGGCACAGAGCTCAGAGGTCAATGAGGAGGAAGTTCGGCATCTAATGGCTACGGCTCACAACAGGCACAGAGCTCGGTGGTCAATGAGAAGGAAGTACGGCATATAATGACTACGGCTCACACCAGGCACAGAGCTCGGCGGTCAATGAGGAGGAAGTTCGGCATCTAATGGTTACGGCTCACAACAGGCACAGAGCTCGGCGGTCAATGAGGAGGAAGTTCAGCATCTAATGGTTACGGCTCACACCAGGCACAGAGCTCGGCGGTCAATGAGAAGGAAGTTCGGTACCTAATGGCTACGGCTCACACCAGGCACAGAGCTCGGCGATCAATGAGGAGGAAGTTCGGCATCTAATGGCTACGGCTCACACCAGGCACAGAGCTCGGCGGTCAATGAGGAGGAAGTTCGGTACCTAATGGTTACGACTCACACCAGGCACAGAGCTCGGTGGTCAATGAGGAGGAAGTTCGGTACCTAATGGTTATGGCTCACACCAGGCACAGAGCTCGGCGGTCAATGAGGAGGAAGTTCAGCATCTAATGGTTATGGCTCACACCAGGCACAGAGCTCGGCGGTTAATGAGGAGGAAGATTAGCATCTAATGGTTACAGCTCACACCAGGCACAGAGCTCGGCGGTCAAAGAGGAGGAAGTTCAGCATCTAATGGTTACGGCTCACACCAGGCACAGAGCTCGGTGGTCAATGAGGAGGAAGTTCGGCATCTAATGGTTACGGCTCATACCAGGCACAGAGCTCGGCGGTCAATGAGGAGGAAGTTCAGCATCTAATGGTTACGGCTCACACCAGGCACAGAGCTCGGCGGTCAATGAGGAGGAAGTTCAGCATCTAATGGTTACGGCTCACACCAGGCACAGAGCTCGGCGGTCAATGAGGAGGAAGTATGGCATCTAATGGCTACAGCTCATACCAGGCACAGAGCTCGGCGGTCAATGAGGAGGAAGTTCAGCATCTAATGGTTACAGCTCACACCAGGCACAGAGCTCGGTGGTCAATGAGGAGGAAGTTCGGTACCTAATGGCTACGGTTCACACCAGGCACAGAGCTCAGCGGTCAATGAGGAGGAAGTTCGGCATCTAATGGCTACAGCTCACACCAGGCACAGGGCTCGGCAGTCAATGAGGAGGAAGTTCAGCATCTAATGGTTACGGCTCACACCAGGCACAGAGCTCGGCGGTCAATGAGGAGGAAGTTCGGCATCTAATGGTTACGGCTCACAACAGGCACAGAGCTCGGTGGTCAATGAGAAGGAAGTACGGCATCTAATGGTTACGGCTCACACCAGGCACAGGGCTCGGCGGTCAATGAGGAGGAAGTTCGGCATCTAATGGTTACGGCTCACACCAGGCACAGAGCTCAGAGGTCAATGAGGAGGAAGTTTGGCATCTAATGGCTACGGCTCACAACAGGCACAGAGCTCGGTGGTCAATGAGAAGGAAGTACGGCATATAATGACTACGGCTCACACCAGGCACAGAGCTCGGTGGTCAATGAGGAGGAAGTTCGGTATCTTATGGCTACGACTCACAACAGGCACAGAGCTCGGTGGTCAATGAGAAGGAAGTACGGCATATAATGACTACGGCTCACACCAGGCACAGAGCTCGGTGGTCAATGAGGAGGAAGTTCGGCATCTAATGGTTACGGCTTACACCAGGCACAGAGCTCGGCGGTCAATGAGAAGGAAGTTCGGTACCTAATGGCTACAGCTCACACCAGGCACAGAGCTCGGCGGTCAATGAGGAGGAAGTTCAGCATCTAATGGCTACGGCTCACACCAGGCACAGAGTTCGGCGGTCAATGAGGAGGAAGTTCGGTACCTAATGGTTACGACTCACACCAGACACAGAGCTCGGTGGTCAATGAGGAGGAAGTTCGGTACCTAATGGTTACGACTCACACCAGGCACACAGCTCGGCGGTCAATGAGGAGGAAGTTCAGCATCTAATGGTTATGGCTCACACCAGGCACAGAGCTCGGCGGTCAATGAGGAGGAAGTTCAGCATCTAATGGTTACGGCTCACACCAGGCACAGAGCTCGGCGGTCAATGAGGAGGAAGTTCAGCATCTAATGGTTACAGCTCACACCAGGCACAGAGCTCGGTGGTCAATGAGGAGGAAGTTCGGTACCTAATGGCTACGGTTCACACCAGGCACAGAGCTCGGCGGTCAATGAGGAGGAAGTTCAGCATCTAATGTTTACGGGTCACACCAGGCACAGAGCTCGGCGGTCAATGAGGAGGAAGTATGGCATCTAATGGCTACAGCTCACACCAGGCACAGAGCTCGGCGGTCAATGAGGAGGAAGTTCGGCATCTAATGGCTACAGCTCACACCAGGCAAGGAGCTCGGCGGTCAATGAGGAGGAAGTTCAGCATCTAATGGTTACGGCTCACACCAGGCACAGAGCTCGGCGGTCAATGAGGAGGAAGTTCAGCATCTAATGGTTACGGCTCACACCAGGGACAGAGCTCGGCGGTCAATGAGGAGGAAGTTCAGCATCTAATGGTTACGGCTCACACCAGGCACAGAGCTCGGCGGTCAATGAGGAGGAAGTTCAGCATCTAATGGTTACGGCTCACACCAGGCACAGAGCTCGGCGGTCAATGAGGAGGAAGTTCAGCATCTAATGGTTACGGCTCACACCAGGCACAGAGCTCGGCGCTCAATGAGAAGGAAGTTCAGCATCTAATGGTTACAGCTCACACCAGGCACAGAGCTCGGTAGTCAATCAGGAGGAAGTTCGGTACCTAATGGCTACGGTTCACACCAGGCACAGAGCTCGGCGGTCAATGAGGAGGAAGTTCAGCATCTAATGGTTACGGCTCACAACAGGCACAGAGCTCGGCGGTCAATGAGGGGGAAGTTCGGCATCTAATGGTTACGGCTCACACCAGGCACAGAGCTCGGCGGTCACACTCGGTAGTCACAGCAATCTAATTAGTCTGCTTTACAATAATCATCACTTGGCTGGAACGACAACTCCACTTCGTCCATCATCAACATTTCAGCATCGCCTCAATCTATAGAAAACCATTGGCCCCATTACCCTTACTTCTCTTATGTCGCTTTGCACTTTGCAGGGCAGTGCCCCCTCAGTCCTTATTCCTGGACCTTGGCTATTGTGGTAATCCTTGCTCTGCGAGTGCAGCAAATGACAGTCACCTAATTATCTTTTATCATATAGAATAACTTGACACTTATTGTTTCAAATTGATGTGATTTATGCACAGGTGGCATCCACGGTTTAATGCACAATGTTTGGGTCAGACCTCGGACCTTCATCAGATGCAGGGATTGCTGACGGACAGCAGTGAGCTCCATCCTCCAGCGGTGACGCCTTATTCTTAGAGTGAACGTTCTCATTTTTTTCACTTTTGTCCATCAGATACCCCGGCTTCTGATGAAGGTCAGGGGTCTGGCCCAAACGTTACTCATTAAACTGTGGATTGCGCTGGTAAATAGAACACATTATTTGCAACGTTCATCGAGTGCCAAGTTCTTCTATGTTTCTCCCACATGGGATGGGCCCCTGTGAGCACCGGTCAGTAAGAGGAGGGCCATGTTCTGTTACATTATTTATCTTTGCACCGGCTTCTCTTATAGACTTTCTGTTGGCGGCTCCAGCAATGGCTCCGGACCCCCATACTTCAGCCTCTCCCTCTAGGACACGTTCTTAAGGTCAGCGGCCGCCATGTTGCTGTAACTTCCAGCCTTCAGGTTGTCAGACATGAAGAAAGCTCTGAGTCTTCACCTATCTGCTGCCTATCCCTCCTCCACCCAGGGACGTCCCCACCAGCGGCAATTTCCACTAGTCTATAAGAAGACACAGAAAATTACCCTTTTGGTTTGTAACAATGTAGCAAAAATGCAGCGGGTGTTCGTCTTTGTAATCACTTGTAAAAAAATCTGCCATTTTACAGCCACGGAAAGAGTGAAATACAGTGCTGGCCAAAAGTATTGGCACCCCTGCAATTCTGTCAGATAATGCTCAGTTTCTTACTGAAAATGATTGCGATCACAAGTTCTTTGGTATTATCTTCATTTAATTTGTCTTCAATGAAAAAAAAATAAAAAACATTGTCATAAAGCCAAACTCGATATAATTCCACACCAAACATAAAAAAGGGGGTGGACAAAAGTATTGGCGCTGTTTGAATAATCCTGTGCTGCTTCTGTAATTTGTGTAATACCAGCGCCTGTAACTTACCTGTGGCACCTAACAGGTGCTGGCAATAATAAATCACACTTGAAGCAGGTGACATGGAGTAAAGTTGACTCAGCCTCTGTCCTGTGTCCTTGTGTGCACCACATTGAGCATGGAGAAAAGAAAGAAGACCAAAAAACTGTCTGAGGACTGAGAATCCAAACTGTGAGGAAGCATGAGCAATCTCAAGGCTACAAGTCCATCTCCAAAGACCTGAAAGTTCCTGTGTCTACGGTGCGCAGTGTCATCAAGAAGTGTAAAGCCCATGGCACTGTGGATAACCTCCCTAGATGTGGAAGGAAAATAAAAATTGACGAGATATTTCACCGCAAGATTGTGCAGATGGTGGATAAAGAACCTCGACTAACATCCAAACAAGTTCAAGCTGCCCTGCAGTCCGAGGGTACAACAGTGTCAACCCGTACTATCCACCGGTGTCTGAATGAAAAGGGACTGTATGGTAGGATACCCAGGAAGACCCCACTTCTTACCCCGAGACATAAAGCCAGGCTGGAGTTTGCCAAAACTTACCTGAGAAAGCCTAAGGTTATGTGCCCACAGTGCGTTTTTTCATGCTTTTCTGCAGCGTTTTCAACTGCACCTTTTTAGTGCCCAAATGGCTGCGTTTTGATTTCCCAGCAAAGTCTATGGGAAATAGGGTTTTCCTGTGCCCACCATGAATTTGAAAACGCTGCGTTTAATTTGCATATTTTGTGGCAAAAACCATGCATTTAAAAGAGCAGCATGTCAATTGTTTTTGCCATTTGAGGTGCGTTTAGATAACATTGAAGTCAATGAGAAACAGGGAGTAACCAAGAAAAATCAAAATTCCAGCGTTTTACCTGCTTTTTAGGTGCAGAAAACATGCGTTTTGGACTACTAAAACGCATGCTTTTTGCACATCAAAATAATGATTTCATATGTCCCTTTACACACACACATAGTCCGACAATTTATTTAAAGAAAATTAATCATTTTATTGCTATATTTCTGTTTATTAAATAACCGCTATAATTCTATTAAATCTTGCTATTTTCTTTTTTTTCATACAAATATTTATGTGCCCCTTTTTTTTCTCTTTTTTCATTTGGTTTGACTGTTGTAACTTTATTTATCAGTGTCTTGATGTTCAAAACGCATGTGTCAAAAAGCATTTGAAAAAGCATTCAAAAAGCGCTAAAAATGCATCAAATACGCGGCAAATACGCATGTGTTTTCAGCGCTAAAGTTCTGCAAAAGGCAACTTTGGCTAATTCAATTAAGGACAAAACGTGCATTTAGAACTGCAAGTAGGGAAAAGCAACGTGGACACATAGCCTAAAACGTTTTGGAAGAATGTTCTCTGGTCAGATAAGACAAAAGTAGAGCTTTTTGGGAAAAGCCACCAACATAGAGTTTACAGGAAAAAAAAGAGGCATTCAAAGAAAAGAACACGGTCCCTACAGTCAAACATGGCGGAGGTTCCCTGATGTTTTGGGATTGCTTTGCTGCCTCTGGCACTGGACTGCTTGACCGTGTGCATGGCATTATGAAGTCTGAAGACTACAAACAAAGTTTGCAGCATAATGTAGGGCCCAGTGTGAGAAAGCTGGGTCTCCCTCAGAGGTCATGGGTCTTCCAGCAGGATAATGACCCAAAACACACTTCAAAAAGCACTAGAAAATGGTTTGAGAGAAAGCACTGGAGACTACTAAAGTGGCCAGCAATGAGTCCAGACCTGAACCCCATAGAACACCTGTGGACAGATCTCAAAATGGCAGTTTGGAGAAGGCACCCTTCAAATCTCAGGGACCGGAGCAGTTTACAAAGAAGAATGGTCTAAAATTCCAGCACAGCATTGTAAGAAACTCATTGATGGTTACCGGAAGTGGTTGTGCGCAGTTATTTTGGCTAAAGGTTGTGCAACCATGTATTAGGCGGGCTTTACACGCTGCAACATCGCTAGGAATGGCTAGCGATGCCGAGCGCGTTAGCACCCGCACCCGTCGCACATGCGATATGTGGTCATTGCAGCCGTAGCGAACATTATTGCTACGGCAGCGTCACACGCACATACCTGGTCAGCGACGTCGCTGTGACTGCCGAACAATCCCTCCTTCAAGGGGGAGGTGCGTTCGGCATCACAGCGACGTCACTAATCGGCCGGCCAATAAAAGCGGAGGGGCGGAGATGAGTGGGACATAACACCCCGCCCACCTCCTTCCTTCCGCATTGCTGGCGGGACGCAGATAAGGAGATGTTTGTCGCTCCTGCGGGTTTACACACAGCGATGTGCACTGCCGCAGGAGTGACAAACAACATCGTACCTGCGGTCGACCCGACATTATGAAAATGAACGACGCTACACAGAGCAACGATTTTCGACGCTTTTGCGATCATTTATCAGCGCATCTAGGATTTACACGTTGCGATGTTGTTGCCGGCGCCGGATGTGCGTCACTTACGACGTGACCCCGACGATATTTCGGAAGCGATATTGCAATGTGTAAAGCCCCCCTTAGGCTAAGGGTGCCGATACTTTTGTCTGGCCCATTTTTGGAGTTTTGTGTGAAATGATCAATGATTTGATTTTTGTTTCATTCTCTTTTCTGTTTTTTCAATGCAAGCAAAATAAATGCAGATAATACCAAAGAATTTGTGATTGCAATCATTTTCAAGAAGAAACTGAGTATTATCTGACAGAATTGCAGGGGTGCCAATACTTTTGGCCAGCACTGTATGTGGCTCCTGGCAATGATTTCACCGCCGGGGTCTGTAGTAAATGTGTTCTGTGGGAGGAAACCCTTCCTCTGTCAGTGGGATAATTGCAGGGGAAGAATGGTCCACACACAGTGAACTGATGAAGGTTTGCAGACTACACTGATGTAGGCAATAAAACACTATGTTCCCACGTTGCAGATTTTCTGCACCAAAAACTGCACGCTTTTTTGCTGAGGTTTTGCATTTTTTGATGGATTTTTTGATGCATTGTGATAGGAAAAACGCAGAAACAATTCACACGTCACTTGTTTGGTGCAATTTTTTTCTCCAACACAATCTGCACCTCTTGGTCGGAAAAATTCTGGGGAAAAACACACGTTTTTTTGCTGTGGTTTTGCATTTTTGATGCTTTTTTATGCATTGTGATAGGAAAAATGCAGAATTTATTCTGCAACGAAATCTGCATGGAAAAAAACCCTGCAATGTGTGCACAGCACTTCAGGATTCTCCTAGACTTTGCTGGGAGGCGGTTTCCTTTGCAGATTAATTAAAAGCTGCAAGAAAAAAATGCAGAAAAAAACGCATGAAAAAACGCAGTGTGTGCACCCAGCCTTTAACTCCCAATATATAGAAACCAAAATAGTTCAAAACAAAAAGGGAAATGATTTATAAGAGAAAAACAATTTATTTAGCAGATCATCTGAAGATCTTCCATTGTCTGCGTTGCGGTGGAGGATCCCATACAATTGTGGGGAATCCGCTGTCCCCGGTGATCCGTCAGTGCTCACCATTTTTCTTGCTGGCTAGATTTAACCCATCTGATACAAAATGTTAGATCACATCTTCCCTCCTAATACAAGGTCATTTATTTCCTTATAACTTTGCATGGAAAAGACACTTTATTCTTTAAGGAGTTGCCTGGCACCACACATCTTGTCTGCAGAAACCTGCCGTGAATCCTGCCGCGGCGGCGGCGTCAGCGCCACTGACCTCTCGATGCGGAAGTGTGCTGCGCCACACAAATGTTCCCATTTAAGAGAAATCTGGCATTGATATTTTTAAGTCTTATGAAGTTTCTGCCTATACACAGTAACCAATTTCAACAAGCAGTGCTGAAGTGTAAAGCATGGGGAGGAAACATGAGAATGAGCCACTGGTAGGAAAGAATGCAGAGGATTTGTCGCCATCAGTTATATACAATGTGGCCTCATGTAGAAAGGCAGAGTAACAGGTAATAACTATGGCGGCTGTGATCCAGGGCCTTATAAACCATCAGACGTATCCTTCTCCTGTGTAGGAGTGCGTATAATGAACACATGCAAAACTCATTTGGCCCCTCAAAAATCATTAGTTCCCATAGCAATAAAAAAAAAGAAATAAGGAAGCGGATTCCAGGAAAGTTTGATGAAAAGTCAGGATAAGCAGAAATATAAATAACATAATAATTACTATAAAGATAATAAAGGTTCTAGAACCTCCAGAGAAATGATTTAATAGGAAGTTATGGACGATCGTTTCCCTCTCAATAAATGTACAGAAAGTCAAATACACACAAGTCGATCTGTGCAGAAAACGGCGCTCATTTACATACATTACTATCACCAGGTGTGGAGTTCTATCATTACAGGAGAAATAAAAGCCGTAAAGTGCAAGAGAATACTGCCCCCTGGTGGTTATACAAAGGGAGAACATGTAACGTCATGTAAGAATTCTGCGAATGATCCCAGAGTGAAACGCTCCCAAAAGAAGCAGGGCGAAACGCACGTCGGGGTGGAGGGACGCCAAGGACTACAAACACAACCAACAAATCACCGCAATAATACTTTTTATCATTATATATGACCAATTAAATAGGATGATAGAAAGAGTTATATGTTGGGTCTGCTACACTTCATGAGGCACTATATATATATATATATATATATATATATCTCTAGCCTAGCTCATATACACATTTTTTGTAATTTATTTCTACTTTAACTGTCACAAATCTATGTGGATTGGGCTTGTTCCCTTCCGTTGTGATAAGATTACAATAATAGTGGAGCACATAGACCTCTCTATATGGACACTCACTAGTCATGTTTATTTCTGCACGTGCACTTTATACTTCGGCACTTTATGTAGATGCAGGGCAATAAATCTCAGAATAAACAGGCTATCTCATTAGCATTGTGGTTGTTATTCCTCTTCAGCAGACTATACGGTGTATTACTGTAGCTCTGGCGTGGTGCGCTGCTTGTATACACCTCCATCCCCTGTAATCCCGATCATTGTCTATTATCCATCATCTTATATACAACAGATATCTGAGAAACCTTCCCGTGCAGTAACTGTGGAGGCTTTCGGTCCCTTCTGGAGATTCCGCCGCTATTTTATTTATTTATTTTGTTTTAATCATAATCAGTTAAAAATATCATTTTATTACAAATTTAATCTCCGCAGCTTTTTCCTAAGGTTAGAATCTTGGAATTGTTTGGTTAAAATAATGTTCTATCTCAAAAAAAACCCAAATATCTCTGGACATTATGTGTGTGTATTCATATATAAATTTACAGGAGATGCCCAGGTTATACTGGCTATACATATATAATTATATACAGGAGATGCCCAGGTTATACTGGCTATACATATATAATTATATACAGGAGATGCCCGGGTTATACTGGCTATACATATATAATTATATACAGGAGATGCCCAGGTTATACTGGCTGTACATATATAATTATATACAGGAGATGCCCGGGTTATACTGGCTATACATATATAATTATATACAGGAGATGCCCAGGTTATACCGGCTGTACATATATAATTATATACAGGAGATGCCCGGGTTATACTGGCTATACATATATAATTATATACAGGAGATGCCCAGGTTATACCGGCTGTACATATATAATTATATACAGGAGATGCCCGGGTTATACTGGCTATACATATATAATTATATACAGGAGATGCCCAGGTTATACCGGCTGTACATATATAATTATATACAGGAGATGCCCGGGTTATACTGGCTGTACATATATAATTATATACAGGAGATGCCCGGGTTATACTGGCTATACATATATAATTATATACAGGAGATGCCCAGGTTATACCGGCTGTACATATATAATTATATACAGGTGATACCCAGGTTATACCGGCTGTACATATATAATTATATACAGGAGATGCCCAGGTTATACCGGCTGTACATATATAATTATATACAGGAGATGCCCAGGTTATACTGGCTATACATATATAATTATATACAGGAGATGCCCGGGTTATACTGGCTATACATATATAATTATATACAGGAGATGCCCAGGTTATACTGGCTATACATATATAATTATATACAGGTGATACCCAGGTTATACCAGCTGTACATATATAATTATATACAGGAGATGCCCAGGTTATACCGGCTGTACATATATAATTATATACAGGAGATGCCCAGGTTATACCGGCTGTACATATATAATTATATACAGGAGATGCCCAGGTTATACCGGCTGTACATATATAATTATATACAGGAGATGCCCAGGTTATACCGGCTGTACATATATAATTATATACAGGAGATGCCCAGGTTATACCGGCTGTACATATATAATTATATATAGGAGATGCCCGGGTTATACCGGCTGTACATATATAATTATATACAGGAGATGCCCAGGTTATACCGGCTGTACATATATAATTATATACAGGAGATGCCCAGGTTATACCGGCTGTACATATATAATTGTATACAGGAGATGTCCAGGTTATACCAGCTGTACATATATAATTATATACAGGGGATACCCAGGTTATACCGGCTGTACACATATAATTATATACAGGAGATGCCCAGGTTATACCGGCTGTACATATATAATTATATACAGGAGATGCCCGGGTTATACCAGCTGTACATATATAATTATATACAGGAGATGTCCAGGTTATACCAGCTGTACATTATATAATTATATACTGGAGATGCCCAGGTTATACCAGCTGTACACATATAATTATATACAGGAGATGTCCAGGTTATACCGGCTGTACATATATAATTATATACAGGAGGTGCCCAGATTATACCGGCTGTACATATATAATTATATACTGGAGATGCTCGGGTTATACCAGCTGTACATATATAATTATATACAGGAGGTGCCCAGGTTATACCGGCTGTACATATATAATTATATACAGGAGATGCCCAGGTTATACCGGCTGTACATATATAATTATATACAGGAGATGTCCAAGTTATACCAGCTGTACATATATAATTATATACAGGAGGTGCCCAGATTATACCGGCTGTACATATATAATTATATACTGGAGATGCTCGGGTTATACCAGCTGTACATATATAATTATATACAGGAGATGCCCAGGTTATACCAGCTGTACATATATAATTATATACAGGAGATACCCAGGTTATACCAGCTGTACATATATAATTATATACAGGAGATACCCAGGTTATACCAGCTGTACATATATAATTATATACAGGAGATACCCAGGTTATACCAGCTGTACATATATAATTATATACAGGAGATGCCCAGGTTATACCAGCTGTACATATATAATTATATACAGGAGATGCCCAGGTTATACCGGCTGTACATATAGAATTATATACAGGAGATACCCAGGTTATACCAGCTGTACATATATAATTATATACAGGAGGTGCCCAGGTTATACCGGCTGTACATATATAATTATATACAGGAGATGTCCAGGTTATACCAGCTGTACATATATAATTATACATAGGGGATGCCCGGGTTATACCAGCTGTACATATATAATTATATACAGGAGATGTCCAGGTTATACCAGCTGTACATATATAATTATATACAGGAGATGCCCAGGTTATACCGGCTGTACGTATATAATTATATACAGGAGATGCCCAGGTTATACCGGCTGTACATATATAATTATATACAGGAGATGCCCGGGTTATACCAGCTGTACATATATAATTATATACAGGAGATGTCCAGGTTATACCAGCTGTACATATATAATTATATACAGGAGATGTCCAGGTTATACCAGCTGTACATATATAATTATATACAGGAGATGCCCAGGTTATACCGGCTGTACATATATAATTATATATAGGAGATGCCCAGGTTATACCGGCTATACATATATAATTATATACAGGAGATGTCCAGGTTATACCGGCTGTACATATATAATTATATACAGGAGATACCCAGGTTATACCAGCTGTACATATATAATTATATACAGGAGATACCCAGGTTATACCAGCTGTACATATAGTCATATGAAAAAGTTTGTGCACCCCTATTAACCCTTTTCTCTTTATAACAATTTGGGTTTTTGCTATTTCAGTTTCATATATCTAATAACTGATGGACTGAGGAATATTTCTGGATTGAAATGAGGTTTATTGTACTAACAGAAAATGTGCAATCCACATTATGGCCCCCTTCACACGTCCGTGAAAAACACGCACGTGTTTTTACGGGCCGTTTTTCGGGTCCGTGTCCCGATTTTGTGTCCGTTTTTATGGTCCGTGTAGCATCTGTGTGAATTGTGTATGCTAGCCGTGTTTGTGTGTAGAACGTCCGTGTGTGCGTGTGGAATTAACGTGTATGTGTACGTGGAATGTCCGTGTGGAATGTCCGTGTGGAATGTCCGTGTGGAATGTCCGTGTGTGTGATGCACAATGTCGTTTATAAATGTCGGCAGACAGAGTTGCGCGATGAGAATGAACTCGGGTGAACTTCACCCGACTTCATCCTTATACCGCGGCTCTGTCTGTGTCGCGCCCTGATTAGCGGTCACCTGTGAAGGACCACCGGTGACCGCTAATCCCCCGAGTGACTGAAGTTTCCCCCCCTCTCTCATACTCACCGATCCCCGATCCCCGTTGCGGCGCTGCACGGCATTCACACTGCTGCGGCGGCTTTTACTATTTTGAAAAAGCCGGCCGCTCATTAAACAATCTCCTATTCCCTGCTTTCCCCGCCCACCGGCGCCGATGATTGGTTGCAGTGAGACACGCCCCCACACTGAGTGACAGGTGCCTCACTGCACCCAATCACAGCAGCCGGTGGGCGTGTCTATACTGTGCAGTAAAATAAATAAATAAATAATTTAAAAAAAACGGCGTGCGGTCCCCCCCAATTTTAATGCCAGCCAGATAAAGCCATACGGCTGAAGGCTGGTATTCTCAGGATGGGGAGCTCCACGTTATGGGGAGCCCCCCAACCTAACAATATCAGCCAACAGCCGCCCAGAATTGCCGCATACATTATATGCGACAGTTCTGGAACTGTACCCGGCTCTTCCCGATTTACCCTGGTGCGTTGGCAAATCGGGGTAATAAGGAGTTAATGGCAGCCCATAGCTGCCAATAAGTCCTAGATTAATCATGTCAGGCGTCTCCCCGAGATACCTTCCATGATTAATCTGTAAATTACAGTAAATAAACACACACACCAGAAAAAAATCCTTTATTAGAAATAAAAAACACAAACATATACCCTGGTTCACCAATTTAATCAGCCCGAAAAAGCCCTCCATGTCCGGCGTCATCCAGGATGGTCCAGCGTCGCTTCCAGCTCAGCTGCATGCAGGTGACAGGAGCAGCAGAAGACACCGCCGCTCCGGTCACCTCCACGCAGCAACTGAGGTGAGTAGCGCGATCAGCTGAGCTGTCACTGAGGTTACCCGCTGTCACTGGATCCAGTAACAGCAGGTAACCTCAGTGACAGCTCAGCTGATCGCGCGGCTGTCTTCATTTGCCGCGTGGAGCTGTCGGGAGCGGCGGTGTCTTCTGCAGCTCCGGTCACCTCCATGCAGCAGCGCTGGAAGCGACGCTGGACCATCCTGGATGACGCCGGACATGGAGGGCTTTTTCGGGCTGATTAAATTGTTGAACCAGGGTATATGTGTGTGTTTTTTATTTCTAATAAAGGATTTTTTCTGGTGTGTGTGTTTATTTACTGTAATTTACAGATTAATCATGAAAGGAATCTCGGGGAGACGCCTGACATGATTAATCTAGGACTTATTGGCAGCTATGGGCTGCCATTAACTCCTTATTACCCCGATTTGCCAAAGCACCAGGGCAAATCGGGAAGAGCCGGGTACAGTTCCAGAACTGTCGCATATAATGTATGCGGCAATTCTGGGCGGCTGCTGACTGATATTGTTAGGCTGGGGGGCTCCCCATAACGTGGAGCTCCCCATCCTGAGAATACCAGCCTTCAGCCGTATGGCTTTATCTGGCTGGCATTAAAATTGGGGGGGACCGCACGCCGTTTTTTTTTAATTATTTATTTATTTATTTTACTGCACAGTATAGACACGCCCACCGGCTGCTGTGATTGGGTGCAGTGAGGCACCTGTCACTCAGTGTGGGGGCGTGTCTCACTGCAACCAATCATAGGCGCCGGTGGGCGGGGAAAGCAGGGAATAGGAGATTGTTTAATGAGCGGCCGGCTTTTTCAAAATAGTAAAAGCCGCCGCAGCAGTGTGAACGCCGTGCAGCGCCGCGCCGGTGATCGGGGAACGGTAAGTATGAGAGAGGGGGGGAAACAGACCGACAGACTGTGAGAGAGGGACAGACAGAGAGACCGACAGAGAGACCGACTGATGGACTCAGGGAGATTGACCAACATACACAGAAATAGAAAGAATGGCCGACATCACTAGAAATAAAAACACCAAACGGACACGGACTATAGGTAGATGCATACGTGTTTACTAACGTGTGTGCACATACCCATAGACTTTCATTGTGTCCACGTGTGCGTGCTCCGTGCAGAGAACGGACATGCATCCATGCAAAACGCAAACACATACGGATCACGGACACGCACACACGGACATAATGAAATAACGCACGTGTGACCACAATCATAGATTAACATTGGTGCACGTTTGGCCGTGTCTCCGGTATATACGGAAACGGACCAAACACGCACGTGTATCACGGACGTGTGAAGGGGGCCTTAAACAGAATTTGACCGGTGCAAAAATATGGGCACCTCAACATAAAAGTGACATTAATATTGTGTAGATCCTCCTTTTGCAGAAATCACAGCCTCTAGTCGCTTCCTGTAGCTTTTAATGAGTTCCTGGATCCTGGATGAAGGTAGATTTGACCATTCCTGTTAACAAAACAATTCCAGTTCAGATAAGTTTGATGGTCGCCGAGCATGGACCGCCGCTTCACATCATCCCACAGATGTTCAATGATATTCAGGTCTGGGGACTGGGATGGCCATTCCAGAACATTGTAATTGTTCCTCTGCATGAATGCCTGAGTAGATTTGGAGCGGTGTTTTGGATCATTGTCTTGCTGAAATATCCATCCCCTGCGTAACTTCAACTTCGTCACTGATTCTTGCACATTATTGTCAAGAATCTGCTGATACTGAGTTGAATCCATGCGATCCTCAACTTTAACAAGATTCCCGGTGCCGGCATTGGCCACACAGCCCCAAAGCATGATGGAACCGCCACCAAATGTTACTGTGGGTAGCAAGTGCTTTTCTTGGACTGCCGTGTTTTTTTGCCTCCATGCATAACGCCTTTTTGTATGACCAACAACTCAATCTTTGTTTCATCAGTCCACGGGACCTTCTTCCAAAATGTAACTGGCTTGTCCAAATGTGCTTTTGCATACCTCAGGCGACTCTGTTAGTGGCGTGCTTGCAGAAACGGCTTCTTTCGCATCACTCTCCCATACAGCTTCTCCTTGTGCAACGCGCGCTGTATTGTTGACCGATGCACATTGACACCATCTGCAGCAAGATGATGCTGCAGGTCTTTGGAGGTGGTCTGTGGATTGTCCTTGACTGTTCTCACCATTCTTCTTCTCTGCCTTTCTGATATTTTTCTTGGCCTGCCACTTCTGGGCTTAACAAGAACTGTACCTGTGTTCTTCCATTTCCTTACTATGTTCTTCACAGTGGAAACTGACAGTTTAAATCTCTGAGACAACTTTTTGTACCTTCCCCGGAACAACTATGTTGAATAATCTTTGTTTTCAGATCATTTGAGAGTTGTTTTGAGGAGTCCATGATGCCACTCTTCATAGGAGACTCAAATAGGAGAACAACTTGCAAGTGGCCACCTTAAATGCCTTTTCTCATGATTGGATACGCCTGCCTATGAAGGTCAAAGCTCAATGAGGTTACAAAACCAATTTAGTGCTTTAGTAAGTCAGTAACAAGTAGTTAGGAGTGTTCAAATCAAGAAATTGATAAGGGTGCCCATACTTTTGCACTGGTCAAATTTAGTTTAAATGCGGATTGCACATTTTCTGTTAGTACAATAAACCTCATTTCAATCCAGAAATATTACTCAGTCCATCAGTTATTAGATATATGACTGTCGCGGGCGGGGAGGAGGGTGTCAGCACACCGCGCTCACCCCTTCTGCTCGGGTCCGGCAGCTGCTCAGTGGTGGCTCGAGCTGTGGGCCGGATCCCAGGGTTTCTCGAGCGACACTCCTCGCCCGTGAGTGAAAGGGGATTGTTGGTTGGGTGTGGGGGATTGTTATAGTTCGTGACGCCACCCACGGTTGTGGTGATTGCACCACCGCTGCTCTGGATGGGGATCCCGGGGATGGTGATGGGGAGCAGCCAGGTGTTGTGTTGCCCCTCCGTGGGTAGGGGTTGGTGATCCCGGGGCCCGGTGGTGGTTTGTGAGGTGCGGGGCCTGGTGGGCGCAGGGACGCGGGGGCAGCGCTGTGCCTTGCGGCACTGTGGTACTCACTCAGCCTGAGACACGGACACAGTTTTTAGTAAAACACTCGGCTGGATGGACGGGTACCCCCAGACGGCTGCGGTTGTTGTTCTCCCCTGACCCAGTTTGATGGTGTAAGTCCTTTCTTCACCCTCCGTGCACCCCTCTCCTGCACTCCGGCTTCCAGCTGGCTCCCCGGCTCCGTACCGGTGGGCCACTGCCCAGCCCCGGCTACCTTCGGTTCCACCAGCTGTCTCCCCGGCTCCCTGCAGACGGCACTTAGCGTCTGCCGGACTTTCTCTACGAGGCCCTAGGCTCCAACCTAGGCCCCTGGCTCCGTCTGCCTCTCTGCAGACCTTCTCTCTTCCTCTCCTAGGACTAGACTCTGGGCTTGTTTCCTGTCTCAGGCCAGCTAACCCCTGGGTGGGCGTCCCATCTCCTCACTCCGCCCACCTGGTGTGTCAGTCTGAGCCTGAGGAAAGGAATCAAGTTTCACTGGGGATGTCTGCTGTGAAACTGCTGGGGGTGGGGGTGTGTGTGTGTGTTGTTATCTGTGTCCCCTGGCTTGTCCAGGGCGACACATGACACTGAAATAGGAAAAACCCAAATTGTTATAAAGAAAAAAGGCTACATTAATAGGGGTGCCCAAACTTTTTCATATGACTGTATATAATTATATACAGGAGATGCCCGGGTTACACCAGCATGCTCCACATTTCTGTATGTTAGCTGATAGTTTGGGAGCCAGTGACCACGCACTGTTGTCGCTGTTAGAGATCACATTTATATTCACAGTTCACCAGATCTGGAAATTACCGTCTCTAAGGCGTCCAGTGCTATAATGGGCTGCACAATCTCCATATATATCGATAACACATACACAGCGGCCACTGCAGACACTCATTACAAAGGGATTTTACATAAATTAGGCTGTTTGGAAGGAAAGATAGATAGCTGGATAATAGATAGATGGATGGATAATAGATAGATAGATAGATAGATAGATAGATAGATAGATAGATAGATAGATAGATAGATAGATAGATAGATAGATAGATAGATAGATAGATAGATAATAGATAGATAGACTCCACCAATCTGCCCAAGAAGGGGCTCTGGTCAGGTGAGACTAAAAGAGAACTGGGATAAATGCAGAATGCTCTGTGTGGTGGAGGCCGCATCCTGCTGTGAGGAGCCCTTTCTTCAGCAGGGGCAGTGAATATAGACAGAGGTGATGGGAAGATGGATGGAGCTAAATACAGGACAATCCTGGAGGAAAACCTCATAAAGGCTGCAGAAGACGTGACATCGGGGCGTAGCTTCACCTTCCAGCAGGACAACGACCCTCAACATCCCGCAGAGCTACAATGGAGGGGATCAGATCAGAGCATATTCCTGTGTGTGAGCGGCCGAGTCACAGTCCAGACCCAAATCCACCGAGATCACAGACGTCTCCATCCAATCTCACTGAGCGAGACACGAAGAAGGAGAATCTGTCACCTCTAGATGTGCAGAGCTGAAGAGACCCCAAAAGACAGGGAAAGATGGTCCTACAGTGTACTGACTCCAGGGGCTGAATACTAATGCAAGACAGAGAAAGGTGGTCCTACAGTGTACTGACTCTGGGGCCTGAATACTAATGCAAGATAGAGAAAGGTGGTCCTACAAAGTACTGATTCCGGGAGCTGAATATTAATGCAAGGCAGAGAAAGGTGGTCCTACAAAGCACTGACTCCGGGAGCTGAATATTAATGCAAGGCAGAGAAAGGTGGTCCTACAAAGTACTGACTCCAGGGGCTGAATAGTAATGCAAGACAGAGAAAGGTGGTCCTACAAAGTACTGACCCCGGGGGCTGAATACTAATGCAAGACAGAGAAAGGTGGTCCTACAAAGTACTGACTCCGGGGGCTGAATACTAATGAAAGACAGAGAAAGGTGGTCCTACAAAGTGCTGACTCCAGGGGCTGAATACTAATGCAAGACAGAGAAAGGTGGTCCTATAAAGTGCTGACTCCGGGGGCTGAATACTAATGCAAGACAGAGAAAGGTGGTCCTACAAAGTACTGACTCCGGGAGCTGAATATTAATGTAAGACAGAGAATGGTGGTCCTACAAAGTGCTGACTCCAGGGGCTGAATACTAATGCAAGACAGAGAAAGGTGGTCCTACAAAGTGCTGACTCCGGGGGCTGAATACTAATGCAAGACAGAGAAAGGTGGTCCTACAAAGTGCTGACTCTGGGAGCTGAATAGTAATGAAAGACAGAGAAAGGTGGTCCTACAAAGCACTGACTCCGGGGGCTGAATAGTAATGCAAGACAGAGAAAGGTGGTCCTACAAAGTACTGACTCCGGGGTCTGAATACTAATGCAAGACAGAGAAAGGTGGTCCTACAAAGTACTGACTCCAGGTGCTGAATACTAATTCAAGACAGAGAAAGGTGGTCCTACAGTGTACTGAATCCGGGGGCTGAAAAGTAATGCAAGACAGAGAAAGGTGGTCCTACAAAGTACTGACTCCGGGAGCTGAATATTAATGCAAGACAGAGAAAGGTGGTCCTACAAAGCACTGACTCCGGGGGCTGAATAGTAATGTAAGACAGAGAAAGGTGGTCCTACAAAGTACTGACCCCGGGGGCTGAATACTAATGCAAGTCAGAGAAAGGTGGTCCTACAAAGTACTGACTCCGGGGGCTGAATACTAATGAAAGACAGAAAAAGGTGGTCCTACAGTGTACTGACTCCGAGGGCTGAATAGTAATGTAAGACAGAGAAAGGTGGTCCTACAAAGTACTGACTCCGGGGTCTGAATACTAATGCAAGACAGAGAAAGGTGGTCCTACAAAGTACTGACTCTAGGGGCTGAATAGTAATGCAAGACAGAGAAAGGTGGTCCTACAAAATATTAAATCAGGGTGTCTGAATACAAATGCACATGACAATTTTCAGATTCATAATAAACACCCAGGAATCATTTCCTTTACACTCCACAAATTCTTGTACTTAGTGTTGGTATCACAGAAAATCCCAATAAAATACATTTACATTTTTGGGTGTAAAGTGAAAACAAATGTGGAAAAGTTCATAGGGCATGAATACTTTTGCAAGGCACGGTATCTACTGTCAGACACAGCCCTTCATACAGATAATACAAATCCTGCATTGCACAACTCCCAGCCATGTTCTGTGCTATGATGGAAGCAGCGGGAACCAACATCCGAAAATAGCAGAATTTAGTAAATGCAGCTTTGGATGTGAGTAGAGATACGTCACGAATCTCTACTCACATCCAAAGCTGCATTTACTAAATCCTATGACGAAGCAGCTTAAGATGAAATACTCTAGGAAACTATATCAAGATCTTCCCAGCAATGTTTGAGGGACGCGGATAGAGGAAGTTACAGTTTCGAGAGTAAGCGAGGCCTGAGAGGTGGTGACTGCGGCTGCAGGCGACATGCACCTGCTGAATCATCCGGAGAGCCATCAGAGGACCGAGCACCCCATTATTATGCCCGGCACGCAGGGAGAAGCTATTTTAGGAAGCACAATCATTTCTAATTTGGTTATAAAAAAAAGTTTCTTGATTAGATCTCAAGATACTTCACCAAAATTGCTGTCACTCCAGAGACAATTAATTTCTTCTCCATTTATGTAGTAATAAATGAAATTAATAGCCGCTGTGTAATGTTATTGCGCTAGCGTTAGGCCAAGTTACAATCCAGGCAGAGAAGCTGCAGGGGAAGTGTTCTGAGGAAAAGTAAGAACCGGAAACCATCTGAAGAAGCAAAGCAAGAAGGAAATCAGGGACCAAGATGAGAAGTACCATATGTAACAACATAGAATCAGGGCTAGGAGCAGCACAAGAACAAGACAAGGAGAAAAGCAAGAGGGAAATCAGGGACCAAGATGAGAAGTACCATACGTAACAGCATAGAATCAGGGCTAGGAGCAGCAGAAGAACAAGACAAGGAGAAAAGCAAGAGGGAAATCAGGGACCAAGATGAGAAGTATCATATGTAACAACATAGAATCAGGGCTAGGACCAGCAGAAGAACAAGACAAGGAGAAAAGCAAGAGGGAAATCAGGGACCAAGATAAGAAGTACCGTATGTAACAACATAGAATCAGGGCTAGGAGCAGCAGAAGAACAAGACAAGGAGAAAAGAAAGAGGGAAATCAGGGACCAAGATGAGAAGTACCATATGTAACAACATAGAATCAGGGCTAGGAGCAGCAGAAGAACAAGACAAGGAGAAAAGCAAGAGGGAAATCAGGGACCAAGATGAGAAGTACCATATGTAATAACAAAGAATCAGGGCTAGGAGCAGCAGAAGAACAAGACAAGGAGAAAAGCAAGAGGGAAATCAGGGACCAAGATGAGAAGTACCATATGTAACAACATAGAATCAGGGCTAGGAGCAGCAGAATAACCAAGACAAGGACAAAAGCAAGAGGGAAATCAGGGACCAAGATGAGAAGTACCATACGTAACAACATAGAATCAGGGCTAGGAGCAGCAGAAGAACAAGACAAGGAGAAAAGAAAGAGGGAAATCAGGGACCAAGATGAGAAGTACCATATGTAACAACATAGAATCAGGGCTAGGAGCAGCAGAAGAACAAGACAAGGAGAAAAGCAAGAGGGAAATCAGGGACCAAGATGAGAAGTACCATATGTAACAACATAGAATCAGGGCTAGGAGCAGCAGAAGAACAAGACAAGGAGAAAAGCAAGAGGGAAATCAGGGGCCAAGATGAGAAGCACCATATGTAATAACAAAGAATCAGGGCTAGGAGCAGCAGAATAACCAAGACAAGGACAAAAGCAAGAGGGAAATCAGGGACCAAGATGAGAAGTACCATACGTAACAACGTAGAATCAGGGCTAGGAGCAGCAGAATAACCAAGACAAGGACAAAAGCAAGAGGGAAATCAGGGACCAAGATGAGAAGTACCATATGTAACAACGTAGAATCAGGGCTAGGAGCAGCAGAAGAACAAGACAAGGAGAAAAGCAAGAGGGAAATCAGGGACCAAGATGAGAAGTACCATATGTAACAACGTAGAATCAGGGCTAGGAGCAGCAGAAGAACCAAGACAAGGACAAAAGCAAGAGGGAAATCAGGGACCAAGATGAGAAGTACCATATGTAACAACGTAGAATCAGGGCTAGGAGCAGCAGAAGAACAAGACAAGGAGAAAAGCAAGAGGGAAATCAGGGACCAAGATGAGAAGTACCATATGTAACAACGTAGAATCAGGGCTAGGAGCAGCAGAAAAACCAAGACAAGGACAAAAGCAAGAGGGAAATCAGGGACCAAGATGATAATTACCATACGTAACAACATAGAATCAGGGCTAGGAGCAGTACAAGAACCAAGACAAGGACCAAAGCAAGAGGGAAATCAGGGACCAAGATGAGAAGTACCATATGTAACAACATAGAATCAGGGCTAGGACCAGCACAAGAACAAGACAAGGAGAAAAGCAAGAGGGAAATCAGGGACCAAGATGAGAAGTACCATATGTAACAATGTAGAATCAGGGCTAGGACCAGTAGAAAAACCAAGACAAGAACCAAAGCAAGAGGGAAATCAGGGGCCAAGATGAGAAGCACCATATGTAACAACATAGAATCAGGGCTAGGACCAGCACAAGAACAAGACAAGGAGAAAAGCAAGAGGGAAATCAGGGAACAAGATGAGAAGCATCATATGTAATAACATAGAATCAGGGCTAGGACCAGCACAAGAACAAGACAAGGAGAAAAGCAAGAGGGAAATCAGGGACCAAGATGAGAAGTACCATATGTAACAACATAGAATCAGGGCTAGGACCAGCACAAGAACAAGACAAGGAGAAAAGCAAGAGGGAAATCAGGGGCCAAGATGAGAAGCACCATATGTAACAACATAGAATCAGGGCTAGGAGCAGTACAAGAACCAAGACAAGGACAAAGGCAAGAGGGAATTCAAGGAGCAAAATAAGCACCATATGTAACAGCATAGAATCAGGGCTAGGACCAGCAGAAAAACCAAGACAAGAACCAAAGCAAGAGGGAAATCAGGGGCCAAGATGAGAAGCACCATATGTAACAACATAGAATCAGGGCTAGGAGCAGTACAAGAACAAGACAAGGACCAAAGCAAGAGGGAAATCAGGGACCAAGATGAGAAGCACCATATGTAACAACATAGAATCAGGGCTAGGAGCAGTACAAGAACCAAGACAAGGACCAAAGCAAGAGGGAAATCAGGGACCAAGATGAGAAGCACCATATGTAACAACATAGAATCAGGGCTAGGAGCAGCAGAAAAACCAAGACAAGGAGAAAAGCAAGAGGGAAATCAGGGACCAAGATGAGAGGCACCATATGTAACAACGTAGAACTAAAGCTTGGACCAGCACAAGAACCATTATAAGAACGATTATAAGGACAAAGAGAGAAGGGAATTCAAGGACCGAGAGGAGAATCACCTTAGGTAACAACATAGAACCAGAGCTAGGACCAGCACAAGAACAAAGACAAAAAATCAAAGACCAATATGAGAAGCACCATATATAACATAGAACCAGAGCTAGGTATAACACAAGAACCAACACAGGGACCAAATCAAGGAATAATTCAAGGACCGAAATGAGAATCACCATAGGTAACAATGTAGAGCCAGAGTTAGGACCAGCACAAGAACCATTACAAGGACCAAAGAAAGAGGGAATTCAAGGACCTTGACGAGAAGCACCTAAAGGCCCCGTTACACGCTACGATTTAGCTGACTATCTCGTATCACCCACCCAGATCGTAGTTACGATTTGCCGAGATCGCTCATAGGTCGTTTTGTAGCGGTCACACGTAACAATCTCACAAGCGATGCAAAATTGTTCAGCGATATATTGTTTGACCAAGGCGGTCGTGTGGATGTTGTTCATCGTTGGCGGGTGTCACACGTAGCAATATGTCTGCTGCGTTCCAAACGACGAACAATATTTTGAAAGTGAACGACGCGTCAACGATCAACGATTTTCACCCTATTTGTGATCGTTCGTAGTCGCACGTAGGTGTCACATGCAACGACGTCGCTAACGATGATGGAAGTGCACGTCACGGAAACCATGACCCCGACGACATATCGTCAGATAAATCGTAGCGTGTAACTGGGCCTTTAGGTAAGTAGGATTAAGGGCGCTTCTTTGCAACGGAAACGCGACAGGCCTACTGTGTCTTGATTGACTTTTAACTTATGTGGAAATAACGAAAACATTTTTTTAACATATTTGTGGATGTGCTGATCCTCTTTTTCCTGTATTCCCGTCCACCTGGCGGACTTTTACAACGCAGCACTCCAGGGATGCACAGTGCCTCACATTGTTGGGCGTGTTCAGCTTTCCACTGTCACCTATTTCATAGATAACGTAGAACCAGAGCTAGGACCAGCACAAGAACTACCACAAGAAGCAAAATAAGAGGGACATCAAGGACCAATATGAGAACAATGTAGAACCAGACCTAGAAATAACACAAGAATAAACCCAAGGACCAAATCAAGGAAGAATTCAAGGACCGAAATGAGAAACACCATAGGTAACAATGTAGAACTAGAGCTAGGACCAGCACAAGAACCAACACAAGGACCAAAGCAAGAGGGAACTCAAGGACCATAATAATGAGAAGCACCATAAGCAAGAGGGAATTCAAGGACCATAATAATGAGAAGCACCATAAGCAAGAGGGAACTCAAGGACCATAATAATGAGAAGCACCATATGTAACAACATAGAATCAGAGCTTAAAGACAAGGACCAAAGAAAGAAGGATTTCAAAGACCAAAATATGAAGCACCATAGGTAACAACATACCAGCACAAGAATCAACACAAGGACAAAAGCAAAAGCAAATTCAGGGACCAAAATGAGAAGCAGCATATACAGTATACCAAAATAGAACCAAATGAAGAAAAAGACCGGCACTCCTTGTATTCTTTTCAAGTGAAATCCTTTATTTGCTCAGATCCATGCACGGGCAGGTATCACTGTGTTACGCATTTCGGCTTGAGCATAAGCTTTTCTCAAACAGAACATGGAACCAGAGATAGGATCAACACACACCACATACAAGGACCAAAGCAAGAAGGAATGCAATGACCAAAATATGAAGCACCATAGGTAACAACGTAACAATGTAGAATCAGAGCTGGGACCAGCACAAGAACCAACACAAGAAAAAAAGCAAGAAGGAATTCAGGGGCCAAAATGAGAAGCATCATAAGCAAGAACATACAACCAGAGATAGGACAAGAACCAACACAAGGAAGAAAGAAAGAAGGAAGGAATTCAGAGACCAAAATGAGAAGCATCATAAGCAAGAACATAGGACAAGAACCAACACAAGGAAGAAAGCAAGAGGGAAATCAGGGACCAAGATGAGAAGTACCATAAGCAAGAACATAGAACCAGAGATAGGGCAAGAACCAACACAATGACAAAAGCAAGAGGGAAATCAGGGACCAAGATGAGAAGTACCATATGTAACAACGTAGAACCAGAGCTAGAAGCAGCACAAGAACCAACACAACGACCAAAGCAAAAAGACATACAAGGAAAAACAGAGAAGCTCAATACACAACATAAGAATGAAAGCAAAAACCAGGACCAAAATCAATGCCACGACCAAGATAAGCAGCGCATATGTAATTATGTAGGAACCAAAGAGAGCCAATATGAAACCCAATGCTTGGAACAAGATGAGGAGTGTCATGTCCATGAACAAATGAACCAGTGCAAGAACCAGGACCAGAACCAGTGCTAGGACCAATATGAGGAACGGCCGATGTGCAGCAACTTAGGAACCAGTGCAAGCGCAGATACAGAAGTCACTGCTAGGATCACGTTAAGTGTTAAATTTAGCAGAGTCACAAATCATGGTAAAATAATGGAATACTTAAAATCAAGAAATGTCATATACAGCATTGTAAGAATCAGAGCAATAACCAATGCAAAAATCAATACAAATCCAGAAATATTTATTCAAGACCCAGAAATGAACGGTAAATACCAGCAAAAGAAGAAATGCAACAAGCAGTTCAGGACACAGTGCAAAAACCAACAAGGCCCCCAGAGCCAGCGCCGGACACTGCTCTGCCTGTACAATGGGGTGTGGCTGGAAGTCGTACAATGCGTCACACTAGGTAACGGTGTGCACCATCCTATGCAGAAAATATTACGGGTCGTGTGTAGCGCCCCTGAATACATCAGGGTGCTACAGGGAACTGCATCCTTTCCCCAGGGTGCAGGACCTACCCCCCATGGTTCCAAGTTCCCAGAAACCGGTGTCACCTCCATCAGCACCACGAATCCCAACCACACCTTACATCATGACCTGTCAGACACACCAGTGGGTTGGTCTAGCTGGAAAAGAGCCACCCACCTAGGGGTCAGGCAGACTGGTGGGAGGGAAGTGAGAGCCCTCAAAGTGAGAGGAGCTGGGGAATGCGAGCTCCCGGGGAGCTAGAAAGACCGAGGTTGGGTCGCAGATAGTGGTCCGGGACCAGAGGAGTCGGGGACCGTTAGCAGTGACATTGGATAAGGGTGCAACGGACATAGTGTAGGAGGACTGTTGGCACCAGAAAGCCCAAAAGAACTGACTGGTACCGAGCACGACGGGGTACAGGACCCTAGGCCAGGAGCTGATTCAACGTCCTGATAATTAACCTGCAGAGGAAGGGGACCTTCAGGGACCTTCCCAGAGAGCTCAGAGTTCGGGGGCATCAACACACCGCGGGGGACAGGGTTTTCCAGAGAAAGCAGCCCACTAAAGTCCCAAGTGCCAGCCCTTGGGAGCAAGACTTCAATTAAAAACTGAAGAACGGGACCCTACAGCTTCAAGCTTAAAAATTGGATGGGCTCCCCGCAGCGGCACACAGAGAATTTGGTTTATCTGCAGCGTGTGTGCCTCCTTTATAATCCTCATCCAGCACCACGACTACCCACAGTGAGTACCCTGGTCCCTGCACCCTGCGCTCCCAAACAACCACCAACACCCTGAGCCCGGGGCCATCCCTACCTGCGGAGGGACTAACATCAGGCTGCTTAACCCCATCTGCCCCGGTACTCCTTACAGCAGCGGCGGTACTCCCATTACCACAACCCACAGGTGGCGTCACAAACTTATCCCCTGTAAATACCCCCTTTTACGGATCAAAGTGTCCGCCAAGCCGAGTCCGGACCCCCTCGAGCCACGATCCTGGATCCGAGCAGCCCGACTAACACCGGGGCGGCACACGTGCACTATATGGCTCCGAAATAGCTCTGCAATACCAGTTTGCTGGGGGTCTGACCCCCGGCACCCCCACGATCAGCTGCTGATGACTAGACATGGATCTATACAATGTGTAGGGGCTACTGCGGGTCACCTCCTATACAGAGCGGGAGCGGCGCAGGTTCAGTCCATCCCCATCCATGAGCGTAAAGTGCAATATACAACAATGGCCGTGGCCTCCGCTGCAGCAGAAATGTGATTATGTCAGATGTGAGTGATCAGCGCAATATCCAGGTGTGATCCGCTCCGCCGCAGCTATGTGCAGGGGGCGCCGTCCGCGGACGCCGGATTCCCAGCGGTACATGACTTTTTTGCAGGGGTAAAGGTGAGAGCAGTAATGACAAGTAATAGATTCTGAATATGGCCTCGCTGTTTCCAAATCAATTTACATATGGTTGAATATATCAAAAAAATATTTGTAGTGCGCTGCATGATAAGTAAGAAAAACACCAGCGAGGCCGAATCCTGGAGCGACAGTGACATCTAGTGGACGGAAACAGTAAAATAAAACAGGAAAAAAGCAAAAGAGAGAAAGAAGCAAACGGCAGAAGGACTGCAGAAAGTGCGCGGCCTGAACTACAGCGACCAGCTGCACGCCGAGTGTGCACCGACACACAGCACCCCCGAAATCAGGGACATAGATGGGGGGCTGCAAAATAAGAGACACCGACTACATGCCCTCAGACGGCCACAGCGCCCCCAGAAGAGTGACAGCCACAGCGCCCCCAGAAGAGTGACAGCCACAGCGCCCCCAGAAGAGTGACAGCCACAGCACCCCCAGAAGAGTGACAGCCACAGCACCCCCAGAAGAGTGATAGCCACAGCGCCCCCAGAAGAGTGACATCCGCAGCGCCCCCAGAAGAGTGACAGCCACAGCACCCCCAGAAGAGTGACAGCCACAGCACCCCCAAAAGAGTGACATCCACAGCACCCCCAGAAGAGTGACAGCCACAGCACCCCCAGAAGAGTGACAGCCACAGCACCCCCAAAATAGTGACATCCACAGCGCCCCCAGAAGAGTGACATCCACAGCACCCCCAGAAGAGTGACATCCACAGCACCCCCAGAAGAGTGACAGCCACAGCACCCCCAGAAGAGTGACAGCCACAGCACCCCCAGAAGAGTGACAGCCACAGCGCCCCCAGAAGAGTGACAGCCACAGCGCCCCCAGAAGAGTGACATCCACAGCACCCCCAAAAGAGTGACAGCCACAGCGCCCCTAGAAGAGTGACAGCCACAGCACCCCCAGAAGAGTGACATCCACAGCGCCCCCAGAAGAGTGACAGCCACAGCACCCCCAGAAGAGTGACATCCACAGCGCCCCCAGAAGAGTGACAGCCACAGCACCCCCAGAAGAGTGACAGCCACAGCACCCCCAGAAGAGTGACATCCACAGCGCCCCCAAAAGAGTGACAGCCACAGCACCCCCAAAAGAGTGACAGCCACAGCACCCCCAGAAGAGTGACAGCCACAGCGCCCCCAGAAGAGTGACAGCCACAGCGCCCCCAGAAGAGTGACATCCACAGCACCCCCAAAAGAGTGACAGCCACAGCGCCCCTAGAAGAGTGACAGCCACAGCGCCCCCAGAAGAGTGACATCCACAGCACCCCCAGAAGAGTGACATCCACAGCGCCCCCAGAAGAGTGACAGCCACAGCACCCCCAGAAGAGTGACAGCCACAGCACCCCCAGAAGAGTGACAGCCACAGCACCCCCAAAAGAGTGACAGCCACAGCGCCCCTAGAAGAGTGACAGCCACAGCGCCCCCAGAAGAGTGACAGCCACAGCGCCCCCAGAAGAGTGACAGCCACAGCGCCCCCAGAAGAGTGACAGCCACAGCACCCCCAGAAGAGTGACAGCCACAGCACCCCCAGAAGAGTGACATCCACAGCACCCCCAGAAGAGTGACAGCCACAGCACCCCCAGAAGAGTGACAGCCACAGCACCCCCAAAAGAGTGACATCCACAGCACCCCCAGAAGAGTGACAGCCACAGCACCCCCAGAAGAGTGACATCCACAGCGCCCCCAAAAGAGTGACAGCCACAGCACCCCCAAAAGAGTGACAGCCACAGCACCCCCAGAAGAGTGACAGCCACAGCGCCCCCAGAAGAGTGACAGCCACAGCGCCCCCACAAGAGTGACATCCACAGCACCCCCAAAAGAGTGACAGCCACAGCGCCCCTAGAAGAGTGACATCCACAGCACCCCCAGAAGAGTGACATCCACAGCGCCCCCAGAAGAGTGACAGCCACAGCACCCCCAGAAGAGTGACAGCCACAGCACCCCCAGAAGAGTGACATCCACAGCACCCCCAGAAGAGTGACATCCACAGCGCCCCCAAAAGAGTGACAGCCACAGCACCCCCAAAAGAGTGACAGCTACAGCACCCCCAGAAGAGTGACAGCCACAGCGCCCCCAGAAGAGTGACAGCCACAGCGCCCCCAGAAGAGTGACAGCCACAGCGCCCCCAGAAGAGTGACATCCACAGCACCCCCAAAAGAGTGACAGCCACAGCGCCCCCAGAAGAGTGACATCCACAGCACCCCCAGAAGAGTGACATCCACAGCGCCCCCAGAAGAGTGACAGCCACAGCACCCCCAGAAGAGTGACAGCCACAGCACCCCCAGAAGAGTGACATCCACAGCACCCCCAGAAGAGTGACATCCACAGCGCCCCCAGAAGAGTGACAGCTACAGTACCCCCAGAAGAATAACATCCACAGCACCCCCAGAAGAGTGACATCCACAGCACCCCCAGAAGAGTGACATCCACAGCGCCCCCAGAAGAGTGACAGCCACAGCACCCCCAGAAGAGTGACAGCCACAGCGCCCCCAGAAGAGTGACATCCACAGCACCCCCAAAAGAGTGACAGCCACAGCGCCCCTAGAAGAGTGACAGCCACAGCGCCCCCAGAAGAGTGACATCCACAGCACCCCCAGAAGAGTGACATCCACAGCGCCCCCAGAAGAGTGACAGCCACAGCACCCCCAGAAGAGTGACAGCCACAGCACCCCCAGAGGAGTGACAGCAACAGCACCCCCAAAAGAATGACATCCACAGCGCCCCCAGAAGAGTGACAGCCACAGCACCCCCAGAAGAGTGACATCCACAGCGCCCCCAGAAGAGTGACATCCACAGCGCCCCCAAAGAGTGACAGCCACAGCACCCCCAAAAGAGTGACATCCACAGCGCCCCCAGAAGAGTGACATCCACAGCGCCCCCAGAAGAGTGACATCCACAGCGCCCCCAAAGAGTGACAGCCACAGCACCCCCAAAAGAGTGACATCCACAGCACCCCCAGAAGAGTGACAGCCACAGCACCCCCAGAAGAGTGACATCCACAGCGCCCCCAGAAGAGTGACAGCCACAGCACCCCCAGAAGAGTGACAGCCACAGCGCCCCCAGAAGAGTGACAGCCACAGCACCCCCAGAAGAGTGACAGCCACAGCGCCCCCAGAAGAGTGACATCCACAGCACCCCCAAAAGAGTGACAGCCACAGCGCCCCTAGAAGAGTGACAGCCACAGCGCCCCCAGAAGAGTGACATCCACAGCACCCCCAGAAGAGTGACATCCACAGCGCCCCCAGAAGAGTGACAGCCACAGCACCCCCAGAAGAGTGACAGCCACAGCACCCCCAGAGGAGTGACAGCAACAGCACCCCCAAAAGAATGACATCCACAGCGCCCCCAGAAGAGTGACAGCCACAGCACCCCCAGAAGAGTGACATCCACAGCGCCCCCAGAAGAGTGACATCCACAGCGCCCCCAAAGAGTGACAGCCACAGCACCCCCAAAAGAGTGACATCCACAGCGCCCCCAGAAGAGTGACATCCACAGCGCCCCCAGAAGAGTGACATCCACAGCGCCCCCAAAGAGTGACAGCCACAGCACCCCCAAAAGAGTGACATCCACAGCACCCCCAGAAGAGTGACAGCCACAGCACCCCCAGAAGAGTGACATCCACAGCGCCCCCAGAAGAGTGACAGCCACAGCACCCCCAGAAGAGTGACAGCCACAGCGCCCCCAGAAGAGTGACATCCACAGCGCCCCCAAAGAGTGACAGCCACAGCACCCCCAAAAGAGTGACAGCCACAGCACCCCCAGAAGAGTGACAGCCACAGCACCCCCAGAAGAGTGACATCCACAGCGCCCCCAGAAGAGTGACAGCCACAGCACCCCCAGAAGAGTGACAGCCACAGCGCCCCCAGAAGAGTGACAGCCACAGCGCCCCCAGAAGAGTGACATCCACAGCACCCCCAGAAGAGTGACATCCACAGTGCCCCCAGAAGAGTGACATCCACAGCGCCCCCAAAGAGTGACAGCCACAGCACCCCCAGAAGAGTGACAGCCACAGCACCCCCAGAAGAGTGACATCCACAGCGCCCCCAAAAGAGTGACAGCCACAGCACCCCCAAAAGAGTGACAGCCACAGCACCCCCAGAAGAGTGACAGCCACAGCGCCCCCAGAAGAGTGACAGCCACAGCGCCCCCAGAAGAGTGACATCCACAGCGCCCCCAGAAGAGTGACATCCACAGCGCCCCCAGAAGAGTGACATCCACAGCGCCCCCAGAAGAGTGACATCCACAGCGCCCCCAGAAGAGTGACATCCACAGCACCCCCAGAAGTGTGACATCCGCAGCGCCCCCAGAAGAGTGACAGCCACAGCGCCCCCAGAAGTGTGACATCCACAGCGCCCCCAGAAGAGTGACAGCCACAGCGCCCCCAGAAGAGTGACATCCACAGCGCCCCCAGAAGAGTGACATCCACAGCACCCCCAGAAGAGTGACATCCACAGCACCCCCAAAAGAGTGACATCCACAGCACCCCCAAAAGAGTGACATCCACAGCACCCCCAAAAGAGTGACATCCACAGCACCCCCAAAAGAGTGACATCCACAGCGCCCCCAGAAGAGTGACAGCCACAGCACCCCCAGAAGAGTGACATCCACAGCACCCCCAGAAGAGTGACATCCACAGCACCCCCATTAGAGTGACATCCACAGCCCCCCATTAGAGTGACATCCCAGTGCCCCCATAATAATAGCCATATCCACAGTAAATGATGTAACTTTTTTGCCCTGTCCATAAGAATAATGGAGGTGTCTGATTTTTGCGGCTGTAGAAGCCTCCATAGATTCTTCTCATCTGGTTCCAGAGACTGCGGCGGACGCCTGATATCAGGATTACAATGTAAGCAAAACCCAAGCACTCAACTGACAAAAAGAGGGATCGTTTATGCGTTTCTTATTGACAAACTGCAAAAACCCTGTGAACCCAACAGAAGCCACAGCGAGGTCTTGGCGTGTCCCCCCTTGTCCTGCGCTCGGTCGCAGCCTCTCGCCTTTGCTATGTAATCCTCTCTCCAGTGCTGTGCATTAGAATTGCAATCTTCTCCAGCTTATACTGTATTGATGCTCAGCTTATGTATGTACCTTGTAACGCAGGCAGGTGGCTTTCATCTTTATGATGCGATCTCTCACTGATGGGATATCTTTATAATGTGATTTCCTTTTTCTTATGCCTATTGGTACTTGCATTTCTAATATGGATATTCTTTATACACCAGACATTTACTACATGTGATAGCCTCTATCTAAGCGTCAGTGACGGCGGTGCCCGGGATTCCTAGCATCTTTCCACTAAGTACGGGTCACTTTACTTTGTAATATTGTATATATGTATATATGTATTATATATTTTTTCACTTGTAAATATTCACTCTGTATTTTTTGACCTTTGCAGGCAACAACCTTGATAAAGGAGTCACAACCGAAACGTCGCTGTGGCTTCTGTTGGGTTCACAGGTTTTTTGCAGTTTGTCAATAAGAAACACTTGCATAAACTATCCCTCTTTTTGTCATTTGAGTGCTTGGGTTTTGCTTACATTTTATACTACTATTTACCCAGAGCACAGTCTATAGCGGTTGAGCCAGACTTTATCCCTGGTACTGATATCAGGATTCCGGCTGCAGACACCGATCACTTATTATCTTAATTTATTATGGTTTTACAATGTGTCCGTAAAAAATATTATCTGTCCGTGATTTTTTCAGAAACTGTCCAGAAAAAAATAAACAGTGAAGTTGGCAATGCTCTACACAGTGATGGTGGAGGCCGGCGGCGGCAGTGTGCACAGTGATGGTGGAGGCCGGCGGTAGCAGTGTGCACAGTGATGGTGGAGACCGGCGGTAGCAGTGTGCACAGTGATGGTGGAGGCCGGCGGTAGCAGTGTGCACAGTGATGGTGGAGGACAGCAGCGGTTGCAGTGTGCACAGTGATGGTGGAGGCCGGCGGCGGCAGTGTGCACAGTGATGGTGGAGGCCGGCGGCAGCAGTGTGCACAGTGATGGTGGAGGCCGGCGGTAGCAGTGTGCACAGTGATGGTGGAGGCCGGCAGTAGCAGTGTGCACAGTGATGGTGGAGGCCGGCGGTAGCAGTGTGCACAGTGATGGTGGAGGCCGGCGGTAGCAGTGTGCACAGTGATGGTGGAGGCTGGCGGCAGCAGTGTGCACAGTGATGGTGGAGGCTGGCGGCAGCAGTGTGCATAGTGATGGTGGAGGCGTTGGCTGTGCGCACAGTGATGGTGGAGGACAGCAGCGGTAGCAGTGTGCACAGTGATGGTGGAGGTCAGAGGCGGTGGCAGTGTGCACAGTGATGTTGAAGGCAGTGGCAGTGTGCATAGTGATGGTGGAGGTCAGAGGCGGTGGCAGTGTGCACAGTGATGGTGGAGGCGGTGGCAGTGTGCATAGTGATGGTGGAGGTCGGAGGCGGTGGCAGTGTGCACAGTGATGGTGGAGGTCGGAGGCGGTGGCAGTGTGCACAGTGATGGTGGAGGTCGGAGGCGGTGGCAGTGTGCACAGTGATGGTGGAGGCTTTGGCAGTGTGCACAGTGATGGTGGAGGTCGGAAGAGGTGGCAGTGTGCACAGTGATGGTGGAGGTGGCGGCAGTGTGCATAGTGATGGTGGAGGTCGGAGGCGGTGGCAGTGTGCACAGTGATGGTGGAGGTTGGAGGCGGTGGCAGTGTGCACAGTGATGGTGGAGGTCGGAGGCTGTGGCAGTGTGCACAGTGATGGTGGAGGTCGGAGGCGGTGGCAGTGTGCACAGTGATGGTGGAGGAGGTGGCAGTGTGCACAGTGATGGTGGAGGAGGTGGCAGTGTGCACAGTGATGGTGGAGGAGGTGGCAGTGTGCACAGTGATGGTGGAGGAGGTGGCAGTGTGCACAGTGATGGTGGAGGAGGTGGCAGTGTGCACAGTGATGGTGGAGGAGGTGGCAGTGTGCACAGTGATGGTGGAGGTGGTGGCAGTGTGCACAGTGATGGTGGAGGAGGTGGCAGTGTGCACAGTGATGGTGGAGGCGGTGGCAGTGTGCACAGTGATGGTGGAGGAGGTGGCAGTGTGCACAGTGATGGTGGAGGCGGTGGCAGTGTGCACAGTGATGGTGGAGGAGGTGGCAGTGTGCACAGTGATGGTGGAGGAGGTGGCAGTGTGCACAGTGATGGTGGAGGCGGTGGCAGTGTGCACAGTGATGGTGGAGGAGGTGGCAGTGTGCACAGTGATGGTGGAGGTCGGAGGCGGTGGCAGTGTGCACAGTGATGGTGGAGGTCGGAGGCGGTGGCAGTGTGCACAGTAATGGTGGAGGAGGTGGCAGTGTGCACAGTGATGGTGGAGACCGGCGGCGGCAGTGAGCGCCTGCTCTGGATTATGTACGGTAAAGGTTTGCAGTTGGAAATGTTAAGCGTCGTCTCCGTTTCTTATGGGAGCTGCCGTCCCTGTCTCGTCTTTTGAAAACAAAAAGCTGCATTATTTTATGGCCCCCGAGTGCCGCCCGCCGCCCGCAGCACATTCAGCACTTTTACAGTTACAGCCGCTCTGATGACTATAGGAAAAAGAATGAAGTTCTGATCACACGAACATTACTCTGCACTGGCCCCGAGCCCGAAACCTGCTGAGACGGAAACTGCATCACAACACAGGGATCGTGGGAAGCGGAATGCTCTGCAGGAAGGACGCATGGGGCAGCGGAATGCTCTGCAGGAAGGACGCATGGGGAAGCTGAATGCTCTGCAGGAAGGACGCATGGGGCAGCAGAATGCTCTGCAGGAGGAACGCATGGAGCAGTGGAATGCTCTGCAGGAAGGACGCGTGGGGCAGCGGAATGCGCTGCAGGAAGGACGTGTGGGGCAGTGGAATGCGCTGCAGGAAGGACGCATGGGACAGTGGAATGCTCTGCAGGAAGGACGCGTGGGGCAGCGGAATGCTCTGCCGTAAGGACGCGTGGGGCAGCGGAATGCTCTGCAGGAAGGACGCGTGGGGCAGCAGAATGCTCTGCAGGAAGGACGCGTGGGGCAGCGGAATGCGCTGCAGGAAGGATGCGTGGGGCAGCGGAATGCGCTTCAGGAAGGACGCATGCGGCAGCGGAATGCTCTGCAGAAAGGACGCATGGGGCAGCGGAATGCTCTGCAGGAAGGACGCATGCGGCAGCGGAATGCTCTGCAGGAAGGACGCGTGGGGCAGCGGAATGCTCTGCAGGAAGGACGCATGGGGCAGCAGAATGCTCTGCAGGAAGGACGCGTGGGGCAGCGGAATGCGCTGCAGGAAAGATGCGTGGGGCAGCAGAATGCGCTGCAGGATGGACGCGTGCGGCAGCGGCTCAGTAAGACAGACGCGTTATACATACAATGCGCTCGCACACTGCATCTACATACATACACTGCGCCTGTTCACTGCATATACAGTTGAAACCAGAAGTTCCCTCCACTCTCTATACAGACACATCTGCAGGTTTTTCCGTCCGCTCTCTATACAGACACATCTGCAGGTCTTTCCCTCCGCTCTCTATACAGACACATCTGCAGGTATTTCCCTCCGCTCTCTATACAGACACATCTGCAGGTTTTTCCCTCCCCTCTCTATAAAGACACATCTGCAGGTTTTCCCCTCAGCTCTCTATACAGACACATCTACAGGTTTTTCCCTCCGCTCTCTATAAAGGCACATCTGCAGGTATTTCCCTCCCTCTCTATACAGACACATCTGCAGGTTTTTCCCTCCACTCTCTATAAAGACACATCTGCAGGTTTTTCCCTCTGTTCTCTATATAGACACATCTGCAGGTTTTTCCCTCCCCTCTCTATAAAGACACATCTGCAGGTTTTTCCCTCAGCTCTCTATACAGACACATCTGCAGGTCTTTCCCTCCGCTCTCTATACAGACACATCTGCAGGTATTTCCCTCCGCTCTCTATACAGACACATCTGCAGGTTTTTCCCTCCCCTCTCTATAAAGACACATCTGCAGGTTTTCCCCTCAGCTCTCTATACAGACACATCTACAGGTTTTTCCCTCCGCTCTCTATAAAGGCACATCTGCAGGTATTTCCCTCCCTCTCTATACAGACACATCTGCAGGTTTTTCCCTCCACTCTCTATAAAGACACATCTGCAGGTTTTTCCCTCTGCTCTCTATATAGACACATCTGCAGGTTTTTCCCTCCCCTCTCTATAAAGACACATCTGCAGGTTTTTCCTCCACTCTCTATAAAGACACATCTGCAGGTTTTTCTCACTATCTGACATGAAATCAGAATAAACCTTTCCTGTTTTAGGTCAATTAAGAACCAAAATTATTTCTATTTGCCAAATACAGAATAATGAGAGAGAGAATGTTTTCAGGCATTTCTATTACTTTCTGCACAGTGAGAAGTCTCCATCCACTAAGAGTACTGCGCCTTTACACAATATGGGACCGCCCATATGATGATGTCATGTCTTTGGAAGCTTCTGATAGGTTTATTGGCAACATCTGAGTTAATTAGACGCACCTGTGGATGTATTTAATGCTCACCTGAAACACACGGCTTCTTTGTGTAACATCATGGGACAGTCAGAAGAAATCAGCCAAGATCTCAGGAAGAGAATTGTGGAGTTGCACAAGTCCGGTTCATCCTTGGGTGTAATCTCCAGATTCCTGAAGGTGCCTCTTTCATCTGTACAAACAATTATATGCAAGTACATACAAGATGGGAATGTGCAGCCATCATCCCGCTCAGTAAGGAGATGGGTTCTGTGCACCAGAGATGAACATGCTTTGGTCAGACATGTGCAGATCAACTCAAGAACAAAAGCAAAAGACCTTGTGAAGATGCTGGCGGAAGCTGGTAAGATTGTGTCATTATCCACAGTGATACGAGTACTGTATCAACATGGGCTGAAAGGCCACTCTGCTAGGAAGAAGCCATTACTCCAAAAGAAACAGAAAAAAACATTTTTAATGTTTGCAAATGTGCACAGGAACAAAGACCTTCATTTCTGGAGCCATGTCCTGTGGTGTGACGAAACCAAAACTGAACTGTTTGGCCATATTGACCATCGTTACGTTTGGAGGAAAAAGGGAAAAGCTTTGAAGCCTAAGAACACCATCCCAACTGTGACACACGAGGGCGGAAGCATCATGTTGTGGGGTTGTTTTGCTGCAGGAGGGACTGGTGACTTCACAAAATAGATGGCATCATGAGGAGAGAAGATTATGTGGCAATACTGGAGAACATCTCAAGACATCAGCCCGGAACTTAAAGCTTGGGTGGAAATGGATCTTCCAGATGGACAATGACCCGAAGCTACTGCAAAACTGGTTACAAAGTGGCTTAAGGAGAACAGAGTAAATGTTTTGGAGTGGCCATCATAATACCCTGATCTCAATCGTGTGTGTGTGTGTGTGTGTGTGTGTGTGTGCGCGTGTGTGCGTGTGTATGTCCGCTAAAGGAATCCGCACCGTCGCATTTACAATCACGAAATTTTGCACAGGCGCCTCATGTGACTCAGGGAGCGTCGTAGACTATGTTTTGACAGAAAAATGTAACCCCGTGTTTTACAGTTAGTCTCCAAAATCCTGCCACCATTAAACTGAATGGACATGGGAGCTATAGGTTATTAATAGCAACTGTCAGTGGTTGCTATAGGAACAAAATAAACTGTTAATTGAAGCTTATGTGTGAGGTAATATGATGTCGGTGGAGAGATAGATAGAGAGACAGAAAGAGACAGACAAAGACACAGACAGAGACAGATGGGGAAAGAGACAGACAGACAGCCTGGAAAGAGACAGCCCTGGCAAAGAGACAGCCCGGGCAAAGAGACAGCCCGGGCAAAGAGACAGCCCAAGACAGACGGAAAAGAGACAGCCCTGGACAGAGACAGCCCAAGACAGACGGAAAAGAGACAGACGGGGAAAGAGACAGCCCGAGACAGACGGGGAAAGAAACAGTCCAAGACAGACGGGGAAAGAGACAGACGAGGAAAGAGGCAGCCCAAGACAGACGGAAAAGAGACAGACGGGGAAAAAGACAGCCCAAGACAGACGGAAAAGAGACAGATGGGGAAAGAGACAGCCCAAGACAGACGGGGAAAGAGACAGATGGGGAAAGAGACAAACGGGGAAAAAGACAAACAGAAAAGAGTCAGACGAGGAAAGAGACAGATGGGGAAAGAGACAGACGGGGAAAGAGACAGATGGGGAAAGAGACAGATGGGGAAAGAGACAGACGGGGAAAGAGACAGACGGAAAAGAGACAGACGGAAAAGAGACAGACGGAAAAGAGACAGACGGGGAAAGAGACAAACGGACACACACATAGAGACAGACACAGAGATAGAGAGAGACAGACAGACACACACATAGAGACAGACACAGAGATGGAGACACAGACAGACAAGGAAAGAGACAGAGACTGGGAGAGAGACAGAGACACAGTTACTATCCCGGGCAACGTCGGGTACTACAGCTAGTATATATATATAACACTGTAACCACATACTGCATATACATACAATCTATACACATGCACTGCAACCGCACACAGCATATCCATACACTGCATATAAATACACTGTATATTCATAGACTGCATATACATACACTGTACCTGCACACTGTATATCCATACACTGCATATACATACATTGCACCCGCACACTACATATACATACACTGCATATCCATACACTATGCCCGCACACTGTATATATCCACACACTGCATATACAGTACATACAATCTATACACATGCACTGCACCTGCACACTGCATCTACATGCAGTGCAACCGCACAATGCATATCCATGCACTGCATATAAATACACTATGCCCGCACACTGTATATATCCATACACTGCATATCCATACCCTATGCCCGCACACTGGATATATCCATACACTGCATATATGTACACTATGCCTGCACACTGTATATATCCATACACTGCATATACGTACACTATGCCCGCACACTGTATATATCCATACACTGCATATACGTACACTGCATATATCCGTACACTGCATATCCATACAATATGCCGGCACACTGTATATCCATACACTGCATATCCATACACTATGCCCACACACTGTATATATCCATACACTGCATATCTATACACTGTACCTGTACATTGCATATATCCATACACTGCATATCCATACACTATACCTGCACACTGTATATATCCATACACTGCATATCCATACACTATACCGGCACACTGTATATCCATACACTGCATATCCATACACTGTACCTGTACATTGCATATATCCATACACTGCATATCCATACACTATACCTGCACACTGTATATATCCATACACTGCATATCCATACACTATACCTACACACAGTATATCCATATACTGCATATACATACACTGTACCTGCACACTGTATATATCCATACACTGCATATACATACACTGTACCTGCACACTGTATATGTCCATACACTGCATATACATACACTGTATCTGCACACTGTATATATCCATACACTGTATATATCCATACATTATGCCCGCACACTGTATATATCCATACACTGCATATACATTCACTGTACCTGCACACTGTATATCCATATACTGCATATACATACACTGTACCTGCACACTGTATATATCCATACACTGCATATACATACACTGTACCTGCACACTGTATATATCCATACACTGCATATACATACACTATGCCCGCACACTGTATATATCCATACACTGCATATACGTATACTGCATATATCCGTACACTGCATATCCATACAATATGGTGGCACACTGTATATCCATACACTGCATATCCATACACTATGCCCACACACTGTATATATCCATACACTGCATATCCATACACTGTACCTGTACATTGCATATATCCATACACTGCATATCCATACACTATACCTGCACACTGTATATATCCATACACTGCATATCCATACACTATACCTGCACACTGTATATCCATACACTGCATATACATACACTGTACCTGCACACTGTATATGTCCATACACTGCATATACATACACTGTATCTGCACACTGTATATATCCATACACTATGCCCGCACACTGAATATCCATACACTGCATATACATACACTGTACCTGCACACTGTATATATCCATACACTGCATATACATACACTATGCCCGCACACTGTATATATCCATACACTGCATATACATACACTGTACCTGCACATTGTATATATCCATACACTTCATATCCATACACTATACCCGCACACTGTATATATCCATACACTGCATATACATACACTGTACCTGCACACTGTATATATCCATACACTGCATATACATACACTGTACCTGCACACTGTATATATCCATACACTGCATATACATACACTGTACCTGCACACTGTATATATCCATACACTGCATATCCATACACACTGTACCTGCACACTGTATATATCCATACACTGCACCTGCACACTGTATATATCCATACACTGCATATACATACACTGTACCTGCACACTGTATATATCCATACACTTCATATCCATACCCTGTACCTGCACACTGTATATATCCATACACTGCATATCCATACACTATACCTGCACACTGTATATATCCATACACTGCATATACATACACTGTGTGAAGATGTAATTTACCCTCTCACTGTATATGCTGTGATACTATGTCATGATATGTATATTTCCCTGTCATTTATTTTGTATAATATGTCATGTAACTTTTCCCTGGTTGTATTAGTTGTAATTCATGTATTTCCTTGGGGGAGCTACTGGTCTCAATGTGTCTCTCTCATACAATTGCAGTCTTGGTATCTAATGTGATTATGTAAATAGCCTGTCCTCTTCTATCCAGAGTTGTGTATCTAGTCTGTAATTGCATTGGCCAGTGAAGGAATAGTCATTGTTCTGCACAGCAGGGGATCCCTTCATCTACTGTAGCTGGCAGACATATTGGAGCCCTGTGATGGACCAAACCATTGATGATAGGATGTGTGACCCCTACCCCCTGAACATGGTGGGCTGGTCAAGGAGCACAGACAATGCATTTCCCTTTTTGTAACTTCAGAGTGAGCTGAACCTAAAGAGGAGAAGGAGCCCCAGCCTGGGTGGCTGTGGACACGGACGAAGCTAGGCCTGTGTGGCGGCCCGTGGGATTGTGTGGAACTCTTTGGACTACTGTAAGGACGATTGCTTTGTTATCCGGTCCGAGGATTGTCGGGAAGGGCCCCGAATCTGTTTTACGTGGACTTATCGTGTGCTGTTCCAGTGTTCTTGTGAATAAACCTGTTGGATCGTTCCTCGGCCTGTTGTCTCTCTTTGCTCTGATGTACACCCCGTCACAAACTGGTTGGCAGCGCTGGGATCAGAGCAGAAGAAATGGAGGACAATGGCTCAACATCAGGAACCAGCACTGCAGAGTACAAGACCTGGACTTTGGGGAGCCTGCAATCAAAGGCCCGTGAAGTAGGAGTTCGTTTCAAAGGACTCTCCAAGGAGCAGCTGATTGAGGCGCTAGAAGGAGTCTGCTCGCAAAATGACATGGAGGAAGGATCCTCACAGCAAACGGAAGAAAGACGGCAGCCGGAGGTAAATACCCAAAAAAGTCAGTGGGTTGTGTGGTACGAGGAGGAGATGGCCTTGCTGGGAGAGGAGACCACCATAGAATATAAGATGGAGGTCATGCGTGGAGCTAAAGAGAAGGAGCGCAGGATGGAGGAGATGGCACTGCTGGATAAGCAGCTCGCTGTGGAAGCCGCGAGAGGTTCCAGACAGACTGTAACCCCAGCACCCACCATGAGGGAACTTCCCAGGGTGTCCCGCAAAGACTTCAAGCCGTTTAATGAGGCTGCAGGCGACATTGAGGGCTTCTTCCAGGACTTTGAGCATCAGTGTAGATTAATGGAAGTCCCGGACAGGGAGCGCGTCCGGCATCTGGTTGGGCTCCTAGAGGGGGGAGCTACTGAAGCCTATAGAGCTATGGACCCTCGGTGGAACTGTGAGTATGCGGATATTAAACAGACTATTCTAGAACATTATGCTGTGACCCCAGACACTTACAGGACTCATGACTGATGGACTAGTGAATTGCGCTCCTGGAAACCTAATAAATAAGACACCACACACTGCGTGACATGGATTAAAATTTTGGCCACAGCAGCCCTTTATTTTTAATAAGAAAAAACATCAACAAGAAAAAACAAGATTATCGGCCCAGAGATGTGGTTGTTATAAATCCCAGCCCCATATCCCCCTCCGCCGTGTACACCTAGCTCAAGGGGGAATCTGGGTATACCCCTTGATCATTTTCCTTGTGTCCGCTGAGCTCCTCCCCAGGGACCCATCTATTCCACTGTCCACTGAGCTCCTCCCCAGGGACCCATATTCCACTGTCCGCTGAGCTCTGGCCCAGGGACCCCATTAAAAACATAATTCTCCAACCAACAAAGAGGGGGTTTAAACAACCACATCCCGCCGCCGCCAAATGCTGCTGTAACATACAATATTAAAATGTTAATACAATATTAATATGTTGATATGACATTGTCAATTTGGATACATTACTGATAACAATTGATACAATACGATACAATACTAATAATGTTGATAAAATACCGATGATGTTGAATACCAATAACATTGTTAGAATATTGACAGTGTTGCAAAGTCCTGATATTGATACATTTCCCTTTATTATAGGGAGGGTGGGTGGGACAACTGCTTGTTCAGTCTTTGAGTCCAGGACAAAGGAATGACACCTTAACATGGGACCTATTTCTTATATGGCCCCTGCCCCCATCTCTCCTCCTGCTCGCTCACCCCCACCACCACATTCCTTAGGTAAAACCCCCATCCCTTACTCCTTAACCCTTTCCTGGATCTATCACTGCCTCAGTCATGTACGTTACGGCTATCTGCCTTCACTCTGCTTGACTGATGGACTAGTGAATTGCGCTCCTGGAAACCTAATAAATAAGACACCACACACTGCGTGACATGGATTAAAATTTTGGCCACAGCAGCCCTTTATTTTTAATAAGAAAAAACATCAACAAGAAAAAACAAGATTATCGGCCCAGAGATGTGGTTGTTATAAATCCCAGCCCCATATCCCCCTCCGCCGTGTACACCTAGCTCAAGGGGGAATCTGGGTATACCCCTTGATCATTTTCCTTGTGTCCGCTGAGCTCCTCCCCAGGGACCCATCTATTCCACTGTCCACTGAGCTCCTCCCCAGGGACCCATATTCCACTGTCCGCTGAGCTCTGGCCCAGGGACCCCATTAAAAACATAATTCTCCAACCAACAAAGAGGGGGTTTAAACAACCACATCCCGCCAAGACTCGCTCTTGTGACACCTTACAAGAGTGAGTTCCTCCACAACTTAATGGCTCGTTCTACTCCTTCTTGTATTCCCAACATCCATATATCAATGCCAATGTCATTAAGATGTACCTTATCATCTCTCCAAAAATGTTCCTTTGTATTTTCCAGCATCTGGTGACGTATGGCCACCCCTCCGTTTTCCAACACAAATTTTGTTATTTTTTATTAACTTTTATCCTTGTATTATTGATGCGAGCCACTGATCGCGCTGTTCTCCACATTTGTCTAGCTACTATATCCGACCAGACCACCACTGTTTCTGGGTAAGACCTCCATAAATTCAACATATCAAGCTTTATGTTCCTAACTAAATGTCTTGATGTTCTTATTGCTAAATCATTACCACCTAAATGGATAAGTAAGACGCCCGGGGGGCGGTAGAACTCCACATGATACTGGATTTCTCTCAACAGCTGATGCCACTGCATTCCCCTCTTTCCTATCCATGTCACCCGTGCCAAGGAACTGGGCAACCCCAACTGTTTGCCATTAGGCCTGACTGCTGCACGTAAGGCCCCCCAAAAAACAATTGAATGTCCCATGATCCAAACTAGGCATTGCTGTTCAGCTAAAACAAAAACAAAAACACAATTATCACACAATTGTCTAAATGAAGACACAACTACTATAAGATTACCACAATGTACACATATATATACATGTACGCCATTTATAATAAATGTAATCGAATGTAACTCTTAAATCTGCTCGATTCCCATCTCCCGATTTTTTTAACTATGTCAGGCTCTAAGCCCCATCTAGCAGCTTCTGTGGCTGCTCCTATCCTAAATGAGTGTGACGTGAATGCATTTGGAGACTCTCCCAATATTGTCAGGCATTTTTTAAGAACTGCTGTGAATTGAAATTGTGACAATGACTTACAATCCTCATGAATTGCTTAAAGGAAACAATGTGATCCATTTTCCTCTACCCTGTTGATCAGTTTTTGACTTTGCCAGAAAACATTCTAATCTGTCTGTGTACTGATGCACGTCCTCGTCTTGTAGACCCCATCTGTCTGTGTACTGATGCACGTCCTCGTCTTGTAGACCCCCACTTCTGGTGGAGCTACTCGACACCAACTCGCTGATTCTCAAAAGCGCCAAAAAAAAAAAAAAAAAAAAAAAAAAAAAAAAGGCCAGTGTGAATGCACAACTAAAGAGAAACACTTCAAACGGACTGCTCCAGACTCAGCCTAGTACACTCAGTATCTGCTGCAATAACTGGAAAGAAATCGGACGCTGTTTATCTCTGGTCTTCTTACAACTTTTTCTGTAACCCTTTAGGGCCTGCTTAACTAAAAAATGCTTTGTGTAATCAGTGAAGTCGTGCAACTTAAACCAAAAAGCTAATCCAGACATTTTACTATCAATAGTGGACAATGAAGTACCATCCACAAAGGCCCTGCTAATGTAAAATAACAACAAGGAAACATTGTCATGTAACCTGGCATCATGTCCCACTAGAGCACACAAGTCTTCCCATTCCCTCCATGCTGACTGGTACCTCTGCCATGTGCTTACACCCACAGACCGTTCTATCAGAGCGTATGCGGTGTCACTGGCAGTGACCATAGAAAATCCGGACACTTCTTGCCTTGTACCTCTGCCATCGGGGCTAACGAACGGAATCTGTCCCACTGAAAACGAGACAGAGCATCAGCCACAGAATTGCAAACACCGGGGACATGCACAGCTGTAATCTGACAATTTGATTCTCACTTTTCGGTTTTGGAAAATGTTGCACCAAATTTCACAAGCAACCACTATGGGGAACAATTCAAGGAGTACTAAGTTTCGTGTTAACCCATTGTTTCTCCAACTCTCTGGCCACCTATCTGCACACCACTGTCCAGAACAATATGCACCAAAACCAGTTGACCCCGCTGCATCAGTGTGGATGTCTAGATCAAAATTTGAAACCGGTGGTCTGATCCACAATGACCTCCCATTAAACTCCATTAAGAACTGTTCCCATACCGCCAGATCGTCCTTTAATGTTCTAGCCAGCCGCACAAAGTGATGTGGAAAGGTTATGCCTGAGGTAGCTGCAGCTAGGCGCCTACAAAAAACTCTACCCATTGGAATAATGCGACACGCAAAGTTCATTTTTCCTAACAGCGATTGTAGATCCTTTAATCTGATCTTACGGTGGGATCTAGCTTCTCTGACTGCCTCCAGCAGATCACTGACCTTGTCATCCGGTAATCTGCACTCCATTGCTTCACTGTCAATCAAAATTCCTAAAAACTTGATAAGTGTAGACGGGCCTTCTGTTTTATCTGATGCTAACGGTACTCCAAAACACTTAAAAACCGACTGAATCGCTGCCAATAATGAAGTACAAACAAATGACTTTGGTGGACCAATACATAGGAAATCATCTAGATAATGCAGGACAGAACGCACGCCGGCTTCCTTCTTTACTACCCACTCCAAAAATGTGCTAAATGATTCAAACAAGGAGCATGAGATGGAGCAGCCCATCGGTAAACACAAGTCTACATAAAACCTTCCCTGCCACTGACAACCCAAGAGATGGAAGCTTTCTGGATGGACTGGTAAGAGTCTAAAGGCAGCTTCAATGTCTGTTTTTGCCATTAAAGCTCCTCTGCCGTACTTCTGAACCCATGCAATCGCTGTATCAAATGAAGTATACGAGACTGTGCAAAGTTCCTGATCGATTCCATCATTAACTGAGCTTCCATGAGGGAAGGACAGATGATGGATCAGCCTAAACTTATTGGGTTCCTTCTTTGGGACCACCCCCAATGGAGAGACCCTTAAGTCTTCTATTGGCATTTTGGGGAATGGGCCTGCCATGCGGCCCAGGTCAATTTCTTTGTTTAGTTTTGTGGAGACAATGTGAGAATATGTATAAGCTGAAGCAAGGTTACGAGAACAGGTTAATGGGCCTGAAGTAGATGGGATCTTAAAACCTTCTGAGAAACCCTCCCCCAGCAATTGTGCTGCTTTTCTATCAGGGTACCTGCTTAGATAGCCCGCCATCTCCCCGAGTCTAATTGGGGTTTCCCCCTTTTTGGTTAATCTCTGCTGTTGGGGTTTTATTTCGTTTAAAGCATTTTGATAGGCTATGGTTTCCACTACAGAAGCTGCATTCATGTTTGTACCTGCATGTGTTTCCGAATCTGCACTGGCTATCATTGAACTGCCAGCAGCAACCTTTTCTGTTTGCTGCCGACAATCCGATTGCTGATGATCTGCCGACATAGCCCTGAAAGGGCTGATTAACCCCACGTGGCGCTGTCATGAGACGCATCCATAAACTAATATCTTTGTGATCCCAACGAATCCCTTGGCGACCAGCCTTTCGTTGGCGAAACTGTTCATCATAGCGCAGCCATGCTAAACCTCCATACACACGGTGCGCCTCCCCGATAGAATTCATGTAACAAAATAAGGCAGAGCAATGTTCAGGAGTTTTTTGGCCTATTACACTTGCTAATATGGCAAAGGCATGGAACCAATTGCTAAATGTTTGGGGGATGAGACAATACCGTCTTTCTTGTTCCTCTCTTTTCCTCTCATCAAACCTTACTCTATCCAAGTTATATTTTTCTAAGGGCAATAATGAAAATATTTCCACATATTCGTCGGCCCAAATCTTCTCCCTAACCTCCTGTTTCAAATGAATTCCTAGAGGACCCTCAAAACATACATATAATTCTCCTTTTGCTGCATCAGATAATGGAACCCCTTGTGAAATTACTGCGTCCTCCTGTGTGTCTGGATCAGCACACGACTGACTTACCACCTCCGATGTCCGGCGACCATTCCCGCACCATGCAGCAATAGGAGAAGAAGTTATGGGTAAGCTAGACTGACTCAAAGCCTCCTTAACCCCTGACACTAATTGCTGTACTACTGAATTAAGATCCCATCCTACATTGCCGGGAACTGTACCCCTAACTGCGCCCACTGGATTCATTACAGGTGTTGTTACACTAGATATACGACAAGAAAAAGTGTTCTCACCAATACCTGGCTGCGTCCTAGGTTGACCAGCCGTCCGTGACGTATTAGTTATAGTCTCTACAGCCCCTCCATTATTGAAGTGCTGCGTGCTGCTGCCCTCTAGTGGGGAGTCGTTATCTGTGTCATAGTCATTGTCTGGAATCTCTTCTGAGTCTTTTAGCTGTAGATTTATTGCCTGACTCCAATCCTGAGCCGGCTGAAGAAGTCTTTGTCTGGTTAAAGTACTTTTGCGCAGTTGTCTTTTTGGATTCCTACCACTCCTCGTGTAATGAGAACCCGGATCCGGAAATGTTGTGTGTCCTAAGCCCATCCCCCCGTGTTGGTTTATTTCCTGGGGTGAGGCCGTATGATGTCCTCTAGAATGATGCAATGTTTGTTGAGGAAGTTCTAAGGATTCATGGTGGGCTGTGGTCACGTCAGTTGTAGCTTGTGTGGCTGCTTCTCTGGCTGGCACATCAGTAGAGCCGGACTTTCTCCTTGCACTTCTTGGTGTCTCTCTGGTTAGATGGTCGGGCTCTTTTCTCTGTCCCTTGTTATTCTGGTTCTGTAGTTTCCTTCCTGGTTTGTAAGCAGGATCAGAGGCCGTGCTGCGCTTTGCTCTTTTCCTAGAAGTAACGGAAGGACTTATGATCCTATTGTGAGTCCTATTGGCCATTTCAGAAGTTAGTCTCTCAGGAGGTCTGGATCTTCTTAGAGTTTGATGTTCAGAAAGTTCAGAAGGGACAGATGCTGTATCCCGGGCATTCTTCAGCAATTCGTCTAGCTGGGCCTGAATCCATTCGGGCCTACATGTCAAAGCCGCGGCCTGAACGCTCTTCAGCAAGGCATCCAAACTGCTTGTTCAGTCTTTGAGTCCAGGACAAAGGAATGACACCTTAACATGGGACCTATTTCTTATATGGCCCCTGCCCCCATCTCTCCTCCTGCTCGCTCACCCCCACCACCACATTCCTTAGGTAAAACCCCCATCCCTTACTCCTTAACCCTTTCCTGGATCTATCACTGCCTCAGTCATGTACGTTACGGCTATCTGCCTTCACTCTGCTGTTCCGTACATTAGCCTGTGATGGGGAAGTGTCTTTTAAGATATATGCTCATAGACTCAAACAAATATGTAATCGCTGGCTGGAGGCAGAGGAGGCCTTATCTTGGGAGACCTTCCTCCAGGTCATCCTGAAAGAGCAGTTCTATGCCAGGTGCCCTGCGGAAATCAGAGAATGGGTGCGTGAGAGAAAGCCGTCAACTGTGGAACAAGCTGCTGCTCTAGCTGATGAGGTGCTCACTATCAAGCCTCAGTGGAGGGTTCTGTTGGAGGATGGAGAGACGCCTAACAGCTCCACAACACCGGATGCCCCCAGTTATGCTGTCCCCATTGTTCCCCGTTCCTCTAAGCCACCACATGTTGATACCCGTGTTAATGTGCCTCCAGTTGCTTCTACTGCACTTTCTGGAATACGCCGGGGAGAGGAAGTAACATAGCGCAGGTGTTATGTTTGTAGGCATCCCGGGCATTTGCAGGCCTCATGCCCAGCCAGGCCATGGAGGAATCATCCTCAAACCCCTACAGCACCTTCAGGTGGGAGCCGGCCTCCAAGTTCCCCTACCCCTTACCCAAGAGGACGCCTTGGATGGAGGGAGACCCAGCTCAGATGCTATCAATGTGGACAGCCAGGGCATCGGCAAGTCTCCTGCCCAGCTGTTCAAATGAGGACTGATCCTGCACCCAATCGGATTGTTAATTATTTACAGCCCAGTGCCATGGAGGAAGATGTGGCACCGCTATGTGAGGAGTGGCCTAGTGACTCAGCCCCCCATGTTGTGCCACCAGGAGTTTACGGGGTGCGACCCGCAGTTATGACGACTTCTGCTCATCGAGGTAAGCACTTGCAGGAGGTTGTGCTGGATGGACAGAGACTTGTTGGATTTTGTGACTCGGGTGCTTTCCTCACACTGGCTGATCCCCGAGTGGTTCGGCCTGAGGCAATCCATAGAGGACCTGGGATTGTCATTGAACTGGCTGGTGGACAATGGAGGACTATTCCCACAGCCACTGTGGATCTGAACTTTGGTTTTGGGGTCAGGCGATGTGTGGTTGGGGTGATGGGTGGTCTGCCTGCAGCTGTTCTCCTGGGCAATGATGTGGGAGAGCTACGATGCCAATTCGTGGCTGCATGAGCCACATGTAAGTAACGCTCTGCCTGTGTGTACTTAACCAGTGACCTGTAGAGGTCCCTAGTACGTACACAAGTTGGGAGGGGGAGGGATTGTGAAGATGTAATTTACCCTCTCACTGTATATGCTGTGATACTATGTCATGATATGTATATTTCCCTGTCATTTATTTTGTATAATATGTCATGTAACTTTTCCCTGGTTGTATTAGTTGTAATTCATGTATTTCCTTGGGGGAGCTACTGGTCTCAATGTGTCTCTCTCATACAATTGCAGTCTTGGCATCTAATGTGATTATGTAAATAGCCTGTCCTCTTCTATCCAGAGTTGTGTATCTAGTCTGTAATTGCATTGGCCAGTGAAGGAATAGTCATTGTTCTGCACAGCAGGGGATCCCTTCATCTACTGTAGCTGGCAGACATATCAGAGCCCTGTGATGGACCAAACCATTGATGATAGGATGTGTGACCCCTACCCCCTGAACATGGTGGGCTGGTCAAGGAGCACAGACAATGCATTTCCCTTTTTGTAACTTCAGAGTGAGCTGAACCTAAAGAGGAGAAGGAGCCCCAGCCTGGGTGGCTGTGGACACGGACGGAGCTAGGCCTGTGTGGCGGCCCGTGGGATTGTGTGGAACTCTTTGGACTACTGTAAGGACGATTGCTTTGTTATCCGGTCCGAGGATTGTCGGGAAGGGCCCCCGAATCTGTTTTACGTGGACTTATCGTGTGCTGTTCCAGTGTTCTTGTGAATAAACCTGTTGGATCATCCTCGGCCTGTTGTCTCTCTTTGCTCTGATGTACACCCCGTCACACACTGTACCTGCACACTGTATATATCCATACACTGCATATCCATACACTGTACCTGCACACTGTATATATCCATACACTGCATATCCATACACTGTACCTGCACACTGTATATATCCATACACTGCATATACATACACTATACCTGCACACTGTATATATCCATACACTGCATATCCATACACTGTACCTGCACACTGTATATATCCATACACTGCATATCCATACACTGTACCTGCACACTGTATATATCCATACACTGCATATACATACACTATACCTGCACACTGTATATATCCATACACTGCATATACATACACTATACCTGCACACTGTATATATCCATACACTGCATATCCATACACTGTACCTGCACACTGTATATATCCATACACTGCATATCCATACACTGTACCTGCACACTGTATATATCCATACACTGCATATACATACACTATACCTGCACACTGTATATATCCATACACTGCATATCCATACACTGTACCTGCACACTGTATATATCCATACACTGCATATCCATACACTGTACCTGCACACTGTATATATCCATACACTGCACCTGCACTTTGTATATATCCATACACTGTACCTGCACACTGTATATATCCATACACTGCATATCCATACACTGTACCTGCACACTGTATATATCCATACACTGCATATCCATACACTGTACCTGCACACTGTATATATCCATACACTGCACCTGCACACTGTATATATCCATACACTGTACCTGCACACTGTATATATCCATACACTGCATATACATACACTGTACCTGCACACTGTATATATCCATACACTGCATATACATACACTGTACCTGCACACTGTATATATCCATACACTGCACCTGCACACTGTATATATCCATACACTGTACCTGCACACTGTATATATCCATACACTGCATATACATACACTGTACCTGCACACTGTATATATCCATACACTGCATATACATACACTGTACCTGCACACTGTATATATCTATACACTGCATATCCATACACTATACCTGCACACTGTATATATCCATACACTGCATATACATACACTATACCTGCACACTGTATATATCCATACACTGCATATACATACACTGTACCTGCACACTGTATATATCCATACACTGCATATACATACACTGTACCTGCACACTGTATATATCCATACACTGCATATACATACACTGTACCTGCACACTGTATATATCCATACACTGCATATACATACACTATACCTGCACACTGTATATAGCCATACACTTCATATACATACACTGTACCTGCACACTGTATATATCCATACACTTCATATACATACACTGTACTTGCACACTGTATATATCCATACACTGCATATACATACACTGTACCTGCACACTGTATATATCCATACACTTCATATACATACACTGTACCTGCACACTGTATATATCCATACACTGCTTATACATACACTGTACCTGCACACTGTATATATCCATACACTGCATATACATACACTGTACCTGCACACTGTATATATCCATACACTGCATATCCATACACTATACCTGCACACTGTATATATCCATACACTGCATATACATACACTATACCTGCACACTGTATATATCCATACACTTCATATACATACACTGTACCTGCACACTGTATATATCCATACACTGCATATACATACACTGTACCTGCACACTGTATATATCCATACACTTCATATACATACACTGTACCTGCACACTGTATATATCCATACACTGCATATACATACACTGTACCTGCACACTGTATATATCCATACACTTCATATACATACACTGTACCTGCACACTGTATATATCCATACACTTCATATACATACACTATACCTGCACACTGTATATATCCATACACTGCATATACATACACTGTACCTGCATACTGTATATATCCATACACTTCATATACATACACTGTACCTGCACACTGTATATATCCATACACTTCATATACATACACTATACCTGCACACTGTATATATCCATACACTGCATATACATACACTGTACCTGCACACTGTATATATCCATACACTTCATATACATACACTGTACCTGCACACTGTATATATCCATACACTTCATATCCATACACTGTACCTGCACACTGTATATATCCATACACTGCATATACATACACTGTACCTGCACACTGTATATATCCATACACTGCATATCCATACACTGTACCTGCACACTGTATATATCCATAACTGCATATACATACACTGTACCTGCACACTGTATATATCCATACACTGCATATCCATACACTATACCTGCACACTGTATATATCCATACACTGCATATACATACACTATACCTGCACACTGTATATATCCATACACTGCATATACATACACTGTACCTGCACACTGTATATATCCATACACTGCATATACATACACTGTACCTGCACACTGTATATATCCATACACTGCATATACATACACTATACCTGCACACTGTATATATCCATACACCTGCATATACATACACTATACCTGCACACTGTATATATCCATACACTGCATATCCATACACTGTACCTGCACACTGTATATATCCATACACTGCATTATCCATACACTGTACCTGCACACTGTATATATCCATACACTGCATATACATACACTATACCTGCACACTGTATATATCCATACACTGCATATCCATACACTGTACCTGCACACTGTATATATCCATACACTGCATATCCCATACACTGTACCTGCACACTGTATATATCCATACACTGCACCTGCACTTTGTATATATCCATACACTGTACCTGCACACTGTATATATCCATACACTGCATATCCATACACTGTACCTGCACACTGTATATTTCATACACTGCATATCCATACACTGTACCTGCACACTGTATATATCCATACACTGCACCTGCACACTGTATATATCCATACACTGTACCTGCACACTGTATATATCCATACACTGCATATACATACACTGTACCTGCACACTGTATATATCCATACACTGCATATACATACACTGTACCTGCACACTATATATATCCATACACTGCACCTGCACACTGTATATATCCATACACTGTACCTGCACACTGTATATATCCATACACTGCATATACATACACTGTACCTGCACACTGTATATATCCATACACTGCATATACATACACTGTACCTGCACACTGTATATATCTATACACTGCATATCCATACACTATACCTGCACACTGTATATATCCATACACTGCATATACATACACTATACCTGCACACTGTATATATCCATACACTGCATATACATACACTGTACCTGCACACTGTATATATCCATACACTGCATATACATACACTGTACCCTGCACACTGTATATATCCATACACTTCATATACATACACTGTACCTGCACACTGTATAATATCCATACACTGCATATACATACACTATACCTGCACACTGTATATAGCCATACACTTCATATACATACACTGTACCTGCACACTGTATATATCCATACACTTCATATACATACACTGTACTTGCACACTGTATATATCCATACACTGCATATACATACACTGTACCTGCACACTGTATATATCCATACACTTCATATACATACACTGTACCTGCACACTGTATATATCCATACACTGCTTATACATACACTGTACCTGCACACTGTATATATCCATACACTGCATATACATACACTGTACCTGCACACTGTATATATCCATACACTGTATATATCCATACACTATGCCCGCACACTGTATATATCCATACACTTCATATACATACACTGTACCTGCACACTGTATATATCCATACACTTCATATACATACACTGCACCTGCACACTGTATATATCCATACACTTCATATCCATACACTGTACCTGCACACTGTATATATCCATACACTGCATATACATACACTGTACCTGCACACTGTATATATCCATACACTGCATATCCATACACTATACCTGCACACTGTATATATCCATACACTTCATATACATACACTATACCTGCACACTGTATATATCCATACACTGCATATACATACACTGTACCTGCACACTGTATATATCCATACACTTCATATACATACATTGTACCTGCACACTGTATATATCCATACACTGCATATACATACACTGTACCTGCACACTGTATATATCCATACACTGCATATCCATACACTATACCTGCACACTGTATATATCCATACACTGCATATACATACACTATACCTGCACACTGTATATATCCATACACTTCATATACATACACTGTACCTGCACACTGTATATATCCATACACTGCATATACATACACTGTACCTGCACACTGTATATATCCATACACTTCATATACATACACTATACCTGCACACTGTATATATCCATACACTGCATATACATACACTGTACCTGCACACTGTATATATCCATACACTTCATATACATACACTGTACCTGCACACTGTATATATCCATACACTTCATATACATACACTATACCTGCACACTGTATATATCCATACACTGCATATACATACACTGTACCTGCATACTGTATATATCCATACACTTCATATACATACACTGTACCTGCACACTGTATATATCCATACACTTCATATACATACACTATACCTGCACACTGTATATATCCATACACTGCATATACATACACTGTACCTGCACACTGTATATATCCATACACTTCATATACATACACTGTACCTGCACACTGTATATATCCATACACTTCATATCCATACACTGTACCTGCACACTGTATATATCCATACACTGCATATACATACACTGTACCTGCACACTGTATATATCCATACACTGCATATCCATACACTGTACCTGCACACTGTATATATCCATACACTGCATATACATACACTGTACCTGCACACTGTATATATCCATACACTGCATATCCATACACTATACCTGCACACTGTATATATCCATACACTGCATATACATACACTATACCTGCACACTGTATATATCCATACACTGCATATACATACACTGTACCTGCACACTGTATATATCCATACACTGCATATACATACACTGTACCTGCACACTGTATATATCCATACACTTCATATACATACACTGTACCTGCACACTGTATATATCCATACACTTCATATACATACACTGTACTTGCACACTGTATATATCCATACACTGCATATACATACACTGTACCTGCACACTGTATATATCCATACACTGCATATACATACACTGTACCTGCACACTGTATATATCCATACACTGCCTATACATACACTGTACCTGCACACTGTATATATCCATACACTGCATATACATACACTGTACCTGCACACTGTATATATCCATACCCTGCATATACATACACTATACCTGCACACTGTATATATCCATACACTGCATATACATACACTGTACCTGCACACTGCATATATCCATACACTGCATATCCATACACTGTACCTGCACACTGTATATATCCATACACTTCATATACATACACTGTACTTGCACACTGTATATATCCATACACTGCATATACATACACTGTACCTGCACACTGTATATATCCATACACTGCATATACATACACTGTACCTGCACACTGTATATATCCATACACTGCATATCCATACACTGTACCTGCACACTGTATATATCCATACACTTCATATACATACACTGTACCTGCACACTGTATATATCCATACACTGCATATCCATACACTATACCTGCACACTGTATATATCCATACACTGCATATACATACACTATACCTGCACACTGTATATATCCATACACTGCATATACATACACTGTACCTGCACACTGTATATATCCATACACTGCATATACATACACTGTACCTGCACACTGTATATATCCATACACTTCATATACATACACTGTACCTGCACACTGTATATATCCATACACTGCATATCCATACACACTGTACCTGCACACTGTATATATCCATACACTTCATATACATACACTGTACCTGCACACTGTATATATCCATACACTGCATATACATACACTGTACCTGCACACTGTATATATCCATACACTGCATATACATACACTGTACCTGCACACTGTATATATCCATACACTTCATATACATACACTGTACCTGCACACTGTATATATCCATACACTGCATATACATACACTGTACCTGCACACTGTATATATCCATACACTTCATATACATACACTGTACTTGCACACTGTATATATCCATACACTGCATATACATACACTGTACCTGCACACTGTATATATCCATACACTGCATATACATACACTGTACCTGCACACTGTATATATCCATACACTGCCTATACATACACTGTACCTGCACACTGTATATATCCATACACTGCCTATACATACACTGTACCTGCACACTGTATATATCCATACACTGCCTATACATACACTGTACCTGCACACTGTATATATCCATACACTGCCTATACATACACTGTACCTGCACACTGTATATATCCATACACTGCATATACATACACTGTACCTGCACACTGTATATATCCATACACTGCATATACATACACTGTACCTGCACACTGTATATATCCATACACTGCATATACATACACTGTACCTGCACACTGTATATATCCATACACTGCATATACATACACTGTACCTGCACACTGTATATATCCATACACTGCATATACATACACTGTACCTGCACACTCCCATCGATGATCCATGAACTCCACTATTGCTATTCTCTAATGACTGGCGTCTCAATGTGCTCAGACAGACTCAGGTGAACCGAGCAGAGGTGGGATCTGGGTTTAGCGCTTAATTAAACTTTTTCTAGGGAAATGAAGGCTGCCTTCTCGTGGTTGGAGGCATTTTCATTTCTTGATAAAAATGTTAAAGTTCCTGATATTTTTGTGTTCTTTAGCAATAGCGGATCCATATACTATTAGTTGCAGTGTGCGGACACGCCGTGTATGTATGTGTTTTATATTGGCCACAGTGTGTGTGTGTGTGTGTGTAGGAGGTGGTCGCGCCACGTCACCCCTAACGAGTAGAGCAACTCCCATAGAAGTGTACAGAGTATTATACTGAATGTAAATTGTTGGGAAGTGCATTGCGGAGCCAGCGATGTAGCAGAGCTGGATGGGTGCATTAGCCGGCACCCTCTAGCGGCCGTGTATTTATGTGTTATGTGTTTTATTAGGCTGCTTTCACACCTCCAGTTTTAGCAGAGTCGGCCAATCTGGCTCTAAAACCTCTGCAACGGATGCGGCGACAATACCGCATCCTTTGCATAAAATTTTTACATGCGGCCCGTCCGGTTTTTGCCGCTTGCGGCAGGCTACTGAGCATGCGCAGTGTAAAAACGCATGCGGCGGCCGGATGCGTTTTTTGCTGCAGGAGGCAGCATGCGGCATCCATAGGGATGCATTGCAAATCGCGCCGCATCGACCGGATGCGGCGCGATGCGTTTTTTTTTGCCGGACAGAAAAACGTGCCAGGCAACGTTCCATATGGCCGCCACATCGGCTAAATCTGCTGCATGCGGCAAAAAAACGGACGGAACGCAAGCCCATGCAGCACAATACGGCACTAATGTAAATCTATGCAAAAAAACCGCAACCGGCGGCAAAAAAAAACGGTTGCGGTTTTTCTAAAAAGCGCCGGATTGTGCCGCACAGGAAAAACCGGATGTGTGAAAGCAGCGTCACAGAGAACAGACACATCCAAAATGTAGGTGTATTCCCCATGTGTATACTATAAAGCAAACAATGTGTAATGTAAAGAGGAACTAGGGATTGGCCCCTTGTGCAGTGTCAGCCAGGAGCATTAGAGATCATCTAATAGGTAAGATAGAGCATTCATATGATAGATCTGCAAATAGTAATCATTAGGTCAGGATTGTAGATAGGATGCTTATTGTTAGGGAACAAGCGTGCTGAGTGGATGATAGGAGTAGTTACGGTAGCAGCTTGCTTAGGCTACTTTCACACATCCAGCTGTAGCAGTGCGGCACAATCCGGCGCTCTGCTGAAAAAACAAAACCGTTTTTTTTGCCGCCGGTTTCGTTTTTTCCAGCATTGACTTGCATTGGCGCCGGATTGTGCCGCATGGGCTTGCGTTCCGTCCGGTTTTTGCTGCATGCGGCAGATTTAGCCGATGCGGCGGCCAGATGGAGCGTTCCCTGTCATGTTTTTTGCTTCGGTAAAAAAACCGCATCACGCCGTAACCGCAACTGCAGTGGAAGAAACCGCATGAGGCGGCCAGATGCGGTTTTTGCCGCATCGTACCGCATCCGGCGTCCATAGGCATGCATTGAAAAATGCGCCGCAGCAGCCGGATGCGGCAAAAAACGCAGGGGCTTAGAGAAGTGATGCACTGCAAGATGAAGCTGTGTATACAGGGACTTAGAGGAGTGATGCACTGCAAGATGGAGCTGTGTATACAGTGGCTTAGAGGAGTGATGCACTGCAGGATGGAGCTGGATATACAGGGGCTTAGAGGAGTGATGCACTGCAGGATGGAGCTGGGTATACAGGGGCTTAGAGGAGTGATGCACTGCAAGATGGAGCTGTGTATACAGTGGCTTAGAGGAGTGATGCACTGCAGGATGGAGCTGGGTATACAGGGGCTTAGAGGAGTGATGCACTGCAGGATGGAGCTGTGTATACAGGGGCTTAGAGGAGTGATGCACTGCAGGATGGAGCTGTGTATACAGGGGCTTAGAGGAGTGATGCACTGCAGGATGGAGCTGTGTATACAGGGGCTTAGAGGAGTAATGCACCGCAGGATGGAGCTGTGTATACAGGGGCTTAGAGGAGTGATGCACCGCAGGATGGAGCTGTGTATACAGGGGCTTAGAGGAGTGATGCACTGCAGGATGGAGCTGTGTATACAGGGGCTTAGAGGAGTGATGCACTGCAGGATGGAGCTGTGTATACAGGGGCTTAGAGGAGTGATGCACTGCAGGATGGAGCTGTGTATACAGGGGCTTAGAGGAGTAATGCACCGCAGGATGGAGCTGTGTATACAGGGGCTTAGAGGAGTGATGCACTGCAGGATGGAGCTGTGTATACCGGGGCTTAGAGGAGTGATGCACTGCAGGATGGAGCTGTGTATACCGGGGCTTAGAGGAGTAATGCACCGCAGGATGGAGCTGTGTATACAGGGGCTTAGAGGAGTGATGCACTGCAGGATGGAGCTGTGTATACAGGGGCTTAGAGGAGTGATGCACTGCAGGATGGAGCTGTGTATACAGGGGCTTAGAGGAGTAATGCACCGCAGGATGGAGCTGTTTACACAGGGGCTTAGAGGAGTGATGCACTGCAGGATGGAGCTGTGTATACCGGGGCTTAGAGGAGTGATGCACTGCAGGATGGAGCTGTGTATACAGGGGCTTAGAGGAGTGATGCACTGCAGGATGGAGCTGTGTATACAGGGGCTTAGAGGAGTGATGCACTGCAGGATGGAGCTGTGTATACAGGGGCTTAGAGGATTGATGCACTGCAGGATGGAGCTGTGTATACAGGGGCTTAGAGGAGTGATGCACTGCAGGATGGAGCTGTGTATACAGGGGCTTAGAGGAGTGATGCACTGCAGGATGGAGCTGTGTATACAGGGGCTTAGAGGAGTGATGCACTGCAGGATGGAGCTGTGTATACAGGGGCTTAGAGGAGTGATGCACTGCAGGATGGAGCTGGGTATACAGGGGCTTAGAGGAGTGATGCACTGCAGGATGGAGCTGTGTATACAGGGGCTTAGAGGAGTGATGCACTGCAGGATGGAGCTGTGTATACAGGGGCTTAGAGGAGTGATGCACTGCAGGATAGAGCTGTGTATACAGGGGCTTAGAGGAGTGATGCACTGCAGGATGGAGCTGTGTATACCGGGGCTTAGAGGAGTAATGCACCGCAGGATGGAGCTGTGTATACAGGGGCTTAGAGGAGTGATGCACTGCAGGATGGAGCTGTGTATACAGGGGCTTAGAGGAGTGATGCACTGCAGGATGGAGCTGTGTATACAGGGGCTTAGAGGAGTAATGCACCGCAGGATGGAGCTGTTTACACAGGGGCTTAGAGGAGTGATGCACTGCAGGATGGAGCTGTGTATACCGGGGCTTAGAGGAGTGATGCACTGCAGGATGGAGCTGTGTATACAGGGGCTTAGAGGAGTGATGCACTGCAGGATGGAGCTGTGTATACAGGGGCTTAGAGGAGTGATGCACTGCAGGATGGAGCTGTGTATACAGGGGCTTAGAGGATTGATGCACTGCAGGATGGAGCTGTGTATACAGGGGCTTAGAGGAGTGATGCACTGCAGGATGGAGCTGTGTATACAGGGGCTTAGAGGAGTGATGCACTGCAGGATGGAGCTGTGTATACAGGGGCTTAGAGGAGTGATGCACTGCAGGATGGAGCTGTGTATACAGGGGCTTAGAGGAGTGATGCACTGCAGGATGGAGCTGGGTATACAGGGGCTTAGAGGAGTGATGCACTGCAGGATGGAGCTGTGTATACAGGGGCTTAGAGGAGTGATGCACTGCAGGATGGAGCTGTGTATACAGGGGCTTAGAGGAGTGATGCACTGCAGGATAGAGCTGTGTATACAGGGGCTTAGAGGAGTGATGCACTGCAGGATGGAGCTGTGTATACAGGGGCTTAGAGGAGTGATGCACTGCAGGATGGAGCTGTGTATACAGGGGCTTAGAGGAGTAATGCACCGCAGGATGGAGCTGTGTATACAGGGGCTTAGAGGAGTGATGCACCGCAGGATGGAGCTGTGTATACAGGGGCTTAGAGGAGTGATGCACTGCAGGATGGAGCTGTGTATACAGGGGCTTAGAGGAGTGATGCACTGCAGGATGGAGCTGTGTATACAGGGGCTTAGAGGAGTGATGCACTGCAGGATGGAGCTGTGTATACAGGGGCTTAGAGGAGTAATGCACCGCAGGATGGAGCTGTGTATACAGGGGCTTAGAGGAGTGATGCACTGCAGGATGGAGCTGTGTATACCGGGGCTTAGAGGAGTGATGCACTGCAGGATGGAGCTGTGTATACCGGGGCTTAGAGGAGTAATGCACCGCAGGATGGAGCTGTGTATACAGGGGCTTAGAGGAGTGATGCACTGCAGGATGGAGCTGTGTATACAGGGGCTTAGAGGAGTAATGCACTGCAGGATGGAGCTGTGTATACAGGGGCTTAGAGGAGTAATGCACCGCAGGATGGAGCTGTTTACACAGGGGCTTAGAGGAGTGATGCACTGCAGGATGGAGCTGTGTATACCGGGGCTTAGAGGAGTGATGCACTGCAGGATGGAGCTGTGTATACAGGGGCTTAGAGGAGTGATGCACTGCAGGATGGAGCTGTGTATACAGGGGCTTAGAGGAGTGATGCACTGCAGGATGGAGCTGTGTATACAGGGGCTTAGAGGATTGATGCACTGCAGGATGGAGCTGTGTATACAGGGGCTTAGAGGAGTGATGCACTGCAGGATGGAGCTGTGTATACAGGGGCTTAGAGGAGTGATGCACTGCAGGATGGAGCTGTGTATACAGGGGCTTAGAGGAGTGATGCACTGCAGGATGGAGCTGTGTATACAGGGGCTTAGAGGAGTGATGCACTGCAGGATGGAGCTGTGTATACAGGGGCTTAGAGGAGTGATGCACTGCAGGATGGAGCTGTGTATACAGGGGCTTAGAGGAGTGATGCACTGCAGGATGGAGCTGTGTATACAGGGGCTTAGAGGAGTGATGCACTGCAGGATGGAGCTGTGTATACAGGGGCTTAGAGGAGTGATGCACTGCAGGATGGAGCTGTGTATACAGGGGCTTAGAGGAGTAATGCACCGCAGGATGGAGCTGTGTATACAGGGGCTTAGAGGAGTGATGCACTGCAGGATGGAGCTGTGTATACCGGGGCTTAGAGGAGTGATGCACTGCAGGATGGAGCTGTGTATACCGGGGCTTAGAGGAGTAATGCACCGCAGGATGGAGCTGTGTATACAGGGGCTTAGAGGAGTGATGCACTGCAGGATGGAGCTGTGTATACAGGGGCTTAGAGGAGTAATGCACTGCAGGATGGAGCTGTGTATACAGGGGCTTAGAGGAGTAATGCACCGCAGGATGGAGCTGTTTACACAGGGGCTTAGAGGAGTGATGCACTGCAGGATGGAGCTGTGTATACCGGGGCTTAGAGGAGTGATGCACTGCAGGATGGAGCTGTGTATACAGGGGCTTAGAGGAGTGATGCACCGCAGGATGGAGCTGTGTATACAGGGGCTTAGAGGAGTGATGCACTGCAGGATGGAGCTGTGTATACAGGGGCTTAGAGGAGTGATGCACTGCAGGATGGAGCTGTGTATACAGGGGCTTAGAGGAGTGATGCACTGCAGGATGGAGCTGTGTATACAGGGGCTTAGAGGAGTAATGCACCGCAGGATGGAGCTGTGTATACAGGGGCTTAGAGGAGTGATGCACTGCAGGATGGAGCTGTGTATACCGGGGCTTAGAGGAGTGATGCACTGCAGGATGGAGCTGTGTATACCGGGGCTTAGAGGAGTAATGCACCGCAGGATGGAGCTGTGTATACAGGGGCTTAGAGGAGTGATGCACTGCAGGATGGAGCTGTGTATACAGGGGCTTAGAGGAGTAATGCACTGCAGGATGGAGCTGTGTATACAGGGGCTTAGAGGAGTAATGCACCGCAGGATGGAGCTGTTTACACAGGGGCTTAGAGGAGTGATGCACTGCAGGATGGAGCTGTGTATACCGGGGCTTAGAGGAGTGATGCACTGCAGGATGGAGCTGTGTATACAGGGGCTTAGAGGAGTGATGCACTGCAGGATGGAGCTGTGTATACAGGGGCTTAGAGGAGTGATGCACTGCAGGATGGAGCTGTGTATACAGGGGCTTAGAGGATTGATGCACTGCAGGATGGAGCTGTGTATACAGGGGCTTAGAGGAGTGATGCACTGCAGGATGGAGCTGTGTATACAGGGGCTTAGAGGAGTGATGCACTGCAGGATGGAGCTGTGTATACAGGGGCTTAGAGGAGTGATGCACTGCAGGATGGAGCTGTGTATACAGGGGCTTAGAGGAGTGATGCACTGCAGGATGGAGCTGGGTATACAGGGGCTTAGAGGAGTGATGCACTGCAGGATGGAGCTGTGTATACAGGGGCTTAGAGGAGTGATGCACTGCAGGATGGAGCTGTGTATACAGGGGCTTAGAGGAGTGATGCACTGCAGGATAGAGCTGTGTATACAGGGGCTTAGAGGAGTGATGCACTGCAGGATGGAGCTGTGTATACCGGGGCTTAGAGGAGTAATGCACCGCAGGATGGAGCTGTGTATACAGGAGCTTAGAGGAGTGATGCACTGCAGGATGGAGCTGTGTATACAGGGGCTTAGAGGAGTGATGCACTGCAGGATGGAGCTGTGTATACAGGGGCTTAGAGGAGTAATGCACCGCAGGATGGAGCTGTTTACACAGGGGCTTAGAGGAGTGATGCACTGCAGGATGGAGCTGTGTATACCGGGGCTTAGAGGAGTGATGCACTGCAGGATGGAGCTGTGTATACAGGGGCTTAGAGGAGTGATGCACTGCAGGATGGAGCTGTGTATACAGGGGCTTAGAGGAGTGATGCACTGCAGGATGGAGCTGTGTATACAGGGGCTTAGAGGATTGATGCACTGCAGGATGGAGCTGTGTATACAGGGGCTTAGAGGAGTGATGCACTGCAGGATGGAGCTGTGTATACAGGGGCTTAGAGGAGTGATGCACTGCAGGATGGAGCTGTGTATACAGGGGCTTAGAGGAGTGATGCACTGCAGGATGGAGCTGTGTATACAGGGGCTTAGAGGAGTGATGCACTGCAGGATGGAGCTGGGTATACAGGGGCTTAGAGGAGTGATGCACTGCAGGATGGAGCTGTGTATACAGGGGCTTAGAGGAGTGATGCACTGCAGGATGGAGCTGTGTATACAGGGGCTTAGAGGAGTGATGCACTGCAGGATAGAGCTGTGTATACAGGGGCTTAGAGGAGTGATGCACTGCAGGATGGAGCTGTGTATACAGGGGCTTAGAGGAGTGATGCACTGCAGGATGGAGCTGTGTATACAGGGGCTTAGAGGAGTGATGCACTACAGGATGAAGCTGTGTATACAGGGGCTTAGAAGAGGGATACACTGCAAGAGTGGGCTGTGTATACAGGGGCTTAGAGGAGTGATGCACTGCAGGATGGAGCTGTGTATACAGGGGCTTAGAAGAGGGATACACTGCAAGAGTGGGCTGTGTATACAGGGGCTTAGAGGAGTGATGCACTGCAGGATGGAGCTGTGTATACAGGGGCTTAGAGGAGTGATGTGTGACGACATGGACACCCAATGCCTCTCATGGGTTAAAGTTTCCTAACATTCAGCCAGACGTATTGTTCTACTGTGTGGTAACTCATGTTTGCTTAACTATTGTTTGGGACCAGACCCTTTGGAGCATTCATTGTAATGTAGTTGTGTATTGCTAATCTAATGTAAATGACCTTAGTAGCCATTGTCGAGTCTGTGACTTGCAGACTTCATGTAGATAAGTTCAGTCTTTCTATGCACATCATTTGGATGAACATTGTCCATGCAGCTTGAGATTCATCCAATGGGAGTGCCGATCTTGTCCAACCAATCGATGAGGACGCAGTGTATCCAAGTGGAAGGCTGTGGCTATAAAAGGGATTTCTTTAAGCCACCAGGGTGTTGTTGATGGATGCTGATGGATCCAGTCTAAGCTCTTAGGAGCTGACTAGAGGATCAGGATATCTTATGGCTTCAATCTAGGGACTCCGGTTCCGATTGGAGACCATAGCCACAGCCTAGGGATTTCGACTCCGGCTGCCAGGATTGTATCATCATACCAGGACTACCTAAGGAGGACACTCAGGTTGGGACAGTTCAGTCACCTAGTACAGACTTTGCAGCCCTCGCACAGCTTCCTAAATATGGCGTTATTCCAGTCTCGGTGGGTGCCCGACGAAAGCGGGGTGCTGCTGTATTGGAGTAAGTAGCCCTGGAAGCTCTGAGGCACGGACATTCTAATCCCTGGTGAGCCAGCGGAAGGGTGAGACTCTGTTGCCTGTTACATTTGTGTTTTGCTGGTTATGTGCTATGTGCTGTTAATTGTTTGGGGATCCAATAAAGTCTAATTATTGTGATTCCCTCACCCTGTATTGTCTGAGTAGTGTTACGCCCACGGTTAAGGAGGCCGGCGTTCAGTTGGGATGAGCCCTGAGCCACGCTGTCTTTCTAAAGGCGGCCAGTTTAGTGGACGAGAGCACCCATTGAGCCCCGTGTCTCCACATGATGCACTGCAAGATGGAGCTGTGTATACAGGGGCTTAGAGGAGTGATGCACTGCAGGATGGAGCTGTGTGTACAGGGCTGTAATACTATTGTATGAACTGAGGATTTCGATTGCGCTAGGGCAATGACAACCAGAGACGGGTTCTTGGTGCAAAGACGTTTATAATATGCAACCAACAATATGTACACAGGAAAGAACATAAACACAGTAAATACCTGCCAGGTTCAGAGCAAAGGGGAATTCCCAGGGCCGTGCACCGGACTCCCCCAGGGAGACCACCAGGAGCGAACCCCTATACAGGGACTGTCTGGCGATCACCCCAGGAGGCCTAAATGTGCAGCAGCCGGGACACGAAAGGGCAACAGGTATAGTCCAAAAATGTCCGTACGTAATGTGAGTCCTAGGGTGGATATGAAATGGAAGGAACCGGGCAGAAGTGCCGACCAGAGACGGCAGACGGAGTCCGGGCACAGCTTGATGAGACAGGTGAAGTCCAGAGCTGGTGTCGAGTGTTTCAACAGGATCCAAATAGCAATCAGGAACCAAGAGCAGCAGGGCAGGAGTAGACAGGAAGCAGTATACTCAGGCAACTAGACTAAGCTTAGGGGCGGGCTTTTAAACAGATGAACAGGAAGTAGGGCAACAGAACAGAAAACTCCATGTTAACAAAGGGCAAGATCCTTCAGAAGCAAACTGGAAATCCCGGAACTCTGACAAGGGGCTTAGAAGAGGGATACACTGCAAGAGTGGGCTGTGTATACAGGGGCTTAGAGGAGTGATGCACTGCAGGATGGAGCTGTGTATACAGGGGCTTAGAGGAGTGATGCACTGCAGGATGGAGCTGTGTATACAGGGGCTTAGAGGAGTAATGTACCGCAGGATGGAGCTGTGTATACAGGGGCTTAGAGGAGTGATGCAATGCAGGATGGATCTGTGTATACAGGAGCTTAGAGGAGTGATGCACTGCAGGATGGAGCTGTGTATACAGGGGCTTAGAGGAGTGATGCAATGCAGGATAGAGCTGTGTATACAGGGGCTTAGAGGAGTAATGTACCGCAGGATGGAGCTGTGTATACAGGGGCTTAGAGGAGTGATGCAATGCAGGATAGAGCTGTGTATACAGGGGCTTAGAGGAGTGATGCACTGCAGGATGGAGCTGGGTATACAGGGGCTTAGAGGAGTGATGCAATGCAGGATAGAGCTGTGTATACAGGGGCTTAGAGGAGTGATGCACTGCAGGATGGAGCTGGGTATACAGGGGCTTAGAGGAGTAATGTACCGCAGGATGGAGCTGTGTATACAGGGGCTTAGAGGAGTGATGCACTGCAGGATAGAGCTGTGTATACAGGGGCTTAGAGGAGTGATGCACTGCAGGATGGAGCTGTGTATACAGGGGCTTAGAGGAGTGATGCACTGTAGGATGGAGCTGTGTATACAGGGGCTTAGAGGAGTGATGCACTGTAGGATGGAGCTGTGTATACAGGGGCTTAGAGGAGTGATGCACTGTAGGATGGAGCTGTGTATACAGGGGCTTAGAGGAGTGATGCACTGTAGGATGGAGCTGTGTATACAGGGGCTTAGAGGAGTGATGCACTGTAGGATGGAGCTGTGTATACAGGGGCTTAGAGGAGTGATGCAATGCAGGATAGAGCTGTGTATACAGGGGCTTAGAGGAGTGATGCACTGCATGGAACCCAAGCCTAAAGATGAGCCATGCCACTCATGGGCCCCTGTGTTATGCTTGCACCCCAAATTAAAACTTGCCAATCGTCAGCCCCTGGGTATGTCTGTCTGTACTGTGCTGACAGATTCCAAGTGGCAATCAAAATGATTCTGAATGCAGCTCTCGGGCGAGAGAAGATGCACAAAAGTGATGAGATGTGAGGTTATGGTACCTGGAAGTTACCAGCACTGCAAGGATATTGTAAATGCAGCTGTGGGTGTGACTAGAGAAGATCCACCACTGCAGAGCCACCTATTAGTCAGCAGAGGGCAGAGATGAGACGTGGCCATGATAACAGTGATATTATAAATGCAGCTTTGGATGTGACTAGAGAAGATACACCACAGCAGATCCAGCTATACGTCAGCAGAAGGCAGTGGTGCGCAGTGTAGCCATTATCATAGTGATATAAATGCAGCTCTGGGTGTGATTAGAGAAGATACAACACAGCAAATCCAGCTAGAAGTCAGCAGAGGGCAGTGGTGAGACATGGACATGATAATAGTGATATAAATGCAGATTTGGGTGTGACTGGAGTATAGCATGAGCTAACTCAAAATCAGGACAAGATAAGAAGAATGGGGAGGGGGGCTGGGCATTTTGGATTGTGCAGGATCCACGGAACATATTTGCAAAATTCTGCACATATTGAACTAAACTTTATCGCTTTACATGCCAGGAAACATCAGAAGCTTCCCGGTTGTTTGTCAGACCTTTAATCTGTGCTGTGATCCCCTCCACTATCAGGCGGCAGATTCCCTCTTTGCATAAACCTCAAATGCTGCAATAATTTTGCATAAATTGACAGTAACCAAATCTGTCTTCCCCAGCTGGCCCTCGAAATGTTCCCGCCAAAGACACGTTCATCAGATCATCTACTATCAAGTACCTTGTCTGCCCTTTACAATGAGCTGGTGCGCAGCCCGCTCCTATCATGTAATTATTAGCTTGTGCGCGAGGCGAACCATCTGCGCGATTTCACTCACTGATCAGCGATTCTATGCCGTGACGTCCTGCACCTTTAATTACAAGCTTCACTAGATCTACAGTATTAATTACAATGTGCGCCGCATTTCTGGAAATATTAGATGAGAAGTGGAAGGATTCCGGCACCTCGGCTGCCTGAGCCCCGGAGGCAGAAATAGGAGGCAGTGAGGGGTTTCCTGCCGCATCTACTTACTCTGTGCAACTCATCTTATTCAGGCCTTTACTGTTTTGTATCTTGCACCAGCACAAAGCAAGGCAGAGAGTGTGTAACCTGGAGGTCTGGAGAAGACCCCTAACGGGGTACTCCAGGGAGATGACAAGTGTTTGTACTGTCCCTGCACTAATACATATAAAGCTGAAACGTCCGGTACACGTCTAGTATCTTTACATCACTTGTACTTCAGTCACACAGTAGCTGCTCCTCGCTCCTCCAGTATGAGACATCACGTCACACATCATTGTACATCTCTGTGCTGTACCAATCTCCTATAATAGCTTATTCCGCAGTCTGAGAACAGGGGGTGTGACGTCCCAGAAGCTACGTGCTGTATAAATCTCCTATAATAGCTTATTCCGCAGTCTGAGAACAGGGGGTGTGATGTCCCAGAAGCTCCATGCTGTATAAATCTCCTATAATAGCTTATTCCGCAGTCTGAGAACAGGGGGTGTGTGTGACGTCCCAGAAGCTCCATGCTGTACCAATCTCCTATAATAGCTTATTCCGCAGTCTGAGAATAGGCAGCATGATGTCCCAGAAGCTCCATGCTGTACCAATCTCCTATAATAGCCTATTCTGCAGTCTGAGAACAGGGGGTGTGTGTGACGTCCCAGAAGCTACATGCTGTACCAATCTCCTATAATAGCTTATTCCGAAGTCTGAGAACAGGGGGTGTGACGTCCCAGAAGCTCCATGCTGTACCAATCTCCTATAATAGCTTATTCCGCAGTCTGAGAACAGAAAGCATGATGTCCCAGAAGCTACGTGCTGTATCAATCTCCTATAATAGCTGCTTCCGCAGTCTAAGAACAAGGGGTGTGACGTCCCAGAAGCTACGTGCTGTATAAATCTCCTATAATAGCTTATTCCGCAGTCTGAGAACAGGGGGTATGACGTCCCAGAAGCTACGTGCTGTATAAATCTCCTATAATAGCTTATTCCGAAGTCTGAGAACAGGGGGTGTGACGTCCCAGAAGCTACGTGCTGTATAAATCTCCTATAATAGCTTATTCCGCAGTCTGAGAACAGGGGGTGTGATGTCCCAGAAGCTCCATGCTGTACCAATCTCCTATAATAGCGTATTCCGCAGTCTGAGAATAGGCAGCATGATGTCCCAGAAGCTCCATGCTGTACCAATCTCCTATAATAGCCTATTCTGCAGTCTGAGAACAGGGGGTGTGTGTGACGTCCCAGAAGCTACATGCTGTACCAATCTCCTATAATAGCTTATTCCGAAGTCTGAGAACAGGGGGTGTGACGTCCCAGAAGCTCCATGCTGTACCAATCTCCTATAATAGCTTATTCCGCAGTCTGAGAACAGAAAGCATGATGTCCCAGAAGCTACGTGCTGTATCAATCTCCTATAATAGCTGCTTCCGCAGTCTAAGAACAAGGGGTGTGACGTCCCAGAAGCTACGTGCTGTATAAATCTCCTATAATAGCTTATTCCGAAGTCTGAGAACAGGGGGTGTGACGTCCCAGAAGCTACGTGCTGTATAAATCTCCTATAATAGCTTATTCCGCAGTCTGAGAACAGGGGGTGTGACGTCCCAGAAGCTACGTGCTGTATAAATCTCCTATAATAGCTTATTCCGAAGTCTGAGAACAGGGGGTGTGACGTCCCAGAAGCTACGTGCTGTATAAATCTCCTATAATAGCTTATTCCGCAGTCTGAGAACAAGGGGTGTGATGTCCCAGAAGCTACGTGCTATATCAATCTAATATAATAGCTTATTCCGCAGTCTGAGAACAAGGGGTGTGATGTCCCAGAAGCTACGTGCTGTATAAATCTCCTATAATAGCTTATTCTGAAGTCTGAGAACAGGGGGTGTGACGTCCCAGAAGCTACGTGCTGTATAAATCTCCTATAATAGCTTATTCCGAAGTCTGAGAACAGGGGGTGTGACGTCCCAGAAGCTCCATGCTGTACCAATCTCCTATAATAGCTTATTCCGCAGTCTGAGAACAGGCAGCATGATGTCCCAGAAGCTACGTGCTGTATCAATCTCCTATAATAACTTATTCTGCAGTCTGAGAACAAGGGGTGTGATGTCCCAGGAGCTCTGTGATGTACCAATCTCCTATAATAGCTTATTCAGCAGTCTGAGAACAAGGGGTGCGATGTCCCAGGAGCTCTGTGATGTACCAATCTCCTATAATAGCTTATTCCGCAGTCGTAGAATAGGAAGCATAATGTCCCAGAAGCTACGTGCTGTACCAATCTCCTATAATAGCTTATTCTGCAGTCATAGAATAGGAAGCATGATGTCCCAGAAGCTCTGTACTGTACCAATCTCATATAATAGCTTATTCTGCAGTCTGAGAACAAGGGGTGTGATGTCCCAGGAGCTCTGTGCTGTACCAATCTCCTATAATAGCTTATTCCGCAGTCTGAGAACAAGGGGTGTGATGTCCTAGGAGCTCTGTGCTGTATCAATCTCCTATAATAACTTATTCCGCAGTCTGAGAACAGGGGGTGTGACGTCCCAGAAGCTACGTGCTGTATCAATCTCCTATAATAGCTTATTGCGCAGACTGAGAACAGGCAGCATGATGTCCCAGGAGCTCTGTGCTGTATCAATCTCCTATAATAACTTATTCCGCAGTCTGAGAACAAGGGGTGTGTGTGACGTCCCAGAAGCTCTGTGCTGTATCAGTCTCCTATAATAGCTTATTCTGCAGTCTGAGAACAAGGGGCGTGACGTCCCAGAAGCTCTGTGCTGTATCTGTCTCCTTTAATAGCTGCTTCCGCAGTCTTAGAACCGGGGGCATGATGTCCCAGAAGCTCTGTGTTGTATCAATCTCCTAAAATAGCTGTTTTAACAGTCTTAGAACCGGAGGCGTGATGTCCCAGAAGCTCCATGCTGTACCAGTCTCCAATAATAGCTTATTCCACAGTCTGAGAACAGGGGGTGTGACGTCCCAGAAGCTATGGGTTGTCAGTCTCCTATAAGAGCTGCTTCCGTGATCTGAGAACAGGGGTCGTGATGTCCCAGAACCTCCGGGCTGTATCGGACTCCTGTTGCTTCCACAGTATGAGAAGAGGGTGCATGGCCACACCTGCTGTTCTCTGCATAGAGGCAAGTACAAGGTGTTCAGTGCTCAGAGACATGGCCAAGGTGAATAGGCTGAACCCAATCATCACTGAGAAAAAGACAGAAGTACAAGGTGTTCAGTGCTGAGAGACAGGGCTGAGTTGAGGAGGCTGAGCCCGACCACCACTGAGCAAGACAAAGTGCTGGTGGTTAGTGCTAAGAGACATAAATGAGGTGACGAGGCTGAACCCGACCACCACTAAGCAAGACACAGAAGTACAAGGTGTTCAATCAGGGCCGGATTATAGGCGGGGCAGGCGGGGCTTCAGCCCCGGGGCCCCCACCAAAAGAGCTTCCAAGGGGGCCCCCACCACCAGGGCCATACTTGCCACCCGTCAGCAATTTTTTTTTTTCTTTTCCTCACACCCGCTCCCCCTCCGTAAAGACAGTCTAAATCAGCTGTGTTTTCGGGGGGGTGGGGGGGGGGCACCTACATTTATTTGTATCTGCGTCTCTAAGACGCAAAAACAAGCTGCGGGCACAGGACGCTGATTGACCTCGGAAGTACCATCGCCTGTACTTCCGGGGTCAGAGGTGTGCCTGCTCCCTGCTCTGCTGCGGCGTCCAATGCTGCGGACGTCACAGCAGGACGCCGCGGACGTCACAGCAGGACGCCGCGGACATCACAGCAGGACGCCGCGGACGTCACAGCAGGACGCCGCCGCGGAGAAGACCTACCGGAGGCCGGCCGCGGAGGAGAGGACCCACGCGCGCGGCCGGCCGGCCGCGGAGGAGAAGACCCACGCGCGCGGCCGGCCGGCCGCGGAGAAGACCCACGCCGCGGCCAGGAGAGGAGACTAACCGGAGCAGGAGAATGGCCGCGGCACCGGAACAGCAGAATGAGGATGGCGGCCTATACCGGAGCAGCAGGAGGATGGCATCAGAGCAGGTAGGGACAGAGCTGAAGAAAGATGTGTGGTGTGATGCAGAGCTGTGTGGTGTGATGCAGAGCTGTGTGGTGTGATGCAGAGCTGTGTGGTGTGATGCAGAGCTGTGTGGTGTGATGCAGAGCTGTGTGGTGTGATGCAGAGCTGTGTGTGTGATGCAGAGCTGTGTGTGTGATGCAGAGCTGTGTGTGTGAAGCAGAGCTGTGTGTGTGAGTGTGTGTGTGAAAGAGAGCTGTGTGTGTGTGAAGCAGAGCTGTGTGTGAAGCAGAGCTGAAGAAATATGTGTGGTGTGAAGCAGAGCTGTGTGTGTGTGTGTCTGTGTGTGAAGCAGAGCTGTGTGTGAGTGTGTGTGAAAGAGAGCTGTGTGTGTGAAGCAGAGCTGTGTGTGTGTGTGAAGCAGAGCTGAAGAAATATGTGTGGTGTGAAGCAGAGCTGTGTGTGTGTCTGTGTGTGAAGCAGAGCTGTGTGTGTGTGTGTGTGTGTGTGTGTGAGAGAAGCAGAGCTGAAGAAAGATGTGGGGTGTGAAGCAGAGCTGTGTGTGTGTGTGTGTGTGTGAAGCAGAGCTGTGTGTGTGTGTGTGTGAGAGAAGCAGAGCTGAAGAAAGATGTGTGGTGTGAAGCAGAGCTGTGTGTGTGTCTGTGTGTGAAGCAGAGCTGTGTGTGTGTGTGTGTGTGTGAAGCAGAGCTGAAGAAAGATGTGTGGTGTGAAGCAGAGCTGTGTGTGTGTGTGAAGCAGAGCTGAAGAAAGATGTGTGGTGTGAAGCAGAGCTGTGTGTGTGTGTGTGTGTGTGTGTGAAGCAGAGCTGAAGAAAGATGTGTGGTGTGAAGCAGAGCTGTGTGTGAAGCAGAGCTGAAGAAAGATGTGTGGTGTGAAGCAGAGCTGTGTGTGTGTGTGAAGCAGAGCTGAAGAAAGATGTATGGTGTGAAGCAGAGCTGTGTGTGTGTGTGTGAAGCAGAGCTGAAGAAAGATGTGTGGTGTGAAGCAGAGCTGTGTGTGAAGCAGAGCTGAAGAAAGATGTGTGGTGTGAAGCAGAGCTGTGTGTGTGTGTGAAGCAGAGCTGTGTGTGTGTGAGAAGCAGAGCTGTGTGTGTGTGTGAAGCAGAACTGAAGAAAGATGTGTGGTGTGAAGCAGAGCTGTGTGTGTGAAGCAGAGCTGTGTGTGTGTATATATGAATCAGAGCAGTCTATGCGGCACCCCAGAACTATATGGGTCCCCCAGAGCGCTAAGCCACCCATCCCAGTAATGTGTACGCCACCAGAGCGGTTTGCCACTCCAGTAACGTCTATGCCCCCCCCAGTAATGTCTATGCCCCCTGCCCCTCCTGTAATGTATTTATTGTAGGCCCCAGCCCCTCCTGTGATGTATATACATCAGTGCTGTGTCAGTGTGCATGGTGTGCAGTCATATCTGTTATTGATGGCCATCATGCAACACAGCCATATGTCCTGGAGGAGCTGAAAACAAGCGGGAGAGGTGAGTGAGGCTGCTTGTGACTTCTCCATATTAACACCTGTAATGCGTCTGTGTCTGCATGTAAGTCAGTGTATATGACTGTGCATATATTTGTCTGTTTAAATGTATTTTTGTGAATTTGTCTTCAAATATGTATATGTACGTATATGCCTGTATGTGTATGTGTGTGTCTGTGTGTGGATGGGGCCCACTGAGACTCAACCGGGGACCACAAAAACCTGGAGCCGTCCCTGGCTGCCTGAACATTGGGATCAATTAAAAATATGTAAGTAAAGGCCGCTTTACACGCTGCGATATCGGTCCCGATATCGCTAGCGTGCGTACCCGCCCCCATCTGTTGCGCGACACGGGCAAATCGCTGCCCGTGCCGCACAACATCGCCCAGAGCCGTCACACATACTTACCTGTCCGGCGACGTCGCTGTGACCGGCGAACCGCCTCCTTTGTAAGGGGGCGGTCCAAGCGGCGTCACAGCGACGTCACTGAAGCGTCACTTAACCGCCGCCCAATAGCAGCGGAGGGGTGGAGATGAGCGGGACGTAACATCCCGCCCACCTCCTTCCTTCTGCATAGCAGCCGGGAGGCAGGTAAGGGGAGCTTCCTCGTTCCTGCAGTGTCACACGCAGCGATGTGTGCTGCCACAGGAACGAGGAACAACTTCGTTACTACTGCAGCAACGATATTAGAGAATGGACCCCCATGTCGCCGATTAGCGATTTTGCACGTTTTTGCAACGATGCAAAATCGCTTATCGGTGTCACACGCAACGGCATCGCTAATGCGGCCGAATGTGCGTCACGAATTCCGTGACCCCAACGACTCCGCATTAGCGATGTCGCAGCGTGTAAAGCCCCCTTTACTCTACTTTCTTTGTATAAGTGACGGCTGTGAGTGATCCTGGACTGTATCTGTATTGTACTGTGTGTATAAGTGACAGCTGTGAGTGATCCTGGACTGTATCTGTATTGTACTGTGTATAAGTGACGGCTGTGAGTGATCCTGGACTGTGTCTGTATTGTACTGTGTGTATAAGTGACGGCTGTGAGTTATCCTGGACTGTATCTGTATTGTACTGTGTGTATAAGTGACTGCTGTGAGTGATCCTGGACTGTATCTGTATTGTACTGTGTATAAGTGACGGCTGTGAGTGATCCTGGACTGTGTCTGTATTGTACTGTGTGTATAAGTGACGGCTGTGAGTTATCCTGGACTGTATCTGTATTGTACTGTGTGTATAAGTGACTGCTGTGAGTGATCCTGGACTGTGTCTGTATTGTACTGTGTGTATAAGTGACGGCTGTGAGTGATCCTGGACTGTATCTGTATTGTACTGTGTGTATAAGTGACGGCTGTGAGTGATCCTGGACTGTATCTGTATTGTACTGTGTGTATAAGTGACGGCTGTGAGTGATCCTGGACTGTATCTGTATTGTACTGTGTGTATAAGTGACGGCTGTGAGTTATCCTGGACTGTATCTGTATTGTACTGTGTGTATAAGTGACGGCTGTGAGTGATCCTGGACTGTATCTGTATTGTACTGTGTGTATAAGTGACGGCTGTGAGTGATCCTGGACTGTATCTGTATTGTACTGTGTGTATAAGTGACAGCTGTGAGTGATCCTGGACTGTATCTGTATTGTACTGTGTGTATAAGTGACAGCTGTGAGTGATCCTGGGCTGTATCTGTATTGTACTGTGTGTATAAGTGACGGCTGTGAGTGATCCTGGACTGTGTCTGTATTGTACTGTGTGTATAAGTGACAGCTGTGAGTGATCCTGGACTGTATCTGTATTGTACTGTGTGTATAAGTGACAGCTGTGAGTGATCCTGGACTGTGTCTGTATTGTACTGTGTGTATAAGTGACTGCTGTGAGTTATCCGGGACTGTATCTGTATTGTACTGTGTGTATAAGTGACTGCTGTGAGTGATCCTGGACTGTGTCTGTATTGTACTGTGTGTATAAGTGACGGCTGTGAGTGATACTGGACTGTGTCTGTATTGTACTGTGTGTATAAGTGACGGCTGTGAGTGATCCTGGACTGTATCTGTATTGTACTGTGTGTATAAGTGACTGCTGTGAGTGATCCTGGACTGTGTCTGTATTGTACTGTGTGTATAAGTGACTGCTGTGAGTGATCCTGGACTGTATCTGTATTGTACTGTGTGTATAAGTGATGGCTGTGAGTGATACTGGACTGTGTCTGTATTGTACTGTGTGTATAAGTGACGGCTGTGAGTTATCCTGGACTGTGTCTGTATTGTACTGTGTGTATAAGTGACGGCTGTGAGTGATCCTGGACTGTATCTGTATTGTACTCTGTGTATAAGTGACGGCTGTGAGTGATCCTGGACTGTATCTGTATTGTACTGTGTGTATAAGTGATGGCTGTGAGTGATACTGGACTGTGTCTGTATTGTACTGTGTGTATAAGTGACGGCTGTGAGTGATCCTGGACTGTGTCTGTATTGTACTGTGTGTATAAGTGACTGCTGTGAGTTATCCTGGACTGTATCTGTATTTTACTGTGTATAAGTGACGGCTGTGAGTGATCCTGGACTGTGTCTGTATTGTACTGTGTGTATAAGTGATGGCTGTGAGTGATACTGGACTGTGTCTGTATTGTACTGTGTGTATAAGTGATGGCTGTGAGTGATCCTGGACTGTATCTGTATTGTACTGTGTGTATAAGTGACGGCTGTGAGTGATCCTGGACTGTGTCTGTATTGTACTGTGTGTATAAGTGATGGCTGTGAGTGATACTGGACTGTGTCTGTATTGTACTGTGTGTATAAGTGATGGCTGTGAGTGATCCTGGACTGTATCTGTATTGTACTGTGTGTATAAGTGACGGCTGTGAGTGATCCTGGACTGTGTCTGTATTGTACTGTGTGTATAAGTGATGGCTGTGAGTGATCCTGGACTGTATCTGTATTGTACTGTGTGTATAAGTGATGGCTGTGAGTGATACTGGACTGTGTCTGTATTGTACTGTGTGTATAAGTGATGGCTGTGAGTGATCCTGGACTGTATCTGTATTGTACTGTGTGTATAAGTGACTGCTGTGAGTTATCCTGGACTGTGTCTGTATTGTACTGTGTGTATAAGTGATGGCTGTGAGTGATCCTGGACTGTATCTGTATTGTACTGTGTGTATAAGTGACTGCTGTGAGTTATCCTGGACTGTATCTGTATTGTACTGTGTGTATAAGTGACGGCTGTGAGTTATCCTGGACTGTGTCTGTATTGTACTGTGTGTATAAGTGACGGCTGTGAGTGATCCTGGACTGTATCTGTATTGTACTCTGTGTATAAGTGACGGCTGTGAGTGATCCTGGACTGTATCTGTATTGTACTGTGTGTATAAGTGATGGCTGTGAGTGATACTGGACTGTGTCTGTATTGTACTGTGTGTATAAGTGACGGCTGTGAGTGATCCTGGACTGTGTCTGTATTGTACTGTGTGTATAAGTGACTGCTGTGAGTTATCCTGGACTGTATCTGTATTTTACTGTGTATAAGTGACGGCTGTGAGTGATCCTGGACTGTGTCTGTATTGTACTGTGTGTATAAGTGATGGCTGTGAGTGATACTGGACTGTGTCTGTATTGTACTGTGTGTATAAGTGATGGCTGTGAGTGATCCTGGACTGTATCTGTATTGTACTGTGTGTATAAGTGACGGCTGTGAGTGATCCTGGACTGTGTCTGTATTGTACTGTGTGTATAAGTGATGGCTGTGAGTGATACTGGACTGTGTCTGTATTGTACTGTGTGTATAAGTGATGGCTGTGAGTGATCCTGGACTGTATCTGTATTGTACTGTGTGTATAAGTGACGGCTGTGAGTGATCCTGGACTGTGTCTGTATTGTACTGTGTGTATAAGTGATGGCTGTGAGTGATCCTGGACTGTATCTGTATTGTACTGTGTGTATAAGTGATGGCTGTGAGTGATACTGGACTGTGTCTGTATTGTACTGTGTGTATAAGTGATGGCTGTGAGTGATCCTGGACTGTATCTGTATTGTACTGTGTGTATAAGTGACTGCTGTGAGTTATCCTGGACTGTGTCTGTATTGTACTGTGTGTATAAGTGATGGCTGTGAGTGATCCTGGACTGTATCTGTATTGTACTGTGTGTATAAGTGACTGCTGTGAGTTATCCTGGACTGTATCTGTATTGTACTGTGTGTATAAGTGACGGCTGTGAGTTATCCTGGACTGTGTCTGTATTGTACTGTGTGTATAAGTGACAGCTGTGAGTGATCCTGGACTGTATCTGTATTGTACTGTGTGTATAAGTGACTGCTGTGAGTGATCCTGGGCTGTATCTGTATTGTACTGTGTGTATAAGTGACGGCTGTGAGTGATCCTGGACTGTATCTGTATTGTACTGTGTGTATAAGTGACGGCTGTGAGTGATCCTGGACTGTATCTGTATTGTACTGTGTGTATAAGTGACGGCTGTGAGTGATCCTGGACTGTATCTGTATTGTACTGTGTGTATAAGTGACGGCTGTGAGTGATCCTGGACTGTATCTGTATTGTACTGTGTGTATAAGTGACGGCTGTGAGTGATCCTGGACTGTGTCTGTATTGTACTCTGTGTATAAGTGACGGCTGTGAGTGATACTGGACTGTGTCTGTATTGTACTGTGTGTATAAGTGACTGCTGTGAGTGATCCTGGGCTGTATCTGTATTGTACTGTGTGTATAAGTGACGGCTGTGAGTGATCCTGGACTGTATCTGTATTGTACTGTGTGTATAAGTGACGGCTGTGAGTGATACTGGACTGTGTCTGTATTGTACTGTGTGTATAAGTGATGGCTGTGAGTGATCCTGGACTGTGTCTGTATTGTACTGTGTGTATAAGTGACTGCTGTGAGTGATCCTGGGCTGTATCTGTATTGTACTGTGTGTATAAGTGACGGCTGTGAGTGATCCTGGACTGTGTCTGTATTGTACTCTGTGTATAAGTGACGGCTGTGAGTGATCCTGGACTGTATCTGTATTGTACTGTGTGTATAAGTGATGGCTGTGAGTGATACTGGACTGTGTCTGTATTGTACTGTGTGTATAAGTGATGGCTGTGAGTGATCCTGGACTGTATCTGTATTGTACTGTGTGTATAAGTGACTGCTGTGAGTTATCCTGGACTGTGTCTGTATTGTACTGTGTGTATAAGTGATGGCTGTGAGTGATCCTGGACTGTATCTGTATTGTACTGTGTGTATAAGTGACTGCTGTGAGTTATCCTGGACTGTATCTGTATTGTACTGTGTGTATAAGTGACGGCTGTGAGTTATCCTGGACTGTGTCTGTATTGTACTGTGTGTATAAGTGACAGCTGTGAGTGATCCTGGACTGTATCTGTATTGTACTGTGTGTATAAGTGACTGCTGTGAGTGATCCTGGGCTGTATCTGTATTGTACTGTGTGTATAAGTGACGGCTGTGAGTGATCCTGGACTGTATCTGTATTGTACTGTGTGTATAAGTGACGGCTGTGAGTGATCCTGGACTGTATCTGTATTGTACTGTGTGTATAAGTGACGGCTGTGAGTGATCCTGGACTGTATCTGTATTGTACTGTGTGTATAAGTGACGGCTGTGAGTGATCCTGGACTGTATCTGTATTGTACTGTGTGTATAAGTGACGGCTGTGAGTGATCCTGGACTGTGTCTGTATTGTACTCTGTGTATAAGTGACGGCTGTGAGTGATACTGGACTGTGTCTGTATTGTACTGTGTGTATAAGTGACTGCTGTGAGTGATCCTGGGCTGTATCTGTATTGTACTGTGTGTATAAGTGACGGCTGTGAGTGATCCTGGACTGTATCTGTATTGTACTGTGTGTATAAGTGACGGCTGTGAGTGATACTGGACTGTGTCTGTATTGTACTGTGTGTATAAGTGATGGCTGTGAGTGATCCTGGACTGTGTCTGTATTGTACTGTGTGTATAAGTGACTGCTGTGAGTGATCCTGGGCTGTATCTGTATTGTACTGTGTGTATAAGTGATGGCTGTGAGTGATCCTGGACTGTGTCTGTATTGTACTGTGTGTATAAGTGACGGCTGTGAGTGATACTGGACTGTGTCTGTATTGTACTGTGTGTATAAGTGACGGCTGTGAGTGATCCTGGGCTGTATCTGTATTGTACTGTGTGTATAAGTGACGGCTGTGAGTGATCCTGGGCTGTATCTGTATTGTACTGTGTGTATAAGTGACGGCTGTGAGTGATACTGGACTGGGTCTGTATTGTACTGTGTGTATAAGTGACGGCTGTGAGTGATTCTGGACTGTATCTGTATTGTACTGTGTGTATAAGTGACTGCTGTGAGTGATACTGGACTGTATCTGTATTGTACTGTGTATAAGTGACGGCTGTGAGCAGGGCCGTATTTGCCACTAGGCACCCGTGGTCCCGTGCCTAGGGCGGCACGTTGCGGGGGGCGGCACTTTCTGGCAGCAAAAAAAAAAAAAAAAAAAAAAATATATAAATTTTTTTTTTTTTTTTTTTTTTTTTTTTTACATCCCCGCCCCCCGTCCCTCCCTCCGTTACACTCGGCTGTGTTCCGGGGGGGGGTGGGGGTTGGGAGGGAGGACAGGCGCACTTCTGCTGTCTATTTAAATACATGGCGGGCGCCAGGCATAGTGAGCTGACTAACCCCGGAAGTTCCATGGCCTGCACTTCCGGGGACAGTCAGCTCACTGCCCCATGCTGCAGCGTCCAATCCTGCAGATGACACACGCCGCGGAGGAGGACGCGTCTGCAGCTGGAGCAAGCCAGAAGAGGAGACAGCCAGAGCAGGGCGGCGAGCACAGGAGCAGGTAAGGCAGAGGCAGAGCCTAGAATGTATGGGCTCCTTGCAGGTTAGTTGATGATCGTTGCAAATTGCGATGCCTCTTTTTGTCCACTGTAATCATGCAAGGGGAGGCTGGGGGGAGAGAGGCTGAGGCTGGGGGAGGCTGGGAAGAGAGAGAGGCTGGGGGGAGGCTGGGAAGAGAGGGAGGCTGGGAAGAGAGAGAGGCTGGGGGGAGGCTGGGAAGAGAGAGAGAGGCTGAGGCTGGGAAAAGAGAGGCTGGGAAGAGAGAGGCTGAGGGGAGGCTGGGAAGAGAGAGAGGCTGAGGCTGGGAAGAGAGAGAGACTGAGACTGGGGGGAGGCTGGGAAGAGAGGCTGGGGGGAGGCTGGGGGAGGCTGGGAAGAGAGAGAGGCTGGGAAGAGAGAGGCTGAGGCTGGGGAGAGTCTGGGAAGAGAGAGAGGCTGAGGCTGGGGGGAGAGAGGCTGAGGCTGGGGGGAGAGAGAGGCTAAGGCTGGGGGGAGAGAGAGGCTGAGGCTGGGGGGAGAGAGAGGCTGAAGCTGGGGGGGAGGCTGGGAGAAGAGAGGCTGATTCTGGGGGAGGCTGGGAGGGGGAGGCTGATGCTGAGGGAGGCTGATGCTGGGGGAGGCTGGGAGGGGGAGGGGGAGGCTTGGAGGAGGGAAGCTGATGCTGAGGGAGACTTGGAGGAGGGAGGCTGAGGGAGGAGGGAGGCTGAGGCTGGGGGAGGAGGGAGGCTGAGGCTGGGGGAGGAGGGAGGCTGAGGCTGGGGGAGGCTGATGCTGGGGGAGGCTGGGAGGAGAGAGGCTGATGCTGGGGGAGGCTGGGAGGGTGAGGCTTGGAGGAGGGAAGCTGATGCTGAGGGAGGCTTGGAGGAGGGAGGCTGATGCTGAGGGAGGAGGGAGGCTGATGCTGGGGGAGGCTGGGAGGAGAGAGGCTGATGCTGGGAGGGTGAGGCTTGGAGGAGGGAAGCTGATGCTGAGGGAGGCTTGGAGGAGGGAGGCTGATGCTGAGGGAGGCTGATGCTGGGGGAGGCTGGGAGGAGGAAGGCTGATGCTGGGGGAGGCTGGGAGGAGGGAGGCTGATGCTGGGGGAGGAGGGAGGCTGAGGGAGTCTGGGAGGAGGGAGGCTGAGGCTGGGGGAGGCTGGGAGGAGAGAGGCTGATGCTTGGGGAGGCTGGGAGGGGGAGGGGGAGGCTTGGAGGAGGGAGGCTGATGAGGAGGGAGGCTGATGAGGAGGGAGGCTGATGAGAAGGGAGGCTGATGAGAAGGGAGGCTGATGCTGAGGGAGGCTGATGCTGGGGGAGGCTGGGAGAAGGGACGCTGATGCTGGGGGAGGCTGATGCTGGGTGAGGCTGGGAAAAGGGAGGCTGATGCTGGGGGAGGCTGGGAGAAGGGAGGCTGATGCTGGGGGAGGCTGGGAGGAGGGAGGCTGATGCTGGGGGAGGCTGGGAGGGTGAGGCTTGGAGGAGGGAAGCTGATGCTGAGGGAGGCTTGGAGGAGGGAGGCTGATGCTGAGGGAGGAGGGAGGCTGATGCTGGGGGAGGCTGGGAGGAGAGAGGCTGATGCTGGGGGAAGCTGGGAGGGTGAGGCTTGGAGGAGGGAAGCTGATGCTGAGGGAGGCTTGGAGGAGGGAGGCTGATGCTGAGGGAGGAGGGAGGCTGATGCTGGGGGAGGCTGGGAGGAGGAAGGCTGATGCTGGGGGAGGCTAGGAGGAGGGAGGCTGATGCTGGGGGAGGAGGGAGGCTGAGGGAGGCTGGGAGGAGGGAGGCTGAGGCTGGGGGAGGCTGGGAGGAGAGAGGCTGATGCTGGGGGAGGCTGGGAGGGGGAAGGTGAGGCTTGGAGGAGGGAGGCTGATGCTGAGGGAGGCTGGGAGGAGGGAGGCTGATGCTTGGGGAGGCTGGGAGGGGGAGGGGGAGGCTTGGAGGAGGGAGGCTTGGAGGAGGGAGGCTGATGAGGAGGGAGGCTGATGAGGAGGGAGGCTGATGAGGAGGGAGGCTGATGAGGAGGGAGGCTGATCAGGAGGGAGGCTGATCAGGAGGGAGGCTGATGAGAAGGGAGGCTGATGCTGAGGGAGGCTGATGCTGGGGGAGGCTGGGAGAAGGGAGGCTGATGCTGGGGGAGGCTGGGAGAAGGGAGGCTGATGCTGGGGGAGGCTGGGAGGAGGGAGGCTGATGCTGGGGGAGGCTGGGAGGAGGGAGGCTGATGCTGGGGGAGGCTGGGAGGAGGGAGGCTGATGCTGTGGGAGGCTGGGAGGAGGGAGGCTGATGCTGTGGGAGGCTGGGAGGAGAGAGGCTGATGCTGGGGGAGGCTGGGAGGAGGGAGGCTGATGCTGTGGGAGGCTGGGAGGAGAGAGGCTGATGCTGGGGGAGGCTGGGAGGAGAGAGGCTGATGCTGGGGGAGGCGAGAGGCTGATGCTGTGGGAGGCTGGGAGGAGAGAGGCTGATGCTGGGGGAGGCGGGAGGCTGATGCTGGGGGAGGCTGGGAGGAGAGAGGCTGATGCTGGGGGAGGCTGGGAGGCGGGAGGCTGATGCTGGGGGAGGCTGGGAGGCTGATGCTGGGGGAGGCTGATGCTGAGGGAGGCTGATGCTGGGTGAGGCTGGGAAAAGGGAGGCTGATGCTGGGGGAGGCTGGGAGAAGGGAGGCTGATGCTGGGGGAGGCTGGGAGGAGGGAGGCTGATGCTGGGGGAGGCTGGGAGGAGGGAGGCTGATGCTGTGGGAGGCTGGGGGAGAGAGGCTGATGCTGGGGGAGGCTGGGAGGGGGAGGCTTGGAGGGGGGAGGCTGATGCTCAGGGAGGCTGGGAGGCTGATGCTGGGGGAGGCTTAGAGGAGGGGGGCTGGGAGGAGGGAGGCTGATGCTGGGGGAGGCTGGGAGGAGGGAGGCTGATGCTGGGAGGAGAGAGGCTGATGCTGGAGGAGGCTCATGCTGGGGGAGGCTGGGAGGAGAGAGGCTGATGCTGGAGGAGGCTCATGCTGGGGGAGGCTGGGAGGAGAGAGGCTGATGCTGGAGGAGGCTCATGCTGGGGGAGGCTGGGAGGAGAGAGGCTGATGCTGGGGTAAGCTGGGAGCAGGGAGGCTGATGCTGAGGGAGGCTGGGGGGAGAGAGGCTGATGCTGGGGGAGGCTGGGGGGAGAGAGGCTGATGCTGGGGGAGAGGCTGCTGCTGGAGGCGGGGGGAGAGAGGCTGCTGCTGGGGGAATGGGAGAGAGGGGCCAATGCTAGAGACAGAGGACAAGGGTTGAGGGATAGAGCAATGACAATATCAATGGGGGGGGAGTGTAAGGACTCAGAATAAGAGGGGGGCAGCATTGGGAGCTCATTATGGAGAAGGGGCAGCATGTGTGGGCTCAGTATGGAGTGGAACAATGTAGGGGGAGTCAATATCAAGAGTGGGGTAGTGTGTGTGTGTGTGTGGGTCTCAGCATAAGCGCTAGTGTGGTGGTCTTAGTATGATGAGTGGGGCAGCATGGAGGTGTCATTATGGAAAAGAGGAAGGCACCATTAGGAGCTCATGGAGAGGGGCAGCATGCACGGGACACTGTGAGGAGGGGGCAGCATGCATGGGACACTGTGAGGAGGGGGCAGCATGCACGGGACACTGTGAGGAGGGGGCAGCGTGCATGGGACACTGTGAGGAGGGGGCAGCATGCATGGGACATTGTGAGGAGGGGGCAGCATGCATGGGACATTGTGAGGAGTGGGCAGCATGCATGGGACACTATGAGGAGGGAGCAGCATGCATGGGACACTGTGAGGAGGGGGCAGCATGCATGGGACATTGTGAGGAGGGGGCAGCATGCATGGGACATTGTTAGGAGGGAGCAGCATGCATGGGACATTGTGAGGAGGGGCAGCATGCATGGGACATTGTGAGCAGGGGGCAGCATGCATGGGACACTGTGAGGAGGGGGCAGCATGCATGGGACATTGTGAGGAGGGGGCAGCATGCATGGGACACTGTGAGGAGGGGGCAGCATGCATGGGACACTGTGAGGAGGGGGCAGCATGCATGGGACATTGTGAGGAGGGGGCAGCATGCATGGGACACTGTGAGGAGGGGGCAGAATGCATGGGACACTGTGAGGAGGGGGCAGGATGCATGGGACACTGTGAGGAGGGGGCAGCATGCATGGGACATTGTGAGGAGGGGGCAGCATGCATGGGACACTGTGAGGAGGGGGCAGCATGCATGGGACATTGTGAGGAGGGGGCAGCATGCATGGGACACTGTGAGGAGGGGGCAGCATGCATGGGACATTGTGAGGAGGGGGCAGCATGCATGGGACATTGTGAGGAGGGGGCAGCATGCATGAGACATTGTGAGGAGGGGGCAGCATGCATGGGACATTGTGAGGAGGGGGCAGCATGCATGGGACACTGTGAGGAGGGGGTAGCATGCATGGGACATTATGAGGAGGGGGCAGCATGCATGGGACATTGTGAGGAGGGGGAAGCATGCATGGGACACTGTGAGGAGGGGGAAGCATGCATGGGACACTGTGAGGAGGGGGAAGCATGCATGGGACACTGTGAGGAGGGGCAGCATGCATGGGACACTGTGAGGAGGGGGCAGCATGCATGGGACATTGTGAGGAGGGGGCAGCATGCATGGGACACTGTGAGGAGGGGGCAGCATGCATGGGACACTGTGAGGAGGGGGCAGCATGCATGGGACATTGTGAGGAGGGGGCAGCATGCATGGGACACTGTGAGGAGGGGGCAGCATGCATGGGACACTGAGGAGGGGGCAGCATGCATGGGACATTGTGAGGAGGGGGCAGCATGCATGGGACACTGTGAGGAGGGGGCAGCATGCATGGGACACTGTGAGGAGGGGGCAGCATGCATGGGACACTGTGAGGAGGGGGCAGCATGCATGGGACACTGTGAGGAGGGGGCAGCATGCATGGGACACTGTGAGGAGGGGGCAGCATGCATGGGACATTGTGAGGAGGGGGCAGCATGCATGGGACATTGTGAGGAGGGAGCAGCATGCATGGGACACTGTGAGGAGGGGGCAGCATGCATGGGACACTGTGAGGAGGGGGCAGCATGCATGGGACACTGTGAGGAGGGGGCAGCATGCATGGGACACTGTGAGGAGGGAGCAGCATGCATGGGACACTGTGAGGAGGGGGCAGCATGCATGGGACACTGTGAGGAGGGGGCAGCATGCATGGGACACTGTGAGGAGGGGGCAGCATGCATGGGACACTGTGAGGAGGGGGCAGCATGCATGGGACACTGTGAGGAGGGAGCAGCATGCATGGGACACTGTGAGGAGGGGGCAGCATGCATGGGACACTGAGGAGGGGGCAGCATGCATGGGACATTGTGAGGAGGGGGCAGCATGATGTGAGGACAATGTGCAGATCATATTTCATAATTGAGGTAGGTGTGGTGGGTATAATTTATAAGGGAGGGCAGTGTGTAGTTTATTAGGGGCAGTGTCACAGTCACAGTATATAAGTGGGGATGGTGTGGTGGGAATATTTTATACCCATGCTATGTTTTGATGTGCCCGTGGTGATCCCCATTGGGGGGGGGGGGGTTAGTGCCCTTCGTTTCTCATTGATACTTTTTAGGCTATGTGCGCACGTTGCGCAAATACATGCAGTTGCGCTGCGCTTTGTAGCGCAGCGTAACTGCATGCGTCCTGCGTCCCCTGCACAGTCTATGGAGATTGTGCAGGGGCCGTGCGCACATGGCGCTTTAGAGCGCAGCGCTTCGGCTACTGCCGAAGCGCTGCGTAAAAAGAAGTGACATGTCACTTCTTTCCTGCGCTTTGCCGGCAGCTCCTGCTCTGTCTATGGCAGGAGCTGCAGGCAGAGCGCATGGAATCGGCGCTCACTACGGACATTTTCTGCAGCGATTAGAAGCGCACATGTGCTCTTCAGATCGCTGCAGAAATTTCTGCAGTGAACTGTACGCAACGTGCGCACATAGCCTTAAAGTGTTTTACAGAGTAGATCTGCCTTAAACAGATGTCGTGTGCGAAAACTCAGTTTTACGTTGTCAATAAGGGGCGCGACCACTTAAAGTGCCTAGGGCAGCACGAAGGCAAAATACAGCCCTGGCTGTGAGTGATACTGGACTGTATCTGTATTGTACTGTGTATAAGTGACGGCTGTGAGTGATACTGGACTGTATCTGTATTGTACTGTGTATAAGTGACGGCTGTGAGTGATACTGGACTGTATCTGTATTGTACTGTGTATAAGTGACGGCTGTGAGTGATACTGGACTGTATCTGTATTGTACTGTGTATAAGTGACGGCTGTGAGTGATACTGGACTGTATCTGTATTGTACTGTGTGTATAAGTGACTGCTGTGAGTGATACTGGACTGTATCTGTATTGTACTGTGTGTATAAGTGACGGCTGTGAGTGATACTGGACTGTATCTGTATTGTACTGTGTGTATAAGTGACGGCTGTGAGTGATACTGGACTGTATCTGTATTGTACTGTGTATAAGTGATGGCTGTGAGTGATACTGGACTGTGTCTGTATTGTACTGTGTGTATAAGTGACGGCTGTGAGTGATACTGGACTGTATCTGTATTGCACTGTGCGTATAAGTGATGGCTGTGAGTGATCCTGACTGTATCTGTATTGTACTGTGTGTATAAGTGACGGCTGTGAGTGATCCTGGGCTGTATCTGTATTGTACTGTGTGTATAAGTGACGGCTGTGAGTGATACTGGACTGTATCTGTATTGCACTGTGTGTATAAGTGACGGCTGTGAGTGATCCTGGACTGTATCTGTATTGTAGTGCTATAAATCTGAATGTGGCAGAACAGGATAAGATACATGTTCATTGGATTTATATCTAAATGCTACAGTTCGTGCTCTACTGTTATGGCTAAAAATGTTAACGTTTATGGGGCCCCCACCAGATTTTCTGCCCAGGGGCCCCCACCAACCTTAATCCGGTCCTGTGTTCAATACTCAGAGACATGGCCGAGGTGAAGAGGCTGTACCTGACCACCACTGAGCAAGACACATAAGTACGAGGTGTTCAGTGCTCTGAGACACGGCCAAGGTGAGGAGACTGAGCCTGACCACCACTGAGCAAGACACAGAAGTATGAGGTGTTCAGTGCTCAGACACGGCCGAGGTGAGGAGGCTGAAATCGACCACCACTGAGCAAGACAAAGAAGTACAAGGTGCTCAGTGCTCAGTGACACGGCTGAAGTGAGAAGGCGGAACTTTACTACCACTGAGTAAGACGATACAGAAGTTGAAACATGAAGACTGGTCCAAGAAATATCCGAGGATAGATATTATTTTTTTCTTTTTAAAGGAGAACCTGTCAAGTTGGATATCGATATTAACCGTCAGGTCTGGTCAGATCAGGTCTAGAATTCTTTGGATAGTGACAAAAATTTTGGCATTTTACCAAAACATATTCAAGATCTAGTTCTGTAATTAATCTGTGATTAATTTGAATATATTCACATCCTATTTGTAAGAAGGGTTTAGAAATTACAGCTCTTTAATATGTAGCTCTTTCCTTTTCAAGGGACCAAAGCAATTTGGACAATTATCTCAGAAGCTCTTTAATGGGCAATTCCCTTGTTAATCTATCATCAATTAAGCAGCTAAAAGGTCTGGAGCTGATTCCAGGTGCGGCATTTGCAATCATATTACTATATATATATTACTATATCACACTGAGGAGAAGAGCGGCCATATTACTATATATATATTACTATATCACACTGAGGAGAAGAGCGGCCATATTACTATATATATATATATATATATATATATATATATATATATTACTATATCACACTGAGGAGAAGAGCGGCCATATTACATGTGACGACATGGACTCTCATGGGTTAAAGTTTCTTAACATTCAGCCAGACAGGATGATAGATTGTTTATAGATGGGGGATAAGTCCCTCATTGTTTTTACAAGACTCTTGTTGACTCATGTAATTGTGTTGGCCACTGAAAGCCAGACGTATTGTTTCTCCAGACTCTTCCAGTAATCATTGTATTGTAGTTGTTTATTGCTAATGTAATTACCTTAGTAGCCATTGTCTAGTCGGTGACTTCCAGACTACATGTATACCCTCAGTCTTTCTGTAGACATCATTTGGATGAACATTGTCCATGCAACTTGAGATTCATCCAATGGGAGAGGCGATCTTGTCCAACCAATCGATGAGGACACAGTGTATCCAAGTGGAAGGCTGTGGCTATAAAAGGGATTTCTTTAAGCCACCAGGTTGTTGTTGATGGATGCTGATGGATCCAGTCTAAGCTCTTAGGAGCTGTATAAACCTATAAGAATACAGCCAATACACAAATAGTTATAATAAAATTCAGGTTTTATTAATGAATAAAAATATTAAAAGTGCAAAAGCACAAAAGTGGCACGACAGAGGACAAAGAATTAGACACATAGGCATATATGAGTATAAAAATATATTAGTCTCTCCACAAAAATATATATAGATGGTAAAAAAAATTTTGAAAAATATATATATATATATATATATATATATATATATGAAGGAGCCTGGGATCAAAATTTATGTATAAACCAAGTGGCAAAAAATAGCACAATTTATTGTACAACAGATGATATTAATGATATGGAAAATATATATTATAAAATATTATATAAAGTGTATAAAGGTATAAATATATAGAAAAAAGAAGCTATTGCACAATAAATAAAGTGCAAAGCTCGTGCAAAAACATGTGAAAAAAGAAGGGAATTTTGTTTACTTACCGTAAATTCCTTTTCTTCTAGCTCTAATTGGGAGACCCAGACAATTGGGTGTATAGCTACTGCCTCCGGAGGCCACACAAAGTATTACACTTAAAAGTGTAAGGCCCCTCCCCTACTGCCTATACACCCCCCGTGGGATCACGGGTCCTCAGTTTTAGTGCAAAAGCAAGAAGGAGGAAAGCCAATAAACTGGTTTAAGCAAATTCAATCCGAAGGAATATCGGAGAACTGAAACCATTCAACCTGAACAACATGTGTATACAAAAAAACAGGGGCGGGAGCTGGGTCTCCCAATTAGAGCTAGAAGAAAAGGAATTTACGGTAAGTAAACAAAATTCCCTTCTTCTTTGTCGCTCTATTGGGAGACCCAGACAATTGGGATGTCCAAAAGCAATCCCTGGGTGGGTAAAATAATACCTCATGATAGGGCCGTAAAAACGACCCTTTTCTACAGGTGGGCAATCGCCGCCTGAAGGACTTGTCTACCTAGGCTGGCGTCTGCCGAAGCATAGGTATGTACCTGATAATGCTTGGTAAAAGTGTGCAGACTCGACCAGGTAGCCGCCTGGCACACCTGCTGAGCCGTAGCCTGGTGCCGTAATGCCCAGGACACACCCACGGCTCTGGTAGAATGGGCTCTCAGCCCTGAGGGAACCGGAAGCCCCGCAGAACGGTAGGCTTCAAGAATTGGTTCCTTGATCCACCGAGCCAAGGTTGATTTGGAAGCCTGCGACCCTTTACGCTGGCCAGCGACAAGGACAAAGAGTGCATCCGAGCGGCGCAGAGGTGCCGTGCGGGAAATGTAGATTCTGAGTGCTCTCACTAGATCCAACAAATGCAAATCCTTTTCACATTGATGAACTGGACGAGGACACAAAGAAGGTAAGGAGATATCCTGATTGAGATGAAAGGAGGATACCACCTTAGGGAGAAACTCCGGAATCGGGCGCAGAACCACCTTGTCCTGGTGAAACACCAGGAAGGGAGATTTGCATGACAGCGCTGCTAGCTCGGACACTCTCCGAAGAGACGTGACCGCTACTAGAAAGGCCACTTTCTGTGAAAGGCGCGAAAGGGAAACATCCCTCATAGGCTCGAAAGGCGGCTTCTGGAGAGCAATTAGAACCCTGTTCAGATCCCAGGGCTCTAACGGCCGCTTGTAAGGAGGGACGATATGACAAACCCCTTGCAGTAACGTGCGTACCTGAGGAAGTCGTGCTAGGCGCTTCTGAAAAAATACAGATAGCGCTGAGACTTGTCCCTTGAGGGAGCTGAGCGACAAACCTTTTTCCAACCCGGATTGCAGGAAGGAAAGAAAAGTCGGCAATGCAAATGGCCAGGGAGAAACTTCCTGAGTAGAGCACCAAGATAAGAATATCTTCCACGTCCTGTGGTAGATCTTGGCAGAGGATAGTTTCCTAGCCTGTCTCATGGTGGCAATGACCCCTTGAGATAATCCTGAAGACGCTAGGATCCAGGACTCAATGGCCACACAGTCAGGTTGAGGGCCGCAGAATTCTGATGGAAAAACGGCCCTTGAGACAGCAAGTCTGGCCGGTCCGGTAGCGCCCACGGTTGTCCTACCGTGAGATGCCACAGATCCGGGTACCACGACCTCCTTGGCCAGTCTGGAGCGACGAGGATGGCGCGGTGGCAGTCGGACCTGATCTTGCGTAGCACTCTGGGCAACAGTGCCAGAGGAGGAAACACATAAGGGAGTTGAAACTGCGACCAATCCTGAACTAAGGCGTCCGCCGCCAGAGCTCTGAGATCGTGAGACCGTGCCATGAAGGCCGGAACCTTGTTGTTGTGCCGAGACGCCATTAGGTCGACGTCCGGCATCCCCCAGCGGCGACAAATTTCCTGAAACACGTCCGGGTGAAGAGACCATTCTCCTGCGTCCATACCCTGGCGACTGAGGAAGTCTGCTTCCCAGTTTTCTACGCCCGGGATGTGAACTGCGGAAATGGTGGATGCCGTGCCTTCCACCCATGTCAGAATCCGCCGGACTTCCTGGAAGGCTTGCCGACTGCGTGTCCCTCCTTGGTGGTTGATGTATGCCACCGTTGTGGAGTTGTCCGACTGAATTCGGATCTGCTTGCCTTCCAGCCACTGCTGGAAGGCTTGTAGGGCAAGATACACTGCTCTGATTTCCAGAACATTGATCTGAAGAGTGGACTCTTGCTGAGTCCACGTACCTTGAGCCCTGTGGTGGAGAAACACTGCTCCCCACCCTGATAGACTCACGTCCGTTGTGACCACCGCCCAGGATGGGGGTAGGAAAGACTTTCCTATTGACAGTGAGGTGGGAAGAAGCCACCACTGAAGAGAATCCTTGGCCGCCTGAGAAAGGGAGACGTTCCTGTCTAGGGACGTCGACTTCCCGTCCCATTGGCGGAGAATGTCCCATTGTAGTGGACGCAGATGAAACTGCGCGAAAGGGACTGCCTCCATTGCTGCTACCATCTTCCCTAGGAAGTGCATGAGGCGTCTCAAGGGGTGTGACTGGCCTTGAAGGAGAGATTGCACCCCTGTCTGTAGTGAACGCTGTTTGTCCAGCGGAAGCATCACTATCGCTGAGAGAGTATGAAACTCCATGCCAAGGTATGTTAACGATTGGGTCGGGGTGAGATTTGACTTTGAAAAGTTGATGATCCACCCGAAACTCTGGAGAGTCTCCAGCGCAACGTTCAGGCTGTGTTGGCATGCCTCTTGAGAGGGTGCCTTGACAAGTAGATCGTCCAGGTAAGGGATCACGGAGTGACCCTGAGAGTGCAGGACAGCTACTACTGCTGCCATGACCTTGGTGAAGACCCTTGGGGCTGTCGCCAGACCGAAAGGCAGGGCTACGAACTGAAGGTGTTCGTCTCCTATAACGAAGCGTAGAAAACGCTGGTGCTCTGGAGCAATCGGCACGTGGAGATAAGCATCCTTGATGTCTATTGATGCTAAGAAATCCCCTTGAGACATTGAGGCGATGACGGAGCGGAGGGATTCCATCCGGAACCGCCTGGTTTTCACATGCTTGTTGAGCAGTTTTAGGTCCAGAACAGGACGGAAAGATCCGTCCTTTTTTGGCACCACAAACAAATTGGAGTAAAAACCGTGACCTTGCTCCTGGAGAGGAACAGGGATCACCACTTCTTCTGCCTTTAGAGAGCACACCGCCTGCCGAAGAGCATCGGCTCGGTCGGGAGGTGGAGAAGTTCTGAAGAATCGAGTTGGAGGACGAGAACTGAACTCTATCCTGTACCCGTGAGACAAAATGTCTCTCACCCAACGGTCTTTGACCTGTGGCAGCCAAATGTCGCAAAAGCGGGAGAGCCTGCCACCGACCGAGGATGCGGAGAGAGGAGGCCGAAAGTCATGAGGAAGCCGCCTTGGTAGCGGTTCCTCCGGCTGCTTTCTTTGGGCGTGACTGAGCTCGCCAAGAATCTGAACTCCTCTGATCCTTTTGAGTCCTTTTGGACGAGGAGAATTGGGACCTGCCCGAGCCTCGAAAGGACCGAAACCTCGACTGTCCCCTCCTCTGTTGGGGTTTATTTGGTCTGGGCTGAGGTAAGGATGAATCCTTACCCTTGGATTGTTTAATGATTTCATCCAATCTCTCACCAAACAGTCTGTCACCAGCAAATGGCAAACTGGTTAAGCACTTTTTGGAAGCAGAATCTGCCTTCCATTCCCTTAACCACAATGCTCTGCGTAAAACCACGGAGTTGGCGGACGCCACTGCCGTACGGCTCGTAGAGTCCAGGACAGCATTGATAGCGTAAGACGCAAATGCAGTCATTTGAGAGGTTAAGGACGCTACTTGCGGAACAGATGTACGCGTGACAGTGTCAATTTGCGCAAGACCCGCTGAAATAGCTTGGAGTGCCCATACAGCTGCGAATGCAGGAGCATAGGACGCGCCGATAGCTTCATAGATGGATTTCAGCCAGAGCTCCATCTGTCTATCAGTGGCATCTTTAAGTGAAGCCCCATCTTCCACTGCAACTATGGATCTAGCCGCAAGCCTGGAGATTGGAGGATCCACCTTTGGACACTGGGTCCAGCTCTTGACCACGTCAGGGGGAAAGGGATAGCGTGTATCCTTAAGCCGCTTGGAAAAACGCTTATCTGGATAAGCGTAGTGTTTCTGAACTGCTTCTCTGAAGTCAGAGTGGTCCAGAAAGGCACTCAATTTACGTTTGGGATACCTGAAATGGAATTTCTCCTGCTGTGAAGCTGACTCCTCCGCTGGAGGAGCTTGGGGAGAAATATCCAACATTTTATTGATGGACGCTATGAGATCATTCACTATGGCGTCACTATCCGGTGTATCCAGATTGAGAGCGGTCTCAGGATCAGAATCCTGATCAGCTACCTCTGCCTCGTCGTACAGAGAGTCCTCCTGTTGGGACCCTGACCAGTGTGATGAAGCCGAGGGCCGCTCATAGCGAGCTCGCTTAGGCTGTCTGGGACTGTCGTCCGTGTCAGAGCCGTCACCCTGGAATGCATGGGACACCTCCGGAGCCCGGAGCTGTTCCAACTGAGGGGGACCAGGGGACAGTGATTCAACCGTGCCCATGGTCTGAGTTACTGGTCTAGACTGCAAAGTTTCTAGGATTTTAGTCATAGTCACAGACAATCTATCAGCAAAAGCTGCAAACTCTGTCCCCGTCACCTGGACAGTGTTCACAGGTGGTTCTCCCTGGGTCACCTCCAGCAGAGGCTCCGGCCGAGCAGGGGGCACAGGGGCCGAGCACTGCACACAATGGGGGTCAGTGGAACCTGCCGGTAGAGTAGCCCCACATGCGGTACAGGCAGCATAGAAAGCCTGTGCCTTGGCACCCTTGCTTTTTGCGGACGACATGCTGTTGTCTCAGAGCAATCTAGGAGGGAATATAGTGAGGAATTACCAGCGCCCGTACAGTGCAATTGCAAGCATAAAAATACAATTGTACACTTCGGCACTAGTGGGGTAAGCACCAGAGGTGCCGCTTACCGCCCGCTGAAAGCGGGTGTGTGGTCGCTAGAATCCCGTGCCTGGGTCTCCCATAACTTGTCTCCCCTTCTCCAGCTCAAACTGCCCGCAGGAATGGCTGCCGGCGTTCTGTGAAGAGGGGCGGACCGTGGGCGTGCCTCAGGCGAAGAGCGGGAAACCAGCGTCCCACTGTGCTCAGTGTGAGGGCTGGAGTATGTAAAGTAGACTCCAGCCCTCTGCGCTGACATTCTGCACAGCGTTCCGCCCCCACCCTGACTGGCAGGTCTGGGGGCGGGAACGAAACGAACTAGGCCGCAAAAAGCCGGGGACTGTAGTAGTAAGCGCGGCCGTCAAATATGCACGGCCAGCGCGGAAGTCCCCGGCGCACCACAAGTCCCAGCCGCGCCGCAGTTAAAACTGACCGCAGCGGCCGGCGCGACCGTTTCCAACCATGAACTCCTTCAGCAAGCTGAAGATAGTGTGGCACAAGCGCGCAGCGCTGTTGTCCCGGGCGCACTAACACACCCAGCAATGCTGGTGTGTGTGTGCGCGATTTGCACGGGGACACAGAGTACCTTAATGTAGCAGGGCCCTGTCCCTGACGATACTCAGCTCCATGTCCAGCAGATCCCAGGGGCTGTGGATGGAGCACGGCCTCCTGTGCCTGGAGACCGGTAAGATCCCACTTCACCCAGAGCCCTAAGGGGGATGGGGAAGGAAAACAGCATGTGGGCTCCAGCCTCCGTACCCGCAATGGGTACCTCAACCTTAACAACACCGCCGACAAAGAGTGGGGTGAGAAGGGAGCATGCTGGGGGCCCTATATGGGCCCTCTTTTCTTCCATCCGACATAGTCAGCAGCTGCTGCTGACTAAACAGTGGAGCTATGTATGTATGTGTGCCTCCTTCGCACAAAGCTTGAAAACTGAGGAACCCGTGATCCCACGGGGGGTGTATAGGCAGTAGGGGAGGGGTCTTACACTTTTAAGTGTAATACTTTGTGTGGCCTCCGGAGGCAGTAGCTATACACCCAATTGTCTGGGTCTCCCAATAGAGCGACAAAGAAATACACTTATCAGAGAGATGTGTAGATAGTGAATCCAAGTGGAATTTCCATAAACTCTTGCACAAGTGCTAGGAGGTAGGGCTGCCATAGACATAATATCCAATCATGAATATATACCAAATATAGTGGAGGTAGAAAGCCGTAAATATCGGCACATAAAGTCAAATGACAAAAGGAGATGGTTAGAAGGGGTTACCTGCGGTCATGTCCTGCTGCCGTGCCGATGCCAAACCAACACGTGTTTCGGCACTTGGCCTTCGTCAGGGAGGTGTGGTGTCGGACGGCAGGAGGGGGGCCCATATATACTAGCATCCACCAATCGGTGTTTGAGTGCGGGATATGATTATCGGGCGCATGAAAACAGGCCGGGCGTCTAGCGCGCAATCATGAAGGACGTCACCCGGAAGGCGGAGCCGATGACGCAAGTGGCCGAGAACCACGTGAAAAAACACATGGTCTCGGGCGATCACGGGAGTAAAGACGCCCCCACGATGACGCGCGCCGAACAGGCCAGCGCATGCGCACATCCCAGTGGACATCCATATAATAGGTGAGAATAGGAAAAGGGGGCAAGAAATGTAGATGACTAAGAAGTAGAACATGAAAGAAGGTGAATACGTGAGTTGTATATGTGAATGTGCAATTATAAGAGTGTGTGCAAAAAATATATATAAAATGTATAAATGTAAAAGATAATAAGGTGATCAATGAGACGTTAATAGAATGTTTCTACAAACATACACCTATCAAGTGCATAAACTGTGTATGTATACCTTGCATATTTACAGAAAGATATATATATATATATATATATATATATATATATATATATATATATATAAATATAAAAAACTATAAAATATAAAATTTAAATGTGAATAATGTGAATCCTCTTCATATTTTCCCATATTCTTCATTTTTCCTATTATCATCTCATCCATAGGATTGCATCACATCAGATAGAAAAGGCCAACATAGAGTCAATATCAGATAAACAAACCATCAAAGGTAAGACTAGAAGATATAATAAAATAGAATTAATATATCATATATAAACACATCAGACACCACAAAAGAATATATAATATAAAATATAAACAATGTGACCAATATAAAATTCAATGAGGATATCAATAAATATAAAGATAAAAACACTGATGCACAGAATGGATCAACCCATAAAATATATACTACAACATTATGTTAAGAATTAAGGAAGGGGGCAAAGCTCAAAACATCATTCAACCCTTTGGGGTGTACGGTAGCTCTTAGGAGCTGACTAGCGGATCAGGATACCCTGTGGCTTCAATCTAGGGACTCCGGTTCCGATTGGAGACCATATCCACAGCCTAGGGATTTCGACCCCGGCTGCCAGGATTGTATCATCATACCAGGACTACCTAAGGAAGACACTCAGGTTGGGACAGTTCAGTCACCTGGTACAGACTTTGCAGACCTCACACAGCTTCCTAAATCTGGCGTTATTCCAGTCACGGTGGGTGCCCGCCGAAAGCGGGGTGCTGCTGGATTGGAGTAAGTAGCCATGGAACCTGTGATGCATGGACATTCTAATCCCTGGTGAGCAGCGGAAGGGTGAGACTCTGTTGCCTGTTACATTTGTGTGTTTTGCTGGTTATGTGCCGTTAATTGTTTGGGGATCCAATAAAGTCTTAATATTGTGATTCCCTCACCCTGTGTTGTCTGAGTAGTGTTACGCCCACGGTTAAGGAGGCCGGCGTTCAGTTGGGATGAGCCCTGAGCCACGCTGTCTTTCTAAAGGCGTCCGGGCCAGCGGACGAGAGCCCCTAGTGACCCCCGTGTCTCCACAGGAGAGCACCCACTGAGCCCCGTGTCTCCACATTACTATATATATATTACTATATCACACTGAGGAGAAGAGCGGCCATATTACTATATATATATTACTATATCACACTGAGGAGAAGAGCGGCCATATTACTATATATATATTACTATATCACACTGAGAAGAAGAGCGGCCATATTACTATATATATATTACTATATCACACTGAGGAGAAGAGCGGCCATATTACTATATATATATTACTATATCACACTGAGAAGAGCGGCCATATTACTATATATATATTACTATATCACACTGAGGAGAAGAGCGGCCATATTACTATATATATATTACTATATCACACTGAGGAGAAGAGCGGCCATATTACTATATATATATTACTATATCACACTGAGGAGAAGAGCGGCCATATTACTATATATATATTACTATATCACACTGAGGAGAAGAGCGGCCATATTACTATATATATATTACTATATCACACTGAGGAGAAGAGCGGCCATATTACTATATATATATTACTATATCACACTGAGGAGAAGAGCGGCCATATTACTATATATATTACTATATCACACTGAGGAGAAGAGCGGCCATATTACTATATATATATATTACTATATCACACTGAGGAGAAGAGCAGCCATATTACTATATATATATATTACTATATCACACTGAGGAGAAGAGCGGCCATATTACTATATATATATTACTATATCACACTGAGGAGAAGAGCGGCCATATTACTATATATATATATTACTATATCACACTGAGGAGAAGAGCGGCCATATTACTATATATATATATTACTATATCACACTGAGGAGAAGAGCGGCCATATTACTATATATATATATTACTATATCACACTGAGGAGAAGAGCAGCCATATTACTATATATATATATTACTATATCACACTGAGGAGAAGAGCGGCCATATTACTATATATATATTACTATATCACACTGAGGAGAAGAGCGGCCATATTACTATATATATTACTATATCACACTGAGGAGAAGAGCGGCCATATTACTATATATATTACTATATCACACTGAGGAGAAGAGCGGCCATATTACTATATATATATTATTATATCACACTGAGGAGAAGAGCAGCCATATTACTATATATATATATTACTATATCACACTGAGGAGAAGAGCGGCCATATTACTATATATATTACTATATCACACTGAGGAGAAGAGCGGCCATTTTACTATATATATTACTATATCACACTGAGGAGAAGAGCGGCCATATTACTATATATATTACTATATCACACTGAGGAGAAGAGCGGCCATATTACTATATATATTACTATATCACACTGAGGAGAAGAGCGGCCATATTACTACCGTGTTTCCCCGAAAGTAAGGCCCTGTCTTACATTAATTTTACCCCCAAAAGTCCCACCCTGCCTTACTTTCGGGGGAGGCCTTACATTGGAAAAAAAAATGACAATCCTCCCCCCTGCAGCCTCCCCATTGTTTGAGATCCGGCATCCACCCCATCCTCCCCCCTGCAGCCTCCCCATACAGTGGTTCTGCCCCCCACTCTGCCACCACACACACTGACACATACGGTACCGGTACAGCCCCACACGGCACCCACACACATATCGTACCGGTACCGTACACACACACACACACACACACACACACACACACACACACTGACACATACAGCCCCATACGGCACCCATACACATAACACACACACACACACACACACACACACAGCCCCATACGGCACCCATACACATAACACACACACACACACACAGAGTTTCGGAACTTACCGAAATCGGAGCGAGCCTGCAGGCGGTGAGTCGCGGCTGATTTCGGCCAATCAGCTGCAGGCGGTGACGTCGCGGCTGATTTCGGCCAATCAGCTGCGAGCCGGCTGACTGGCCAATCGCAGCTCGAGCTGAGGGCCAATCAGCTGCGAGCCGGCTGACTGGCCAATCGCAGCTCGAGCTGAGGGCCAATCAGCTGCGAGCCGGCTGACTGGCCAATCGCAGCTCGAGCTGAGGGCCAATCAGCTGCGAGCCGGCTGACTGGCCAATCGCAGCTCGAGCTGATGGCCAGCAGGGAGCCTTGCGGGGGCCATTCACCGGAGGCGGACCACGGGTGGCACGAGACTGGAGAAGGCCTGGATGGAGCGAGGGAACAGCGGCAGCGGTAAGTTCCTGTACTTTCCCCAGGGACCCCCACCCATAGGCGGCCTTACATTCCCCGGCCCCCCCGCTACCCTGCCTTACAATCGGGGGGTGCCCTACATTGGCGGACCCCCCCGAAACCCCCACCCTGCCTTACTTTCGGGGGGGTCCTACTTTCGGGGAAACACGGTATATATATATATTACTATATCACACTGAGGAGAAGAGCGGCCATATTACTATATATATATATTACTATATCACACTGAGGAGAAGAGCGGCCATATTACTATATATATATATTACTATATCACACTGAGGAGAAGAGCGGCCATATTACTATATATATATACAGTTAGGTCCAGAAATATTTGGACAGTGACACAAGTTTTGTTATTTTAGCTGTTTACAAAAACATGTTCAGAAATACAATTATATATATAATATGGGCTGAAAGTGCACACTCCCAGCTGCAATATGAGAGTTTTAACATCCAAATTGGAGAAAGGGTTTAGGAATCATAGCTCTGTAATGCATAGCCTCCTCTTTTTCAAGGGACCAAAAGTAATTGGACAAGGGACTCTTAAGGGCTGCAATTAACTCTGAAGGCGTCTCCCTCGTTAACCTGTAATCAATGAAGTAGTTAAAAGGTCTGGGGTTGATTACAGGTGTGTGGTTTTGCATTTGGAAGCTGTTGCTGTGTGACCAGACAACATGCGGTCTAAGGAACTCTCAATTGAGGTGAAGCAGAAATCCTGAGGCTGAAAAAAAAGAAAAAATCCATCAGAGAGATAGCAGACATGCTTGGAGTAGCAAAATCAACAGTCGGGTACATTCTGAGAAAAAAGGAATTGACTGGTGAGCTTGGGAACTCAAAAAGGCCTGGGCGTCCACGGATGACAACAGTGGTGGATGATCGCCGCATACTTTCTTTGGTGAAGAAGAACCCGTTCACAACATCAACTGAAGTCCAGAACACTCTCAGTGAAGTAGGTGTATCTGTCTCTAAGTCACCAGTAAAGAGAAGACTCCATGAAAGTAAATACAAAGGGTTCACATCTAGATGCAAACCATTCATCAATTCCAAAAATAGACAGGCCAGAGTTACATTTGCTGAAAAACACCTCATGAAGCCAGCTCAGTTCTGGAAAAGTATTCTATGGACAGATGAGACAAAGATCAACCTGTACCAGAATGATGGGAAGAAAAAAGTTTGGAGAAGAAAGGGAATGGCACATGATCCAAGGCACACCACATCCTCTGTAAAACATGGTGGAGGCAACGTGATGGCATGGGCATGCATGGCTTTCAATGGCACTGGGTCACTTTTGTTTATTGATGACATAACGGTAGACAAGAGTAGCCGGATGAATTCTGAAGTGTACCGGGATATACTTTCAGCCCAGATTCAGCCAAATGCCGCAAAGTTGATCGGACGGCGCTTCATAGTACAGATGGACAATGACCCCAAGCATACAGCCAAAGCTACCCAGGAGTTCATGAGTGCAAAAAAGTGGAACATTCTGCAATGGCCAAGTCAATCACCAGATCTTAACCCAATTGAGCATGCATTTCACTTGCTCAAATCCAGACTTAAGACGGAAAGACCCACAAACAAGCAAGACCTGAAGGCTGCGGCTGTAAAGGCCTGGCAAAGCATTAAGAAGGAGGAAACCCAGCGTTTGGTGATGTCCATGGGTTCCAGACTTAAGGCAGTGATTGCCTCCAAAGGATTCGCAACAAAATATTGAAAATAAAAATATTTTGTTTGGGTTTGGTTTATTTGTCCAATTACTTTTGACCTCCTAAAATGTGGAGTGTTTGTAAAGAAATGTGTACAATTCCTACAATTTCTATCAGATATTTTTGTTCAAACCTTCAAATTAAACGTTACAATCTGCACTTGAATTCTGTGGTAGAGGTTTCATTTCAAATCCAATGTGGTGGCATGCAGAGCCCAACTCGCCAAAATTGTGTCACTGTCCAAATATTTCTGGACCTAACTGTATTACTATATCACACTGAGGAGAAGAGCGGCCATATTACTATATATATTACTATATCACACTGAGGAGAAGAGCGGCCATATTACTATATATATTACTATATCACACTGAGGAGAAGAGCGGCCATATTACTATATATATTACTATATCACACTGAGGAGAAGAGCGGCCATATTACTATATATATATTACTATATCACACTGAGGAGAAGAGCGGCCATATTACTATATATATATTACTATACCACACTGAGGAGAAGAGCGGCCATATTACTATATATATTACTATATCACACTGAGGAGAAGAGCGGCCATATTACTATATATATATTACTATATCACACTGAGGAGAAGAGCGGCCATATTACTATATATATATTACTATACCACACTGAGGAGAAGAGCGGCCATATTACTATATATATATTACTATATCACACTGAGGAGAAGAGCGGCCATATTACTATATATATTACTATATCACACTGAGGAGAAGGGTGGCCATATTACTATATATATATTACTATATCACACTGAGGAGAAGAGCGGCCATATTACTATATATATATCACTATATCACACTGAGGAGAAGAGCGGCCATATTACTATATATATATTACTATATCACACTGAGGAGGGGGGCGGCCATATTACTATATATATATCACTATATCACACTGAGGAGAAGAGCGGCCATATTACTATATATATATTACTATATCACACTGAGGAGAAGAGCGGCCATATTACTATATATATATATTACTATATCACGCTGAGGAGGGGGGCGGCCATATTACTATATATATATTACTATATCACACTGAGAAGAAGAGCGGCCATATTACTATATATATATCACTATATCACACTGAGAAGAAGAGCGGCCATATTACTATATATATATTACTATATCACACTGAGGAGAAGAGCGGCCATATTACTATATATATATATTACTATATCACGCTGAGGAGGGGGGCGGCCATATTACTATATATATATTACTATATCACACTGAGAAGAAGAGCGGCCATATTACTATATATATATTACTATATCACACTGAGGAGAAGAGTGGCCATATTACTATATATATATTACTATATCACACTGAGAAGAAGAGCGGCCATATTACTATATATATATCACTATATCACACTGAGGAGAAGAGCGGCCATATTACTATATATATATATATATATATATATATATATATATATATATATATATATATTACTATATCACACTGAGGAGAAGAGCGGCCATATTACTATATATATATTACTATATCACACTGAGGAGAAGAGCGGCCATATTACTATATATATATATTACTATATCACACTGAGGAGAAGAGCGGCCATATTACTATATATATATATTACTATATCACACTGAGGAGAAGAGCGGCCATATTACTATATATATATTACTATATCACACTGAGGAGAAGAGCGGCCATATTACTATATATATTACTATATCACACTGAGGAGAAGAGCAGCCATATTACTATATATATATATTACTATATCACACTGAGGAGAAGCGCGGCCATATTACTATATATATATTACTATATCACACTGAGGAGAAGAGCGGCCATATTACTATATATATTACTATATCACACTGAGGAGAAGAGCGGCCATATTACTATATATATATATTACTATATCACACTGAGGAGAAGAGCAGCCATATTACTATATATATATTACTATATCACACTGAGGAGAAGAGCGGCCATATTACTATATATATATTACTATATCACACTGAGGAGAAGAGCGGCCATATTACTATATATATTACTATATCACACTGAGGAGAAGAGCAGCCATATTACTATATATATTACTATATCACACTGAGGAGAAGAGCGGCCATATTACTATATATATATATTACTATATCACAGTGAGGAGAAGAGCAGCCATATTACTATATATATTACTATATCACACTGAGGAGAAGAGCGGCCATATTACTATATATATATTACTATATCACACTGAGGAGAAGAGCAGCCATATTACTATATATATATTACTATATCACACTGAGGAGAAGAGCGGCCATATTACTATATATATATTACTATATCACACTGAGGAGAAGAGCGGCCATATTACTATATATATATTACTATATCACACTGAGGAGAAGAGCAGCCATATTACTATATATATTACTATATCACACTGAGGAGAAGAGCGGCCATATTACTATATATATATTACTATATCACACTGAGGAGAAGAGCAGCCATATTACTATATATATATTACTATATCACACTGAGGAGAAGAGCAGCCATATTACTATATATATATTACTATATCACACTGAGGAGAAGAGCGGCCATATTACTATATATATTACTATATCACACTGAGGAGAAGGGCGGCCATATTACTATATATATTACTATATCACACTGAGGAGAAGATCAGCCATATTACTATATATATTACTATATCACACTGAGGAGAAGGGCGGCCATATTACTATATATATTACTATATCACACTGAGGAGAAGAGCAGCCATATTACTATATATATATTACTATATCACACTGAGGAGAAGAGCGGCCATATTACTATATATATATTACTATATCACACTGAGGAGAAGGGCGGCCATATTACTATATATATTACTATATCACACTGAGGAGAAGAGCAGCCATATTACTATATATATTACTATATCACACTGAGGAGAAGAGCGGCCATATTACTATATATATATATTACTATATCACACTGAGGAGAAGAGCGGCCATATTACTATATATATTACTATACCACACTGAGGAGAAGAGCGGCCATATTACTATATATATATATTACTATATCACACTGAGGAGAAGAGCGGCCATATTACTAAATATATTACTATATCACACTGAGGAGAGGAGCGGCCATATTACTATATATATTACTATATCACACTGAGGAGGGGGGCGGCCATATTACTATATATATATTACTATATCACACTGAGGAGAAGAGCAGCCATATTACTATATATATTACTATATCACACTGAGGAGAAGAGCGGCCATATTACTATATATATATTACTATATCACACTGAGGAGAAGAGCAGCCATATTACTATATATATATTACTATATCACACTGAGGAGAAGAGCAGCCATATTACTATATATATTACTATATCACACTGAGGAGAAGAGCAGCCATATTACTATATATATTACTATATCACACTAAGGAGAAGAGCGGCCATATTACTATATATATTACTATATCACACTGAGGAGAAGAGCGGACATATTACTATATATATATATATTACTATATCACACTGAGGAGAAGGGCAGCCATATTACTATATATATATATATATATTACTATATCACACTGAGGAGAAGAGCGGCCATATTACTATATATATATACAGTTAGGTCCAGAAATATTTGGACAGTGACACAAGTTTTGTTATTTTAGCTGTTTACAAAAACATGTTCAGAAATACAATTATATATATAATATGGGCTGAAAGTGCACACTCCCAGCTGCAATATGAGAGTTTTAACATCCAAATTGGAGAAAGGGTTTAGGAATCATAGCTCTGTAATGCATAGCCTCCTCTTTTTCAAGGGACCAAAAGTAATTGGACAAGGGACTCTTAAGGGCTGCAATTAACTCTGAATGCGTCTCCCTCGTTAACCTGTAATCAATGAAGTAGTTAAAAGGTCTGGGGTTGATTACAGGTGTGTGGTTTTGCATTTGGAAGCTGTTGCTGTGTGACCAGACAACATGCGGTCTAAGGAACTCTCAATTGAGGTGAAGCAGAAATCCTGAGGCTAAAAAAAAAGAAAAAATCCATCAGAGAGATAGCAGACATGCTTGGAGTAGCAAAATCAACAGTCGGGTACATTCTGAGAAAAAAGGAATTGACTGGTGAGCTTGGGAACTCAAAAAGGCCTGGGCGTCCACGGATGACAACAGTGGTGGATGATCGCCGCATACTTTCTTTGGTGAAGAAGAACCCGTTCACAACATCAACTGAAGTCCAGAACACTCTCAGTGAAGTAGGTGTATCTGTCTCTAAGTCACCAGTAAAGAGAAGACTCCATGAAAGTAAATACAAAGGGTTCACATCTAGATGCAAACCATTCATCAATTCCAAAAATAGACAGGCCAGAGTTAAATTTGCTGAAAAACACCTCATGAAGCCAGCTCAGTTCTGGAAAAGTATTCTATGGACAGATGAGACAAAGATCAACCTGTACCAGAATGATGGGAAGAAAAAAGTTTGGAGAAGAAAGGGAATGGCACATGATCCAAGGCACACCACATCCTCTGTAAAACATGGTGGAGGCAACGTGATGGCATGGGCATGCATGGCTTTCAATGGCACTGGGTCACTTTTGTTTATTGATGACATAACGGTAGACAAGAGTAGCCGGATGAATTCTGAAGTGTACCGGGATATACTTTCAGCCCAGATTCAGCCAAATGCCGCAAAGTTGATCGGACGGCGCTTCATAGTACAGATGGACAATGACCCCAAGCATACAGCCAAAGCTACCCAGGAGTTCATGAGTGCAAAAAAGTGGAACATTCTGCAATGGCCAAGTCAATCACCAGATCTTAACCCAATTGAGCATGCATTTCACTTGCTCAAATCCAGACTTAAGACGGAAAGACCCACAAACAAGCAAGACCTGAAGGCTGCGGCTGTAAAGGCCTGGCAAAGCATTAAGAAGGAGGAAACCCAGCGTTTGGTGATGTCCATGGGTTCCAGACTTAAGGCAGGGATTGCCTCCAAAGGATTCGCAACAAAATATTGAAAATAAAAATATTTTGTTTGGGTTTGGTTTATTTGTCCAATTACTTTTGACCTCCTAAAATGTGGAGTGTTTGTAAAGAAATGTGTACAATTCCTACAATTTCTATCAGATATTTTTGTTCAAACCTTCAAATTAAACGTTACAATCTGCACTTGAATTCTGTTGTAGAGGTTTCATTTCAAATCCAATGTGGCGGCATGCAGAGCCCAACTCGCGAAAACTGTGTCACTGTCCAAAGATTTCTGGACCTAACTGTATTACTATATCACACTGAGGAGAAGAGCGGCCATATTACTATATATATTACTATATCACACTAAGGAGAAGAGCGGCCATATTACTATATATATTACTATATCACACTGAGGAGAAGAGCGGCCATATTACTATATATATATTACTATATCACACTGAGGAGAAGAGCGGCCATATTACTATATATATATTACTATATCACACTGAGGAGAAGAGCGGCCATATTACTATATATATTACTATATCACACTGAGGAGAAGGGTGGCCATATTACTATATATATATTACTATATCACACTGAGGAGAAGAGCAGCCATATTACTATATATATATTACTATATCACACTGAGGAGAAGAGCGGCCATATTACTATATATATATTACTATATCACACTGAGGAGAAGAGCGGCCATATTACTATATATATATCACTATATCACACTGAGGAGAAGAGCGGCCATATTACTATATATATATTACTATATCACACTGAGGAGAAGAGCGGCCATATTACTATATATATATATTACTATATCACGCTGAGGAGGGGGGCGGCCATATTACTATATATATATTACTATATCACACTGAGAAGAAGAGCGGCCATATTACTATATATATATTACTATATCACACTGAGGAGAAGAGTGGCCATATTACTATATATATATTACTATATCACACTGAGAAGAAGAGCGGCCATATTACTATATATATATCACTATATCACACTGAGGAGAAGAGCGGCCATATTACTATATATATATATATATATATATATATATATATATATATATATATATATATATATATATTACTATATCACACTGAGGAGAAGAGCGGCCATATTACTATATATATATTACTATATCACACTGAGGAGAAGAGCGGCCATATTACTATATATATATATTACTATATCACACTGAGGAGAAGAGCGGCCATATTACTATATATATATTACTATATCACACTGAGGAGAAGAGCGGCCATATTACTATATATATTACTATATCACACTGAGGAGAAGAGCAGCCATATTACTATATATATATATTACTATATCACACTGAGGAGAAGAGCGGCCATATTACTATATATATATTACTATATCACACTGAGGAGAAGAGCGGCCATATTACTATATATATTACTATATCACACTGAGGAGAAGGGCGGCCATATTACTATATATATTACTATATCACACTGAGGAGAAGAGCAGCCATATTACTATATATATATTACTATATCACAGTGAGGAGAAGAGCGGCCATATTACTATATATATATTACTATATCACACTGAGGAGAAGAGCAGCCATATTACTATATATATTACTATATCACACTGAGGAGAAGAGCGGCCATATTACTATATATATTACTATATCACACTGAGGAGAAGGGTGGCCATATTACTATATATATATTACTATATCACACTGAGGAGAAGAGCAGCCATATTACTATATATATATTACTATATCACACTGAGGAGAAGAGCAGCCATATTACTATATATATATTACTATATCACACTGAGGAGAAGAGCGGCCATATTACTATATATATATTACTATATCACACTGAGGAGAAGAGCAGCCATATTACTATATATATATTACTATATCACACTGAGGAGAAGAGCAGCCATATTACTATATATATTACTATATCACACTGAGGAGAAGAGCAGCCATATTACTATATATATTACTATATCACACTGAGGAGAAGAGCGGCCATATTACTATATATATTACTATATCACACTGAGGAGAAGAGCAGCCATATTACTATATATATATTACTATATCACACTGAGGAGAAGAGCAGCCATATTACTATATATATTACTATATCACACTGAGGAGAAGAGCAGCCATATTACTATATATATTACTATATCACACTGAGGAGAAGAGCGGCCATATTACTATATATATTACTATATCACACTAAGGAGAAGAGCGGCCATATTACTATATATATTACTATATCACACTGAGGAGAAGAGCGGACATATTACTATATATATATATATTACTATATCACACTGAGGAGAAGGGCAGCCATATTACTATATATATATATATATTACTATATCACACTGAGGAGAAGAGCGGCCATATTACTATATATATTACTATATCACACTGAGGAGAAGAGCGGCCATATTACTATATATATATTACTATATCACACTGAGGAGAAGAGCGGCCATATTACTATATATATTACTATATCACACTGAGGAGAAGAGCAGCCATATTACTATATATATATATATATATTACTATATCACACTGAGGAGGGGGGGCGGCCATATTACTATATATATTACTATATCACACTGAGGAGAAGAGCGGCCATATTACTATATATATATATTACTATATCACACTGAGGAGAAGAGCGGCCATATTACTATATATATATTACCATATCACACTGAGGAGAAGAGCGGCCATATTACTATATATATATATATATATATATATATATATATATATTACTATATCACACTGAGGAGAAGAGCGGCCATATTACTATATATATATTACTATATCACACTGAGGAGAAGAGCGGCCATATTACTATATATATTACTATATCACACTGAGGAGGGGGGCGGCCATATTACTATATATATATTACTATATCACACTGAGGAGAAGAGCAGCCATATTACTATATATATATATTACTATATCACACTGAGGAGGGGGGCGGCCATATTACTATATATATATTACTATATCACACTGAGGAGAAGAGCGGCCATATTACTATATATATTACTATATCACACTGAGGAGGGGGGCGGCCATATTACTATATATATATATTACTATATCACACTGAGGAGAAGAGCGGCCATATTACTATATATATTACTATATCACACTGAGGAGAAGAGCGGCCATATTACTATATATATTACTATATCACACTGAGGAGGGGGGCGGCCATATTACTATATATATATTACTATATCACACTGAGGAGAAGAGCGGCCATATTACTATATATATTACTATATCACACTGAGGAGAGGGGCGGCCATATTACTATATATATATATTACTATATCACACTGAGGAGAAGAGCGGCCATATTACTATATATATTACTATATCACACTGAGGAGAAGAGCGGCCATATTACTATATATATTACTATATCACACTGAGGAGAGGGGCGGCCATATTACTATATATATATATTACTATATCACACTGAGGAGAAGAGCGGCCATATTACTATATATATTACTATATCACACTGAGGAGAAGAGCGGCCATATTACTATATATATTACTATATCACACTGAGGAGGGGGGCGGCCATATTACTATATATATATTACTATATCACACTGAGGAGAAGAGCGGCCATATTACTATATATATTACTATATCACACTGAGGAGAAGAGCGGCCATATTACTATATATATTACTATATCACACTGAGGTGAAGAGCGGCCATATTACTATTTATATTACTATATCACACTGAGGAGAAGAGCGGCCATATTACTATATATATATTACTATATCACACTGAGGTGAAGAGCGGCCATATTACTATATATATATTACTATATCACACTGAGGAGGGGGGCGGCCATATTACTATATATATATTACTATATCACACTGAGGAGAAGAGCGGCCATATTACTATATATATTACTATATCACACTGAGGAGGGGGGCGGCCATATTACTATATATTTATTACTATATCACACTGAGGTGAAGAGCGGCCATATTACTATATATATTACTATATCACACTGAGGAGGGGGGGCGGCCATATTACTATATATATATTATTATATCACACTGAGGAGAAGAGCGGCCATATTACTATATATATTACTATATCACACTGAGGAGGGGGGCGGCCATATTACTATATATATATTACTATATCACACTGAGGTGAAGAGCGGCCATATTACTATATATATTACTATATCACACTGAGGAGGGGGCGGCCATATTACTATATATATATTACTATATCACACTGAGGAGAAGAGCGGCCATATTACTATATATATTACTATATCACACTGAGGAGGGGGGCGGCCATATTACTATATATATATATTACTATATTACACTGAGGAGAAGAGCGGCCATATTACTATATATATTACTATATCACACTGAGGAGGGGGGCGGCCATATTACTATATATATATTACTATATCACACTGAGGAGAAGAGCGGCCATATTACTATATATATTACTATATCACACTGAGGAGGGGGGCGGCCATATTACTATATATATATTACTATATCACACTGAGGAGAAGAGAGGCCATATTACTATATATATTACTATATCACACTGAGGAGGGGGGCGGCCATATTACTATATATATATTACTATATCACACTGAGGTGAAGAGCGGCCATATTACTATATATATTACTATATCACACTGAGGAGAAGAGCGGCCATATTACTATATATATATATTACTATATCACACTGAGGAGAAGAGCGGCCATATTACTATATATATTACTATATCACACTGAGGAGAAGAGTGGCCATATTACTATATATATTACTATATCACACTGAGGAGAAGAGCGGCCATATTACTATATATATATATTACTATATCACACTGAGGAGAAGAGCGGCCATATTACTATATATATATTACCATATCACACTGAGGAGAAGAGCGGCCATATTACTATATATATATATATATATTACTATATCACACTGAGGAGAAGAGCGGCCATATTACTATATATATTACTATATCACACTGAGGAGGGGGGCGGCCATACTACTACATATATATTACTGTATTGGGATTTGTAGTAAATGTCAGAAATGGCTGTTGTACATTTTGAGCCGTTTTGTTTCCACGTTTCGCCTGTCGTTCCACTTCTGCACACAGCGCTATTCCCGGTTCTTTATAGCTTTGTGGACTGAGGACAGCAGTGACGAGGATCAATAATAAAAGTATCTTCCAAAATACTAAATGACCAGTAATTGTGCACAGAGTATGGAGCGGTAGTGAAAGGGCGTCCCATGGTCCCCTATTGTCCTGTGCATACACGGAGGCCTATAAAGACCACTATACTCCAGGACACGGTTTTTGAGGCGGCTCGGAGGCGGATATATACGGCCATTCCTCGCTGTTTCTCTATGGCTCCTCCAGACTGCGGGACACAAGGCGGCACATGTTCGCCATTCCCGGGGCCTGTGGCTGTTTTTATAGTCCCTGTGCGGCCCCTCTGCGCAGGGTTTCTGTAGTTTCCTGCAGACAGAGCTTAAACATGAATGCCGCCGTACAGAGTAAATATACTGATTCCCTAAAACGCTCCCTGAAGACACCGTCACGCGTCTTCTGCGGAGCCGCGTCTGGCAGCTAGTTCTGCCAATTTTTTTTTAAATGCCCCAGAGACTGAGAAATAAGTCTTCTGATGCATCAGCGTGCGAGGCCCAGGAATCCATCCAGGAGGTGTTTACAGCACGGATTTCCATCACAGCACAGGCTGGCGGAGATAAGGAATGAACTAATCCCAGCCAAGATGTTTACTTGTCTCAGACCTGTTGGCTAATGATATCAGCAGCTGTGACAAGTGCCGGGCAAGATGCTCCACATGTAGCAATGCCTCACCGCCGCACTTCATCTCCTCTGATCTGATAATCTATAGAGAAATATGCTCACACTGTATACAATATAGAAAGAAATGTGCACAGGATGATATATCAGGCCCAACATCAGAACCTCCACTACTCGCTGCCTCATAGATGACTCTAGCTGTAAGGCAACTGGCATCAGCAGGAGCCCTCCCCACTACAGTATAACACCCGTGCTCTGTGTGCTCCTGTCTACTGAGTGGTGTACGGCCACAGTATAACACCCGTGCTCTGTGTGCTCCTGTCTACTGAGGGGTGTACGGCCACAGTATAACACCAGTGCTCTGTGTGCTCCTGTCTACTGAGGGGTGTACGGCCACAGTATAACACCAGTGCTCTGTGTGCTCCTGTCTACTGAGGGGTGTACGGCCACAGTATAACACCAGTGCTCTGTGTGCTCCTGTCTACTGAGGGGTGTACGGCCACAGTATAACACCCGTGCTCTGTGTGCTCCTGTCTACTGAGGGGTGTACGGCCACAGTATAACACCCGTGCTCTGTGTGCTCCTGTCTACTGAGGGGTGTACGGCCACAGTATAACACCTGCACTCTGTGTGCTCCTGTCTACTGAGGGGTGTACGGCCACAGTATAACACCAGTGCTCTGTGTGCTCCTGTCTACTGAGGGGTGTACAGCCAAAGTATAACACCCGTGCTCTGTGTGCTCCTGTCTACTGAGGGGTGTACGGCCACAGTATAACACCCGTGCTCTGTGTGCTCCTGTCTACTGAGGGGTGTACAACCACAGTATAACATCCGTGCTCTGTGCTCCTGTCTACTGAGGGGTGTACGGCTACAGTATAACACCCGTGCTCTGTGTGCTCCTGTCTACTGAGGGGTGTACGGCCACAGTATAACAACCGTGCTCTGTGTGCTCCTGTCTACTGAGGGGTGTACGGCCACAGTATAACACCCGTGCTCTGTGTGCTCCTGTCTACTGAGGGGTGTACGGCCACAGTATAACGCCCGTGCTCTGTGTGCTCCTGTCTACTGAGGGGTGTACGGCCACAGTATAACAACCGTGCTCTGTGTGCTCCTGTCTACTGAGGGGTGTATGGCCACAGTATAACACCCGTGCTCTGTGCTCCTGTCTACTGAGGGGTGTGCAGCCGCAGTATAACACCCGTACTCTGTGTGCTCCTGTCTACTGAGGGGTGTACGGCCACAGTATAACACCCGTGCTCTGTGTGCTCCTGTCTACTGAGGGGTGTACGGCCACAGTATAACAACCGTGCTCTGTGTGCTCCTGTCTACTGAGGGGTGTACGGCCACAGTATAACAACCGTGCTCTGTGTGCTCCTGTCTACTGAGGGGTGTACGGCCACAGTATAACGCCCGTGCTCTGTGTGCTCCTGTCTACTGAGGGGTGTACGGCCGCAGTATAACACCCGTGCTCTGTGTGCTCCTGTCTACTGAGGGGTGTACGGCCACAGTATAACACCCGTGCTCTGTGCTCCTGTCTACTGAGGGGTGTACGGCCACAGTATAACACCCGTGCTCTGTGCTCCTGTCTACTGAGGGGTGTACGGCCACAGTATAACACCCGTGCTCTGTGTGCTCCTGTCTACTGAGGGGTGTACGGCCACAGTATAACACGCCTACTCTGTGTGCTCCTGTCTACTGAGGGGTGTACGGCCACAGTATAACACCCGTGCTCTGTATGCTCCTGTCTACTGAGGGGTGTACGGCCACAGTATAACACCCGTGCTCTGTGCTCCTGTCTACTGAGGGGTGTACGGCCACAGTATAACACCCGTGCTCTGTGCTCCTGTCTACTGAGGGGTGTACGGCCACAGTATAACACCCGTGCTCTGTGTGCTCCTGTCTACTGAGGGGTGTACGGCCACAGTATAACACCCGTACTCTGTGTGCTCCTGTCTACTGAGGGGTGTACGGCCACAGTATAACACCCGTGCTCTGTGTGCTCCTGTCTACTGAGGGGTGTACGGCCACAGTATAACACCCGTGCTCTGTGTGCTCCTGTCTACTGAGGGGTGTACAGCTACAGTATAACACCCGTGCTCTGTGTGCTCCTGTCTACTGAGGGGTGTACGGCCACAGTATAACACCCGTGCTCTGTGTGCTCCTGTCTACTGAGGGGTGTACGGCCACAGTATAACACCCGTGCTCTGTGTGCTCCTGTCTACTGAGGGGTGTACGGCCACAGTATAACACCCGCGCTCTGCGCTCCTGTCTACTGAGGGGTGTACAGTCACAGTATAACACCCGTGCTCTGTGTGCTCCTGTCTACTGAGGGGTGTACAGTCACAGTATAACACCCGTACTCAGTGTTCCTGTCTACTGAGGGGTGTACGGCCACAGTATAACGCCCGTACTCTGTGTGCTCCTGTCTACTGAGGGGTGTACGGCCACAGTATAACACCCGCGCTCTGCGCTCCTGTCTACTGAGGGGTGTACAGTCACAGTATAACACCCGTACTCTGTGTGCTCCTGTCTACTGAGGGGTGTACGGCCACAGTATAACACCCGTGCTCTGTGTGCTCCTGTCTACTGAGGGGTGTACAGCCACAGTATAACACCCGTGCTCTGTGGTCCTGTCTACTGAGGGGTGTACGGCCACAGTATAACACCCGTGCTCTGTGTGCTCCTGTCTACTGAGGGGTGTACGGCCACAGTATAACACCCGTGCTCTGTGTGCTCCTGTCTACTGAGGGGTGTACGGCCACAGTATAACACCCGTGCTCTGTGGTCCTGTCTACTGAAGGGTGTAGGGCCACAGTATAACACCCGTACTCTGTGTGCTCCTGTCTACTGAGTGGTGTACGGCCACAGTATAACACCCGTGCTCTGTGTGCTCCTGTCTACTGAGGGGTGTACGGCCACAGTATAACACCCGTGCTCTGTGTGCTCCTGTCTACTGAGGGGTGTACGGCCACAGTATAACACCCGTGCTCTGTGTGCTCCTGTCTACTGAGGGGTGTACGGCCACAGTATAACACCCGTACTCTGTGCTCCTGTCTACTGAGGGGTGTACGGCCACAGTATAACACCCGTGCTCTGTGGTCCTGTCTACTGAGGGGTGTACGGCCACAGTATAACACCCGTACTCTGCGCTCCTGTCTACTGAGGGGTGTACGGCCACAGTATAACACCCGTACTCTGCGCTCCTGTCTACTGAGGGGTGTACGGCCACAGTATAACGCCCAAACTCTGTGTGCTCCTGTCTACTGAGGGGTGTACAGTCACAGTATAACACCCGTGCTCTGTGTGCTCCTGTCTACTGAGGGGTGTACAGCCACAGTATAACACCCGTACTCTGTGTGCTCCTGTCTACTGAGGGGTGTACAGCCACAGTATAACACCCGTGCTCTGTGCTCCTGTCTACTGAGGGGTGTACAGTCACAGTATAACACCCGTGCTCTCTGCTCCTGTCTACTGAGGGGTGTATGGCCGCAGTATAACACCCGTGCTCTGTGCTCCTGTCTACTGAGGGGTGTACAGCCACAGTATAACACCCGTGCTCTGTGCACCTGTCTACTGAGGGGTGTACAGTCACAGTATAACACCCGTGCTCTGTGTGCTCCTGTCTACTGAGGGGTGTACAGTCACAGTATAACACCCGTGCTCTGTGCTCCTGTCTACTGAGGGGTGTACAGTCACAGTATAACACCCGTGCTCTGTGCTCCTGTCTACTGAGGGGTGTACAGTCACAGTATAACACCCGTTCTCTGTGTGCTCCTGTCTACTGAGGGGTGTACAGCCACAGTATAACACCCGTGCTCTGTGCTCCTGTCTACTGAGGGGTGTACAGTCACAGTATAACACCCGTGCTCTCTGCTCCTGTCTACTGAGGGGTGTATGGCCGCAGTATAACACCCGTGCTCTGTGCTCCTGTCTACTGAGGGGTGTACAGCCACAGTATAACACCCGTGCTCTGTGCACCTGTCTACTGATGGGTGTACAGTCACAGTATAACACCCGTGCTCTGTGTGCTCCTGTCTACTGAGGGGTGTACAGTCACAGTATAACACCCGTGCTCTGTGCTCCTGTCTACTGAGGGGTGTACAGTCACAGTATAACACCCGTGCTCTGTGTGCTCCTGTCTACTGGGGGGTGTACGGCCACAGTATAACACCCGTGCTCTGTGTGCTCCTGTCTACTGAGGGGTGTACGGCCACAGTATAACACCCGTGCTCTGTGTGCTCCTGTCTACTGAGGGGTGTATGGCCACAGTATAACACCCGTGCTCTGTGTGCTCCTGTCTACTGAGGGGTGTACGGCCACAGTATAACACCCGTGCTCTGTGTGCTCCTGTCTACTGAGGGGTGTACAGCCACAGTATAACACCCGTGCTCTGTGTGCTCCTGTCTACTGAGGGGTGTACAGCCACAGTATAACACCCGTGCTCTGTGTGCTCCTGTCTACTGAGGGGTGTACGGCCACAGTATAACGCCCGTACTCTGTGTGCTCATGTCTACTGAGGGGTGTACGGCCGCAGTATAACACCCGTGCTCTGTGTGCTCCTGTCTACTGAGGGGTGTACAGCCACAGTATAACACCCGTGCTCTGTGTGCTCCTGTCTAATGAGGGGTGTATGGCCGCAGTATAACTCCCGTGCTCTGTGTGCTCCTGTCTACTGAGGGGTGTACGGCCACAGTATAACGCCCGTACTCTGTGTGCTCCTGTCTACTGAGGGGTGTACGGCCACAGTATAACGCCCGTGCTCTGTGTGCTCCTGTCTACTGAGGGGTGTACGGCCGCAGTATAACACCCGTGCTCTGTGTGCTCCTGTCTACTGAGGGGTGTACGGCCACAGTATAACACCTGTACTCTGTGCTCCTGTCTACTGAGGGGTGTACGGCCACAGTATAACACCCGTGCTCTGTGTGCTCCTGTCTACTGAGGGGTGTATGGCCGCAGTATAACGCCCGTGCTCTGTGTGCTCCTGTCTACTGAGGGGTGTACGGCCACAGTATAACGCCCGTACTCTGTGTGCTCCTGTCTACTGAGGGGTGTACGGCCACAGTATAACGCCCGTGCTCTGTGTGCTCCTGTCTACTGAGGGGTGTACGGCCGCAGTATAACACCCGTGCTCTGTGTGCTCCTGTCTACTGAGGGGTGTACGGCCACAGTATAACACCTGTACTCTGTGCTCCTGTCTACTGAGGGGTGTACGGCCACAGTATAACGCCCGTGCTCTGTGTGCTCCTGTCTACTGAGGGGTGTACGGCCACAGTATAACGCCCGTGCTCTGTGTGCTCCTGTCTACTGAGGGGTGTACGGCCACAGTATAACGCCCGTGCTCTGTGTGCTCCTGTCTACTGAGTGGTGTACGGCCACAGTATAACGGCCGTGCTCTGTGTGCTCCTGTCTACTGAGGGGTGTACGGCCACAGTATAACGCCCGCACTCTGTGTGCTCCTGTCTACTGAGGGGTGTACGGCCACAGTAAAACACCCGTACTCTGTGCGCTCCTGTCTACTGAGGGGTGTACGGCCACAGTATAACGCCCGTACTCTGTGTGCTCCTGTCTACTGAGTGGTGTACGGCCACAGTATAACGCCCGTACTCTGTGTGCTCCTGTCTACTGAGGGGTGTACGGCCACAGTATAACGCCCGTACTCTGTGTGCTCCTGTCTACTGAGGGTTGTACGGCCGCAGTATAACACCCGTGCTCTGTGTGCTCCTGTCTACTGAGGGGTGTATGGCCGCAGTATAACACCCGTGCTCTGTGTGCTCCTGTCTACTAAGGGGTGTACAGCCACAGTATAACACCCGTGCTCTGTGTGCTCCTGTCTACTGAGGGGTGTAGGGCCACAGTATAACACCCGTGCTCTGTGTGCTCCTGTCTACTGAGCGGTGTACGGCTACAGTATAACACCCGTACTCTGTGTGCTCCTGTCTAATGAGGGGTGTATGGCCACAGTATAACACCCGTGCTCTGTGTGCTCCTGTCTACTGAGGGGTGTACGGCCACAGTATAACACCCGTGCTCTGTGTGCTCCTGTCTACTGAGGGGTGTACGGCCACAGTAAAACACCCGTGCTCTGTGTGCTCCTGTCTACTGAGGGGTGTACAGCCACAGTATAACACCCGTACTCTGTGTGCTCCTGTCTACTGAGGGGTGTACGGCCACAGTATAACGCCCGTGCTCTGTGTGCTCCTGTCTACTGAGGGGTGTACGGCCACAGTATAATGCCCGTGCTCTGTGTGCTCCTGTCTACTGAGGGGTGTACGGCCGCAGTATAACACCCGTGCTCTGTGTGCTCCTGTCTACTGAGGGGTGTATGGCCGCAGTATAACGCCCGTGCTCTGTGTGCTCCTGTCTACTGAGGGGTGTACGGCCACAGTATAACGCCCGTACTCTGTGTGCTCCTGTCTACTGAGGGGTGTACGGCCACAGTATAACGCCTGTGCTCTGTGTGCTCCTGTCTACTGAGGGGTGTACGGCCGCAGTATAACACCCGTGCTCTGTGTGCTCCTGTCTACTGAGGGGTGTACGGCCACAGTATAACGCCCGTACTCTGTGTGCTCCTGTCTACTGAGGGTTGTACGGCCGCAGTATAACACCCGTGCTCTGTGTGCTCCTGTCTACTGAGGGGTGTATGGCCGCAGTATAACACCCGTGCTCTGTGTGCTCCTGTCTACTAAGGGGTGTACAGCCACAGTATAACACCCGTGCTCTGTGTGCTCCTGTCTACTGAGGGGTGTAGGGCCACAGTATAACACCCGTGCTCTGTGTGCTCCTGTCTACTGAGCGGTGTACGGCTACAGTATAACACCCGTACTCTGTGTGCTCCTGTCTAATGAGGGGTGTATGGCCACAGTATAACACCCGTGCTCTGTGTGCTCCTGTCTACTGAGGGGTGTACGGCCACAGTATAACACCCGTGCTCTGTGTGCTCCTGTCTACTGAGGGGTGTACGGCCACAGTAAAACACCCGTGCTCTGTGTGCTCCTGTCTACTGAGGGGTGTACAGCCACAGTATAACACCCGTACTCTGTGTGCTCCTGTCTACTGAGGGGTGTACGGCCACAGTATAACGCCCGTGCTCTGTGTGCTCCTGTCTACTGAGGGGTGTACGGCCACAGTATAATGCCCGTGCTCTGTGTGCTCCTGTCTACTGAGGGGTGTACGGCCGCAGTATAACACCCGTGCTCTGTGTGCTCCTGTCTACTGAGGGGTGTATGGCCGCAGTATAACGCCCGTGCTCTGTGTGCTCCTGTCTACTGAGGGGTGTACGGCCACAGTATAACGCCCGTACTCTGTGTGCTCCTGTCTACTGAGGGGTGTACGGCCACAGTATAACGCCTGTGCTCTGTGTGCTCCTGTCTACTGAGGGGTGTACGGCCGCAGTATAACACCCGTGCTCTGTGTGCTCCTGTCTACTGAGGGGTGTACGGCCACAGTATAACACCTTTACTCTGTGTTCCTGTCTACTGAGGGGTGTACGGCCACAGTATAACGCCCGTGCTCTGTGTGCTCCTGTCTACTGAGGGGTGTACGGCCACAGTATAACGCCCGTGCTCTGTGTGCTCCTGTCTACTGAGGGGTGTACGGCCACAGTATAACGCCCGTGCTCTGTGTGCTCCTGTCTACTGAGGGGTGTACGGCCGCAGTATAACACCCGTGCTCTGTGTGCTCCTGTCTACTGAGGGGTGTATGGCCACAGTATAACACCCGCGCTCTGTGTGCTCCTGTCTACTGAGGGGTGTACGGCCACAGTATAACGCCCGTGCTCTGTGTGCTCCTGTCTACTGAGGGGTGTACGGCCACAGTATAACGCCCGTGCTCTGTGTGCTCCTGTCTACTGAGGGGTGTACGGCCACAGTATAACGCCCGTGCTCTGTGTGCTCCTGTCTACTGAGGGGTGTACGGCCACAGTATAAAGCCCGTGCTCTGTGTGCTCCTGTCTACTGAGGGGTGTACGGCCACAGTATAACGCCCGTGCTCTGTGTGCTCCTGTCTACTGAGTGGTGTACGGCCACAGTATAACGGCCGTGCTCTGTGTGCTCCTGTCTACTGAGGGGTGTATGGCCACAGTATAACACCCGCGCTCTGTGTGCTCCTGTCTACTGAGGGGTGTACGGCCACAGTATAATCCCCGCACTCTGTGTGCTCCTGTCTACTGAGGGGTGTACGGCCACAGTATAACACCCGTACTCTGTGCGCTCCTGTCTACTGAGGGGTGTACGGCCACAGTATAACGCCCGTACTCTGTGTGCTCCTAACTACTGAGTGGTGTACGGCCTCAGTATAACGCCCGTACTCTGTGTGCTCCTGTCTACTGAGGGGTGTACGGCCACAGTATAACGCCCGTACTCTGTGTGCTCCTGTCTACTGAGGGGTGTACGGCCGCAGTATAACACCCGTGCTCTGTGTGCTCCTGTCTACTGAGGGGTGTATGGCCGCAGTATAACACCCGTGCTCTGTGTGCTCCTGTCTACTGAGGGGTGTACAGCCACAGTATAACACCCGTGCTCTGTGTGCTCCTGTCTACTGAGGGGTGTACGGCCACAGTATAACACCCGTGCTCTGTGTGCTCCTGTCTACTGAGCGGTGTACGGCCACAGTATTACACCCGTACTCTGTGTGCTCCTGTCTAATGAGGGGTGTACGGCCACAGTATAACACCCGTGCTCTGTGTGCTCCTGTCTACTGAGGGGTGTACGGCCACAGTATAACACCCGTACTCTGTGTGCTCCTGTCTACTGAGGGGTGTACAGCCACAGTATAACACCCGTACTCTGTGTGCTCCTGTCTACTGAGCGGTGTACGGCCACAGTATAACACCCGTGCTCTGTGTGCTCCTGTCTACTGAGGGGTGTACAGTCACAGTATAACACCCGTGCTCTGTGTGCTCCTGTGTACTGAGTGGTGTACAGCCACAGTATAACACCCAAACTCTGTGTGCTCCTGTCTACTGAGTGGTGTACGGCCACAGTATAACACCCGTACTCTGTGCTCCTGTCCACTGAGGGGTGTACAGCCACAGTATAACGCCCGTGCTCTGTGCGCTCCTGTCTACTGAGGGGTGTACGGCCACAGTATAACACCCGTGCTCTGTGCTCCTGTCTACTGAGGGGTGTACGGCCACAGTATAACGCCCGTACTCTGTGTGCTCCTGTCTACTGAAGGGTGTACGGCCACAGTATAACACCCGTACTCTGTGTGCTCCTGTCTACTGAGCGGTGTACGGCCACAGTATAACACCCGTACTCTGTGTGCTCCTGTCTAATGAGGGGTGTACGGCCACAGTATAACACCCGTGCTCTGTGTGCTCCTGTCTACTGAGGGGTGTACGGCCACAGTATAACACCCGTACTCTGTGTGCTCCTGTCTACTGAGGGGTGTATGGCCACAGTATAACACCCGTGCTCTGTGTGCTCCTGTCTACTGAGGGGTGTACAGCCACAGTATAACACCCGTACTCTGTGTGCTCCTGTCTACTGAGCGGTGTACGGCCACAGTATAACACCCGTGCTCTGTGTGCTCCTGTCTACTGAGGGGTGTACAGTCACAGTATAACACCCGTGCTCTGTGTGCTCCTGTCTACTGAGTGGTGTACGGCCACAGTATAACACCCGTACTCTGTGCTCCTGTCCACTGAGGGGTGTACAGCCACAGTATAACACCCGTACTCTGTGTGCTCCTGTCTACTGAGGGGTGTACGGCCACAGTATAACGCCCGTACTCTGTGTGCTCCTGTCTACTGAGGGGTGTACGGCCGCAGTATAACACCCGTACTCTGTGTGCTCCTGTCTACTGAGGGGTGTACGGCCGCAGTATAACACCTGTACTCTGTGCTCCTGTCTACTGAGGGGTGTACGGCCACAGTATAACACCCGTACTCTGTGTGCTCCTGTCTACTGAGTGGTGTACGGCCACAGTATAACACCCGTGCTCTGTGCTCCTGTCTACTGAGGGGTGTACGGCCGCAGTATAACACCTGTACTCTGTGCTCCTGTCTACTGAGGGGTGTACGGCCACAGTATAACACCCGTGCTCTGTGTGCTCCTGTCTACTTAGTGGTGTACGGCCACAGTATAACACCCGTGCTCTGTGTGCTCCTGTCTACTGAGGGGTGTATGGCCGCAGTATAACACCTGTACTCTGTGTGCTCCTGTCTACTGAGGGGTGTACGGCCGCAGTATAACACCTGTACTCTGTGCTCCTGTCTACTGAGGGGTGTACGGCCACAGTATAACACCCGTGCTCTGTGTGCTCCTGTCTACTGAGTGGTGTACGGCCACAGTATAACACCCGTGCTCTGTGTGCTCCTGTCTACTGAGGGGTGTATGGCCACAGTATAACACCTGTACTCTGTGCTCCTGTCTACTGAGTGGTGTACAGCCACAGTATAACACCCAAACTCTGTGTGCTCCTGTCTACTGAGGGGTGTACGGCCACAGTATAACACCCGTGCTCTGTGTGCTCCTGTCTACTGAGTGGTGTACGGCCACAGTATAACACCCGTACTCTGTGCTCCTGTCCACTGAGGGGTGTACAGCCACAGTATAACACCCGTACTCTGTGTGCTCCTGTCTACTGAGGGGTGTACGGCCACAGTATAACACCCGTACTCTGTGTGCTCCTGTCTACTGAGGGGTGTACGGCCGCAGTATAACACCTGTACTCTGTGCTCCTGTCTACTGAGGGGTGTACGGCCACAGTATAACACCCGTACTCTGTGTGCTCCTGTCTACTGAGTGGTGTACGGCCACAGTATAACACCCGTGCTCTGTGTGCTCCTGTCTACTGAGGGGTGTATGGCCGCAGTATAACACCTGTACTCTGTGCTCCTGTCTACTGAGTGGTGTACAGCCACAGTATAACACCCAAACTCTGTGTGCTCCTGTCTACTGAGGGGTGTACGGCCACAGTATAACACCCGTGCTCTGTGTGCTCCTGTCTACTGAGTGGTGTACGGCCACAGTATAACACCCGTACTCTGTGCTCCTGTCCACTGAGGGGTGTACAGCCACAGTATAACACCCGTACTCTGTGTGCTACTGTCTACTGAGGGGTGTACGGCCACAGTATAACACCCGTACTCTGTGTGCTCCTGTCTACTGAGGGGTGTACGGCCGCAGTATAACACCTGTACTCTGTGCTCCTGTCTACTGAGGGGTGTACGGCCACAGTATAACACCCTTACTCTGTGTGCTCCTGTCTACTGAGGGGTGTACGGCCACAGTATAACACCCGTACTCTGTGTGCTCCTGTCTACTGAGTGGTGTACGGCCACAGTATAACACCCGTACTCTGTGTTCCTGTCTACTGAGGGGTGTACGGCCACAGTATAACACCCGTGCTCTGTGTGCTCCTGTCTACTGAGGGGTGTACGGCCACAGTATAACACCCGTACTCTGTGTGCTCCTGTCTACTGAGTGGTGTACGGCCACAGTATAACACCCGTACTCTGTGTGCTCCTGTCTACTGAGGGGTGTACGGCCACAGTATAACACCCGTACTCTGTGTGCTCCTGTCTACTGAGCGGTGTATGGCCACAGTATAACGCCCGTGCTCTGTGTGCTCCTGTCTACTGAGGGGTGTACGGCCACAGTATAACACCCGCGCTCTGTGTGCTCCTGTCTACTGAGGGGTGTACGGCCACAGTATAACGCCCGCACTCTGTGTGCTCCTGTCTACTGAAGGGTGTAGGGCCACAGTATAACACCCGTACTCTGTGCGCTCCTGTCTACTGAGGGGTGTACGGCCACAGTATAACGCCCTTACTCTGTGTGCTCCTGTCTACTGAGTGGTGTACGGCCGCAGTATAACACCTGTACTCTGTGCTCCTGTCTACTGAGGGGTGTACGGCCACAGTATAACACCCGTACTCTGTGTGCTCCTGTCTACTGAGTGGTGTACGGCCACAGTATAACACCCGTACTCTGTGTTCCTGTCTACTGAGGGGTGTACTGCCACAGTATAACACCCGTGCTCTGTGTGCTCCTGTCTACTGAGGGGTGTACGGCCACAGTATAACACCCGTATTCTGTGTGCTCCTGTCTACTGAGTGGTGTACGGCCACAGTATAACACCCGTACTCTGTGTGCTCCTGTCTACTGAGGGGTGTACGGCCACAGTATAACACCCGTACTCTGTGTGCTCCTGTCTACTGAGCGGTGTATGGCCACAGTATAACGCCCGTGCTCTGTGTGCTCCTGTCTACTGAGGGGTGTACGGCCACAGTATAACACCCGCGCTCTGTGTGCTCCTGTCTACTGAGGGGTGTACGGCCACAGTATAACGCCCGCACTCTGTGTGCTCCTGTCTACTGAAGGGTGTAGGGCCACAGTATAACACCCGTACTCTGTGCGCTCCTGTCTACTGAGGGGTGTACGGCCACAGTATAACGCCCTTACTCTGTGTGCTCCTGTCTACTGAGTGGTGTACGGCCACAGTATAACGCCCGTACTCTGTGTGCTCCTGTCTACTGAGGGGTGTACGGCCACAGTATAATGCTCGTACTCTGTGTGCTCCTGTCTACTGAGGGGTGTAGGGCCACAGTATAACACCCGTACTCTGTGCGCTCCTGTCTACTGAGGGGTGTACGGCCACAGTATAACGCCCTTACTCTGTGTGCTCCTGTCTACTGAGTGGTGTACGGCCGCAGTATAACACCTGTACTCTGTGCTCCTGTCTACTGAGGGGTGTACGGCCACAGTATAACACCCGTACTCTGTGTGCTCCTGTCTACTGAGTGGTGTACGGCCACAGTATAACACCCGTACTCTGTGTTCCTGTCTACTGAGGGGTGTACTGCCACAGTATAACACCCGTGCTCTGTGTGCTCCTGTCTACTGAGGGGTGTACGGCCACAGTATAACACCCGTATTCTGTGTGCTCCTGTCTACTGAGTGGTGTACGGCCACAGTATAACACCCGTACTCTGTGTGCTCCTGTCTACTGAGGGGTGTACGGCCACAGTATAACACCCGTACTCTGTGTGCTCCTGTCTACTGAGCGGTGTATGGCCACAGTATAACGCCCGTGCTCTGTGTGCTCCTGTCTACTGAGGGGTGTACGGCCACAGTATAACACCCGCGCTCTGTGTGCTCCTGTCTACTGAGGGGTGTACGGCCACAGTATAACGCCCGCACTCTGTGTGCTCCTGTCTACTGAAGGGTGTAGGGCCACAGTATAACACCCGTACTCTGTGCGCTCCTGTCTACTGAGGGGTGTACGGCCACAGTATAACGCCCTTACTCTGTGTGCTCCTGTCTACTGAGTGGTGTACGGCCACAGTATAACGCCCGTACTCTGTGTGCTCCTGTCTACTGAGGGGTGTACGGCCACAGTATAATGCTCGTACTCTGTGTGCTCCTGTCTACTGAGGGGTGTACGGCCACAGTATAACACCCGTACTCTGTGCGCTCCTGTCTACTGAGGGGTGTACGGCCACAGTATAACGCCCTTACTCTGTGTGCTCCTGTCTACTGAGTGGTGTACGGCCACAGTATAACGCCCGTACTCTGTGTGCTCCTGTCTACTGAGGGGTGTACGGCCACAGTATAATGCTCGTACTCTGTGTGCTCCTGTCTACTGAGGGGTGTACGGCCACAGTATAACACCCGTGCTCTGTGTGCTCCTGTCTACTGAGGGGTGTACGGCCACAGTATAACACCCGTGCTCTGTGTGCTCCTGTCTACTGAGGGGTGTATGGCCGCAGTATAACACCCGTGCTCTGTGTGCTCCTGTCTACTGAGGGGTGTACAGCCACAGTATAACACCCGTGCTCTGTGTGCTCCTGTCTACTGAGGGGTGTACGGCCACAGTATAACACCCGTACTCTGTGTGCTCCTGTCTACTGAGCGGTGTACGGCCACAGTATAACACCCGTGCTCTGTGTGCTCCTGTCTACTGAGGGGTGTACGGCCACAGTATAACACCCTTGCTCTGTGTGCTCCTGTCTACTGAGGGGTGTACGGCCACAGTATAACACCCGTGCTCTGTGTGGTCCTGTCTACTGAGCGGTGTACGGCCACAGTATAACACCCGTGCTCTATGCTCCTGTCTACTGAGGGGTGTACGGCCACAGTATAACACCCGTACTCTGTGTGCTCCTGTCTACTGAGGGGTGTACAGCCACAGTATAACACCCGTACTCTGCGCTCCTGTCTACTGAGTGGTGTACGGCCACAGTATAACACCCGTACTCTGTGTGCTCCTGTCTACTGAGGGGTGTACAGCCACAGTATAACACCCGTACTCTGTGTGCTCCTGTCTACTGAGCGGTGTACGGCCACAGTATAACACCCGTGCTCTGTGTGCTCCTGTCTACTGAGGGGTGTACAGTCACAGTATAACACCCGTGCTCTGTGTGCTCCTGTGTACTGAGTGGTGTACAGCCACAGTATAACGCCCGTGCTCTGTGTGCTCATGTCTACTGAGGGGTGTACGGCCGCAGTATAACACCCGTACTCTGTGTGCTTCTGTCTACTGAGGGGTGTACGGCCACAGTATAACACCCAAACTCTGTGTGCTCCTGTCTACTGAGTGGTGTACGGCCACAGTATAACACCCGCGCTCTGTGTGCTCCTGTCTACTGAGGGGTGTCCGGCCACAGTATAACACCTGTACTCTGTGCTCCTGTCTACTGAGGGGTGTACAGCCACAGTATAACACCCGTACTCTGTGCTCCTGTCTACTGAGGGGTGTACGGCCACAGTATAACACCCGTGCTCTGCGCTCCTGTCTACTGAGGGGTGTACGGCCACAGTATAACACCCGTACTCTGTGTGCTCCTGTCTACTGAGGGGTGTGCAGCCGCAGTATAACACCCGTGCTCTGTGCTCCTGTCTACTGAGGGGTGTACGGCCACAGTATAACACCCGTGCTCTGTGTGCTCCTGTCTACTGAGGGGTGTACGGCCACAGTATAACACCCGTGCTCTGTGTGCTCCTGTCTACTGAGGGGTGTACGGCCACAGTATAACACCCGTACTCTGTGTGCTCCTGTCTACTGAGGGGTGTACGGCCACAGTATAACACCCGTGCTCTGTGTGCTCCTGTCTACTGAGGGGTGTACGGCCACAGTATAACACCCGTACTCTGTGTGCTCCTGTCTACTGTGTGGTGCGCAGCCACAGTATAACACCCGTGCTCTGTGTGCTCCTGTCTACTGAGGGGTGTACGGCCACAGTATAACACCCGTACTCTGTGTGCTCCTGTCTACTGAGTGGTGCGCAGCCACAGTATAACACCCGTGCTCTGTGTGCTCCTGTCTACTGAGTGGTGCGCAGTCACAGTATAAAACCCGTGCTCTGTGTGCTCCTGTCTACTGAGGGGTGTGCAGCCGCAGTATAACACCCGTGCTCTGCGCTCCTGTCTACTGAGGGGTGTACGGCCACAGTATAACACCTGTACTCTGTGTGCTCCTGTCTACTGAGGGGTGTACGGCCACAGTATAACACCCGTGCTCTGTGTGCTCCTGTCTACTGAGGGGTGTGCAGCCGCAGTATAACACCCATGCTCTGTGCTCCTGTCTACTGAGGGGTGTGCAGCCGCAGTATAACACCCGTGCTCTGTGCTCCTGTCTACTGAGGGGTGTACGGCCACAGTATAACACCCGTGCTCTGTGTGCTCCTGTCTACTGAGGGGTGTACGGCCACAGTATAACGCCCGTGCTCTGTGTGCTCCTGTCTACTGAGGGGTGTACGGCCACAGTATAACGCCCGTACTCTGTGCTCCTGTCTACTGAGGGGTGTACGGCCACAGTATAACACCCGTACTCTGTGTGCTCCTGTCTACTGAGCGGTGTATGGCCACAGTATAACACCCGTGCTCTGTGTGCTCCTGTCTACTGAGGGGTGTACGGCCACAGTATAACACCCGTGCTCTGTGCTCCTGTCTACTGAGGGGTGTACGGCCACAGTATAACGCCCGTGCTCTGTGCTCCTGTCTACTGAGGGGTGTACGGCCACAGTATAACACCCGTGCTCTGTGTGCTCCTGTCTACTGAGTGGTGTACGGCCACAGTATAACACCCGTGCTCTGTGCTCCTGTCTACTGAGGGATGTACGGCCACAGTATAACGCCCGTACTCTGTGTGCTCCTGTCTACTGAGGGGTGTACGGCCACAGTATAACACCCGTACTCTGTGTGCTCCTGTCTACTGAGGGGTGTACGGCCACAGTATAACACCCGTGCTCTGTGTGCTCCTGTCTACTGAGGGGTGTACGGCCGCAGTATAACACCCGTACTCTGTGTGCTCCTGTCTACTGAGGGGTGTACGGCCACAGTATAACACCCGTGCTCTGTGTGCTCCTGTCTACTGAGGGGTGTACGGTGTGAGACTGTGACCGGGGTTATCTATGACGGCCGGTATGTCTCGCCCCGGTTGTGCTCACTCCATGATAGAAAGCAACTCCACTCCGGGGTTAATGCTGTTTCCCTACAGGCTTCAGGAAGGGTTAAAAGGAAACAGGAACGAGGGCAGGTGTGCCGGGTGTGAGGGAGTGATCACAACTCCCTGAGTCTCTGCTGGAGGTACATGTATATGGCTGTGGATTTTTGTTTGGACATTAAACACCGTGTGCTGTGAACCTTGATGCCTGGATCTCGTGTCTTCTGCTGCGCAGCCGACCGCGCTACCTCACATATGGTGGAGAATGCGGGCATGCCAGCCCGGTGAGGTGTAACTTCCTTTTCTGGTGATCCGGTAGCACATGTCCTGGATTCAAGCAGCTATACTACGGCCCAAACCCAGCGACGCCATGGAGGACATACTAAGGCATTTGGCTCAGGCTAATGCACAACAACAAGAGGCTAATGCACAGCAACAACAGGTGAATACCCACCTGCTCCAGACGTTGGAGCAACAGCAGCAACAGCACCAGCAATCCTTGAAATTGCAGGAAAAAAGGCACCAAGAACAGATGGTTCTCCTGGCCAAGTCAATCCGTGCCGGACCGGCAGCAACAACCCCGGGACCGGGTGACGACAGCAGCGTCCGGAAAGCGGTGAGACAAGCGTTGCAAAAGATGACCCCGGGGGATGATGTGGAAGCGTTCCTGGCAGTGTTTGAGCGGGTGGCCGAGCGGGAAAAGCTGCCGACCCCCCAGTGGGCTGAGGTATTGTCGCCCTATCTGACAGGGGAACCCCAAAAAGCGTACCTGGACCTCGGTACCGAGGACGCCATTGACTATGTGACCCTGAAAGCCGAAATACTGGCTCGGTTGGGGGTGAATACCTATGTACGGGCTCAGCGGGTTAATCAGTGGTTCTATGAGGAAGCCAAACCCGTACGCTCCCAGGCCTATGACTTATTACATCTTGTAAAAAAGTGGTTGCAGCCTGACACTCTGAGCCCGGCGCAAATGGTGGAAAGGGTAGTAGTGGATCGTTTTGTGCGCACTTTACCCGTCACCGTTCAACGGTGGGTAGGACAGGGTGACCCGAGTACCCTGGACCAATTAGTGTCCCTGGTAGAGCGGCATGTGGCTACGCAGGACTTGATACGGGACACTGAGACTTTGCGTACCGCCCGTCGGTCCGGCCCCTCCAAGCCTAGGGCCAAGGACCCACCACCGACACCGGTACAGGAGTCCGCTACCATCCCGGCTGAGGCCGCGCCCGCCGTTCCTGAGGTCCGGAAGGCCATGTACCCTAAACGACAACTTGTCAAGGGGGTTTCCTTCCCTATTAGATGTTGGCGGTGCCAGCGGGTGGGACATATGGAAGCCCAGTGTCCCCTGACCACGGAGCCCATGGATTGTGGAGTTACCCGGCGGGGTTCAATGTATGCTCAGGTGGTGTGTACCGCTGACCTGGTTCCCCCAGAGACTGAGCCCCACTTGTGCCAAATACAGGTGAATGGATGTCCGGTTACAGGATTGTTGGATTCCGGAAGCTTAGTGACCCTTGTGCGATCCACCTTGAGGGCTAAAGTAAAGGCCACAGGACGTACCGTGGGGGTGGTTTGCATACATGGGGACCGCCGAGACTATCCCACGGGGATTGTCACCATCACAGCACCTTGCGGTCAGGTGCAACATGAGGTGGGACTGCTTAACACTCTTCCTTATGACGTGATCCTAGGACGGGATCTGCCCTATTTTTGGACTTTATGGAAGGGAACCCCTAGGTCCCCTCCGATATTGGTCAGTCCGGGGCCTGAGCCCTACAATCCTGAATCCGGGACACCTGCCGTAGGGGTCCCCATGATAGGGACAGAATGTGAACCCGATAGGTCGCCCCTAGAGGTATTGGCAGGAGAGGCTGAGACGGTCGAGCCCATCCCGGACTTGGAGGCATCCCCGGATGCGTTTGGGACAGCCCAACTCCAGGACCCTACGTTAATACATGCCCGGAATAGGGTGTTAGTAATTGACGGGGTGGCCCAGCTGCCCGGTGCCCAGGTAAGGTACCCCCATTTCGCTCTTAAACAGGATTTACTCTACCGGGTAGATGAAATACGGGGCGTGGGGGTGGAGCAGTTGGTGGTGCCCCAGCCGTATCGCCGGCGGGTCCTCGACTTGGCTCATAAACATCTGATGAGTGGCCACCTAGGGGTCAAGAAAACGCAGGAGCGAATATTGCAAAGGTTCTATTGGCCCGGGGTCTTTGGGGAGGTAAAACGGTTCTGCGAAACCTGCCCGGAGTGTCAGCTTACCGCACCACTGGCCCACTTTCGCAGTCCGTTGGTGCCGTTACCCATTATAGAAGTCCCTTTTGAACGGATAGGGATGGATCTGGTGGGGCCCCTCGTAAAGTCTGCTCGAGGGCACCAACACATCCTAGTGATCGTTGACTATGCCACCCGGTATCCAGAGGCGATACCTCTCAGACATACTGCGGCGAAGCTTATAGCTCGGGAGTTGTTTTCTGTGTTCTGCCGGGTGGGGTTGCCCAAGGAGATCCTTACGGATCAGGGGACCCCATTCATGTCTAAAGTGACCAAAGAACTATGCCGGCTACTCCAGATCAAGCAGTTGCGTACGTCTGTGTATCATCCTCAGACGGATGGGTTAGTAGAACGATTCAATAAAACCCTGAAAACCATGCTAAAAAGGGTGATCTCCAAAGACGGGAAAGACTGGGATATGATGCTTCCCTATTTGATGTTTGCCATCCGAGAGGTGCCACAGGCATCCACGGGGTTTTCGCCTTTTGAATTGTTATACGGGCGACATCCCCGGGGATTGTTGGACCTGGCAAAGGAAACATGGGAGCAAGAGCCCACCCCCCATAAAAGTGTGATTGAACACATTTTAGGAATGCAGAACCGCATAAGCGCGGTCATGCCAATTGTGAAGGAGCATTTACAGGAGGCTCAGGCCGCGCAAAGCGGCCGCTACAATAGACAAGCCACCGTGCGGACCTTTAAACCCGGGGATCGGGTGTTGGTATTAATCCCCACGGCGGAGAGTAAATTCCTGGCTCAGTGGCAAGGCCCCTACGAGATAAAGGAAAAAGTCGGGGTGGTCAACTATAAAGTATTGCAGCCCGGTAGGCGGAAACCTGAACAAATATACCATGTCAACCTATTAAAACCGTGGCAGGAACGGGAAAGCCTGATGGTTGAGTTTCCCCCATCTCCCTCCTCTTCGGGTCGTCCACTCCCGGCTTCAGCGACCTCCGGAGAGGACGAACCGGAAGTAAGGATCGGAGAAGCCCTCACCAAGCAACAGAGGCGAGAGGCCAGACGGCTGGTTCAGCAGAACCCCGATGTCTTCTCCGAGTTGCCGGGTAGGACCAGTCTAATACGACATGACATTGTCACCGAGCCCCACCTGAAGGTACGCCTGAAGTCATACCGCGTGCCGGAGGCTCGAAGACAAGCCATATCAGAAGAAGTGAAGACAATGCTACGCCTGGGGGTCATCGAAAAATCCCGGAGTGAATGGGCTAGTCCGATTGTCCTAATACCAAAACCCGATGGCTCCTTAAGGTTCTGCAATGACTTCCGGAGATTGAACGAAATATCCAAGTTCGATCTCTACCCCATGCCCCGGGTGGATGAGCTGATTGATAGGCTGGGACAGGCGCGATATTTTACCACGCTCGACCTGACCAAGGGGTACTGGCAGGTGCCACTGACGGAGTCCGCCAAGGAGAAAACCGCTTTTGTTACGCCGGAGGGTCTCTTCCACTATGTTGTCTTGCCTTTTGGGTTACATGGCGCTCCGGCCACGTTCCAGATGTTGATGGACTTGGTGCTGGAACCCCACCAGGCGTATGCATCAGCGTACCTTGATGACATCATTATTTACAGCTCCGATTGGCAGACCCACTTGGAACAGGTACAAGCGGTGGTGGACGCGCTTCGAACAGCCGGATTGACAGCCAATCCCAAGAAATGTGCGTTGGGACTCACGGAAGCCCGCTACTTGGGCTACGTGATAGGCCAAGGAGTGATTAAGCCCCAAATTAACAAGGTTGAGGCGATCCAGAAGTGGCCTAGACCCCTGACCACGAAGCAGGTTAGGGCCTTCCTGGGTATCGTGGGGTACTACAGGAGGTTTGTAAGGGATTTTGCGGGACTATCAGCCCCCTTGACGGACCTTCTCAAAGGCAAGAAGTCCGTCATGGTGCGCTGGACTCCGCAGGCCGAGGACTCCTTCCGGGCCCTGAAGGGGGTCTTGTGCGGACAGCCCGTTCTTGTACACCCTGATTTCCGGAAGGAGTTCATAGTACAGACTGACGCCTCTGAGGTCGGCCTGGGGGCAGTGTTGTCTCAGGTGGTTCAGGGGGAGGAACGCCCCGTCACCTTCTTAAGTAGGAAGCTCACCCCTCCCGAGCGGAATTATAGCGTAGTGGAGAAGGAGTGCCTGGCGATCAAGTGGGCCTTGGAGTCCCTACGCTATTACCTGCTGGGACGGCAGTTTCGCTTGGTGACGGATCACTCTCCACTGGTCTGGATGAGGTCCGCCAAGGAACGGAATGCCCGGGTTACCCGGTGGTTCCTTTCTCTGCAGAACTTCCGGTTTACGGTTGAACACCGGGCCGGTAGGTTGCAGGGCAACGCCGATGCCTTGTCCCGCGGCCCGTGTTTGATGGCAGGAGTTCAACCCCGCACGCTTGAACTGAGGGGGGGGGTATGTGAGACTGTGACCGGGGTTATCTATGACGGCCGGTATGTCTCGCCCCGGTTGTGCTCACTCCATGATAGAAAGCAACTCCACTCCGGGGTTAATGCTGTTTCCCTACAGGCTTCAGGAAGGGTTAAAAGGAAACAGGAACGAGGGCAGGTGTGCCGGGTGTGAGGGAGTGATCACAACTCCCTGAGTCTCTGCTGGAGAGACATGTATATTGCTGTGGATTTTTGTTTGGACATTAAACACCGTGTGCTGTGAACCTTGATGCCTGGATCTCGTGTCTTCTGCTGCGCAGCCGACCGCGCTACCTCACAACGGCCACAGTATAACACCCGTGCTCTGTGCTCCTGTCTACTGAGGGGTGTACGGCCACAGTATAACACCCGTGCTCTGTGCTCCTGTCTACTGAGGGGTGTACGGCCACAGTATAACACCCGTGCTCTGTGCTCCTGTCTACTGAGGGGTGTGCAGCCGCAGTATAACACCCGTACTCTGTGCTCCTGTCTACTGAGGGATGTACGGCCACAGTATAACGCCCGTACTCTGTGTGCTCCTGTCTACTGAGGGGTGTACGGCCACAGTATAACGCCCGTGCTCTGTGCTCCTGTCTACTGAGGGGTGTACGGCCACAGTATAACGCCCGTGCTCTGTGCTCCTGTCTACTGAGGGGTGTACGGCCACAGTATAACACCCGTGCTCTGTGCTCCTGTCTACTGAGGGATGTACGGCCACAGTATAACGCCCGTACTCTGTGTGCTCCTGTCTACTGAGGGGTGTACGGCCACAGTATAACACCCGTACTCTGTGTGCTCCTGTCTACTGAGGGGTGTACGGCCACAGTATAACACCCGTGCTCTGTGTGCTCCTGTCTACTGAGGGGTGTACGGCCGCAGTATAACACCCGTACTCTGTGTGCTCCTGTCTACTGAGGGGTGTACGGCCACAGTATAACACCCGTGCTCTGTGCTCCTGTCTACTGAGAGGTGTACGGCCACAGTATAACACCCGTGCTCTGTGTGCTCCTGTCTACTGAGGGGTGTACAGTCACAGTATAACACCCGTGCTCTGTGCTCCTGTCTACTGAGGGGTGTACGGCCACAGTATAACACCCGTACTCTGTGTGCTCCTGTCTACTGAGGGGTGTACGGCCACAGTATAACACCCGTGCTCTGTGTGCTCCTGTCTACTGAGGGGTGTACGGCCGCAGTATAACACCCGTACTCTGTGTGCTCCTGTCTACTGAGGGGTGTACGGCCACAGTATAACACCCGTGCTCTGTGTGCTCCTGTCTACTGAGGGGTGTACGGACACAGTATAACACCCGTACTCTGTGCTCCTGTCTACTGAGGGGTGTACGGCCACAGTATAACACCCGTGCTCTGTGCTCCTGTCTACTGAGGGGTGTACGGCCACAGTATAACACCCGTGCTCTGTGCTCCTGTCTACTGAGGGGTGTGCAGCCGCAGTATAACACCCGTACTCTGTGCTCCTGTCTACTGAGGGATGTACGGCCACAGTATAACGCCCGTACTCTGTGTGCTCCTGTCTACTGAGGGGTGTACGGCCACAGTATAACGCCCGTGCTCTGTGCTCCTGTCTACTGAGGGGTGTACGGCCACAGTATAACGCCCGTGCTCTGTGCTCCTGTCTACTGAGGGGTGTACGGCCACAGTATAACACCCGTGCTCTGTGTGCTCCTGTCTACTGAGGGGTGTACAGTCACAGTATAACACCCGTGCTCTGTGCTCCTGTCTACTGAGGGGTGTACGGCCACAGTATAACACCCGTACTCTGTGTGCTCCTGTCTACTGAGGGGTGTACGGCCACAGTATAACACCCGTGCTCTGTGTGCTCCTGTCTACTGAGGGGTGTACGGCCGCAGTATAACACCCGTACTCTGTGTGCTCCTGTCTACTGAGGGGTGTACGGCCACAGTATAACACCCGTGCTCTGTGTGCTCCTGTCTACTGAGGGGTGTACGGCCACAGTATAACACCCGTGCTCTGTGCTCCTGTCTACTGAGGGGTGTACGGCCACAGTATAACACCCGTGCTCTGTGCTCCTGTCTACTGAGGGGTGTACGGCCACAGTATAACACCCGTGCTCTGTGCTCCTGTCTACTGAGGGGTGTGCAGCCGCAGTATAACACCCGTACTCTGTGCTCCTGTCTACTGAGGGATGTACGGCCACAGTATAACGCCCGTACTCTGTGTGCTCCTGTCTACTGAGGGGTGTACGGCCACAGTATAACGCCCGTGCTCTGTGCTCCTGTCTACTGAGGGGTGTACGGCCACAGTATAACGCCCGTGCTCTGTGCTCCTGTCTACTGAGGGGTGTACGGCCACAGTATAACACCCGTGCTCTGTGCTCCTGTCTACTGAGGGATGTACGGCCACAGTATAACGCCCGTACTCTGTGTGCTCCTGTCTACTGAGGGGTGTACGGCCACAGTATAACACCCGTACTCTGTGTGCTCCTGTCTACTGAGGGGTGTACGGCCACAGTATAACACCCGTGCTCTGTGTGCTCCTGTCTACTGAGGGGTGTACGGCCGCAGTATAACACCCGTACTCTGTGTGCTCCTGTCTACTGAGGGGTGTACGGCCACAGTATAACACCCGTGCTCTGTGTGCTCCTGTCTACTGAGGGGTGTACGGCCACAGTATAACACCCGTACTCTGTGTGCTCCTGTCTACTGAGGGGTGTACGGCCACAGTATAACGCCCGTGCTCTGTGCTCCTGTCTACTGAGGGGTGTACGGCCACAGTATAACGCCCGTGCTCTGTGCTCCTGTCTACTGAGGGGTGTACGGCCACAGTATAACGCCCGTGCTCTGTGCTCCTGTCTACTGAGGGGTGTACGGCCACAGTATAACGCCCGTGCTCTGTGCTCCTGTCTACTGAGGGGTGTACGGCCACAGTATAACACCCGTGCTCTGTGCTCCTGTCTACTGAGGGATGTACGGCCACAGTATAACGCCCGTACTCTGTGTGCTCCTGTCTACTGAGGGGTGTACGGCCGCAGTATAACACCCGTACTCTGTGTGCTCCTGTCTACTGAGAGGTGTACGGCCACAGTATAACACCCGTGCTCTGTGCTCCTGTCTACTGAGGGGTGTACGGCCACAGTATAACACCCGTGCTCTGTGTGCTCCTGTCTACTGAGGGGTGTACGGCCACAGTATAACACCCGTGCTCTGTGTGCTCCTGTCTACTGAGGGGTGTACGGCCACAGTATAACACCCGTGCTCTGTGCTCCTGTCTACTGAGGGGTGTACGGCCACAGTATAACACCCGTGCTCTGTGTGCTCCTGTCTACTGAGGGGTGTACGGCCACAGTATAACACCCGTGCTCTGTGCTCCTGTCTACTGAGGGGTGTACGGCCACAGTATAACACCCGTGCTCTGTGCTCCTGTCTACTGAGGGGTGTGCAGCCGCAGTATACAGTGAGTACAGAAAGTATTCAGACCCCTTTATATTTTTCACTCTTTGTTCAATTGCAGCCATTTGGTAAATTCTCATTAATGCACACTCTGCCCCCATCCCCCATCTTGACAGAAAAAAAACAGAAATGTAGAAATTTTTGCAAATTTATTAAACAAGAAAAACTGAAATATCACATGGTGATAAGTATTCAGCCCCTTTGCTCAGTATAACACATGGTGATAAGTATTCAGCCCCTTTGCTCAGTATAACACATGGTGATAAGTATTCAGCCCCTTTGCTCAGACACTCATATGTCAGTCACATGCTGTCCATTTCCTTGTGATCCTCCTTGAGATGGTTCTCCTCCTTCATTGGAGTCCAGCTGTGTGTAATTACACTGATAGGACGTGATTTGGAAAGGCGCACACCTGTCTATATAAGACCTCACAGCTCACACTGCATGTCACACCAAATGAGAACCATGAGGTCAAAGGAACTGCCCAAGGAGCTCAGAGACAGAATTGTGGCAAGGCACAGATCTGGCCAAGGTTACAAAAGAATTTCTGCAGTACTCAAGGTTCCTAAGAGTACAGTGGCCTCCATAATCCTTAAATGGGAGAAGTTTGGGACCACCAGAACTCGTCCTAGACCCGGCCGTCCAGCCAAACTGAGCAATCGTGGGAGAAGAGCCTCGGTGACAGAGGTAAAGAAGAACCCCAAGATCACTGCGGCTGAGCTCCAGAGATTATATGCAAGCCAATTTATATAATTCAATTATCAACATCTTTATTATACATAAAAAAATACATAAAAATACATAACATTGAATGGATCTGCCCAATGGATGGGGTTGATGATTTTAATTGTCTTTTTTCAGGGCCTCTGGAAAATTCATTTTGGCTTCCTTATCAGTTTTCTAAATCATGTTTTTGTAACTTTTGTAATTTTTATATAAAAAAATATTTTCATGATTGTAAATTTTGTTGTCTGATTGGAGTTTTATTGGATGTAGCATTATTATTGTTATTGTAATTGTTGATTGGGATCAATCATGTGTCTATATATGAGATTGATTATTAAGGAGATTTATATGGAGACCATCTGGCACTTGTTATTATATAAAATAATTGATATTTATTTATATTTCATTTTATTTATTTATCAGATTTATATTTATATCCATACACGTATTTTTCTCTTTGTATGTGAAGAGACTTATAATGCACTTTATATTTATCACTATTTTATATTTATACTTGTACACGTAGTTTTTCAATTTATACATGAAGAGACTTTTGCTGTAAATTATGTTTCACAAAAAAATATTTATTTAGTAATAATTAATTAATCATTAATAATCACTTAATTATTCATTTTTATTTTTTAGTATTATAGATAATTACCCATTAATTGAATCCATCTATGAGAATGATTATAATATCACATACTAATCATATATGTTTATGTTTTCAGATTTTTTTATTTATTTTTCATTTTTATTTTTTATTTTTCACTTCACTATTCACTTTATTTTACACATGTGTCACGGTGTTTTCTACTTATTAGTGGGTTTCTAGTGTTTATAAGTCTTTATAAAATATAAAGATAAAACGTAAATACAAATAATAATAAAAAATAATATATGTTGCTATAAATCAGTACATTGTATCACATGGTGCGCATAAACAAAATTAAAAAATTTAATATTTTTTGTACTATCTCCGTCATCCACCTGAGATGACGTTCGGATGGATGTTGGTGATATTTATTTACTATTATTACTGCTTCATATATTCACATTTTTTCTGTATATTTTGTCTATTTATTTATTTTATATTTTTGTTATATGGATAGTATATAAATCATTAGTAGAATATGGAATATAATATAGAATGTTTTGGCTTGATAATATCAATAGGGGTGCCTGATGAAAAATATACATATATTCCCTTCATTACATTATGTGAACATGATTGCTCTTTTTAATAATTGGACAAAATATTTTCATGTAAAATTATCATTTATGAAATTTGGCCATTAACGGAGATTGAGATGATTTCTTTGATATTACACGGTGGTTGTTTTAATTGCTTTAAATAGTTCGGGGATAGTATTACTTGTTTACACGTCAGCATGGAAACCGGGAGCATCATGTGACCGCAATCTGGTATAAACGTCACGGACTTCCGATCATGTATTCATGGAGATGTTTACATCACTCCATGGAAATCGGGACTGTCATGTGATTTGTTCCCGGAAGTGACGTCTCGGGTCTTCTCCGGATTACTATGGTTGTTTCCATGCGTTGTTATGGAGATTGGGATGAGTCACGTGTTCAGTCCCGGATATTACGTTGTTGCCATCTCCCGACTCTACACACCGGCTCCGTATTAATGGTGGCCTGAGAACTAACAACTGATCACTCCTGGACGAAGCACGTTAAGGTGCGAAACGCGCGTCAGTGTGTCTGTGGGAGGCCGTGGCACCATCACATACTTGGATTATTGGTAATATTGTTTATACATGATGACATTGTAGATACAATCCCTTTATAATTACGTGTATACAACTCTTATTTATTACAGATAGGGATTGCTGATGCATTTGACCTGAGATTTTTTTTTTCAGACAAGAATAATATAACTTATTACCGATATATATGTTTAGTTATACTAATAACAAGTGCCAGGTTTTTCCCATTTATTCCATCCGTCAATTGGGCTGATCCATTCAATGTTATGTATTTTTATGTATTTTTTATGTATAATAAAGATGTTGATAATTGAATTATATAAATTGGCTTGCATATAATTTTTGGTGTGTATACAGATCTTTGTGCAATAGAGCCATCCATACCTATATTGTGGTTTTGGTGTTATATGAGCTCCATAGATGCAGTAGGGAGATGGGAGAAAGTTTCACAAAGTCACCGCAGCCTGCACCAGTCGGGCCTTTATGGCAGAGTGGCCCGACGGAAGCCTCTCCTCAGTGCAAGACATATGAAATCCGCATAGAGATTGCAAAAAACACATGAAGGACCCCCAGACTATGAGAACTAAGATTCTCTGGTCTGATGAGACGAAGATAGAACTTTTTGCTGATAATTTAAAGCAGCATGTGTGGAGAAACCAGGCACTGCTCATCACCTGCCCAATACAATCCCCACAGTGAAACATGGTGGTGGCAGCATCATGCTATGGGGGCAGGGACAGGACGACTGGTTGCAATTGAAGGAAAGATGAATGTGGCCAAGTACAGAGAGATCCTGGAAGAAAACCTCTTCCAGATGCTCTGGACGTCAGACTTGGTCGAAGGTTCACCTTCCAACAAGACAATGACCCTAAGCACACAGCTAAAATAACAAAGGAGCGGCTTCAGAACAACTCTGTGACCATTCTTGACCGGCCCAGCTAGAGCCCTGACCTAAACCCAATTGAGCATCTCTGGAGAGACCTGAAAATGGTGGCCACCAACGATCACCATCCAACCTGACGGAACTGGAGAGGATCTGCAAGGAAGAACGGCCGAGGATCCCCCAAATCCAGGATCCCAAGAAGACTCATGGCTGTACTAGCTCAAAAGAGAGGGCGCCTCTACTCAATATTGAGCAAAGGGGCTGAATACTTATGACCATGGGATATTTCAGTTTGTCTTGTTTAATAAATTTGCAAAAATTTTGACATTTCTGTTTTTTTATTCTCAAAATGCGGTTAAGAGTGTAGATTAATGAGGAAAAAATACCAAATGGCTGCAATGAAACAAAGAGGGAAAAAAGTAAAGGGGTGTGAATACTTTCCGTACCCACTGTATATAACGGCTTGTGAGGAGGTTCTAGCAGACAATAGTCCACTTCTCCACTCAATCAGCAGAAGTTTAGTATCTTCCTCATCCAGCTTTGCTTGGATCCTGAATGGATCACGTCATAGTGTGACATGCCGCAGCCTCAGACAGCGTTTCTTCAGTGACGACCCTCCAGTAAGTGTGGCCCCCTGAGTGCCATGTGATGGGGTATGTCAGGAATTTATATATTTACTTCCACCTGTTTCTTGTCCATCTTAGGAAGTTCTGTCTTTCCAACATAGAATCACCAGAAATAACACAATATCAGCAAATATATATCTGTACAGTGAATTGTTAAAATTGGACTTTTTACTTTCTTACACAGAGATGGGGTCGGGGCCTCATTAGCGTATGTAGGGCCGGGGGCGACGGAGGTGGGGTCGGAGGCCGTGGAGGTGGGGTCGGAGGCCGTGGAGGTGGGGTCAGGGCCTCATTAGTGTATGTAGGGCCGGGGGCGACAGAGGTGGGGGCAGAGCCTCATTGCCAAAGATGGAGGTGGGGCGGGGGCCGTGGAGGTGGGTCTCATTAGTGGAGGTGGAGCGGGGGCCGTGGAGGTGGGTCTCATTAGTGGAGGTGGGGCGAGGGCCGTGGAGATGGAGTTGGGGGCCGTGGAGGTGGGGTCGGAGGCCATGGAGGTGGGGTCGGGTCTGCGGAGGTGGGGTTGGGGGCCGTAGAGGTGGGTCTCATTAGTGGAGGTGGGGTCGGGGGCCGTGGAGGTGGGGGTCGGGGGCTGTGGAGGTGGGGTCGGGTCCGTGGAGGTGGGGTCGGGGTCCGTGGAGGTGGGTCTCATTAGTGGAGGTGGGGTCGGGGGCCGTGGAGGTGGGGTTGGGAGCTCGTTAGAGGGGGTGGGGTCGGGGGCCGTGGAGGTGGGGTCGGAGGCCATGGAGGTGGGGTCGGGTCCGCGGAGGTGGGGTCGGGGGCCGTGGAGGTGGGTCTCATTAGTGGAGGTGGTGTCGGGGGCCGTGGAGGTGGGGTTGGGGGCTCATTAGAGGGGGTGGGGTCGGGGGCCATGGAGGTGGGGTCGGGTCCGCGGAGGCGGGGGCCGTGGAGGTGGGGTCGGGCCGTGGAGGTGGGGTTGGGGGCTCAGAGGGGGTGGGGTCGGGGGCCGTGGAGGTGGGGTTGGGGGTCGTGGAGGTGGGGTCGGGTCCGCGGAGGTGGGGGCCGTGGAGGTGGGGTCGGGCCGTGGAGGTGGGGTTGGGGGCTCAGAGGGGGTGGGGTCAGGGGCCGCAGAGGTGGGGTTGGGGGCCGTGGAGGTGGGGTCGGGGTCTGCGGAGGTGGGGTTGGGGGCCGTGGAGGTGGGGTCGGGTCCGCGGAGGTGAGGGCCGTGGAGGTGGGGTCGGGTCCGCGGAGGTGGGGGCCGTGGAGGTGGGGTCGGGTCCGCGGAGGTGGGGTCGGGTCCGCGGAGGTGGGGGCCGTGGAGGTGGGGTCGGGTCCGCGGAGGTGGGGGCCGTGGAGGTGGGGTCGGGTCCGCGGAGGTGGGGGCCGTGGAGGTGGGGTCCGTGGAGGTGGGGTCGGGGGCTGTGGAGGTGGGGTCGGGGGCCGTGGAGGTGGGGTCGGGGGGCCGTGGAGGTGGGGTCGGGGGCCGTGGAGGTGGGGTCGTGGAGGTGGGGTCGGGTCCGCGGAGGTGGGGTCGGGGGCCGTGGAGGTGGGGTCGTGGAGGTGGGGTCGGGTCTGCGGAGGTGGGGGCCGTGGAGGTGGGGTCGGGTCCGTGGAGGTGGGGGCCATGGAGGTGGGGTCGGGGGCCGTGGAGGTGGGGGCCGTGGAGGTGGGGTCGGGTCCGCGGAGGTGGGGGCCGTGGAGGCGGGGTCCGTGGAGGTGGGGTCGGGGGCTGTGGAGGTGGGGTCGGGGGCCGTGGAGGTGGGGTCGGGGGGCCGTGGAGGTGGGGTCGGGTCCGCGGAGGTGGGGGCCGTGGAGGTGGGGTCGGGTCCGCGGAGGTGGGGTTGGGGGCCGTGGAGGTGGGGTCGGGTCCGCGGAGGTGAGGGCCGTGGAGGTGGGGTCGGGTCCGCGGAGGTGGGGGCCGTGGAGGTGGGGTCGGGTCCGCGGAGGTGGGGTCGGGTCCGCGGAGGTGGGGGCCGTGGAGGTAGGGTCGGGTCCGCGGAGGTGGGGGCCGTGGAGGTGGGGTCGGGCCGTGGAGGTGGGGTTGGGGGCTCAGAGGGGGTGGGGTCGGGGGCCGCAGAGGTGGGGTTGGGGGCCGTGGAGGTGGGGTCGGGGTCTGCGGAGGTGGGGTTGAGGGGCCGTGGAGGTGGGGTCGGGGTCTGCGGAGGTGGGGTTGGGGGCCGTGGAGGTGGGGTCGGGTCCGCGGAGGTGAGGGCCGTGGAGGTGGGGTCGGGGTCCGCGGAGGTGGGGGCCGTGGAGGTGGGGTCGGGTCCGCGGAGGTGGGGTCGGGTCCGCGGAGGTGAAGGCCGTGGAGGTGGGGTCGGGTCCGCGGAGGTGGGGGCCGTGGAGGTGGGGTCGGGTCCGCGGAGGTGGGGGCCGTGGAGGTGGGGTCCGTGGAGGTGGGGTGGGGGCTGTGGAGGTGGGGTCGGGGGCCGTGGAGGTGGGGTCGGGGGGCCGTGGAGGTGGGGTCGGGGGCCGTGGAGGTGGGGTCGTGGAGGTGGGGTCGGGTCCGCGGAGGTGGGGTCGGGGGCCGTGGAGGTGGGGTCGTGGAGGTGGGGTCGGGTCTGCGGAGGTGGGGGCCGTGGAGGTGGGGTCGGGTCCGCGGAGGTGGGGGCCGTGGAGGTGGGGTCGGGGGCCGTGGAGGTGGGGTCGGGTCCGCGGAGGTGGGGTCCAGGGAGGTGGGTTCAGGGGCTGTGGAGGTGGGGTCGGGGGCCGTGGAGGTGGGGTCGGGGGGCCGTGGAGGTGGGGTCGGGTCCGCGGAGGTGGGGGCCGTGGAGGTGGGGTCGGGTCCGCGGAGGTGGGGTTGGGGGCCGTGGAGGTGGGGTCGGGTCCGCGGAGGTGAGGGCCGTGGAGGTGGGGTCGGGTCCGTGGAGGTGGGGGCCGTGGAGGTGGGGTCGGGTCCGCGGAGGTGGGGTCGGGTCCGCGGAGGTGGGGGCCGTGGAGGTAGGGTCGGGTCCGCGGAGGTGGGGGCCGTGGAGGTGGGGTCGGGCCGTGGAGGTGGGGTTGGGGGCTCAGTGGGGGTGGGGTCGGGGGCCGCAGAGGTGGGGTTGGGGGCCGTGGAGGTGGGGTCGGGGTCTGCGGAGGTGGGGTTGAGGGGCCGTGGAGGTGGGGTCGGGTCCGCGGAGGTGAGGGCCGTGGAGGTGGGGTCGGGTCCGCGGAGGTGGGGGCCGTGGAGGTGGGGTCGGGTACGTGGAGGTGGGGTCGGGTCCGCGGAGGTGGGGGCCGTGGAGGTGGGGTCAGGAGCCGTGGAGGTGGGAGCCGTGGAGGTGGGGTCGGGTCCGCGGAGGTGGGGGCCGTGGAGGTGGGGTCCGTGGAGGTGGGGTCGGGGGCTGTGGAGGTGGGGTCGGGGGCCGTGGAGGTGGGCTCGGGGGGCCGTGGAGGTGGGGTCGGGTCCGCGGAGGTGGGGTTGGGGGCCGTGGAGGTGGGGTTGGGTCCGCGGAGGTGAGGGCCGTGGAGGTGGGGTCGGGTCCGCGGAGGTGGGGGCCGTGGAGGTGGGGTCGGGCCGTGGAGGTGGGGTTGGGGGCTCAGAGGGGGTGGGGTCGGGGGCCGCAGAGGTGGGGTTGGGGGCCGTGGAGGTGGGGTCGGGGTCTGCGGAGGTGGGGTTGGGGGCCGTGGAGGTGGGGTCGGGTCCGCGGAGGTGAGGGCCGTGGAGGTGGGGTCGGGTCCGCGGAGGTGGGGGCCGTGGAGGTGGGGTCGGGTCCGCGGAGGTGGGGGCCGTGGAGGTGGGGTCGGGTCCGCGGAGGTGGGGTCCGTGGAGGTGGGGTCGGGGGCTGTGGAGGTGGGGTCGGGGGCCGTGGAGGTGGGGTCGGGGGGCCGTGGAGGTGGGGTTGGGGGCCGTGGAGGTGGGGTCGGGGGTCGTGGAGGTGGGGTCGGGTCCACGGAGGTGGGGTCGGGGGTTGTGGAGGTGGGGTCGGGGGTCGTGGAGGTGGGGTCGGGTCTGCGGAGGTGGGGGCCGTGGAGGTGGGGTCGGGTCCGCGGAGGTGGGGGCCGTGGAGGTGGGGTCGGGGGCCGTGGAGGTGGGGTCGGGTCCGCGGAGGTGGGGGCCGTGGAGGTGGGGTCCGTGGAGGTGGGGTCGGGGGCTGTGGAGGTGGGGTCGGGGGCCGTGGAGGTGGGGTCGGGGGGCCGTGGAGGTGGGGTCGTGGAGGTGGGGTCGGGTCCGCGGAGGTGGGGTCGGGGGCAGCTTCATCCCCTGTAACCCCTCGCATGCTGTGGTCCCCAGTGACGATCACGGTGTGGTCACCTATCCCGCCCGCACGTCAGGCCAGCTCCACTACAGCTACGGCGAGGGGTGAGAAGGGTTAATGGTGAGATCGGACACTGCACCTCTAGCGCTATACACGTCTGCTGTGCTCAGCACTGACACTGCAGCCCCGGCCCGGACTGACCCGGCTCTCTGAGCATGATGGGACCTGTAGGCTTACAGTCGCGTTCCCGGAGCAACAGGACACGGGTCACGTGACACAGAGCGCCCGGAGGCCACGTGATACAGGGAGGACAGAAGTCACGTGACAGCAGCACGTCAAATCACATTGCGGTTTCTTACCACAAGGTGGCAGCAAAGCCAGCAGTCGTGCGTAATGACGTCAAATGGAGAAGGCGGGGCTGTGAGGCCGGGAGCGCAGGCCTGACGGGAGGAGAGCGGAGACATGGAGCGGCCGCGGCCCGGGGCAGACCCGGTATCCTTTACACCGTGTGTGGGGGAGGGGTATATGTATCCTCAAAAGACCGGAGCCGCCCCCGGGGAGCAGTGCAGACAGGGCCGCCTCCCGACAGCGTGTCCGGTGCCTGTGTATAGAGCAGTGACAGCGCTGCCCACACCCGGATATGTCAGCGGCCGCGGCCTGTGTATATACAGTGTACTGTGTGTGTGTATATACAGTGGACAGTGTATAGTATAGTGTAGTGTATGGTGTACTGTATGCGTGTGTGTGTATATAGTATAGTGTACTGTGTGTGTATATAGTATACTGTGTATAGTGTACTGTGTGTATATATTATTATTATTATTATTATTATTTATTATTATAGTGCCATTTATTCCATGGCGCTTTACAAGTGAAAGAGGGTATACGTACAACAATCATTAACAGTACAAGACAGACTGGTATAGGAGGAGAGAGGACCCTGCCCGCGAGGGCTCACAGTCTACAGGGAATGGGTGATGGTACGATAGGTGAGGACAGAGCTGGTTGCGCAGTGGTCTACTGGGCTGAGGGTTATTGTAGGTTGTAGGCTTGTTGGAAGAGGTGGGTCTTGAGGTTCCTCTTGAAGCTTTCCACGATAGGGGAGAGTCTGATGTGCTGAGGTAGAGCGTTCCAGAGTATGGGGGATGCACGGGAGAAATCTTGTACACGATTGTGGGAAGAGGAGATAAGAGAGGAGCAGAGAAGGAGATCTTGTGAGGATCTGAGGTTGCGTGCAGGTAGGTACCGGGAGACTAGGTCACAGATGTAGGGAGGAGACAGGTTGTGCATGGCTTTGTATGTCATGGTTAATGTTTTGAACTGGAGTCGTTGGGTGATGGGAAGCCAGTGAAGGGATTGGCAGAGTGGCGAGGCTGGGGAGTAGCGAGGGGAGAGGTGGATTAAGCGGGCTGCAGAGTTTAGGATAGATTGGAGGGGTGCAAGAGTGTTGGAAGGGAGGCCGCAGAGCAGGAGGTTGCAGTAGTCGAGGCGGGAGATGATGAGGGCATGCACTAATGTTTTTGCAGATTCTTGGTTAAGAAAAGCACGGATCCGGGAGATATTTTTGAGTTGTAATCGGCATGAGGTGAAGAGGGCTTGGATGTGTGGCTTGAAGGATAGAGCAGAGTCGAGGGTCACTCCAAGGCAACGAGCTTGTGAGACTGGGGTGAGTGAGCAACCATCAAGTTTGATGGAAAGGCTTGTTGGAGGAGATGAGTGAGGAGGAGGAAAGACAATGAACTCTGTTTTGTCCATGTTAAGTTTTAGGAATCGTGCAGAGAAGAAGGATGAAATAGCAGACAAACATTGTGGTATTTTGGTTAGTAGAGAGGTAATGTCAGGTCCAGAGAGGTAGATCTGTGTGTCATCGGCATAGAGATGATACTGGAAGCCGTGGGACTCTATGAGCTGTCCCAAGCCGAAGGTGTAGATGGAGAACAGCAGGGGTCCAAGAACTGAGCCTTGAGGGACACCGACAGATAGGAGGCGAGATGAGGAAGTGGTGTGAGAATGGGAGACGCTGAAAGTTCGGTCGGTTAAGTATGAGGAGATCCAAGATAGGGCCAAGTCTGTGATGCCCAGAGATGAGAGAATCTGTAGTAGGAGGGAATGGTCTACTATGTCGAAGGCAGAAGACAGGTCCAGGAGGAGGAGGATAGAGTAGTGTCGCTTGGCTTTGGCGGTTAGTAGATCATTGGTGACTTTGGTTAGGGCAGTTTCGGTAGAATGATGTGGTCGGAAGCCAGATTGAAGCCGGTCAAAGAGGGAGCAGGAGGAGAGGTATGAGGACAATTCAAGATGGACATGCTGTTCCAGTAGTTTTGAGGCGTAGGGGAGAAGGGATATGGGGCGATAGTTTGACACAGAGGATGGGTCAAGGGAGGGCTTTTTGAGGATGGGTGTAATAGAGGCATGTTTAAAGCATGAGGGGAATACACCAGTTGCTAGTGATAGGTTGAAGAGATGGGTTAGGGCTGGGATGAGGACTGCGGTGATGTTGGGGATGAGGTGCGATGGGAGCGGGTCCAGTGCACAGGTGGTTAGATGTGATCTTGAGAGTAGAGTGGAGAGATTGTTTTCTGTCATGGTGGAGAAGCTGGATTTGGAGGAAGAGGGATGAGTAGCTATGATGAGGGGCTGTGGTGATTGTGGGCCAAAGCTTGCTCTGATGTTGTCAATCTTCCGCTTGAAGAAAGAGGCAAAGTCTTCAGCTGAGATGAGAGGAGAGGGAGGTGGTGCCGGAGGACGGAGGAGAGAATTGAAAGTGTTGAATAGCTGTTTAGGGTTGTGAGAGAAAGAAGATATGAGGGATGAGAAGTAGGTTTGTTTTGCAGCAGTGAGTGTGGACTTGAAAGTGGGGAGGGACTCTTTATATGCAATGAAGTGCTCAGTGGAATGAGACCTCTTCCATCTGCGCTCAGCAATTCTGGAAGCCCGTCTAAGTTCTTTAGTCTGCCTTGTGTGCCAGGGTTGCCTGTTGATTGTGCGGGTTTTGGTGTGTGTGAGGGGGGCAGCTGATTCGAGAGCTGCAGAGATTGTAGTGTTGTATAAAGTTGCAGCGGCATCTGCATCATGTAGAAATGCAATGTCTGTGAGGGGGAGAAGGGACTGAGAAAGGGCGTGTAAATCAAGGTGTTTGATATTTCTGCGAGGGTGTGAAAATTTGTGGAGGGGGGGTTGCATACTTGGAGAAGAGAGGGAAGAGAATGTGAGTAGGTTGTGGTCAGACAGGGGGAGAGGTGAGTTAGAGAGGTTAGATAGGGAACAGAGGCGAGTGAAGATGAGGTCCAGCGTGTGGCCATCTTTGTGAGTGGCTGCAGAAGACCATTGGGTGAGGCCGAAGGAGGAAGCGAGTGTTAGAAGTTTGGAGACAGATGAGTGGGAAGTGTCAATGGGGATATTGAAATCACCCATGATGATGGTGGGGATGTCGGTGGAAAGGAAGTGTAGTAGCCAGGTGGTGAAATGGTCAAAAAAGGCAGTGGCTGGTCCTGGAGGGCGGTAAATGACAGCCAGTTGAAGGTTGGAGGGGGCGTAGATGCGTACGGAGTGCACCTCAAAAGAGGGGAGAGTAACAGAGGGTGGTAGTGGAATTGGTGTAAAGGAGCATTGGTCGGACAGGAGCAAACCAACTCCTCCACCATGCTTGTTACTGGGGCGGGGGGTGTGAGAGAGTTGGAGACCGCCATAAGAAAGTGCAGCAGGAGAGGCAGTGTCAGAGAGGGTGAGCCAGGTTTCAGTGATGGCGAGGAAGGAGAGTTTATTAGTGATGAACAGATCATGAATGTAGGATAGTTTGTTGCAGACTGTATATAGTGCAGTGTCTGTATATATTGTACTGTGTATATAGTGTAGTGTGTACTGTATGTGTATATAGTGTAGTGTGTACTGTGTGTATATAGTGTAGTGTGTACTGTGTGTGTGTAGTGTGTACTGTGTGTATATAGTGTACTGTGTGTATATAGTGTAGTGTGTACTGTGTGTATATAGTGTACTGTGTGTATATAGTGTAGTGTGTACTGTGTGTATATAGTGTAGTATGTACTGTATGTGTATATAGTGTACTGTGTGTATATAGTGTAGTGTGTACTGTATGTGTATATAGTGTAGTGTGTACTGTGTGTATATAGTGTAGTGTGTACTGTGTGTATATAGTGTAGTGTATATAGTGTAGTGTGTACTGTATGTGTATATAGTGTAGTGTGTACTGTATGTGTATATAGTGTAGTGTGTACTGTATGTGTATATAGTGTAGTGTGTACTGTATGTGTATATAGTGTAGTGTGTACTGTATGTGTATATAGTGTAGTGTGTACTGTATGTGTATATAGTGTAGGGTGTACTGTATGTGTATATAGTGTAGGGTGTACTGTATGTGTATATAGTGTAGTGTGTACTGTATGTGTATATAGTGTAGGGTGTACTGTATGTGTATATAGTGTAGTGTGTACTGTGTGTATATAGTGTAGTGTGTACTGTGTGTATATAGTGTAGTGTGTACTGTGTGTATATAGTGTAGTGTGTATTGTATGTGTATATAGTGTAGTGTGTGTGTGCGTGTATATATATATATATATATATATATATATATATATATATATATATATATATATATATATTAGTGTGTGTATGTACGTGTATATATAGTGTAGTGTGTGTGTATATATAGTGTTATGTATGTAGTGTAGTATATGATGTGTACACTGCGGCTGTGCAGAGGACCATGCTCCGGGCGGTGATCCTCTGATGAGCTGTGTGTGTGTGTATATAGTGTAGTGTGTGTATATAGTGTAGTGTATATAGTGTGTGTGTGTATAGTGTAATGTATGTATGTAGTGTAGTATACGATGTGTACACTGCGGCTGGATCATTGCTCTATTGCACACTGCGGCTGTGCAGAGGACAATACTCCAGCCGGTGATCCTTTGATGAGCTGTGTGTGTATAGTGTAGTGTGTGTATATAGTGTAGTGTATATAGTGGGTGTGTGTATATAGTGTAATGTATGTATGTAGTGTAGTATACGATGTGTACACTGCGGCCGGATCATTGATCTATTGCACACTGCGGCTGTGCAGAGGACCATGCTCCGGGCGGTGATCTTCTGATGAGCTGTGTGTGTGTGTATAGTGTAGTGTATATAGTGTAGTGTATATAGTGTAGTGTGTATATAGTGTAATGTATGTAGTGTAGTATACGATGTGTACACTGCGGCCGGATGATTGATCTATTGCACACTGCGGCTGTGCAGAGGACCATGCTCCGGGCGGTGATCTTCTGATGAGCTGTGTGTGTGTGTGTGTGTGTGTATAGTGTAGTGTATATAGTGTAGTGTATATAGTGTAGTGTGTACTGTATGTGTATATAGTGTAGTGTGTACTGTGTGTATATAGTGTAGTGTGTACTGTGTGTATATAGTGTAGTGTGTACTGTATGTGTATATAGTGTAGTGTGTACTGTGTGTATATAGTGTAGTGTGTATATAGTGTAGTGTGTACTGTGTGTATATAGTGTAGTGTGTACTGTGTGTATAAAGTGTAGTGTGTACTGTATGTGTATATAGTGTAGTGTGTACTGTGTGTATATAGTGTAGTGTGTACTGTGTGTATATAGTGTAGTGTGTACTGTGTGTATATAGTGTAGTGTGTACTATGTGTATATAGTGTAGTGTGTACTATGTGTATATAGTGTAGTGTGTACTGTGTGTATATAGTGTAGTGTACTGTGTGTATATAGTGTAGTGTGTACTGTGTGTATATAGTGTAGTGTGTACTGTGTGTATATAGTGTAGTGTGTACTGTGTGTATATAGTGTAGTGTGTACTGTGTGTATATAGTGTAGTGTGTACTGTGTGTATATAGTGTAGTGTGTACTGTGTGTATATAGTGTAGTGTGTACTGTATGTGTATATAGTGTAGTGTGTACTGTATGTGTATATAGTGTAGTGTGTACTGTATGTTTATATAGTGTAGTGTGTACTGTGTGTGTATATAGTGTAGTGTGTACTGTGTGTGTATATAGTGTAGTGTGTACTGTGTGTGTATATAGTGTAGTGTGTACTGTGTGTATATAGTGTAGTGTGTACTGTATGTGTATATAGTGTAGTGTGTACTGTATGTGTATATAGTGTAGTGTGTACTGTATGTGTATATAGTGTAGTGTGTACTGTGTTTATATAGTGTAGTGTGTACTGTGTTTATATAGTGTAGTGTGTACTGTATGTGTATATAGTGTAGTGTGTACTGTATGTGTATATAGTGTAGTGTGTATTGTATGTGTATATAGTGTAGTGTGTATTGTATGTGTATATAGTGTAGTGTGTACTGTATGTGTATATAGTGTAGTGTGTACTGTATGTGAATATAGTGTAGTGTGTACTGTATGTGTATATAGTGTAGTGTGTACTGTATGTGTATATAGTGTAGTGTGTACTGTATGTGTATATAGTGTAGTGTGTACTGTATGTGTATATAGTGTAGTGTGTACTGTATGTGTATATAGTGTAGTGTGTACTGTATGTGTATATAGTGTACTGTGTGTATATAGTGTAGTGTGTACTGTGTGTATATAGTGTAGTGTGTACTGTATGTGTATATAGTGTAGTGTGTACTGTATGTGTATATAGTGTAGTGTGTACTGTGTGTATATAGTGTAGTGTGTACTGTATGTGTATATAGTGTAGTGTGTACTGTATGTGTATATAGTGTAGTGTGTACTGTATGTGTATATAGTGTAGTGTGTACTGTATGTGTATATAGTGTAGTGTGTACTGTATGTGTATATAGTGTAGTGTGTACTGTATGTGTATATAGTGTAGCGTGTACTGTGTATATAGTGTAGCGTGTACTGTATGTGTATATAGTGTAGCGTGTACTGTATGTGTATATAGTGTAGTGTGTACTGTGTATATAGTGTAGTGTGTACTGTGTATATAGTGTAGCGTGTACTGTATGTGTATATAGTGTAGTGTGTACTGTGTATATAGTGTAGTGTGTATATAGTGTAGTGTGTACTGTGTATATAGTGTAGTGTGTACTGTGTATATAGTGTAGTGTGTACTGTGTATATAGTGTAGTGTGTACTGTGTATATAGTGTAGTGTGTACTGTGTGTATATAGTGTAGTGTGTACTGTGTGTATATAGTGTAGTGTGTACTGTGTGTATATAGTGTAGTGTGTACTGTGTGTATATAGTGTAGCGTGTACTGTATGTGTATATAGTGTAGTGTGTACTGTATGTGTATATAGTGTAGTGTGTACTGTATGTGTATATAGTGTAGTGTGTACTGTATGTGTATATAGTGTAGTGTGTACTGTATGTGTATATATATATATATATATATATATTAGTGTGTGTATGTACGTGTATATATAGTGTAGTGTGTGTGTATATATAGTGTTATGTATGTATGTAGTGTAGTATATGATGTGTACACTGCGGCTGTGCAGAGGACCATGCTCTGGGCGGTGATCCTCTGATGAGCTGTGTGTGTGTGTGTGTGTGTGTGTATAGTGTAGTGTATATAGTGTAGTGTGTGTATATAGTATACTGTGTATATAGTGTAGTGTGTGTATATAGTGTAGTGTATATAGTGTAGTGTGTGTATATAGTGTAGTGTATATAGTGTGTGTGTGTGTGTGTGTGTATAGTGTAATGTATGTATGTAGTGTAGTATACGATGTGTACACTGCGGCCGGATGATTGATCTGTTACACACTGCGGCTGTGCAGAGGACAATACTCCAGCCGGTGATCCTTTGATGAGCTGTGTGTGTATAGTGTAGTGTGTGTATATAGTGTAGTGTATATAGTGGGTGTGTGTATATAGTGTAATGTATGTATGTAGTGTAGTATACGATGTGTACACTGCGGCCGGATGATTGCTCTATTGCACACTGCGGCTGTGCAGAGGACCATGCTCCGGGCGGTGATCTTCTGATGAGCTGTGTGTGTGTGTGTGTGTGTGTGTGTGTGTGTGTGTGTGTATATAGTGTAGTGTATATAGTGTAGTGTGTATATAGTGTAATGTATGTGAGTAAAAATGGGTATGAATATCTGCATATTATACTTTAAATAGAATGATGTACATAGACAATAAAGATCATATAGGAAACGCAGAAGGACTAAATACATGAACCAAATCGCTGAGGGAAAAACCAAAACAAAAGCAAGAGAGGCGATCTGCGGTTCAATACATATTTTTATTTGTATAAATTTCCATAAAAATGTGGATAAGTGAGGGGAGGAAAACAACGGTATACATCACCGCAAACTTTTAGGTACAGAGTAAATTATGCCAAATATCTTCAGTAATGCAAGATATAAAGTCATATCCAACAAGAGTGGAAGTCCTATGATTAGGAGAAAGACCACATCAGGTCAATGCATCAATCAATTCCCGCTAGAACACCAATTGATAGGCGAAATAAGCCATATCCATAACAATCCATATAAATATCCAAGCAGGAAGGATTGAGACAGGACCTAAGATGCGGAACAAACTCCAAATGTTATCAGTAGTTATAATGTCAATTGCGTATTGGATGCACATCCATATTCATGCATAAAAAAGAATTATCAATGGATGATTTATATGCATATGGATGTGAACCACACACAATATTCAAAGCGTATGGGGAAACCGCAGAAATTAAGACATAAGATTACCCCACAGGCATTCCAGTGTGCTAATCCACATCCACATGCCTATGCACTACAACCAAGGTTACCCATGTGCTGATCCATACGACACTGTATTTACTGCAAGCTCTGTTAAGGAGGTCGCAACATACAAACTCCATATATGGAAATTCCAAAATTAGTTTGCATGTATATAGTCCAAATTTCGTAAAGGATCAATACACATGAGAAACAGCGGCATAACTAACAATATAGAAATACCACATATACGATTGTACGCATGCAATTGCATGTACCTACATTGGAGTTCCCATGGAAGTCAATGGAATATCTTCCATGGAAGTCAATGGATGAATCATACAGAAGAGAGTATACACAAAAATTACCTCACAATAAGGCATACTACTGTATTAGTACCCATTCATATGCCCATGTATCACAACCCAAGTTTATCAATGTGTTGATCCATAAAGGACCCCATTCTCTGCAAGCTCTAATAAAGAGGTCACAACATACAGACACCATATATGAAAAAATTCAAAGGTGATTTGCATGTGTATAGAACAAATTTTATACGGGATCAACACATATGACAAACAGCGGCGTGGGCAAAAATATGTGAAATATCCTACATGCAATTACACACATGCAACTGCATACACACACACCGAAATCCCCATGGAAGTCAATAGAGTATCTTCCATGGAGGTCGATGGGTGTCTCATACAGGATGGAGTGCAGAGGTTAATGATATATGCCTATATAGATACATGCACCAAAAGATAAAAACCACAGCAAGTGGACACACATAAGCTATAGTATCATGATCCGGTGCAGACACACCACATAGGCATAACCTCACAGCAATTACTAGTCGTGTGCTTGCCAAAACGGAATTGTTGAATGAATCACAAGCCACAGCACGTGCAAATGTTAGGGCAAAAAAGCATCTAGCACCACGGGGCAATATGGCCAATAGTGCCACCGGGTAGCAAGGATTAAAGCACCAACACTACACAAGCGCTACTGGCCGGCGACCACCATCTCAATTACAAGGGAAAAGGATTATATTCCCACCTAGAGGGGCTAAGCCCACTCTCTGGACAGACAATATGAAGAATAAGACATTACCTAAGATGTATAGTTTGCAGGTGGAATGCGCCCGATGCGCATTTCGGAGTGTACCTTCGTCAGGGGGCGTGACCGGAACATAGGGGGGTGCCGTTAAAATAGGCCTTCATCCCCCAGCTGATTGGGCAGATCATCAGACGCATCCGCCGCCGGCCGACCGGAAGTCCCGCCCCGCAAGCGCGTCATGGCCCCACAGGACGCCGGGTAATAACACCCGGCGTCCCCGTAGCCATAGAGACGCACCCGCGGGAACAGGACTCCCAGGCAAGCGGCGCATGCGTCAACCACCCAGCCAGGAGGGGGATAAAATAGAAATAGAAGATATAATCTGTCGGGGCTGTCAATGCAGGGAAAAGGCACAGGAAGAGACCCACTAATTACCTCAGCGGAACATAGACGTACCATCAGTTCCATCTTAATACTGATTATATAGTAATAGTCATATAATGATGCCATACAAGATAAACACATACATTATATACAGTACATCAATAAAGATAATTGCACAGTACACAAATTACATATACTGCATAAATAGAAATAAGCATATGTTTATCATAGCCAATATTTTGAAAAAATATATATCTATATATAGAAAAAGATATACAAAGCTGATGAAGAATAAAAATAAAAACTGAGGAATATCCAGATGATACACTGCAGTCGGGGGGAATCCATCCATGTACACATCCCATATATACAACATGATGGCAAGAAATCAATCGCCAGTACAGATGACACGTACCAATATTTACTACCATTGGGCCTAAAAAGTGAATTAAAAACAATTAAAATCAAACAAACACCACAACAATTACAGAAACGAAGTAAAACTCATGTTTTCATTAAGGCCCTGGGGCTGCACTGTACGAAGACGCCAAATCCATTGCGTCTCCAATTGGGCCAGTCGCTGACTGACTCTACCCCCGCGAACATCCACTTCCAAGACATCAATTCCACGGACTAAAAACCCCTTCGAATCACACTCATGGAAGAGTTTGAAGTGCCGTGGAATTGTCTTGAGAGTGGAAATATCAGTATGTTCCCGTGCGGCTTCTATTCCCAACACGTGCTCACGAACCCGAGTTTTCAACTGTCGGGTCGTGAGCCCAATGTAGATCTTGGGACAGGGACAAACTCCGTAATAAATTACAGACTTTGATTCGCACGTGATCCTCTTTCGGATAGTGTAATTCCTCACAGAGGAAGAATCACAAAAGGTACTTGTTCGCAATACGTTGGGACAAGCCACGCATTTCCCACATGGTGAGCAACCAGTCCTAACGGCCGGCACACTGGGGAACAAAGGACGTGGACTACTTTCATGAAGGCTATGAACCAAGTAGTCCTTTAAATTTTTGGCTCTGCGTAGAGTAATCTGTGGTCTTGAGGGTAAAATTTTGGCCAATATAGAATCAGCCTGTAGAATTGGCCAAGACTTCAACAAAATATCACGAATATCAGAATGTGCAGAGCAGTAATTAGTAATAAACCTAATAGTTGAGTCACTGCTCTGCACCTTCTTTGAGTACAGCAAATCATTCCTCACGGAATACTTAGCTCTATGATATGCACGTTTGATCGTGCGTTTGCTGTACCCCCTCTCCGAAAAACGCTTAGTTAAATCCGCCGCCTGTAGCTCAAAATCACAATCATTAGAACAAAGACGGCGGATACGGAGAAATTGTCCAACAGGTATAGAACGGATCATATGTGGGGGATGAAATGATGACGCATGAAGTAATGTATTCGTCGCTGTAGATTTACGATGTAAATTGGACTGTAAACAGTCCTTGGAATCCCTGTACACCAGCACATCCAAAAATGCCACGGAATCAGCTGAGCTTTGATACGTAAGACGGATGTTGCGGTCATTGGAGTTCAAATCGTCGACAAACAATAAAAATAAATCAATAGACCCCTGCCAGATGAGGAAAATATCGTCGATGTACCGAGTCCAAAGAAGGACTCGGCCCATCGACGACTCCAGATCTGCCAGGGGGAGGTCCCTCTCCCACAGCCCCAGGAACAGATTAGCGTAAGCTGGCGCAAAAGAAGCGCCCATTGCTGTGCCCTGGAGCTGGAGATAGAAGGACCCCTTAAAAATAAAAAAATTGTGCGTCAACGCGAACTCCAACAACCGCAACACCAAATCCACAAAACTAGATGACAAATTACTCATACTCAGATAAAATCTTACTGCTCTGATTCCGTCAGCATGTCGGATACTGGTGTACAGGGATTCAACATCACAAGATGCTAAAAGAGAGTCTTTACCCACATATAATCCGTCTATTCGTCTCAGAAAATCACCCGTATCCTGGATAAAGGAAGGAAGATTCCTAACAAGTGGCTGAAGTTGGTCATCAAGCCACTTATTGATGTTCTCAAGGAAGTTCCCATTTCCTGAAATAATTGGGCGACCCGGAGGAGAGGAGGAGTTTTTGTGTATTTTTGGTAATAAGTATAATGTAGCAATCCTAGGTTCAGATACAATCAAAGCCGACGCCAATTCAGGGGAGATAATACAGTCATCTTTAGCCGCATATATAATCTGCTTGAGTTCTGTAACATATTTACCAAGGGGGTTGAATGTTAGTTTCTTATAACATGTATTATCCCTTAATTGGCGAAACGCCTCTTTCTCATATGCAGATGTCGGCCAGATGACTATATTTCCCCCTTTATCCGCGGGCTTCATTGTAACATCTGGCAGCCGTTGCAACTCCTGAAGACGATCACGTTCAATCTTAGACAGATTATCAATCCTGACCCGACTAGACAAATTTTCGAGGTCTTTAGATACCACCTGTACAAACAAATCAATGTTTGCACAGGAGGATAACGGTAAAGATTTTTTAGAAGAAGGTTTAATGCAAGATGGTACCTTACCTCCCTCACCAGCTCTATGTTCAGATTCTAACTCAGATAGTATTGTTAGCGCCGCTTGTTCTTTTTCTGTAGGAAACAAAATTCGAGATGTGTCATCGAAAAAGTATCTTTTAAATAGAAGAGATCGAGCGAAAAGATGTAAATCTTTGGTCAGTGTGAACAAATTTAGCCCAGCCACTGGTGAAAAGGATAAACCTCTAGACAATAGGGATAAATCAGATTTACTAAGTATATGTGAGCTAAGATTAATCACCTTATTGTCAGCGTTGTTATTGGGTCCTTTAGGTTTTTTATACCAAGGAGGCTGATATCTAGGAAAACCACCACCGCCATATGTCGCTCCCGATCTAGTACTGGAATCAGATGCTTCAGATACTTCACTCAAAGAGGATGTATTGGACTGGGCAGAGGGACGTCTCGTTCCCTCCTGGATGGCAAATGGTTTACGCCAGAAGTAAACTTTATTCTCAGAAAAATCCTTCTGGTCACGTCTAAACTTCCTCAGATGAACATCTCGAATTTGTTTCACAAGGGAGTCAACCTTCTTCATAGCCTCAGAATCATATTTGTCAGCCTTGTCAGGAGGGCAAATAGACCGAAAGGAGGTCTGTTTTTAATCAATGACAGAATCCATCTTGGCAATATTAGAGGTATTCAAGTCTATCAGGAGTTGCATAAGACTGAAGGAGCAACCATTACACATATCCTCCCATTTTGATATGAAGTCTTGGTCCTCAACCACAAAGGTCGGTGTTAGTCTCACCCTAAGACCACGTGGTATTAATTTTTTATCCATGTATTTGGTCAAGAGTAACCTGCTCCACCAAAGGCGTGTACGTTTGCTTAGAAGAGAAATAATCTCAGAAAACATGAGATCTAAATCCGGTCCACTACTAATCTCATTATCCGTGGAAACCTCACCAAACACTTGGTCCACTTGATTCAACCATGACGATTCCATGGCCTTATAGTCCATTTTAAATATACCTAGGTCTGTGCATAACACAGTAAGAAGAACAAGAGTAAAAATGGGTATGAATATCTGCATATTATACTTTAAATAGAATGATGTACATAGACAATAAAGATCATATAGGAAACGCAGAAGGACTAAATACATGAACCAAATCGCTGAGGGAAAAACCAAAACAAAAGCAAGAGAGGCGATCTGCGGTTCAATACATATTTTTATTTGTATAAATTTCCATAAAAATGTGGATAAGTGAGGGGAGGAAAACAACGGTATACATCACCGCAAACTTTTAGGTACAGAGTAAATTATGCCAAATATCTTCAGTAATGCAAGATATAAAGTCATATCCAACAAGAGTGGAAGTCCTATGATTAGGAGAAAGACCACATCAGGTCAATGCATCAATCAATTCCCGCTAGAACACCAATTGATAGGCGAAATAAGCCATATCCATAACAATCCATATAAATATCCAAGCAGGAAGGATTGAGACAGGACCTAAGATGCGGAACAAACTCCAAATGTTATCAGTAGTTATAATGTCAATTGCGTATTGGATGCACATCCATATTCATGCATAAAAAAGAATTATCAATGGATGATTTATATGCATATGGATGTGAACCACACACAATATTCAAAGCGTATGGGGAAACCGCTTTCTATATGATCTTTATTGTCTATGTACATCATTCTATTTAAAGTATAATATGCAGATATTCATACCCATTTTTACTCTTGTTCTTCTTACTGTGTTATGCACAGACCTAGGTATATTTAAAATGGACTATAAGGCCATGGAATCGTCATGGTTGAATCAAGTGGACCAAGTGTTTGGTGAGGTTTCCACGGATAATGAGATTAGTAGTGGACCGGATTTAGATCTCATGTTTTCTGAGATTATTTCTCTTCTAAGCAAACGTACACGCCTTTGGTGGAGCAGGTTACTCTTGACCAAATACATGGATAAAAAATTAATACCACGTGGTCTTAGGGTGAGACTAACACCGACCTTTGTGGTTGAGGACTAAGACTTCATATCAAAATGGGAGGATATGTGTAATGGTTGCTCCTTCAGTCTTATGCAACTCCTGATAGACTTGAATACCTCTAATATTGCCAAGATGGATTCTGTCATTGATCAAAAACAGACCTCCTTTCGGTCTATTTGCCCTCCTGACAAGGCTGACAAATATGATTCTGAGGCTATGAAGAAGGTTGACTCCCTTGTGAAACAAATTCGAGATGTTCATCTGAGGAAGTTTAGACGTGACCAGAAGGATTTTTCTGAGAATAAAGTTTACTTCTGGCGTAAACCATTTGCCATCCAGGAGGGAACGAGACGTCCCTCTGCCCAGTCCAATACATCCTCTTTGAGTGAAGTATCTGAAGCATCTGATTCCAGTACTAGATCGGGAGCGACATATGGCGGTGGTGGTTTTCCTAGATATCAGCCTCCTTGGTATAAAAAACCTAAAGGACCCAATAACAACGCTGACAATAAGGTGATTAATCTTAGCTCACATATACTTAGTAAATCTGATTTATCCCTATTGTCTAGAGGTTTATCCTTTTCACCAGTGGCTGGGCTAAATTTGTTCACACTGACCAAAGATTTACATCTTTTCGCTCGATCTCTTCTATTTAAAAGATACTTTTTCGATGACACATCTCGAATTTTGTTTCCTACAGAAAAAGAACAAGCGGCGCTAACAATACTATCTGAGTTAGAATCTGAACATAGAGCTGGTGAGGGAGGTAAGGTACCATCTTGCATTAAACCTTCTTCTAAAAAATCTTTACCGTTATCCTCCTGTGCAAACATTGATTTGTTTGTACAGGTGGTATCTAAAGACCTCGAAAATTTGTCTAGTCGGGTCAGGATTGATAATCTGTCTAAGATTGAACGTGATCGTCTTCAGGAGTTGCAACGGCTGCCAGATGTTACAATGAAGCCCGCGGATAAAGGGGGAAATATAGTCATCTGGCCGACATCTGCATATGAGAAAGAGGCGTTTCGCCAATTAAGGGATAATACATGTTATAAGAAACTAACATTCAACCCCCTTGGTAAATATGTTACAGAACTCAAGCAGATTATATATGCGGCTAAAGATGACTGTATTATCTCCCCTGAATTGGCGTCGGCTTTGATTGTATCTGAACCTAGGATTGCTACATTATACTTATTACCAAAAATACACAAAAACTCCTCCTCTCCTCCGGGTCGCCCAATTATTTCAGGAAATGGGAACTTCCTTGAGAACATCAATAAGTGGCTTGATGACCAACTTCAGCCACTTGTTAGGAATCTTCCTTCCTTTATCCAGGATACGGGTGATTTTCTGAGACGAATAGACGGATTATATGTGGGTAAAGACTCTCTTTTAGCATCTTGTGATGTTGAATCCCTGTACACCAGTATCCGACATGCTGACGGAATCAGAGCAGTAAGATTTTATCTGAGTATGAGTAATTTGTCATCTAGTTTTGTGGATTTGGTGTTGCGGTTGTTGGAGTTCGCGTTGACGCACAATTTTTTTATTTTTAAGGGGTCCTTCTATCTCCAGCTCCAGGGCACAGCAATGGGCGCTTCTTTTGCGCCAGCTTACGCTAATCTGTTCCTGGGGCTGTGGGAGAGGGACCTCCCCCTGGCAGATCTGGAGTCGTCGATGGGCCGAGTCCTTCTTTGGACTCGGTACATCGACGATATTTTCCTCATCTGGCAGGGGTCTATTGATTTATTTTTATTGTTTGTCGACGATTTGAACTCCAATGACCGCAACATCCGTCTTACGTATCAAAGCTCAGCTGATTCCGTGGCATTTTTGGATGTGCTGGTGTACAGGGATTCCAAGGACTGTTTACAGTCCAATTTACATCGTAAATCTACAGCGACGAATACATTACTTCATGCGTCATCATTTCATCCCCCACATATGATCCGTTCTATACCTGTTGGACAATTTCTCCGTATCCGCCGTCTTTGTTCTAATGATTGTGATTTTGAGCTACAGGCGGCGGATTTAACTAAGCGTTTTTCGGAGAGGGGGTACAGCAAACGCACGATCAAACGTGCATATCATAGAGCTAAGTATTCCGTGAGGAATGATTTGCTGTACTCAAAGAAGGTGCAGAGCAGTGACTCAACTATTAGGTTTATTACTAATTACTGCTCTGCACATTCTGATATTCGTGATATTTTGTTGAAGTCTTGGCCAATTCTACAGGCTGATTCTATATTGGCCAAAATTTTACCCTCAAGACCACAGATTACTCTACGCAGAGCCAAAAATTTAAAGGACTACTTGGTTCATAGCCTTCATGAAAGTAGTCCACGTCCTTTGTTCCCCAGTGTGCCGGCCGTTAGGACTGGTTGCTCACCATGTGGGAAATGCGTGGCTTGTCCCAACGTATTGCGAACAAGTACCTTTTGTGATTCTTCCTCTGTGAGGAATTACACTATCCGAAAGAGGATCACGTGCGAATCAAAGTCTGTAATTTATTACGGAGTTTGTCCCTGTCCCAAGATCTACATTGGGCTCACGACCCGACAGTTGAAAACTCGGGTTCGTGAGCACGTGTTGGGAATAGAAGCCGCACGGGAACATACTGATATTTCCACTCTCAAGACAATTCCACGGCACTTCAAACTCTTCCATGAGTGTGATTCGAAGGGGTTTTTAGTCCGTGGAATTGATGTCTTGGAAGTGGATGTTCGCGGGGGTAGAGTCAGTCAGCGACTGGCCCAATTGGAGACGCAATGGATTTGGCGTCTTCGTACAGTGCAGCCCCAGGGCCTTAATGAAAACATGAGTTTTACTTCGTTTCTGTAATTGTTGTGGTGTTTGTTTGATTTTAATTGTTTTTAATTCACTTTTTAGGCCCAATGGTAGTAAATATTGGTACGTGTCATCTGTACTGGCGATTGATTTCTTGCCATCATGTTGTATATATGGGATGTGTACATGGATGGATTCCCCCCGACTGCAGTGTATCATCTGGATATTCCTCAGTTTTTATTTTTATTCTTCATCAGCTTTGTATATCTTTTTCTATATATAGATATATATTTTTTCAAAATATTGGCTATGATAAACATATGCTTATTTCTATTTATGCAGTATATGTAATTTGTGTACTGTGCAATTATCTTTATTGATGTACTGTATATAATGTATGTGTTTATCTTGTATGGCATCATTATATGACTATTACTATATAATCAGTATTAAGATGGAACTGATGGTACGTCTATGTTCCGCTGAGGTAATTAGTGGGTCTCTTCCTGTGCCTTTTCCCTGCATTGACAGCCCCGACAGATTATATCTTCTATTTCTATTTTATCCCCCTCCTGGCTGGGTGGTTGACGCATGCGCCGCTTGCCTGGGAGTCCTGTTCCCGCGGGTGCGTCTCTATGGCTACGGGGACGCCGGGTGTTATTACCCGGCGTCCTGTGGGGCCATGACGCGCTTGCGGGGCGGGACTTCCGGTCGGCCGGCGGCGGATGCGTCTGATGATCTGCCCAATCAGCTGGGGGATGAAGGCCTATTTTAACGGCACCCCCCTATGTTCCGGTCACGCCCCCTGACGAAGGTACACTCCGAAATGCGCATCGGGCGCATTCCACCTGCAAACTATACATCTTAGGTAATGTCTTATTCTTCATATTGTCTGTCCAGAGAGTGGGCTTAGCCCCTCTAGGTGGGAATATAATCCTTTTCCCTTGTAATTGAGATGGTGGTCGCCGGCCAGTAGCGCTTGTGTAGTGTTGGTGCTTTAATCCTTGCTACCCGGTGGCACTATTGGCCATATTGCCCCGTGGTGCTAGATGCTTTTTTGCCCTAACATTTGCACGTGCTGTGGCTTGTGATTCATTCAACAATTCCGTTTTGGCAAGCACACGACTAGTAATTGCTGTGAGGTTATGCCTATGTGGTGTGTCTGCACCGGATCATGATACTATAGCTTATGTGTGTCCACTTGCTGTGGTTTTTATCTTTTGGTGCATGTATCTATATAGGCATATATCATTAACCTCTGCACTCCATCCTGTATGAGACACCCATCGACCTCCATGGAAGATACTCTATTGACTTCCATGGGGATTTCGGTGTGTGTGTATGCAGTTGCATGTGTGTAATTGCATGTAGGATATTTCACATATTTTTGCCCACGCCGCTGTTTGTCATATGTGTTGATCCCGTATAAAATTTGTTCTATACACATGCAAATCACCTTTGAATTTTTTCATATATGGTGTCTGTATGTTGTGACCTCTTTATTAGAGCTTGCAGAGAATGGGGTCCTTTATGGATCAACACATTGATAAACTTGGGTTGTGATACATGGGCATATGAATGGGTACTAATACAGTAGTATGCCTTATTGTGAGGTAATTTTTGTGTATACTCTCTTCTGTATGATTCATCCATTGACTTCCATGGAAGATATTCCATTGACTTCCATGGGAACTCCAATGTAGGTACATGCAATTGCATGCGTACAATCGTATATGTGGTATTTCTATATTGTTAGTTATGCCGCTGTTTCTCATGTGTATTGATCCTTTACGAAATTTGGACTATATACATGCAAACTAATTTTGGAATTTCCATATATGGAGTTTGTATGTTGCGACCTCCTTAACAGAGCTTGCAGTAAATACAGTGTCGTATGGATCAGCACATGGGTAACCTTGGTTGTAGTGCATAGGCATGTGGATGTGGATTAGCACACTGGAATGCCTGTGGGGTAATCTTATGTCTTAATTTCTGCGGTTTCCCCATACGCTTTGAATATTGTGTGTGGTTCACATCCATATGCATATAAATCATCCATTGATAATTCTTTTTTATGCATGAATATGGATGTGCATCCAATACGCAATTGACATTATAACTACTGATAACATTTGGAGTTTGTTCCGCATCTTAGGTCCTGTCTCAATCCTTCCTGCTTGGATATTTATATGGATTGTTATGGATATGGCTTATTTCGCCTATCAATTGGTGTTCTAGCGGGAATTGATTGATGCATTGACCTGATGTGGTCTTTCTCCTAATCATAGGACTTCCACTCTTGTTGGATATGACTTTATATCTTGCATTACTGAAGATATTTGGCATAATTTACTCTGTACCTAAAAGTTTGCGGTGATGTATACCGTTGTTTTCCTCCCCTCACTTATCCACATTTTTATGGAAATTTATACAAATAAAAATATGTATTGAACCGCAGATCGCCTCTCTTGCTTTTGTTTTGATAGTGTAATGTATGTAGTGTAGTATACGATGTGTACACTGCGGCCGGATGATTGATCTGTTGCACACTGCGGCTGTGCAGAGGACAATGCTCCGGGCGGTGATCCTCCGATGAGCTGTGTGTGTGTGTGTGTGTGTGTGTGTGTGTGTATAGTGTAGTGTAAATAGTGTAGTGTGTGTATATAGTGTAGTGTGTGTATATAGTGTAGTGTGTGTATATAGTGTAGTGTGTATATAGTGTAGTGTGTATATAGTGTGTGTATATAGTGTAGTGTATATAGTGTAGTGTGTATATAGTGTAATGTATGTAGTGTAGTATACGATGTGTACACTGCGGCCGGATCATTGCTCTATTGCACACTGCGGCTGTGCAGAGGACCATGCTCCGGGCGGTGATCTTCTGATGAGCTGTGTGTGTGTGTGTGTGTGTGTGTGTATAGTGTAGTGTGTGTATATAGTGTAGTGTGTGTATGTAGTGTAGTATATGATGTGTACACTGCGGCTGTGCAGAGGACAATGCTCCAGGCGGTGATCCTCCGATGAGCTGTGTGTGTGTGTATAGTGTAGTGTATATAGTTTAGTGTATATAGTGTAGTGTATATAGTGTAGTGTGTATATAGTGTAATGTATATAGTGTAGTGTGTGTATATAGTGTAATGTATGTATGTAGTGTAGTATACGATGTGTACACTGCGGCCGGATCATTGCTTTATTGCACACTGCGGCTGTGCAGAGGACCATGCTCCGGGCGGTGATCTTCTGATGAGCTGTGTGTGTGTATATAGTGTAGTGTGTGTATATAGTGTAATGTATGTATGTAGTGTATTATACGATGTGTACACTGCGGCCGGATGATTGCTCTATTGCACACTGCGGCTGTGCAGAGGACAATGCTCCGGGCGGTGATCTTCTGATGAGCTGTGTGTGTGTATATAGTGTAGTGTGTGTATATAGTGTAATGTATGTATGTAGTGTAGTATACGATGTGTACACTGCGGCCGGATGATTGCTCTATTGCACACTGCGGCTGTGCAGAGGACAATGCTCCTGGCGGTGATCCTCTGATGAGCTGTGTGTGTGTATAGTGTAGTGTGTGTATATAGTGTAGTGTATATAGTGTAATGTATGTAGTGTAGTATACGATGTGTACACTGCGGCCGGATGATTGATCTGTTGCACACTGCGGCTGTGCAGAGGACAATGCTCCGCGCGGTGATCCTTTGATGAGCTGTGAATCTCCCGACAGGTGGAGTTTTCTATGGAATCTGTCACCAGGTTTGTACCTGTAATCTGAGGGCAGCATCTTATCGGGGCAGAGACCCTGATTCCAGTCCAGAGCTGCTTGCTGCTGTTTTTATAGTAAACTCCCAGCTTGTAGCCCTCCATGTTTATGAGCTCTGTGTAACCACTGCCCACCACTTCTGATTGGCAGCATTGTCTATAACCACGTCTCCACCACTGATTGGCAGCTTTCTAAGTACACTGTGCATAGGCAGAACGCTACCAATCAGTGATGTGGGCGGGGTTATACAGGGCTCAGCATTCAGAGAACTGCTTTATCTACAAGAGAGAAAAGGGTAATTTTATCATAACAGCAGCAGGCAGCTGAGTAAAGGAAGAATTTCAGCTCACCCCTCTTCACTCTAGGAACCACCACCGATGCACGGAACGCCCTGGCCCGGGCGGAGAAGCACAATCATGTAGAGGAAAAAAATCCAGCATCAGAAGGAGAAAAAGTAGTAATAAAACTTGAACTTTATTGAATCCATTAAAAACAGGATACAACACGCATGGAAGCTTGGGGACACACAGTGAAACACAGGACTATCCTACGCGTTTCAACCTTGCGGTCTTAGTCATGGATCCAGGATTTTTTTCCTCTACAGGCAGCTGAGTAAGTGACACCTCGCTGGAATCAGGGTCTCTGCCCCGACATCATGCAATAAACATAAAATACATAGCAAAATCATGCTGGCAGATTCCCTTTAACCAGCTGTGTGCTGGGATATGTGGAGATTTCCTTGACTCGCTGCACATGTCGTGGAAGGCACGGAGGTGACTCAGGGGAGGAAGGTGCCGTGTGTGCTGATCCTGAGCCGGAGCGACGGCCACTCCGTGTAAGTGCAGTGTGTGCAGCTCCAGGGAGCGGGGCCGCCGCACGCCACATCAGCGGGGCTCAATCAGCACTCGCACGCCACCATAGCATTGTGCTGTCTGATTATAGGAGGAGGGTCTATGATGGCGTCTCCGCTCCCGGTCCGGAGCCTCCTCTCTTCCTACCATCGCCGTCCTCTTTGCTTCGTGTGGATGATGCGGCCTACGTCATCCACACAGTGTCCTCCATTGTGCTCCTGGGCGGGCGGGCCTCTCTGGGCGGGCGGGCGGGCCTCTCTGGGCGGGCGGGAGGGCCTCTCTGGGCGGGAGGGCCTCTCTGGGCGGGCGGGCGGGCCTCTCTGGGCGGGCGGGCGGGCCTCTCTGGGCGGGCGGGTCTCTCTGGGCAGTGAGCAAAGTACTGTAATGCGCAGGGAAAGGTCAAAGAATGGGCGCGCAGGTGTGCTGCAATACACAGAGAAGTGCGGGGGCGCAGGTGTGCTGCAATACACAGGGAAGTGCGGGGGCGCAGGTGTACTGCAATACACAGAGAAGTGCGGGGGCGCAGGTGTACTGCAATACACAGAGAAGTGCGGGGGCGCAGGTGTACTGCAATACACAGAGAAGTGCGGGGGCGCAGGTGTACTGCAATACACAGGGAAGTGCGGGGCGCAGGTGTACTGCAATACACAGGGAAGTGCGGGGGCGCAGGTGTACTGCAATACACAGGGAAGTGCGGGGCGCAGGTGTACTGCAATACACAGGGAAGTGCGGGGCACAGGTGTACTGCAATACACAGGGAAGTGCGGGGGCGCAGGTGTACTGCAATACACAGAGAAGTGCGGGGGCGCAGGTGTACTGCAATACAGAGAAGTGCGGGGGCGCAGGTGTACTGCAATACACAGAGAAGTGCGGGGGCGCAGGTGTACTGCAATACACAGAGAAGTGCGGGGCACAGGTGTACTGCAATACACAGAGAAGTGCGGGGGGTGCAGGTGTACTGCAATACACAGGGAAGTGCGGGGGCGCAGGTGTACTGCAATACACAGAGAAGTGCGGGGGCGCAGGTGTACTGCAATACACAGAGAAGTGCGGGGCACAGGTGTACTGCAATACACAGAGAAGTGCGGGGCACAGGTGTACTGCAATACACAGAGAAGTGCGGGGGGTGCAGGTGTACTGCAATACACAGAGAAGTGCGGGGGGCGCAGGTGTACTGCAATACACAGGGAAGTGCGGGGCACAGGTGTACTGCAATACACAGAGAAGTGCGGGGGGTGCAGGTGTACTGCAATACACAGGGAAGTGCGGGGCACAGGTGTACTGCAATACACAGAGAAGTGCGGGGGGTGCAGGTGTACTGCAATACACAGAGAAGTGCGGGGGAGCAGGAGCACAATGGCGCATGACGTAAGGAGAAGAGGAGGAGCCGGACCAAGCCCAGCAATGCCCATCAGATGGGAGCAGAACGCCCCCGCCCCCCCCCGCAGGAGAGGAGGGGACAGGATCCTTATAGAAGGATCCGATCTTAGTATTTGTCTTTTCTTTCTTTGCATTTCTATGCAAGCTTTTGTTTCAAGCTGCCTGAAAAGAGGTTTTCCTCCGTGATTGCACCAGCAGAATAGTGAGCGCAGCTCTGGAGTATAATACAGGAGGTAACTCAGGATCAGTAATGTATGTACACAGTGACTACACCAGCAGAATAGTGAGTGCAGGTCTGGAGTATAATACAGGAGGTAACTCAGGATCAGTAATGTAATGTATGTACACAGTGACTGCACCAGCAGAATAGTGAGTGCAGCTCTGGAGTATAATACAGGAGGTAACTCAGGATCAGTAATGTAATGTATGTACACAGTGACTGCACCAGCAGAATAGTGACCGCAGCTCTGGAGTATAATACAGGAGGTAACTCAGGATCAGTAAAGTAATGTATGTACACAGTGACTGCACCAGCAGAATACGGAGTGCAGCTCTGGAGTATAATACAGGAGGTAACTCAGGATCAGTAATGTATGTACTCAGTGACTGCACCAGCAGAATAGTGAGTGCAGCTCTGGAGTATAATACAGGATGTAACTCAGGATCAGTAATGTAATGTATGTACACAGTGACTGCACCAGCAGAATAGTGAGTGCAGCTCTGGAGTATAATACAGGAGGTAACTCAGGATCAGTAATGTATGTACACAGTGACTGCACCAGCAGAATACGGAGTGCAGCTCTGGAGTATAATACAGGAGGTAACTCAGGATCAGTAATGTATGTACTCAGTGACTGCACCAGCAGAATAGTGAGTGCAGCTCTGGAGTATAATACAGGAGGTAACTCAGGATCAGTAATGTAATGTATGTACACAGTGACTGCACCAGCAGAATAGTGAGTGCAGCTCTGGAGTATAATATAGGAGGTAACTCAGGATCAGTAATGTAATGTATGTGCACAGTGACTGCACCAGCAGAATAGTGAGTGCAGCTCTGGAGTATAATACAGGAGGTAACTCAGGATCAGTAATGTAATGAATGTACACAGTGACTGCACCAGCAGAATAGTGAGTGCAGCTCTGGAGTATAATACAGGAGGTAACTCAGGATCAGTAATGTAATGTATGTACACAGTGACTGCACCAGCAGAATAGTGAGTGCAGCTCTGGAGTATAATACAGGAGGTAACTCAGGATCAGTAATGTAATGTATGTACACAGTGACTGCACCAGCAGAATAGTGAGTGCAGCTCTGGAGTATAATACAGGAGGTAACTCAGGATCAGTAATGTATGTACACAGTGACTGCACCAGCAGAATACGGAGTGCAGCTCTGGAGTATAATACAGGAGGTAACTCAGGATCAGTAATGTATGTACTCAGTGACTGCACCAGCAGAATAGTGAGTGCAGCTCTGGAGTATAATACAGGAGGTAACTCAGGATCAGTAATGTAATGTATGTACACAGTGACTGCACCAGCAGAATAGTGAGTGCAGCTCTGGAGTATAATATAGGAGGTAACTCAGGATCAGTAATGTAATGTATGTGCACAGTGACTGCACCAGCAGAATAGTGAGTGCAGCTCTGGAGTATAATACAGGATGTAACTCAGGATCAGTAATGTAATGTATGTACACAGTGACTGCACCAGCAGAATAGTGAGTGCAGCTCTGGAGTATAATACAGGAGGTAACTCAGGATCAGTAATGTAATGAATGTACACAGTGACTGCACCAGCAGAATAATGAGTGCAGCTCTGGAGTATAATACAGGAGGTAACTCAGGATCAGTAATGTAATGTATGTACACAGTGACTGCACCAGCAGAATAGTGAGTGCAGCTCTGGAGTATAATACAGGAGGTAACTCAGGATCAGTAATGTAATGTATGTACACAGTGACTGCACCAGCAGAATAGTGAGTGCAGCTCTGGAGTATAATACAGGAGGTAACTCAGGATCAGTAATGTATGTATTATTGAGATAGACCTGGCTCACTCAACGTGGGGGTGCTCTGGAATAATGAGTCCAGTATTACAAAAATATATCCGGCACACCACAATGCAAGAGAGGAATCTTAGGTTTGGTTTGAAAAAAATGTTGATTTATTGTGTATATACAAAAAAGTCCGTCCAACGTTTCGATCCAAAAGGATCTTTCACAGGGACAATGGGACTAGTGTGTAGAAAAGAAAAAACATACATAAAATTAAAAACAAAAACAGTATCAGTGATACACTGTTGTGATTACATGATCAGACAAGTCATAAATACAAAGAAAATGGCAGAAACTGCAGACAAAACAAAAAAACGCTTAAATCCATTAATTTCATAGGCACCAATGGATGAAACATGGAAATCTCCATTAAGATATAAGATAAATGACAATCTGTTGAGACATGAAAGAGACCATTAGAGGAGTGACCATACATGATAATAAGACACGTACCTAGAGGTATAAAAGGATTGTCAAATCGTATCAGTACAAGTGATGATGGTCATCAAAGTCTATCAGAAGAATGCGTAAGCGGTCTATGAAGGAGGTAAACAAGGAGACCGAGTTATAAATTGAACAAAAAAGTCTGATTACACAAGTCAGAAGGGAGAGGGGACATACCTCAGTAATTATACTTAGTGATATCACTATGTCCCCTCTCCCTTCTGACTTGTGTAATCAGACTTTTTTGTTCAATTTATAACTCGGTCTCCTTGTTTACCTCCTTCATAGACCGCTTACGCATTCTTCTGATAGACTTTGATGACCATCATCACTTGTACTGATACGATTTGACAATCCTTTTATACTTCTAGGTACATGTCTTATTATCATGTATGGTCACTCCTCTAATGGTCTCTTTCATGTCTCAACAGATTGTCATTTATCTTATATCTTAATGGAGATTTCCATGTTTCATCCATTGGTGCCTATGAAATTAATGGATTTAAGCGTTTTTTTGTTTCTTTTGTCTCTGCAGTTTCTGCCATTTTCTTTGTATTTATGACTTGTCTGATCATGTAATCACAACAGTGTATCACTGATACTGTTTTTGTTTTTAATTTTATGTATGTTTTTTCTTTTCTACACACTAGTCCCATTGTCCCTGTGAAAGATCCTTTTGGATCGAAACGTTGGACGGACTTTTTTGTATATACACAATAAATCAACATTTTTTTTCAAACCAAACCTAAGATTCCAGTAATGTATGTACACAGTGACTGCACCAGCAGAATAGTGAGCGCAGCTGTGGAGTATAATACAGGAGGTAACTCAGGATCAGTAATGTAATGTATGTACACAGTGACTGCACCAGCAGAATAGTGAGTGCAGCTCTGGAGTATAATACAGGAGGTAACTCAGGATCAGTAATGTATGTACACAGTGACTGCACCAGCAGAATAGTGAGTGCAGCTCTGGAGGATAATACAGGAGGTAACTCAGGATCAGTAATGTAATGTATGTACACAGTGACTGCACCAGCAGAATAGTGAGTGCAGCTCTGGAGGATAATACAGGAGGTAACTCAGGATCAGTGATGTAATGTATGTACACAGTGACTGCACCAGCAGAATAGTGAGTGCAGCTCTGGAGTATAATACAGGAGGTAACTCAGGATCAGTAATGTATGTACACAGTGACTGCACCAGCAGAATAGTGAGTGCAGCTCTGGAGTATAATACAGGAGGTAACTCAGGATCAGTAATGTATGTACACAGTGACTGCACCAGCAGAATAGTGAGTGCAGCTCTGGAGGATAATACAGGAGGTAACTCAGGATCAGTAATGTATGTACACAGTGACTGCACCAGCAGAATAGTGAGTGCAGCTCTGGAGGATAATACAGGAGGTAACTCAGGATCAGTAATGTATGTACACAGTGACTGCACCAGCAGAATAGTGAGTGCAGCTCTAGAGTATAATAAAGGATGTAACTAAGGATTATACACAGGACTCCTGACTTTACTCCATTATTCCTCGTCTTCTCTCAGGTTGATGATCCGGACTCCGGGTAAAGATTCGGGGAATGAAGAAATCTTCCCCATAACGAGCAGCTTCAAATGTGTTCAAGGTAAAGTCTTCCGTCTCATCCCAATAATGGCCCCTCCTCACTGCAGAATGACCCCGCCACTCGATCCAGTGTGTGGGGATGACGGGGAGCGCCGCGCTCTGTTCACTTTTCTGCTCCCCGAACACTCAGCAGATGACAAAACATACTTAGAGATGAAGTCTTCCCTCCCCGCTCTGCAGCTTCCTGCCCCCTTCTCCCCGCTCTGCAGCTTCCTGCCCCCTTCTCCCCGCTCTGCAGCTTCCTGCCCCCCTCTCCCCGCTCTGCAGCTTCCTGCCCCCCTCTCCCCGCTCTGCAGCTTCCTGCCCCCCTCTCCCCGCTCTGCAGCTTCCTGCCCCTTTCTCCCCGCTCTGCAGCTTCCTGCCCCTTTCTCCCCGCTCTGCAGCTTCCTGCCCCCTTCTCCCCGCTCTGCAGCCTCCTGCCCCCTTCTCCCCGCTCTGCAGCTTCCTGCCACCCTCTCCCCGCTCTGCAGCTTCCTGCCCCCTTCTCCCCGCTCTGCAGCCTCCTGCCCCCTTCTCCCCGCTCTGCAGCCTCCTGCCCCCTTCTCCCCGCTCTGCAGCTTCCTGCCACCCTCTCCTCGCTCTGCAGCTTCCTGCCTCCTTCTCCCCGGTCTGCAGCTTCCTGCCCCCTTCTCCCCGCTCTGCAGCTTCCTGCCCCCTTCTCCCCGCTCTGCAGCTTCCTGCCCCCTTCTCCCCGCTCTGCAGCTTCCTGCCCCCTTCTCCCCGCTCTGCAGCTTCCTGCCCCCTTCTCCCCGCTCTGCAGCCTCCTGCCCCCTTCTCCCCGCTCTGCAGCCTCCTGCCCCCTTCTCCCCGCTCTGCAGCCTCCTGCCCCCTTCTCCCCGCTCTGCAGCTTCCTGCCCCCTTCTCCCCGCTCTGCAGCCTCCTGCCCCCTTCTCCCCGCTCTGCAGCTTCCTGCCCCCTTCTCCCCGCTCTGCAGCTTCCTGCCCCCTTCTCCCCGCTCTGCAGCCTCCTGCCCCCTTCTCCCCACTCTGCAGCCTCCTGCCCCCTTCTCCCCGCTCTGCAGCCTCCTGCCCCCTTCTCCCCGCTCTGCAGCCTCCTGCCCCCTTCTCCCCGCTCTGCAGCCTCCTGCCCCCTTCTCCCCGCTCTGCAGCTTCCTGCCCCCTTCTCCCCGCTCTGCAGCTTCCTGCCCCCTTCTCCCCGCTCTGCAGCTTCCTGCCCCCTTCTCCCCGCTCTGCAGCCTCCTGCCCCCTTCTCCCCACTCTGCAGCCTCCTGCCCCCTTCTCCCCACTCTGCCTTCCACCCCTTGTAACTTGCTCTTCTTTCTTGTATCTTCCAGAAGCGGAGGAGACTCTTCTCATTGACATTCCTACTAACAGTAAGTACCGGGGCATTCCCCTGCTGCGGGCGGGATCCTCAGGATGTCGGGGAATTCTGCAAGCTCAGCTGGGTCTAATATACAGCTCTATGGGGGGGGGGGCCCAGGAATGTGCCGTGTATGTGGGGTCCTCGGGAGTACAAGTGTGTATATATGGTGGGGGTCCCAGGGAGCACAACTGTGTGTGTATGTGGGGTCCCAGGGAGCACAACTGTGTGTGTATGTGGGGGTCCCAGGGAGCACAACTGTGTGTATATGTGGTGGGGGTCCCAGGGAGCACAACTGTGTGTGTATGTGGGGTCCCAGGGAGCACAACTGTGTGTGTATGTGGGGTCCCAGGGAGCACAACTGTGTGTGTATGTGGGGTCCCAGGGAGCACAACTGTGTGTGTATGTGGTGTCCCAGGGAGCACAACTGTGTGTATATGTGGGGGTCCCAGGGAGCACAACTGTGTGTGTATGTGGGGTCCCAGGGAGCACAACTGTGTGTGTATGTGGGGGTCCCAGGGATCACAACTGTGTGTGTATATGTGGGGGTCCCCGGGAGCACAACTGTGTGTACATGTGAGGGTCCCCGGGAGCACAACTGTGTGTATATGTGGGGGTCCCCGGGAGCACAACTGTGTATATATGTGGGGGTCCCCGGGAGCACAACTGTGTGTATATGTGGGGGTCCCCGGGAGCACAACTGTGTGTATATGTGGGGGTCCCCGGGAGCACAACTGTGTGTATATGTGGGGGTCCCCGGGAGCACAACTGTGTGTATATGTGGGGGTCCCCGGGAGCACAACTGTGTGTATATGTGGGGGTCCCCGGGAGCAGTGCTTGTAGTAGTGAATGGGGAAAAAAGGCTTGTTTGCTTTGCAAAATGCAAATGGACAGCACTTTTACTGGTGGTTGTTCTGCAGGCGCTGTGTATTTGCTGCTGTGTATTTGCTGTTGTATATTTGCCTCTTCCCAGTGGATCTGTTGCTGTGTATTTGCCTCTTCCCGGTGGATCTGTTGCTGTGTATTTGCCTCTTCCCAGTGGATCTGTTGCTGTGTATTTGCCTCTTCCCGGTGGATCTGTTGCTGTGTATTTGCCTCTTCCCGGTGGATCTGTTGCTGTGTATTTGCCTCTTCCCGGTGGATCTGTTGCTGTGTATTTGCCTCTTCCCGGTGGATCTGTTGCTGTGTATTTGCTGCTGTGTATTTGCTGTTGTATATTTGCCTCTTCCCAGTGGATCTGTTGCTGTGTATTTGCCTCTTCCCGGTGGATCTGTTGCTGTGTATTTGCCTCTTCCCGGTGGATCTGTTGCTGTGTATTTGCCTCTTCCCGGTGGATCTGTTGCTGTGTATTTGCCTCTTCCCGGTGGATCTGTTGCTGTGTATTTGCCTCTTCCCGGTGGATCTGTTGCTGTGTATTTGCCTCTTCCCGGTGGAGCAGTCGCTGTGTATTTGCCTCTTCCCGGTGGAGCAGTCGCTGTGTATTTGCCTCTTCCCGGTGGATCTGTTGCTGTGTATTTGCCTCTTCCCGGTGGATCTGTTGCTGTGTATTTGCCTCTTCCCGGTGGAGCAGTCGCTGTGTATTTGCCTCTTCCCGGTGGAGCAGTCGCTGTGTATTTGCCTCTTCCCGGTGGAGCAGTCGCTGTGTATTTGCCTCTTCCCGGTGGATCTGTTGCTGTGTATTTGCCTCTTCCCGGTGGATCTGTTGCTGTGTATTTGCCTCTTCCCGGTGGATCTGTTGCTGTGTAGTTGCCTCTTCCCGGTGGATCTGTTGCTGTGTATTTGCCTCTTCCCGGTGCATCTGTTGCTGTGTATTTGCCTCTTCCCGGTGGATCTGTTGCTGTGTAGTTGCCTCTTCCCGGTGGATCTGTTGCTGTGTATTTGCCTCTTCCCGGTGGATCTGTTGCTGTGTAGTTGCCTCTTCCCGGTGGATCTGTTGCTGTGTATTTGCCTCTTCCCGGTGGATCTGTTGCTGTGTAGTTGCCTCTTCCCGGTGGATCTGTTGCTGAGTATTTGCCTCTTCCCGGTGGATCTGTTGCTGTGTATTTGCCTCTTCCCGGTGGATCTGTTGCTGTGTAGTTGCCTCTTCCCGGTGGATCTGTTGCTGTGTATTTGCCTCTTCCCGGTGGATCTGTTGCTGTGTAGTTGCCTCTTCCCGGTGGATCTTCTGCTGTGTAGTTGCCTCTTCCCGGTGGATCTGTTGCTGTGTATTTGCCTTTTCCCGGTGGATCTGTTGCTGTGTATTTGCCTCTTCCCGGTGGATCTGTTGCTGTGTATTTGCCTCTTCCCGGTGGATCTGTTGCTGTGTATTTGCCTCTTCCCGGTGGATCTGTTGCTGTGTAGTTGCCTCTTCCCGGTGGATCTGTTGCTGTGTATTTGCCTCTTCCCGGTGGATCTGTTGCTGTGTATTTGCCTCTTCCCGGTGGATCTGTTGCTGTGTAGTTGCCTCTTCCCGGTGGATCTGTTGCTGTGTATTTGCCTCTTCCCGGTGGATCTGTTGCTGTGTAGTTGCCTCTTCCCGGTGGATCTTCTGCTGTGTAGTTGCCTCTTCCCGGTGGATCTGTTGCTGTGTATTTGCCTTTTCCCGGTGGATCTGTTGCTGTGTATTTGCCTCTTCCCGGTGGATCTGTTGCTGTGTATTTGCCTTTTCCCGGTGGAGCAGTCGCTGTGTAGTTGCCTCTTCCCGGTGGATCTGTTGCTGTGTAGTTGCCTCTTCCCGGTGGATCTGTTGCTGTGTATTTGCCTCTTCCCGGTGGATCTGTTGCTGTGTAGTTGCCTCTTCCCGGTGGAGCAGTCGCTGTGTATTTGCCTCTTCCCGGTGGATCTGTTGTTGTGTATTTGCCTCTTCCCGGTGGATCTTCTGCTGTGTATTTGCCTCTTCCCGGTGGATCTGTTGCTGTGTATTTGCCTCTTCCCGGTGGATCTGTTGCTGTGTAGTTACCTCTTCCCGGTGGATCTGTTGCTGTGTATTTGCCTCTTTCCGGTGGATCCGTTGCTGTGTATTTGCCTCTTCCCGGTGGATCCGTTGCTGTGTATTTGCCTCTTCCCGGTGGATCCGTTGCTGTGTATTTGCCTCTTCCCGGTGTATTTGCCTCTTCCTGGTGGATCTGATGCTGTGTATTTGCCTCTTCCCGGTGGATCTGATGCTGTGTATTTGCCTCTTCCCGGTGGATCTGTTGCTGTGTTTGCCGCTGTCTTTCTGCTCTTACTTTTCCCGGCTTCCATGATGTTTGCGGCTTCCTGACACTTTCTGCAGGGCGCGGTGTGACAGATCATCTTACATTCCCTTTTGTGTCATGGTCATTGTATGGAGTGGTTCTGTGTAATGCGGCTCGTATTCCATCCTCCGCCTGCGGCTGTGATCGGGGGGACACGTGTTTTTATTTTTTCCCCTCAATGCGTTTGTCTTGCAGTTGTCATTGCCACCATCTTTGCTATCACAACTTTCTGATCACTGTATCAGCATTTTGTGTGCGTCCGGATGGACCGAGCGCGAGTCCATCCATTGTCAGGACTGACTGGTGTCTGAGGCGTTAAATGGGTGGTCCGCACACTTACCTCTAGCACAGGCTGCTCCGGGGTCCGTGTTTACACTGGAGGAAGTTTCCACTCTTCAAAGTGTCAGGTGACGTCTCTGTGGACGTCTGCGATAGAGGTGCACGGGGCCACGTCATCATCTGCACCTGCAAGATACATAGCCAGCCCCCTACCTAGAAAACCCGCCACCACGGTAATCCGCTATATACTGGGGAGGGAAGCTGCATGCTCTGGCTGGACATTTGCCCCCCCTCCGGCTGACCGTCTGTCCGCCTGCCCGTGCCCCCCCCTCACCCCCGACTGACCGTCTGTCAGAGTACGCTAATGGCCGGCGGAGTGGCGGGGGCAGAGTACGCTGACGGCCGGTGGAGAGGCGGGGGCAGAGTACGCTGGCGGCCGGTGGAGAGGTGGGGGCAGAGTACGCTGACGGCCGGAGGAGAGGCGGGGGCAGAGTACGCTGGCGGCCGGTGGAGAGGCGGGGGCAGAGTACGCTGGCGGCCAGTGGAGAGGCGGGGGCAGAGTACGCTGGCGGCCGGTGGAGAGGCGGGGGCAGAGTACGCTGGCGGCCGGTGGAGAGGCGGGGGCAGAGTACGCTGGCGGCCGGTGGAGAGGCGGGGCAGAGTACGCTGGCGGCCGGTGGAGAGGCAGGGGCAGAGTACGCTGACGGCCGGTGGAGAGGCGGGGGCAGAGTACGCTGACGGCCGGTGGAGAGGCGGGGGCAGGGTACGCTGATGGCTGGCGGAGAGGTGGGGGCAGAGTACGCTGACGGCCGGTGGAGAGGCGGGGGCAGAGTACGCTGACGGCCGGTGGAGAGGCGGGGGCAGAGTACGCTGACGGCCGGTGGAGAGGCGGGGGCAGAGTACGCTGACGGCCGGTGGAGAGGCGGGGGCAGAGTACGCTGACGGCCGGTGGAGAGGCGGGGGCAGAGTACGCTGACGGCCGGTGGAGAGGCGGGGGCAGAGTACGCTGGCGGCCGGTGGAGAGGCGGGGCAGAGTACGCTGACGGCCGGTGGAGAGGCGGGGCAGAGTACGCTGACGGCCGGTGGAGAGGCGGGGGCAGAGTACGCTGACGGCCGGTGGAGAGGCGGGGGCAGAGTACGCTGGCGGCCGGTGGAGAGGCGGGGCAGAGTACGCTGACGGCCGGTGGAGAGGCGGGGCAGAGTACGCTGACGGCCGGTGGAGAGGCGGGGCAGAGTACGCTGACGGCCGGTGGAGAGGCGGGGGCAGAGTACGCTGGCGGCCGGTGGAGAGGCGGGGGCAGAGTACGCTGACGGCCGGTGGAGAGGCGGGGCAGAGTACGCTGACGGCCGGTGGAGAGGCGGGGCAGAGTACGCTGACGGCCGGTGGAGAGGCGGGGGCAGAGTACGCTGATGGTTGGTGGAGAGGCGGGGGCAGAGTACGCTGACGGCTGGTGGAGAGGCGGGGCAGAGTACGGTGACGGCCGGTGGAGAGGCGGGGGCAGAGTATGCTGGCGGCCGGTGGAGAGGCGGGGGCAGAGTACGCTGACGGCCGGTGGAGAGGCGGGGGCAGAGTACGCTGACGGCCGGTGGAGAGGCGGGGGCAGAGTACGCTGACGGCCGGTGGAGAGGCGGGGGCAGAGTACGCTGATGGCTGGCGGAGAGGTGGGGGCAGGATTTGGGGTCTGAGGACTGTAATAATTAGTGGCTGCCTCCATCATTCTTTGGGAATGTGACTGGTTCTGAGCGTTGCAGCCGTTTGGTGCAGGGATCGCTCCCACGCTGCGGTCTGTGTTCGGCGGTCTGTGGCCTGCGGCCGGTGGCTTTCAGTTCCGTGGCCGCCTCTTTATTTCCATGTCTGCCATAGTATAGCGGTGAGTGGTGGGACATCATGCCAGATATGGCGATCCTGCCCGCAGATCTGTGGGGTCCCAGCAGCCGGGCCACCAGTGATCATACAGTCCCCATACAGCTCCTCTGCATCTGGGGGGGCGGGGGTCTCCGCAGTCTCTAGATGAGTGGGCGCTCACAGCACACCCCGCTGCTCTTGCACCTTCTTATGGGGGCATACACCCAGCTTGCTGGCGGGCAGATCCGCGGTCGGTCACATCTGTGTCTCCCGGACCCCCACATCCACAGTGCACAGAGGGAGGATGCACGAGCAGCTGCCATACGCTGTGGCGCTGTATTACGTCCTCTCCCCACGTCTTCTGCTATATACATCACTTTACATTATACGGGGGCAGGAGGCATTGTGGGGGTGCTCTGGGGTTTGGAGGGGTGTATGGTGCAGCCGGGCCGGGGTGCAGGGTATGAGACCCCCGACACTTCCCTCCCCCCATTATTGTATGATCCTGGAGCAGGACCCGTCCGCGGCTCGTGGTATGACCAGGAAGCGGGGCGGGTTCTGGTGAAATCTGAGCGGAAGCGGCCGGTGATCGCCGGTGACTCGCACTTTCCACTTATCGCCTCCTATCACACTGTTCCATCTTCAGCTTCTACAATTTAAAGTGACGGCGCACTGTTTAACTCCTGAGGCGCTGCACAGGTGGCGGAGAGGTTTTTAGCATTGGTGGTCCCTGAGCCGGCCCCTGAGTGTGTGCGGTCGTGACAAACCTTCCATACATGTGCATAGGGCAGTATTGTGCCCCGGGGCGAGGTGGTGGAGACCCTGCAGCCCCTGCCCAAAAATCCTGCAAATCTCCATCACCTCCATGGAGGCGGTCTGGGAGGTATCCGATTACTGAGAGACGGGAAGGGAGGGGGGGTGATGTATCCGATCACTGAGGGATGGTGCGGGGGCTGTGATGTATCTGATTATTGATGGATGGGGGGGGGCTGTGATGTATCTGATTATTGAGGGATGGGGGGGCTGTGATGTATCCGATTATTGAGGGATGGGGGCGCTGTGATGTATCTGATTATTGAGGGATGGGGGGGGGCTGTGATGTATCTGATTATTGATGGATGGGGGGGGGGCTGTGATGTATCCGATTATTGAGGGATGGGGGGCTGTGATGTATCCGATTATTGAGGGATGGGGGCGCTGTGATGTATCTGATTATTGAGGGATGGGGGGGGCTGTGATGTATCTGATTATTGAGGGATGGGGGGGGGCTGTGATGTATCTGATTATTGAGGGATGGGGGGGGCTGTGATGTATCTGATTATTGAGGGATGGGGGGGGGCTGTGATGTATCTGATTATTGATGGATGGGGGCTGTGATGTATCCGATTATTGAGGGATGGGGGGGCTGTGATGTATCTGATTATTGAGGGATGGGGGGCTGTGATGTATCTGATTATTGAGGGATGGGGGGGCTGTGATGTATCTGATTATTGAGGGATGGGGGTGGGGGCTGTGATGTATCTGATTATTGATGGGGGGGGGCTGTGATGTATCCGATTATTGATGGATGGGGGGGGGCTGTGATGTATCCGATTATTGATGGATGGGGGGGGGGCTGTGATGTATCTGATTATTGAGGGATGGGGGGGTGTGATGTATCTGATTATTGAGGGATGGGGGGGTGTGATGTATCTGATTATTGAGGGATGGGGGGGCTGTGATGTATCTGATTATTGAGGGATGGGGGGGGCTGTGATGTATCTGATTATTGAGGGATGGGGGGGGCTGTGATGTATCTGATTATTGAGGGATGGGGGGGCTGTGATGTATCTGATTTATTGAGGGATGGGGGGCTGTGATGTATCTGATTATTGAGGGATGGGGGGCTGTGATGTATCTGATTATTGAGGGATGGGGGGGGCTGTGATGTATCTGATTATTGAGGGATGGGGGGGGCTGTGATGTATCTGATTATTGAGGGATGGGGGGGCTGTGATGTATCTGATTTATTGAGGGATGGGGGGGGCTGTGATGTATCTGATTATTGAGGGATGGGGGGGGCTGTGATGTATCTGATTATTGATGGATGGGGGGGGGCTGTGATGTATCCGATTATTGAGGGATGGGGGGGGCTGTGATGTATCTGATTATTGAGGGATGGGGGGGGCTGTGATGTATCTGATTATTGAGGGATGGGGGGGCTGTGATGTATCTGATTTATTGAGGGATGGGGGGGGCTGTGATGTATCTGATTATTGAGGGATGGGGGGGCTGTGATGTATCTGATTTATTGAGGGATGGGGGGGGCTGTGATGTATCTGATTATTGAGGGATGGGGGGGGCTGTGATGTATCTGATTATTGAGGGATGGGGGGGGCTGTGATGTATCTGATTTATTGAGGGATGGGGGGGCTGTGATGTATCTGATTATTGAGGGATGGGGGGGCTGTGATGTATCTGATTTATTGAGGGATGGGGGGCTGTGATGTATCTGATTATTGAGGGATGGGGGGCTGTGATGTATCTGATTATTGAGGGATGGGGGGCTGTGATGTATCTGATTATTGAGGGATGGGGGGGGCTGTGATGTATCTGATTATTGAGGGATGGGGGGGCTGTGATGTATCTGATTATTGAGGGATGGGGGGGCTGTGATGTATCTGATTATTGAGGGACGGGGGCAGGGATGTGACATATCCAATTAGACTATGTAACAAATTTGATTTTTTTGTTTGTCTTTGGGCATGAAAGGTTTTTTCCCAATCTCTTATGACTAAAGTGAAAAGAAAATGGCAAAAATTCCCAAGAAAGTTTTGCTTTTATGATCAGGACATTGATAATTTGAAATCTGTGTTTTCTCGAACATTCGCAAAACGTGCAACATTGTGTAGACCGCGAGAAGCTTCCGGAAATGCGAGAACTGTGGATAAAGGAGTGTAAATACAGGATGCGGGGCGCCGTCTGCCCGGTCCCAGGCGGGACGTGCCACAGAGGACTGAGTTTTCTATGGGAAAGAATGTGTAGTGGGAGCCATTGTTGGACCCATGGAAAGTGCTGATGCCGCCCTCGGCACATGCAGTTCGGCCTGATAATAGTCTGTCACAGCTCTCCACAAAGAATCGGCAGCCTTCAACCACCTACAAGATCTTTCCCAAGCTTCTGAGGCAAAGGTAAAAGCTGGGATCTTCATCGGACCAGAAATCAACCAGATTCTACAGAAGGAAGAATTGGTAAAGAAGCCGACCAGAAAGGAGAAGGCGGCTCACAGCAGCTTGATGCAGGGGTGTAGTGGTGCAGGGGTGTAGTGGTGCAGGGGTGTAGTGGTGCAGGGGTGTAGTGGTGCAGGGGTGTAGTGGTGCAGGGGTGTAGTGGTGCAGGGGTGCAGGGGTGTAGTGGTGTAGTGGTGCAGGGATGCAGGGGTGCAGGGATGCAGGGGTGCAGGGATGTAGGGGTGCAGGATGCAGGGGTGCAGGGATGTAGGGGTGCAGGGATGCAGGGATGTAGGGGTGCAGGATGCAGGATGTAGGGGTGCAGGGATGTAGGGGTGCAGGGATGTAGGGGTGCAGGGATGTAGGGGTGCAGGGGTGCAGGATGCAGGGGTGCTGCTGCATCACAAGGAGCAGAGGTCTGTGCACCTGGTGCAGACTGATAAAGAGCTGTGGAAACATGGGGCGTCTGTCACACTACAACATGGGGGTTACTCAGACGAGCACGGCGAGCGCTTCCATCAGGATATACAGGGCTCTGAACGACGCACCAAGGACAGGATAACTGGAGTATGATGGGGACTAGATTTGGGGGTGACTGGTGAAAGTGATGGGCAGTGTAATGGTAAATGGACAGCAGCTCCTCACTTCTCCACCACTCACTCATCTTGGCCAATATTAAACTCGTTTACAACTGTAACTATCAACAAAAAGAAGTGATGAACGTTTCGCTGTGCAGATACTGTGCAAACACTGGATATTTCATCATCCTGGTCACAAAAGCAAAGTCTACAATAGTTTTTCTTGACTATTTAGGCGAGTAAGGGCTGGTTCACACTAAGCGACAGCGACAACGAGGTCGCTGTTACATCACCATTTTCTGTGACGTAGCAGCGACCTTGTAAGTCGCTGTTATGATCGCTGCTTAGCTGTCAAACACAGCGACGCAGCAGCGATCATAACCGCGAGAGCAGGGAGCCGCGCACACTGCTTAGCGCTGGCTCCTTGCTCTCCTAGCTACAGTACACATCGGGTTAATTAACCCGATGTGTACTGCAGCTACATGTGCAGAGAGCCGGAGCCGGCAGCACAGGCAGCGTGAGAGCTGCGGAGGCTGGTAACTAAGGTAAATATCGGGTAACCACCTTGGTTACCCGATGTGTACCTTGGTTACAGCTTACCGCAGCTGCCAGACGCCGGCTCCTGCTCCCTGCTCGCTTCATTTCGTCGCTCTCTCGCTGTCACACACAGCGATCTGTGCGTCACAGCGGGAGAGCACCTTTGAAGAAAACGAACCAGGGCTGTGTGTAACGAGCAGCGATCTCGCAGCAGGGGCCAGATCGCTGCTCAGTGTCACACACAGCGAGATCGCTAATGAGGTCACTGTTGCGTCACCAAAACCGTGCCGTAGCAGCGATTTCGGTAGCGATCTCGCTATGTGTGAAGCACCCCTAACTGAAATATAGCACTTACAAGCTGAAGGCAAGAATCGTGTTACATAGTGTTATTGAGGATCTGGGTGGGGGCTGCGATGTGTCCTGTCCAATTATTGAAGATATCGCGCCCCCGCTGTCCTCCGCGCCCTCTCCTCTCCGTTCCTGCCCTCTCCTCCTCCTCTGGGAGAACTTTTCACTTGCTGTGGGGCGCAGCGCTGATTGTTTAATCTGTGGGAGGCCGGGTGGCTGGAGGCCAGGTGGCTGGAGGCCGGTGCACCGCTCCATGGGATGAACCAGTCTGGTCAGTTCCCATTCTTGTAATTAAACACTTGTAAAGCAGAACATGGAGTTATGGGACATCCGGGGTCACTGCACGGGGAGAAGTGAGAAGGATGAAAGGATACAATCAAATATCTGCCGTTCGGCACAGAGCTCATCCACGTGCTCAGCTGATCATCGGGGGACCTGTACCGGGACCCCGGCCTCGGCCTCCTGTCACACTGCTCGGCTGATAATCGGGGGGCCTGTACCGGGACCCCGGCTTCTTGTCACACTGCTGAGCTGATCATCGGGGGACCTGTACCGGGACCCCGGCCTCGGCCTCCTGTCACACTGCTCGGCTGATAATCGGGGGGCCTGTACCGGGACCCCGGCCTCTTGTCACACTGCTCAGCTGATCATCGGGGGACCTGTACCGGGACCCCGGCTTCTTGTCACACTGCTGAGCTGATCATCGGGGGACCTGTACCGGGACCCCGGCCTCGGCCTCCTGTCACACTGCTCGGCTGATAATCGGGGGGCCTGTACCGGGACCCCGGCCTCGGCCTCCTGTCACACTGCTGAGCTGATCATCGGGGGACCTGTACCGGGACCCCGGCCTCGGCCTCCTGTCACACTGCTCAGCTGATCATCGGGGGACCTGTACCGGGACCCCGGCTTCTTGTCACACTGCTCAGCTGATCATCGGGGGACCTGTACCGGGACCCCGGCCTCTTGTCACACTGCTCAGCTGATCATCGGGGGACCTGTACCGGGACCCCGGCCTCTTGTCACACTGCTCAGCTGATCATCGGGGGACCTGTACCGGGACCCCGGCCTCCTGTCACACTGCTCAGCTGATCATCGGGGGACCTGTACCGGGACCCCGGCCTCAGCCTCCTGTCACACTGCTCAGCTGATCATCGGGGGACCTGTACTGGGACCCCGGCTTCTTGTCACACTGCTCAGCTGATCATCGGGGGACCTGTACCGGGACCCCGGCCTCGGCCCCCTGTCACACTGCTCAGCTGATCATCGGGGGACCTGTATCGGGACCCCGGCCTCAGCCTCCTGTCACACTGCTCAGCTGATCATCGGGGGACCTGTACCGGGACCCCGGCCTCGGCCTCCTGTCACACTGCTGAGCTGATCATCGGGGGACCTGTACCGGGACCCCGGCCTCGGCCTCCTGTCACACTGCTCAGCTGATCATCGGGGGATCTGTACCGGGACCCCGGCTTCTTGTCACACTGCTCAGCTGATCATCGGGGGACCTGTACCGGGACCCCGGCCTCTTGTCACACTGCTCAGCTGATCATCGGGGAACCTGTACCGGGACCCCGGCTTCTTGTCACACTGCTCAGCTGATCATCGGGGACCTGTACCGGGACCCCGGCCTCGGCCTCCTGTCACACTGCTCGGCTGATAATCGGGGGACCTGTACCGGGACCCCGGCCTCGGCCTCCTGTCACACTGCTCAGCTGATCATCGGGGGACCTGTACCGGGACCCCGGCCTCCTGTCACACTGCTCAGCTGATCATTGGGGGACCTGTACCGGGACCCCGGCCTCAGCCTCCGTCCATCCTGTCTCCTGAGCGTGGAGTCTCTCCAGGTCCGCACTGAGTAAGGACCGGGGTCTGTATAATCACATCTCTGTGCCACGCTGTGTGACCTTTGTACTCCAGTCACATCCAGAGCTGCAGTCACAGCCGCTTCCCTCCTTTTCCTCCCAGCAGTGCGCAGTATGGATGCTCAGGTTTGGGGGGCACAGTGCTGATGTTCGGGTGGGGTATAATGATGAAGCGTTGTGTTCTCACTGATTCATAAAGGGATCTTTTCTAGTGAAACATTGTGGGGCGCCTCTGTCCTGTCGGTAGGGAGCGGCCCCCCGCTGTGGACGCTGATGACCTCCTTGCTGTATTTTCAGGTGGCTGTAAGGTGAGATTCCAGGCCGATCCCTGGTCCCCCGAGCGCTTATTCGAGATCCCGGATGAGGAGCGGTGTATAGAGCTTCTGAGTGAAATGCGCATCATACAGGAGGGTAAGGCATCCGCGCGCACGGGCGGGACACAGGAGGGGCAAGGCATCCGCGCACAGGGGCAGGACACAGGAGGGCAAGGCATTCGTGCACAGGGGCGGGACACAGGAGGGGCAAGGCATCCGCGCACAGGGGCGGGACACAGGAGGGGCAAGGCATCCGCGCACAGGGGCGGGACACAGGAGGGGCAAGGCATCCGAGCACAGGGGCGGGACACAGGAGGGGCAAGGCATCCGCGCACAGGGGCGGGACACAGGAGGGGCAAGGCATCCGCGCACAGGGGCGGGACACAGGAGGGGCAAGGCATCCGCGCACAGGGGCGGGACACAGGAGGGGCAAGGCATCCGCGCACAGGGGCGGGACACAGGAGGGGCAAGGCATCCGCGCACAGGGGCGGGACACAGGAGGGGCAAGGCATCCGCGCACAGGGGCGGGACACAGGAGGGGCAAGGCATCCGCGCACAGGGGCGGGACACAGGAGGGGCAAGGCATCCGCGCACAGGGGCGGACACAGGAGGGGCAAGGCATCCGCGCACAGGGGCGGGACACAGGAGGGGCAAGGCATCCGCGCACAGGGGCGGGACACAGAGGGGCAAGGCATCCGCGCACAGGGGCGGGACACAGGAGGGGCAAGGCATCCGCGCACAGGGGCGGGACACAGGAGGGGCAAGGCATCCGCGCACAGGGGCGGGACACAGGAGGGGCAAGGCATCCGCGCACAGGGGCGGGACACAGGAGGGGCAAGGCATCCGCGCACAGGGGCGGGACACAGGAGGGGCAAGGCATCCGCGCACAGGGGCGGGACACAGGAGGGGCAAGGCATCCGCGCACAGGGGCGGGACACAGGAGGGGCAAGCATCCGCGCACAGGGCGGGACACAGGAGGGGCAAGGCATCCGCGCACAGGGCGGGACACAGGAGGGCATGGCATTTGCGCACAGGGGCGGGACACAGGAGGGGCAAGGCATTTGCGCACAGGGGCGGGACACAGGTGGGGCAAGGCATCCGCGCACAGGGGCGGGGACACAGGTGGGGCAAGGCATCCGCACGCACGGGCGGAGACACGGGAGGGGCAAGGCATCCGCGCAGGCGGCGGGGACACAGGAGGGTAAGGCATCCCCGCGCACGGGCGGGGGACACAGGAGGTGAGGCATCCCCGCGCACGGGCGGGGACACAGGAGGGTGAGGCATCCCCGCGCACGGGCGGGGACACAGGAGGGTGAGGCATCCCCGCGCACGGGCGGGGACACAGGAGGGTGAGGCATCCCGCGCACGGGCGGGGACACAGGAGGGTGAGGCATCCCCGCGCACGGGCGGGGACACAGGAGGGTGAGGCATCCCCGCGCACGGGCGGGGACACAGGAGGGTGAGGCATCCCCGCGCACGGGCTGGGACACAGGAGGGTGAGGCATCCCCGCGCACGGGCGGGACACAGGAGGGTGAGGCATCCCGAGCACGGGCGGGGACACAGGAGGGTGAGGCATCCCCCGCGCACGGGCGGGGACACAGGAGGGTGAGGCATCCCCGCGCACGGGCGGGGACACAGGAGGGTGAGGCATCCCCGCGCACGGGCGGGGACACAGGAGGGTGAGGCATCCCCCCGCACGGGCGGGGACACAGGAGGGTGAGGCATCCCCCGCACGGGCGGGGACACAGGAGGGTGAGGCATTCCCCGCGCACGGGCGGGGGACACAGGAGGGTGAGGCATTCCCCGCGCACGGGCGGGGGACACAGGTGGGTGAGGCATCCGCGCGCACGGGCGGGGACACAGGTGGGTGAGGCATCCGCGCGCACGGGCGGGGACACAGGTGGGTGAGGCATCCGCGCGCACGGGCGGGGGACACAGGTGGGTGAGGCATCCGCGCGCAACGGGCGGGGACACAGGTGGGTGCGGGGACACAGGTGGGTGAGGCATCCCCGCGCACGGGCGGGGACACAGGTGGGTGAGGCATCCCCCGCGCACGGGCGGGGACACAGGTGGGTGAGGCATCCCCGCGCACGGGCGGGGACACAGGTGGGTGAGGCATCCCCGCGCACGGGCGGGGACACAGGAGGGTGAGGCATGTGCGCTGCCAGTCTGCCTGACATTCCTCTGCTCTTTTACCAGCAAAGGGGGGGTATTTTGAGACCTCTGCAGCCAATCAGCAACCAGAGATTGGCTGCCGAAGTCACGTCCTGTCCAAGGCAGGAGGAGGATCTATAAGGCCACTTTCACATTGCGTTTCTCCCTACGTTCACTGCCTTCACCGCCTCCTCGCCTCCCCTCCCCGCCTCCTCGCCTCCCCTCCCCGCCTCCTCGCCTCCCCGCCTCCTCGCCTCCCCTCCCCGCCTCCCCTCCCCGCCTCCTCGCCTCCCCGCCTCCCCTCCCCGCCTCCTCGCCTCCCCCCTCCCCCGCCCCTCCCCCCCCCTCCCCCCCCCCGCCCCGCCTCCCCTCCCCGCCTCCGCTCCCCTCCCCGCCTCCCTCCCGCCTCCCCTCCCCGCCTCCTCGCCTCCCCTCCCCGCCTCCTCGCCTCCCCTCCCCGCCTCCTCGCCTCCCCTCCCCGCCTCCTCGCCTCCCCTCCCCGCCTCCTCGCCTCCCCTCCCCGCCTCCTCGCCTCCCCTCCCCGCCTCCTCCCCTCCCCGCCTCCTCCCTCCCCGCCTCCTCGCCTCCCCTCCTCCTCCCCTCCCCGCCTCCTCGCCTCCCCTCCTCCTCCCTCCCCGCCTCCTCGCCTCCCCTCCTCCTCGCCTCCCCTCCTCCTCGCCTCCCCTCCTCCTCGCCTCCCCTCCTCCTCGCCTCCCCTCCTCCTCGCCTCCCCTCCTCCTCGCCTCCCCTCCTCCTCGCCTCCCTCCTCCTCGCCTCCCCTCCTCCTCGCCTCCCCTCCTCCTCGCCTCCCCTCCTCCTCGCCTCCCCTCCTCCTCGCCTCCCCTCCTCCTCGCCTCCCCTCCCCGCCTCCTCGCCTCCCCTCCCCGCCTCCTCGCCTCCCCTCCCCGCCTCGCCTCCCCTCCCCGCCTCCTCGCCTCCCCTCCCCGCCTCCTCGCCTCCCCTCCCCGCCTCCCGCCTCCCCTCCCGCCTCCCCGCCTCCCCTCCGCCTCCCGCCTCCCCTCCCCGCCTCCCCTCCCGCCTCCCCGCCTCCCCTCCCCGCCTCCCCTCCCCGCCTCCCCTCCCCGCCTCCCCTCCCCGCCTCCCCTCCCCGCCTCCCCCCCTCCCCGCCTCCTCGCCTCCCGCCTCCTCGCCTCCCCGCCTCCTCGCCTCCCCTCCCCGCCTCCCCGCCTCCTCGCCTCCCCTCCCCGCCTCCCCGCCTCCTCGCCTCCCCTCCCCGCCTCCCCTCCCCGCCTCCCCTCCCCGCCTCCTCGCCTCCCCGCCTCCTCGCCTCCCCGCCTCCTCGCCTCCCCTCCCCGCCTCCCCGCCTCCTCGCCTCCCCTCCCCGCCTCCTCGCCTCCCCTCCTCGCCTCCCCTCCCCGCCTCCTCGCCTCCCCTCCCCGCCTCCTCGCCTCCCCTCCCCGCCTCCTCGCCTCCCCTCCCCACCTCCTCGCCTCCCCTCCCCTCCTCCTCGCCTCCCCTCCCCTCCTCCTCGCCTCCCCTCCCCTCCTCGCCTCGCCTCCCCTCCCCTCCTCGCCTCGCCTCCCCTCCCCTCCTCGCCTCGCCTCCCCTCCCCTCCTCGCCTCCCCTCCCCTCCTCGCCTCCCCTCCCCGCCTCCTCGGGCTCAGGGAATGTGACTGCAGCTGCCCATCGTGAGGAGCTGGGGGGGTCCTGTAGGTGGAAGGGGGGATTTTTTGTTATGACCCATTTTTAAAGTAATTAAAAGTAGCAGACAGCCTCTTTGAATCCGTCCGTTTTGCTTTCAGTAAGGAATATTGGCTGCTTCTGAAATTATATGAATTCTTGTCTCCAGTTTCACTGCAGTACCAGACTCTGCCACACACCTGTGGATGGCGCTGTGACCGCAGTGAAACGCCGCAGCTCTTTGTTGAATCAGACGCCATGTTATTTTGCAGAATCCCCTTTAACCTCTACTTTAAAAATCTCTTGCAGCTTCTAAACCCATTCGACCAGGTAGAAAAGAGTCCTCGAACTGGTACCAGCCAGCGGAGAAGGTGCAGAGCACCCCCGGGCCGCTGCCCCCCATCTCAGGTACTGCGCACATGAGGCCGTGAGTCTCCTTCATTACCAAGCCTTTTATAAATTATCTGTTTTCTCAGGAAATAACGTGGAAGATATTCATATTTCCTTCATATTTTGCACCTTTTCCTGCTGTTTGGATGGAGGCTGCAGTATAAAGCATGGAGGTTTTCACTGTCGTTTACATATACAGTGGAACCTCGCTTAACAAGTAACCCAGTTAACGAGAATGTCGCATAACAAGCAAAGCTTTCTGTAAATTTGTAACTCGATTTACGAGAAAGCTTTGCTGTACGAGCGAAATCCTCACTGCACACACTTCCGGTTCTGTCCATCCACCGCGCTCTGACCCGCACTTGCAGTCCACACAAACACACACATGTACGCACAAACACACACAAACACACATGCACGCACACACATACAGTATTATGCTCACCTTACCTTCCGTTCCACCGCCGGCCTCATGGTTCTTGTAGTTCCCGGGTACATTGCGATGTCCTCACGGCGAACTACAGGACCCAGGAGGCCGGCGGTGGAACGGAAGGTAAGGTGAGCATAATCTGTGTACCTTCAGTTCCATCGCCGGCCTCCTGGGTCCTGTAGTTCGCCGCTCCACTCCACTCCAGGCTGTGCATCGGCAACTATAGCGACGAAGCAGGAACTTCTTGTCACCGCTACTCAAAGGCAGCGCGCTGACCAATCAGAGGCAAGCTTCTCATGCCTGTGAAGTCAGCGCTCTGGCAGCAGAAGCTCCTCCCTCGTCGTTATG